>NC_133156.1:3205772-3846927 GCF_040802235.1 Manis javanica
GCAGTACCAATCACCGATCACTGAGTAATCATTGCCCTCCTCTCCCACCTCAGGCCAGTGTAACTTCCTGTCCCCGCTGACTTCACACTTGGCCATGTGACCTGCTTTGGCCACTGCAGTGTCAGCAGAGGCCTCGCATGGGCTTTTGAGGTCAGGTTGGCTCAACAGCCCACTGTTGTAAGAAGGACACACACTGGGTAGCTGCTGCCTGCAGAGCCTGGGCCATAGAACGAGGTGCAGGTGGCAGGCCTGGCAATGCTCCAGCCAGCCTGCAGACCCCTGAGTAAGAGAAACAAACACTCATGGTGGTAAGTCTCTGCATTTTGGGGATGGCTTGTGATGCAGCATTACTGCAACAAGAGATGATTAGTTCACCAGGCTCAGTATATTTTTCCAGAGGCTCATGAGGCTGCTGGCTTTGCCTGCTTTAAATCTCATGGGGTGATTTCTTGCCTGTGAATCAGCAAGATTCTGGTTCTAGGGTTCCAAGTCATTTTGGTGATCGTGGTGGTGCTCAGTCCCCTCCCACTCCAGAGTCATCTGTGAATCTCCTGGACACATACCTGTCCTTTTTCCATCTCATTTGTCCTAGGAACAGCCACAATAATCACCTGCAAGCCTTGAGCGCTGACCACAAACTGATAACCCATCTGAAATAGTCTATACATTTGTCACCACTATTTACAAAATAGGAATTTGAATGATTGTGATTTTATAGATGAGAAAGCCAAGGATTGGAGAAGTCAAGAAATCTGCTCGCAGTCTTACCTGGTAAGTGGAAGAGTAAAGGCGCTTGCCTAGATATCCAAGCCTATGCTCTTAACCACTATTGTGAAGAGCATCCTTATATATGTAGAAATTCCAGGTTTCCCAGGACAGTGTCTTCCCCAAGCCATCTTCCACACAACCCCTTCTCTAGGGCCACCTTCCAGTTTCCACTCGTGCAGCCACTTGCCACTTGCAGTGAATGTACTCAATCCCTGATGCCTGGAGTTAATTATTTCAAAAAGACATTTGGAAACTCAGCTGTGCTGGGTCTAGTGTGTTCCCTTTTGCTAATTTAATAATTCTGTTTTTAAAAAATGAGCATGCTTTTTTAACTTGTTCACTGGACTGTTTCTCATTTCATTACCCTCCAGATATTCCTCATTGTTCTTTTATTTGAACCCACACTGACATGAGTCCTATGGATTTCAGAGCTGAGACCTATGTTTTGTGACTGGGGTGTCTGTTCACCAAGGTCTGGGCCTGGGCTGTCAGGTATAAGGACAGTCTCAAATCATGAAAAACCTAAAGTACTGGCTCAATTTTAAAGGAGGCAACTTGGGTCCTTACTGGTGTATTTGGTTCACTAAATGCCAAGAGTGGTAATTTCTGGGTGGTGGATTTTAAGGGAGTTTTTAATTTCTTCTATAGGTGCCCCTTATCTGTTTTACTTTCTGTTGCTTTTAATTTACAAAGGCATGTATAAGTTTAACAGGAATAAAGTTATTATTAAAAATAATGTGTATCAGACCCTGAAGGAATCCAACCCTTCAGGTAAACTGTCAAGGCAAGTCTGGCTTTTATGAATTTGTTAAATTAACTTTTATAAACTTGCTACATGAACTTCCAGGTACTTGTTAAAGTCACTCAGAGAAACAGAGCCCTCCAGAAATGAGCAGAGCTCTGTGAAAACACAGAAAACAAGACCCACGCTAACAGTTACATTCATGAAACAATTTATATGTATTTTTAAAAAGTGGAACAGACTTCTAGTTTTAAAAATGTTTGCTAAATCTGACATACCACTTTTCTTCACATTTGGAATGATGACTTAAATTTGCAAATTGACTGTTGGTGGAATCTGTCTCTATATGTTTTTCATTCAACTAATCCACTGAGTTTTGCAGTGTTAGGCAGTGCTCTAGGCTCACAGCAATCAGGAGGGAATGCAGATGAGTCCCCAGGCTTCAGCAGAACAGTCAAAGTATTGGATAAGTGCTCTGGGAGGGTACAGGGGAAGCACAGAAGCAGCCCTTTCCCCTGCCTGAGCAAACCAAGGAAGGCTTCACAGACGAAGTGATTGACACTTAGGAGTTCACCAGGAGGAGAAGTGGGGAAGACATTCTAGGCAAAAGAAGAGGCTGTGCAAAGTCACCTGGGGGGTATGACGGTAGGAAAAACTAGAATTGCGCTCCTGATATAGCAAGTTGCTGGCTGTGACTACGATTTAGTGTATAAGGCATGTGTTTGCACATTGGCTGGGTGGTAAAGAGCTCTGAATGATGGGCTAAGAAGTATATCTGGTTGGAGATGGGGAGCTATTAAAAGGTTTTAAGCAGGGTAGTGGCATTATCATATCTGCCTTTTAGAATGGCTTCTCAATGGATGTATATGTGAGAGACCTACATGAGAGACATCAGTATTTGAACAGAGAAAATTTAATGTAAATAATGAACTAGGTTGTGCATCAGTAGATGAATGGATAAAGAAGATGTGGTACATATACACAATGGAATATTATTCAGCCATAAGAAGAAAACAAATACTACCATTTGCAACAACATGGATGAAGTTAGAGGGTATTATGCTCAGTGAAATAAGCCATGTGGAGAAAGACAAGTAAGTACTGAATTATTTCCCTCATTTGTGGAGTATAACAATGAAGCAAAACTGAAGGAACAAAACAGCAGCAGAATCACAGAACCCAAGAATGGACTAACAGTTACCAAAGGGAAATGGACTGGAGATAATGGGAGGGGAGGGAAGGATAAGGGCAGGGAAAAAGAAAGGGGGCATTACGGTTAGCATGTATAATGTGTGGGGGGCATTGGGAGGGCTGTGCAACACAGAGAAGACAAGTAGTGATTCTCAAACATCTTACTATGCTGATGGACAGTGACTGTAATGGGGTTTCTGGGGGGCTTGGTGAAGGTGGGACCCTAGTAAACATAATGTTCTTCATGTAATTGTAGATTAATGATAACAAACAAACAAAAAAGATCTTTAAAAACATCAAAAAAAAGAATGAACTAGGTATATCTGCCCATCTACCATCCCTCTAGCCATCCATCATTCCATCTTACCTTTTAATGTTTTTCAAAGTAAATCACAGCTATCAGTACAATCCCCCAAATACTTCAGTAGGTATGTCATTAATTAAAGTTCATTTTCTTCAGTTTTTTTCTTTTAATGTAAACTTTACATACAATAAAATGCAAAAATCCTAAGCATACATTGATGAATTCTGACAAATGCATACACTTGTGTAACCCAAATTGCTATCAAAGTATGAGACACTATCATCACCCTAGAAAACTCCCTATGCCCTTTCTGAGGTGATCCCTGCCTCTGTCCCCAAATGACAACCACTGTTCCAACATTTTTCTACCATAAATTAGTTTAGTTGAGGTTTCTCAACAACAGCACTATTGATATTTTGGTCCAAATAATTCTCTCTTGTTGGAGACTGTCCCCTGCATTATCTAGCATAGCCTAGAACTTCATATAAATGGAATAAACTTTTTCATTTGGCTCCTTCCCCTTAATACAGTGTTTATGACTTCACCCATTTCTTTTGTGTAGTGGTGGTCCTTTTTTATTGCTGAGTAGGATTGCATTGCATGGTTATAATACAGTTTCTTTATCCATTCTCCTGTTGATAGACACTCAGACCATTTCCAGTTTTTGGTTATTAGCTATTATGCATAAGGCTGCTATGAACATTCTTGTGAAATATTTTTGTGTGCAGATATCTTCTCTTAGCTAAATAGCTAAGAGGAATTGCAGAGTCATTGGGGAGGTGTATAATTAGGTTTTTAAGCCACCACCATTCTCTTTTCCTAAATGGTTGAACCATTTGACATTCTCACAAACAAGTTATGAGAGTTCTAATAGGTCCATGCCCTTGCAAACATTTGGTTATTAATCTTACAAGTTTAAATTTTCTGAGGAGGTTAACTTTTCATTGTGGTTTAAGTGTGCATTTTCTTAATGAATAAGATGTTAAGCATTTGGACACATTAGGTGCTTGTATATCTCCTTTTATGAAGGCTCTCTTCAAATTTTGTGCTTATTTCATATTGTCTTGTCTGTCCTTCTATTACTGAGTTTCAGCAGAGTTCCCAGTCTGTATGGGGGGACCACAGGGGGCTGGCCTGAGATGGAGGTGAGGGCTGGAGCTCTGAGGGCTCCCCAGCATCCTGTTGAAGCCCAGTGCATTCTGGGCCAGGGGAGGCTTTGTTCTGCTCCACCTCTGACTCCCCTTCTACCAGCCTCCTTTGCCAAACACCGTCAGCCTCCCTGGAGAACAGCAGGCTGTCTCCTGTGCCACCTTCATGTACCTCTGTTAGGAGCTGGGTTGTGTGCCCCCACCCAAAATTCATGTTAAAGTCCTAACCCTCAGTACCTTAGAATATGGCTGTCCTTAGAGTCTTTAAAGAGGGACTGAGGTTAAATGAAGTCAGGGTGGACTCTAATCCAGTATGACTGGTGTCCTTATAAGAGGAAGAAACCTGGACACAGACAGAAGGAAGGCAAGGTGAGGCCACAGGGAGAAGGCGGCCACATACAAGACAAGGACAGACGCCTCAGAAGAGACCAAACTTGTGGACACCTTGATCTTGGACTTCCAGCCTCCAGAAATGTGAGAAGATAAAATCTGCTGTTGAAGCCACCCAGTCTGTGGGACTTCATTAGGGCAGCCCCAGCAGCCTAGCACTGCCTCGCCTGAGAGCAGCGGGCCTCCCTCACCACTGCCCATCCTGACAGTCACCCTCTCTGTGTGCGACCTTTGCCAACAAAATCAAGATTCTCCACTTGAGCAAGTGGAGGGCCAGATAATGGTCCTTTTATTTTACGATTAAGCCTTTGCTCCATTTCTTCCACTGTCCCCATCCTTTGGTTTGAGCCAGATTCAGAGGAAGAGGCGCTTCCTGGGTGGGGCATTTATGTGGCTTCCACCCTCGGTGCCCCCAGCCTTGCAGCTTCACAGGTGACTTCATCTCAGGCAAGTGCCTTCATCTTCCTGATAAACCATCTCCATCAGGGAAGTGGGATTAACAGTATAGCCCACCTGGAAGGTGCTCGTGAGGCCTAAGGAGTAAGGCTGTGCAGCTCTGGCTCACAGCACTCAACAGTTTTGGCCGGTCTGCTGTGGGCAGCAGCTACCTGCACAGGCACAGCAGCCTGGGTGGGGACCCTGCCAGCAGCCTCACTGCACAGGGAAGCCCATGGTCGGAGGACTTGAGGGACTCACCCAAAGTCCTGAGGCTCCAAGTGATAAAGCTGGGACTGAACTTCAAAGTTTGGAAAGTTTTGGGGGGAAAAATCATCTTTGCCAAAACTCTGCTATGTACCATCCAACCTCCTCCCTTGCTCCCTAGAATACCAGTCATGGGAAAGTTAAGCCTGCATGAATATTTGGGCTTAGCTCCACAGACAAAAGAAACCAAGCCAGAATCAGAAGAGACGCTGCCCCTGCAGCAAGACGAGATGCTGCAGGCTGGAAAGGGCCCTCGGGGAGTAGTGGACAGACTGGGACACGGGCAAACCAAGGCTGGTGGGCCCAGGCCTGTTGCAACCCAGACATGTGCATGTTTATTTATGTGATGTTTATTATTTATTTTTATGTACTGGACTTCCCTGAAGGCTCAGATCTGGCAACACTGGGTAGCCCCTGGCTGGAACAGAAAGCCACTGGCCTTTCTGTAGGACATGAGCTCCCCAGTCCCATAGTCCCCACCCTTGCTGTCCTTTATATTTGGCTCATTTCACTCATGGATGTCAATTGCATGACCTTCAAAGGGACTGGGTTTGAGACCTCTGCCTCTCAGGGGTTAATGCTACCTTACTCAGAAAGAGCTTTTGATCTGGCAGCCATGGGTAAAACCCTGGGGGCCTGAATGTGGATGAGTGCACTCATCACGTGTTCCCAATGTTTTAACATCCGGGGCCCTGCAGACCAAGGAGATACTGCCTCTCCCAAGGGAGCCAATCCTGGAGGCAGTAAATGTTGTAGCCTGAGTGTGCATCTTTCCTGTGCAAACTAGCACAAAGCCCACACCCCAAGCACGTCCTTCATCGGCTCTCACACTCTCCGCTGCTGTTCCCCTGCCATAATCTCCCCAAGGCCAGGTAGCAGACAACTAGTGACGGTCCCCACACCCCAGAGCCCACTAGAATGACTTCAATTAGCCAGCCCAAAGCCTGCTCATCCCATCTCACTGGCTCCTTCCCACAGAAACCATCATAAAGGCTCTTGCCCATGTTTCTCTCTTGCTCCCTCTGCCTCCTGACCCCCAGCGCTTCCCCCTGCGGCTCTGCATGGCCTGGTGTGGCCTGGAGCCCCCTCTTGGGCTCTATGAGTAGCAAGCTGTCTTTTCAGTGGCTATCATCTTAGTCTGTCAGCTTTATTATACCTGAATAATGAAATCTACATTTTAAAGCGATGAACAACACAGAGTGCACCTTCCTTTATGCCTGTCATTCCACTAACCTCTAAATGCAACTGAGCCTTTCCTTCAACTATCATCATAGGCAACGACAGTCTCACAGTATTGATGTCTCTGCTTCATTAGACATCAGCTATTGTCATTCACACTACAGCTGTGGCAGATAATATGAAACACTATTTTCATTCTTTACTACTTTGAAAGTATGGTACTTAAGAAGCCTGTAGCAAGATGAAGAGCTTAGCAGGACTCTGGGCAACCTTGTCTGGACCCTGAGCACCAGCTGGCCTCCTGTGCATCAAGGAGAGGAACGCAGGACCTCAACCTAAAGAAAGTGGGAGGTGATGGTTCTGGAAGCATAGCCCAAAGGGCTGGTAGGATGGGTCACAACTTGTGACAGCAAGCCACTGGTGTGCTGTGTCCTCCATTTCTGTACTTTTGTCCTGGCAGCCCAGGATACATGCCTCTTGTGATAGACAAGATATGGAAGGTACTTGTAAGCAGATATCCTAACACATAATTAAATAGCGGTAAATTATTCCCTTGCTGGTTTAACAAATAGGGAGTCTATTTGGTGCTAGATGTCTTTTAACACCTGTCTACCAAGATTTTGTTAATTTTTTTAACAAAGCGAGACTAGCCTCATTACATCTGTACTGTGTAGGTATTTGTCATATCATATTTATTTAGGTTTATGAATATTAATAAGGGGAAACCTAACTAAGGTGGAGTAGGGAAGCTAAAAGGGGGAGCAGTACCATACCATGTTAGTTACTGATCCCAACAGAACAATCCTTAACAGGGAAGAATCATCAATCACGGACCTCAGGAGGGAAAGACATACATTCCATCTCCTACAAAATGCTGCCCCTGAAACTCAGCCAATGAGAAATTATCATCACCCTGAACTCTTGCTTTTCTTCAAAGGATTTCCATTCAAGAAAACCCCTCCCAAATTCTTCCTTCTTCTTTGTAAAATAACATTCTTACAATAAAGTCAAAGAAAATGTTTTTCAAATTGTCACATATCTCCAAAAGTTTTTCTAATATATTTGTCAGAAAAACCCTGCACATAAATGGACCTTCACAGTTCAAACTGCAGTTACCATTTATTAGACACTTGTTCCAGGTACTAACCCTCCCTCCCCATCTCCTCTGGACCTTCAGGACTGCACTAGGAGGTGGGGACTGTTGTGAGCCTGAGGCTGAGGGACTTTTTTGCTCCTTCTGGTACGATTGGGTACAGGATCAAGGGCACAGAAAGCAGTAAGAGGAGAGGCCATTGCTATGGCCCAGAACAGAACCTGGGGCATGCCTGGTTGGCTCTCTATTAGCATGTGATGGAGGAATGAATGTTCAGTGGATGTGGAAGTGTGTACCTTTGGCACAGCAAGAAATCACTAGAGTGGTGAAAGTAGAGCCCTGTGGGTTTGTGCAGCCCCTTGTCCAACTGCTCTGGCAAAGTAGTAGAGGATTTCTCCCCTCATTGGCTGCTTGAGCCCCAGACTCTGGGCATGTCTTCAGGAGAGGTGCCGGGAAGTCTGGTTCATATACCACCCTCTTGGCACCACTTAGGTGTGCTTTGAGGTGGGAATGGGGGTAAGAGTCCAAGGCCAGAATCTGGCCAGATTGGCTCACTTCCTGAGGTCATGAGGGCCACAGAAGAACCAGGACTTGAACCTGAGGCTAATTCTAGAGCCCTGAATTTCATCCACTCTTGTTTCAGATTAGACACAGCCAGGGGCCTCTGGGCAGCACAGTAATTATGGAAATTGTCACTTGTTTGTAATCCCTTGCAGAAAGCCAGCTGGGAGGGACCCACTCAGAGTCACCTCCTCCTGGCCATTGTGACCCTCATGATGTCCTGTGGGTGGGAGGTGAGGGGTCCGCTGTTCTTAAGCCAAATGGAAAAAGGCACAAGGCCAGGAACATGTCAGGCTGGCTTTCCTGTGAAGTTCCCATATAAATTACTTCTTAGGCATTAAAAGACTTGAAGTTGAGCCATTTTTGACATGGAAGCTTTTATCTACTCTGTTATTAACAATGTTGCCCCTATTAGTTTCCTGTTTCTGAGATTTAAGGGGCCAATCTACCTGTTCTTTCCATTATCTGAAAGACATGGAATTGAAATGGCAACAAAGAACTAGACAGTAGTTTGATGCTGAAAACTCTAATATTTCATCGTTTATTTAGACAACACGACGTTTAGGAGGGATAAAAGGCAAGTCCTGCCCCAAAGTAAAAAATCAAACCAATGACATAAGAACAGAAGAGATGTGTCTGAAGAAGACTTAGGTGTTCAGTTCAACCTAGATTAATGAGCATAGTTTAATGTGAGATTCCCAAACATGCTGATCAAATATAACAAAATGCTTACTCTGCTCTAGTCAGCAGGGTCTGGAGAGGAGGGTCCTTCTGGGGTTGACATTTTGAGTGGGACATAAGTACCTCTGACATTATCCAGAGGGCAGTGATCAGGATGGAAATTATGAGTTACATGAGATGATACATGAATTGCGCAAATGAGCTTATTCCTTGAACCAGCAATTTCATTTCTGGTCTCCTGCTGAATTGGTTTCCTACTGCTGCTAGAACAAATTACTATGAACTAGATCACTTAAAACAATAGATTGAGAGGCCGAGTAGGAAGCACCAGAAATCTGTCTCCCCACCTTGACAACAATGGTACTGGCAGAATCTTTCTGATGTAAGTACTTGGGAATTCTGGAGTCAATTGAAGGCTTGCAACTTTTAGGGGAAGACTCCAGCAAGTTAATGGCAGCTGATTTTGGTCAATTTCTGCTCTGAGGATATAGAAGCTACCCATTCCTCTATCCTCATTGTGGGCAACTATGCCTGTATTCCTGGGACAGCTTGCATATAGCTCAAGGGCACCAGGGTGAGCAAAAAAGGACCCTATTCTCCAAATATCAGAGACCTCTGCTCTGATGGCTGATTATGCTTTTGATCACAGAAGTGCAAAGAGGCAGGTGCCTATTTTTGTGACCATCCCCCTGTTGTTGGAAGCACCACCCACCTCACCAGCATAACACTAGCAAACTGAATTCAGCAGTGCATTAAAAGGATCATACACAATGACCAAGTGGGATTTATTCCTGGAATGCAAGGACGATTCCACATGTATAGACTGATCACTGCATTATACCACATTAACATAACAAAGGGGATAAAAAAAGAAACATGATCTCAATTTCTGAAGAAGCACGACAAATTCCACACTTGGAATAGGAGGAAAATACCTCAGCATAATTAAAGCCATACATGCAAAACTCACAGCAAACACACTCAATGGTAGAAACTGAACACTTTTCCTCTAAGATCAGGAACAAGAAAAGGATGCCCACTTTCACAAATTCCATTCAACATAGTACTGGAAGTTCTAACCAGAGGTATTAGGCAAGAAAAAATAAAGGGCACCTGAATTAGAACAGAAGAAATAAGATCTTATATGTAGAAAATCCAGAAGATTCCACACATACACACAAAAACTATTAGCGCTAATAAATTCAGCAAAGTAGCAGTATACAAAGCTAGCACACAAAAATTAGTTGCATTTATATACACTACCAATGAACAATCTGAAAAGGAAATTATGAAAATTCCATTTATACTAGCATCAGAAAGAATACAATACTTAGGAATTAATCAAGTGAAAGACTTATACAATAAAAACTATAAAACATTGCTGGAAGAAATTAAAGGAGAAGGCTAAATGGAAACACACCCTATGTTCATGGATTGGAATACTTAATATTACTAAATGTCAGTACTACCCAAAGTGATCTGTATGGATTCAATGCAATGTCTATCAAAATCCCCAATTTTTTTTGAATAGAAAATTCTATTCTAAAATTTATATGGAATTTCAGGGGGCCCCAAGTAGCCAAAAAAATCTTGAGAAAGAAGACAAAAGCTGGAAGACTTATACTTCCTGATTTCAAAACTTCCTACAGAGTCATAATAATCAAAATAGTGTGACGCTGATAAAAAGACAGATATATAGACCAATGAAATATAACAGAGATCTCAGAAATAAATACTCATATATATGGTCAAATGATTTTTGACAAGGATGCCAAAACTATTTAACAAATAGTGCTGTGAAAACTGAATATCCACAGGCAAAAGAATGAAAGTGGAACTTTACCTACCACCATATGCAAAAACTAACTCCAAATGGATCAAGGACCTAAATATAAGACCTAAAATTATAGAACTCATAGAAGGAAACATAGGACAAAAACTTCATGGCATTGAATTTGGCAATGATTTCTTAGATATGACACTAAAAGTACATTCAATGACAGAGAAAGGATAAATTGGACTTCATGAAATTAAAAGTTTTATGCGTCAAAAAATAATATCAACAGAGTAAAAAGACAAGCCACATAATGGGAGAAAATACTTGCAAATGTTATCTGATTACAGAGTTGAATAGCCAGAATATATAAGGAACTTCTAGAACTCAGTAACAACAAAACCACCAGGCTCATGAAACTCAACAACAAAACAAGCAACCTGGTTTAAACTCAACAGCAAAACAACCTGGTTTAAAAATGAGAGAAGAATTTAAATAGCTCTTTCTCCAAAGATAATATAAACATGGCCAATAAGCACATGAAAAGATGCTCAAAAATAACTAATCATTATGGAAATACTAATCAGAGCCACAATGAGTTGCCGCCTCACACCCACTAGGAGAGCTATTATAAAGCAGAAACAGAAAACAAGCACTGGTAAGGATGTGGAGAAACTGGAACCCTTGCACACTGTTGCTGGGATTGTAAAATGGTATAGCCGCTATTGAAAGCAGTATAAAAGGTTCCTCCGAACATTTAGAATAGAATTACCATATGATCCAGCAAATTCACTTCTGGGTATATACCTAAAAGAACTGAAAGTAGGGTCTCAAAGGGATATTTTCACACCCATGTATACAGCAGCAGCATTCACAATATCCAAAACATAAAAGCAACCCACCCAATATCCACTGACAAAAAAGTGAATAAGCAGAGTTTTTAGTTTTCATTTTTTTTAACACAGCACAGCAAATGGAATCATTTTAGTTTTCATTTTTTTTAAACACAACACAGCAACTAACAAAGTCTGCAAAACTTCTCTTGGAAGGAGCTCCCTTTTCTGACCTGTTTAAAGCTTCTCTAGGCCTTTACACACTAGTTTTTGATCACTAAGAGCTCAGAATTTCTCATGCAATTTTATATCTCCAATGGCTGGAATAAGCCCTGACAGATCCTTAACCCACTTTTTAAGAATTATACCTCAAATCAACTTTCATTTAGCCAATTTTAAATAAACAGAAAAAACAAAAACTAAAAACAGACTTGATTTCCTTCTGAAATCTGTTATGAAAACTCTTCATAAATTTAAGCTTCACAAGTTACTGTTGCTGAGTTTCTTTCCATCCACACGGGTAGCTTTATTACATTGTGAGCTGATTCAAATACATCCATAAATTGTCAGCTGGTTTTTCCTGTTGGGATCTGCTGCCTTCATGTTCTAAAACAGCTTTAACCTCTTCTTGGTGTCTCAGCTAAAAATGCCAACCTCAGTTCCACCTGGAAGTCCACCACCATAACATGGAATATTGTTCAGCCTTAAAAAGGAGGGAAAGTCTGGCACCTGCTACAAAATAGATGAACCTTGAGGACATTATGAAAAGTGAAATAAGTTAGCCACAAAAAAGACTAATACTGTATGATTCCACTATATGAGATCCTTGGAGTACTCAAAATCATAGAAACAAAGTAGAATACTGGTTTTCAGGGCCACGGGGGAGGAGGGAACAAGGAGTTAGTGTTCAATAGGTAAACAGTTTCATTTTTACATGGTGAAACATTTCAGAAATGGATGGTGTTGATGGCTGTGCATCACTATGAATGTACTGAGCAGTATACTTCCAGATGATTAAGATAGTAAATCTTCTGTTATATGTATTTTACTACAATAGGAAAATCCAAAAAACAAAACCACAAATTGATTATCTTACAGTTCTGGAGGTCAGAAGTCCAAGATAGGCTGGCAGGACCACATTCCTCCTGGAGGCTCTAAGGGAGAATCCATTTCCGTTCATTTTCCAGCTTCCAGAGGCCAACATACTCTGGCTCATGGACCCTTTTCCACAATGGCACCACTCCAGCCTCTGCTCCTGTCCAGCCTCACCTGCTGCCCTCCCACCGCTTCCTCTCCATGTGGCCTGCGTAACTGTGCGCAGCCTGCTCCCTCTTACAAAGAGCCATGTGATTATATTGGGCCCCCCTCATAATCCAGGAGAGCCCCCCCCATCTCAAGATCCTTAGCTTAATAATCACAGTCCTTTGCCATGGAGGGAAACAATTCCCAGGCTCTGAGGCTTTGGCTGTGGGCCTCTCTGGGAGGCTATTATTCTGCCTCCCACAGTTGTCCACAGACAGACTCCCACAAGTGTGTGAGGATATAGGTGCAAGCACTTCAGGTATTGGAAACACAGTGATAGCCTCATGCCAGACAACAGCATTCTGCTTAAATGATGATGCCATTGTTACAGAACACTATGCAACCACAAAAAGAATGAGCTAGAAGACAAGGGAGGGCATCCACAGTGTGGTCTTGAATGAGAGAGATAAGTTTCAGAAATTAAAATTCACTTGTTAACAAATATTGTCAGTGTCTTCCATGTGCCAGGAGCTGGAGCACAGCAGTAAATTAAACAGGAGGAGTTTACATTACCTTTATGCATAAAAACTATATACAGAAATAAGTGTGTGCACAGAAAAAAATGTCGTATCTGGAAAGTAAACTCTAATAGGTTAACAATAATTTAGGAGAGGAAGAGCAGGGAGTGAAAGTGGTGAAGATTTGACCTTTTTATTTGGATGTTTTCATATTGTTTTATCTTTTTCAACAAGCATTATTTCTTCTAAAAAATTAAACTAAGGTACACTTATCAAGACAAGTTATCAGCTATGTCGAATCCCGTTTCATAATGATAAAACTGTACCGTCTGCAAATCAGAAGGAAGGAAGGGAGGGAAGTAAGGGAGAGAATGGAAAGAAATAGAAAGGAGAGAAGGAAGGGAGGGGGGATAAAAAGAAAGAACAAGCTGATTCCTGTTGACTTGGAGAAGGCAAGGCTTGTGGGGCACCTCGCCAAGCCTCGGGGAGCAAAGTGTCCCTCCCTCCCCTGGCGGGAACTGGCAACTCCTTCAGATACAAGTCTTTATATCCTCTTATGGCACCTGGCCTTGTGCTGAACACGAGGTGATTGGTGACATACTGTCAACAAGCCAAGTCACAAGCGGGTGCGCTGGTGTGTAGATAGCACCTACACAGGCCAGGCAGGCATCACAACAGTGCTCATCCTTGACCCCATAAGGCAACAGGCACATCCACTGGGCTCAATTCCACACCTCCCATCATTTATAACCACTTTAGCTCAAAGTGTAGTCCTTCCCAGGTCCCTGGAACTGCCTAGTTTATCTGAAGCACAGGCTCTGCTGTTTGGGGAAGTAGGTAGCAATTCCAGGTCACTTATTTCAAGCACTGTGGTGCCCAAGATGAATCCGCGCTTGCTGCTTCTTTGCCCTGAACTGCAACCTCTGAGCTGCCCCCTGCCCTCTGCATGGGTCAGGGGCTAATTCTTTGTGGCTGGGAGGTGCAGGGAAAACAGGAGAGGTCTGGGGCCCAGAGACCCTCGACCCCGGGTAATGAAATGTCAGACTCAAAAAACTAAATTCCTCTGATAAATACTGTCTCAAAATTGCACACCTGGCAAACAGGCTACAGGGAACATGGCCCAAGAACAGACAAAGCAGGCTTGTCTTTTTATTTTATGCTTGGTTCTCACTGTCCTCAGAAAAAAAGACCAGACTTGGGCATCTGAAACATTCACGTGTTTTACTCAGAAAAGAAGGGACCTCTAATTTTTCTGGGAAACTGTGAGAGTTGTCACTTCTTTTTAGTAATCTTAAGCATAGATTGAAACAAGGAATACATAATTTCAGTTTAATCATCTCTTTTAACAGCTACTCCATCCTTCCTGAACCTATAGTTAGACAAAATTGAAACTGCTCCCTAAGTGTAGCTTGATTCAGCCTGTCAGGCCCTCCGTGACATGTCCCTGCCCCCTTACTGCTCTTTCCACCTCTCTTCCCAGGGAGTTCCTCCTCACAAACACCCTGGCAGGTTCCTGCCCCGGCCCTTTGTACTTGCTGTTCCCTCTGCCTCCCCCAGAAGTCATGCTTCCCTCCCTCCTTCAGGTCTGTGCTCCAATGGCCCCTTCTCAGGGAGCTTCTCTGACCACACTCTTTAAAACTGCAACCCCTATCCCATCCCAGGCACACACACCCCCACCCGCCATCCCTGCACTATTTTTCTCCATAGTATTTGTGACATTCAAGTAGATCACTTCTTTGTTTACTGTCTACCCTGTTTTTAATGTAAGCCCTAAAGAGGCAGTGATTTTTGTACATTTATTTATCACTGTAAACCCAGTAATGGAATAATGCATTGAATCTCAATCTTTACACAGAAGTTTTGCATTGTGTATCCCAAATCTTATAAATATGCTGATGAATCCACCCAGCTATTCCACATCTAGGAATTTATCCCTGGGAAGTAACCACAGATGTGTGCAAAGATAGTTAGAAATGTTACAAAAGCAAAACACTGGAAATAATAAGAGCTGACATTTAATTAGCACTTACCATGTGCCAAATACTATTCTAAACATCTGAGGCATATGAACTCTTTAAACCTCATGATAGCCCATTCATCCATTTTTTCTTGTCTGGATTTAACACACAAGGAAATAGGCAGAGGGGATGAAGACTATGAAACATAGCCAGGATTTGATGTGGTGTGTCTGACGCAGGAGCCCATATTCTTAACTACTCTATGGGTTAAATCATCTATGCGCAAACCATACTGAAGCATTCAATGCAACCATTCAAAACAATGGTACTTTTTTTGGTGAGGGGGGTGGGCATGAAAATGATAAAGTGATATACAAATTGTGTGGTTTTGAACATTACTGGGAAGAAGGCAGCGCTATGTGATTCTCAAAGACATCCAGGAACCAGGGATGTAGAATAATTCTACATAAATAAATTCATGTGAAGGTAGTTTACATATATGTTGTTGATGTTTCAGCACAGTCTTTTAAAAAAAGACTTTTTAGCATCGCTCCTGCCACATCAACTTTCCTCTTCTTGCCCCCAAACCATGTTAACACCTAGAATGTCAGCATGGAAGAATCTTTAACGGCTTGGAAAGATCTTGGTGATATATAGTTAACTATAAACAGCAGGCTTCTAAGAAGAGTATACATCATGACCACATTTTCATAAAAACCTCATATGTACATATATGCATAGTAAAGGACTCAAATAGAGAATATGTTAACAGTTGTCATTTTGAGGTTATGGAATTATGAGTATTCGAGAATTTCTTTTCTGGTCTTATTGTATGTAATTTTTTATGCAAGAATGAGTTACCTTCACATTTAAGTGAAGTTTTTCTGTTTTTTTTTCTTTTAAAGGAAAAAGCAGCTTTTGGGAAGATAGTCAGGTGCTATTACATACCCTTTGATTCCAAGATTCTATTTCCATGAATGTGTTTTATAGAAATGTTTGCATGTGAGCCCAAATGTCAGTCCAGTGACATTCACTGCAATGTTGTAGAGACTGGTAAAAGGCCCAAACCCTTCGGAGAAAGTAAGCGGTTAAATATTTTATTTCCATCATAAAAACTATGCAGCTGTTGAAAAGAAAACAAAAACAAGGTAGATAGAGCTCCAACAAGTTATGTTGTTTAGGTGAAAAAGGAAGCCTACATTGGCGAGGATGTGGTGAAAGGGGAACCCTCCTACACTGACGGTGGGAATGTAAAATAGTTCAACCATTGTTAAAAGCTGTATGGAAGTTCCTCAAAACTCTCAAAATAGAAATACCATTTGATCCAGGAATTCCACTCCTAGGAATTTACCTTAAGAATGCAGCACTCCAGTTTGAAAAAGACAGATGCACCACTATGTTTATAGCAGCACTATTTACAACAGCCAAGAAATGGAAACAACCTAAGTGTCCATCAGTAGATGAATGGATAAAGAAGATGTGGTACATATACACAATGGAATATTATTCAGACATAAGAAGAAAACAGATCCTACCATTTGCAACAACATGGATGGAGCCAGAGGGTATTATGCTCAGTGAAATAAGCCAGGCGGAGAAAGACAAGTATCAAATGATTTCACTCATACGTGGAGTATAAGAACAAAGCAAAAACTGAAAGGAACAAAACAGCATCAGACTCACAGAACCTAAGAATGGACTAACAGTTACCAAGGGGAAAGGGACTGGGGAGGATGGGCAGGAAGGGAGGGATAAGAGGGAATAAGGGGCATCATGATTAGCACATATAATGTAGCAGGTGGAGGGGGGAGACACGGGGAAGGCAGTGTAACACAGAGAAGACAAGTAGTGATTCTATAGCATCTTACTACACTGACGGTCAGTGACTATAATGGGGTATGTGGTGGGCGCTTGATAATAGGGGGTGTCTAGTAACCATAATGATGTTCATGTAATTGTACATTAATGATAGCAAAATAAAAAAAATTAGAAAAAAAGGAAGCTTACAGAACAGAATGTATAATGAGGTCCAACACACTAAAGGACTTGTATAGGAGGAGAAAGGTGTTGCCAAGGGACTGGAAGGAATCCATGTGTTTGTTGATGGTAGTTACCTCCAGAGAGGCACTGGGAGCTGGGTGCTGGGTGTGGGAAGTGATGGGGGAAGAGGACTTTATGTTTTGTTCTGGATGATTTGAGTCTTTTACAAGTCTGTATACGTATGACTACATTATTTATGTAATCAATTAAAAAGTACAGAGTGAAAATATGAAAAAGTTTTAAAGTAAAAAAAGCCTCTAAAACACCAAAGACCCCGAATAGCCAAAGCAATCCTGAAAAAGAAGAATAAAGTAGGGGGGATCTCACTCCCCAACTTCAAGCTCTACTACAAAGCCATAGTAATCAAGACAATTTGGTACTGGCACAAGAACAGAGCCACAGACCAGTGGAACAGATTAGAGACCCCAGAAATTAACCCAAACATATATGGTCAATTAATATTTGATAAAGGAGCCATGGACATACAATGGCAAAATGACAGTCTCTTCAACAGATGGTGCTGGCAAAACTGGACAGCTACATGTAGGAGAATGAAACTGGACCATTGTCTAACCCCATATACAAAGGTAAACTCAAAATGGATCAAAGACCTGAATGTAAGTCACGAAACCATTAAACTCTTGGAAAAAAACATAGGCAAAAACCTCTTAGACATAAACATGAGTGATCTCTTCTTGAACATATCTCCCCGGGCAAGGAAAACAACAGCAAAAATGAGCAAGTGGGACTACATTAAGCTGAAAAGCTTCTGTACAGCGAAAGACACCATCAATAGAACAAAAAGGAACCCTACAGTATGGGAGAATATATTTGAAAATGACAGATCTGATAAAGGCTTGACGTCCAGAATATATAAAGAGCTCACACGCCTCAACAAACAAAAAACAAATAACCCAATTAAAAAATGGGCAGAGGAACTGAACAGACAGTTCTCCAAAAAAGAAATACAGATGGCCAAGAGACACATGAAAAGATGCTCCACATTGCTAATTATCAGAGAAATGCAAATTAAAACTACAATGAGGTATCACCTCACACCAGTAAGGATAGCTGCCATCCAAAAGACAAACAACAACAAATGTTGGCGAGGCTGTGGAGAAAGGGGAACCCTCCTACACTGCTGGTGGGAATGTAAATTAGTTCAACCATTGTGGAAAGCAGTATGGAGGTGCATCAAAATGCTCAAAACAGACCTACCATTTGACCCAGGAATTCCACTCCTAGGAATTTACCCTAAGAACGCAGCAATCAAGTTTGAGAAAGACAGATGCACTCCTATGTTTATCGCAGCACTATTTACAATAGCCAAGAATTGGAAGCAACCTAAATGTCCATCTGTAGATGAATGGATAAAGAAGATGTGGTACATATACACAATGGAATACTACTCAGCCATAAGAAGTGGAAAAATCCAACCATTTGCAGCAACATGGATGGAGCTGGAGAGTATTATGCTCAGTGAAATAAGCCAAGCGGAGAAAGAGAAATACCAAATGATTTCACTCATCTGAGGAGTATAGGAACAAAGGAAAAACTGAAGGAAGAAAACAGCAGCAGAATTACAGAACCCAAAAATGGACTAACAGGTACCAAAGGGAAAGGAACTGGGGAGGATGGGTGGGCAGGGAGGGATAAGGGGGGGGGGGAGAAGAAGGGGGGTATTAAGATTAGCATGCATGCGGGGGAGGGAGAAAGGGGAGGGTGGGCTGCACAACACAGAGAGGACAAGTAGTGACTCTACCACATTTTGCTAAGCTGATGGACAGTAACCGTAATGTGGTTGTTAGGGGGGACCTGATATAGGGGAGAGCATAGTAAACATAGTATTCTTCAGGTAAGTGTAGATTAAAAATTTAAAAAAAAAAAGAAAGAAAGAAAGAAAAGGGGGATTACTCCTTAACAGGATAAAACTATTGGTAAATCAAAGATCAACGCATGCTTTAAATATCCTTAATGTTGATCACTTAAAGGGTGTCAGATGATCAGCTATGGAGGTACTCTTTTCTGATAATATTCCTTTCTCTTAATTAAAAAAAAAAAAAAAGCAGTTACTGTGTGCTGACCTCCAATGAGTTCTGCACAGTGGTATAGAGGGCATGTCAAAGTGTGGGCAAAGGGTCTGTTTGTTTCTACGCAGAAGATCAAGGCCTAGCTTGGATACCCAGAAAATGAACTAAGATACGATATGAGGAGGAGCTTCCGGCATCAGCACTCTCTGGAGGACTCGTGCCGGGGGATGATCATCAAAAAGCCTCCACAGGGATCCGGACGATGCTGCGGTTGTGGCTGCATCCAGCCCACCGTCTCCTGGACTTGCCATAAGAAGGAGGAGGGAGATGTCTAGGCTGGCATGTGCATACAGTGAGACAACGAATTTGACTGGATCTGTACTGTTGGAACTCAACCAGGAGTTGGGAGGGGTGCAAGTTGTAGCACCCCAAAATCTCATGACTATAGACTATCTATGGTTAAAAGAACATATGGGATGTGAACAGATCCCAGAAATGGGCTGCTTTAATTTGTCTGATGGTTCAAGTACAGTTGGAAAATATCCATCATATCATAGATAAATTTTCACAAATGCCTAGGGTGCCTAAATGGTTTTCTTGGCTTCACTGGAGATGGCTGGTAATTATAGATTTGCTTAGTTTATGTCACCGTATTCCTATTATGCTAATATGTGTGTGCAAATTAGTTAGTAGTTTAAAACCTATACATACTTAAGGTACTATACAAGAAGATATGTCAAAGAAATAATCAATCCTCCCAAGTTTCCTTCATATGCTACATCTATAGCTTTTCTTCTTCCTTCCTAATTACAAACCTTAAATAGAATTCGTGCCTCATATAGAATTTACCGAGTATCATAATTCCTCCAGGTGGTAAAGATACCTCGAGACAAGTGCTGGGCATAGAAGCCACAGGGCATAAATCTGCAAAGAAGTAAAAAGCTAACCTTTGCAAACAATATGGCTTCTCTCTCACTTACCAACTTTACATTTCCGTGTATGGCCCCGGAAGATGACTGGTTAGCCAGAGACGGGTAAGATTCCTCAAGGGAGGAACAACCTAAGACAGGCACAGTCGCAGGGGGGCCATCAGGTGAGAATTTGGGGATCAACAGAGGTGAGGCTCAGAACCTCACCCCCCCTGCTTTGAGAGAAATCTTCTGCATCCATGGATGTCTTGCTGCCCTTGTCTAGCCTGGATTAATACTTAGTCCATAGGCACACACCGATCATCTGATCATCTACATTTGCCTTCTTACAGCACTAAACTATGTTTTCTACCTTTATCTTGCATCTACCTACCACTTCAGCATTTTATTAAAAATAAAAATAATAATAATAATAGGAGAAATGTGGGATCAACATATAAATCAAGTACAAAAATCAAATGAATATTCATATTTGACCTGATGGTTTATAGGTCATATTGCATGATCAAAACCGAAAGTTTCTGTGATGAATGCCCTTGTACTGTTCACCATGTAAGAATTTATTCACTCTGTAAGAATTCGTTCACCGTGTAAGAACTTGTTCTTTATGCTTCAGAAGATTGGAGACTGACGAGAATTAGGCTTGAGATGGATTAATGATTGTACATTGAGCATTGACCCCCCTATACTGAATTTTATTGTTGTTAACAACCATTTGATCAATAAATATGAGAGATGCCCTCTCAAAAAAAAAAAAAAAAAAAAAAAAGCCTCTAAACTGCAAAATGCTGCCCTTGTTGGGCTGCTCCAGGATGCATTTTCAAGCTGACAGGAAGTCTTGGTAAGGGTCTTGGATCTTGGTTACAGTCATGATGGAACAGGCTCCCCAACCAGCAAGGGACAAATGGATCTGTAAAGCTCATGCCCGGCAGCTGCTGGCCAGGTGGACCGCACACTCCGGGGAAAGGCAGCTGGGCCGCAGGGGCTTTGTGAAGCAGTATCACATTTTGGCCCAAGCCAGTTTCTCCCTGGGGCTTTCCCATCAGGGCTGTGAAGCCACATACCTGCAGGCCATCTGGACTCCTACTTTCTCTCACTCCCTGCTTTGTGGCCACCACATCCTCTTGGCTCCCTTTGCTGCTTTTTGACCCACGGCCATTCATGTCCCAGGCACTCTTACTCCCTTATTGCAGTAGCCTCCTCACAGGTCTTCCTGTTCCCAAAAGGCTTCCCTCCCTGACTCGTCTGTTCCTGCCTAGCAACCAGAATGGTCTCTGACCTTTTAAAAAGGGTAACATAGTGGGTCAGTTCCTGCTTCCCCATTGCTTTTATAATAAAACCATTGCTCTGCTGTCCAATCCCTTATGTGACCTGACCCTGGCCCAGCTCTAAACTGCTTCTCACTTCCTTCTCTTGCATTGCTGTGAGCCACCTGCCCTGACCTCCATGTGTTTCTTTCCCTGGGGACTCTCACTTCCCGCAGGGCCTGTCAGAAGCACTGGACACTCCTGGCCCCCAGTCTCTCTATCACATCAGCCTGTGTCATCTTCACGGCTCTATATGTACCTGAAATCTTCATTTCTGTAGAGGAGAAGAAACAAGAAAACTAATAGTGATATTTTGAGTTTAATTCTTAGAGAAATTGCAGGCCCAGAGAGGAGCAGGGAAACATTCTGTCCAGACCCTGAGAACATCCAGGGGGCTCAGGTCCCACTAACCAAGAGATGGTAATTCTTGTACCTGTGTCCTGCCCAGGCCCATGGGAACATCCACTTGGCTAAGGACTGACAACTGCAAAACCCCCAAAACTTTTTCCTTTTGATGCTGTGGTTGCTCCGACTCAGATCTTCACTGCCTCCGTAGGGAAGTCTTCTATTAAATCTTGCTGTCCCCACTCTGGACTCCTGCTTTTCCCTGGTTTTCTCAACCTGATAATTTCCTACTTACTTATTCTCAGTCTCCCCCGCCAGCCAGAATTATTCGAGGGCTTACCATGTGCTGGGTGAAGCACTTTACATACAACTCATTTAGTGTTCCTACAAACCCTACAATGTAAGTGTGATTATGACCCCATTTACAGATGAGGAAACCAAGCCACAGAGGTGAGCAACTTGCCCCCAAGTCAGGCAGCCCTCAAGTGGCAAAGCTGGGATTTGAACCCAGGTGGCTTCAGTCCAGAGCCTGGGCCCTTCATCTACTGAATGAGTTTGCCCCAAGCCACTACTGAGATAAAAACTGACACCTTATTTACTTTTTAAAGATTTGAATTTACTCAGGAGCAGCCAATGGACTTCATTAGTCACACTGGCCCAGAACCCACTGGACACCCCTACTCCCAAGCTTTTACTGTCTGTGGTCACTTGAAAGACATGATTTGACCTGTTTTACCAGGATCTACCATAGAACCAATCACAATAGGCCATAAATTTGGGAGTTCCATGGCTTGTGGGTGATTCTCAAAGTGCTGAATCCATGAGCCCATTTCCCTTCTGTAATTCTCAGTGGCATCCTGCTGCATAAACGGGGCCGGCCTGAACACCTGTGGACGTGAGATCTCTTGTTGCAAAAAATAAGGGGACTCAATGCCTATTTGGGTTCTGTTTTTTATTAAAACCCCATTAAGTTGTTTCTATCAGAGCAATTAAGGTGTCGAGACCTGATGTTCTGCAGTGCTGTGGAGGAGGCACTTTTTAAATGAGCGGCTGTTCACAGGCAGAGAACTTTCTTTTCAAAGGGACCCCCAGGGGTTGAAGTCTCAGGGTTGTTCTCAGCTCCAAGGTGGGTTTTCTTAGCAGATAATTTGGCAATATCCTCTGCAGCTGGTGTGAGTTAACTGAGGGTGATGATAACATAATTTGCCTCCCACTTTTTTTTCTTTTGGCCTGATTTTTATAACTTGAAACCAGTTTCAAGGCTTCCCACCTGCAGCAGCAAATGTTAATTCTTTCCACACATTGTATAAGTTGAAGTGCAGCTGCGGGCACAAGGAGGCCAAGTGCGAAATTTCACTTGGCAGAGCTGTAGAGATGCATTTCTGTCTCTGCTTTTGAACCTTAACATCAGCTATACCCACATCCCCTGGGCCCTGTCTCCCCCACACAACTGCCTCTTAATAAAGGGTGCATTCTGGAACTGGGCAGCTTGTAGTTCAACCTTGCAATAACAGAGCATTAATGGGTATGGACCTCTGTGTTTTGTGTTCTAGGTTTTTAGTAGGTCTGGGGTGGAGTCCAAAATTTGCATTTCTGACAAATTCACAGGTGGTGCCAGAGCTGTTGGTCCAGGAGCCACACTTGGAGAACCACTGCTATGGGATTTTCCCAATGTATCTTATGTATCACCTCTACTGAGAGTCTCCCAGACACTTGCACACATGCTGACTTGGTAAGTGCTCTTGCCATAGGCACTCAGATAATCTGCATGGCTTGGTCTGTACGTCTGTGATGCTCATATTTGTATGTTTGTGATGCTAGTCAGCTCCATGGATGGGGCTGGGGTCTGCTGTATTCACTGTAGCATTGGATGCTTTGGCCCCTGCTTCCTTCCGCCCCCACCTTCTGTTACTCTCATCCTTGCCCTCCACCTTCTACCAGCCAACCTTGCTTTCCTTCCTAACAGGCCAAACCACAGATATCACCCTTTCCTGCCCCAGGACCTTGCACTTGCTACACTCATGGCCTGGAACGTTCTTCCCTACTCCATCCACATCATTACTCAGAGAGACCTTTCATAAACACACCATTTTAAAGATGGTCCCCCAGCTGTTCCCCTTCACAAGCTCTTTAATTCGCATCACAGGTCTGTCACAGTCAAATCCAATCCCCTTTAGAATGTAAGCTCCTTAATGGCAGGGAGGGGTGACCTTCCACACCCCGCCATGCACTTGTGCCCAGCACTGAGGTAGAGTAGTGCTTCATAGGAGGAGCAAGTGAGTGCAACCAGCCTCTGTTGTCAGTGAAATCCACACTGGAGGAGGCCAGATACCAGGCAGCCTTCCTCTGTGGGCTCTTCTTTCTGCAAGCCTTCCTTCCGTCAGGTCACACATCAGCCATCCAGCACTGTGTTTTGGGCAAGGGGGTGGGGTGGCACTGGAGAGAGGCATGGGAGTTCTTGGCACAGCCGAAGTTGCAGATCGGACACATATAATCAAATCCAGAGGGCTGCACTGTGTTCTGCCGACTGAGATACCCAGATTAAGCAGGCCATCAGCCCCAGGAGCCAAGATGCCATGCAAAATAACTTCTCAAAAATAGCAACTCACAATCTCAGGAATGAGCACGAATTGTCAATGACAGGAATAGTGTTTTGAAACAGAAAGAAGAGTCCTATTTATATTGCTGATGGTGATTATGTGATATAAGCATATCTCAGGCCAGTTTTCCCAAAGGAAACATGTAGGTGTGGTGGCATGGTGGAAAGTGGGCTGCCTATGACACTGGGCCTGGCTCTACCACTCACTCGACAGTACAGTGGAGCAGCTAAGAAGCCCCTGGACCTGGATTCCAGTCCTGGGATCAGCAACTGCCACTGTGTCACTTTGGAGGTACTTAACCTCACTAAGCCTGTCTCTTTCTCAGGAAAACAAGGGGAAAGACTAATTTCACGCTCAGAGATGCGGTGAAGAGAAACGAGCTAATGCTTATAAAGTTGGTGTCACCACCCTGGCACAGAATAAGCAATCAAGAAATGACAGCTATTATTAGGTATAACACTTAATTTTTTTTAAGTTTATAATTGTGGTAAAAAAAATAACGTGCAATTTACCATCTTAACCATTCTTAAGCGTACAGCTCAGCAGTGTCTATGTATAGTCACGCTGCAGCACAACAGATCTCTAGAACTTCATTTTGCAAAACTGAAACTTTATCCCCTTGAAAAAAAACTCTCCATTTCTCTTCCCTCCCTCACAACCACCATTCTATTTTCTGTTCCTAAGAGTTTGACTACTTTAGATAGCTCATGTAAGTGGAAGCATACAGTATTTGTCTTTTTGTGACTGGCATTTCACTTAGCCTAATGTCTTCAAAGTTCATCCGCATTATAGCATGTGACAGATTTTCCTTAGTTACTGCTGAGTAATCCATTCTAGATATATACTACATTTTGTTTATTTATTCATCCATTGATGTACATGAGGGTTGCTTCCATCTCCTGGCTCTTGTGAATAATGTTGCTATGAACATGGGTGGACAAATACCTCTTGAGGTCCTGCTTTCAATTCTTTTGGATATATACCCACAAGTAGGATTGTTGGATCATACGGTATTTGTTTTTAATTTTTTGAGAAACCTTTACACTGTTTTCATAGTGGATGCACAATTTTACATTCCCACCAGCAATGCACAAGAGTACTGATTTTTCTGCATGCTTGCCAACACTTGTATTATCATTTTTTATAGTTGCCATGGTGTGTGGGGTGATATATCATTGCAGCTTTGATTAGCATTTCCCTAACCATTGGCGATGCTGAGCATCTTTTCATGTGTTTGTTGGCCATCTGTATGTCATTTTTGGAGAAATGTCTATGCAGTCTTTTGCCCATTTTTAAAATCAGATTTATTTGTTTTTTTGTTGAGTTGTAGGAGTTCATTATGTACCCCGTATCAGACACACGATTTACACATATTTTCTCCCATTCTGCAATTTGCTGTTTTACTTGGTTGTTTCCTTTGATGTGCAGAAGTTTTTACACTTAATGTAGCCCCGTCTGCCACTTTTGTTGCTTGTGCATTTGGTGTCAGAGCCAAGAAATAATGACCAAATCCAGTGTTACGCATCTTTTGTCCTATTTTTTTAGGAGTTCTATCCTTTCAGTTTTATGTTTAGATTTATCGTCTGCCTTGAATTAGTTTTCGTATATGGTGTTATGTTAGGTAAAGGTTTCACTTCGTTCTTCAGTAGTCATACTTTTATCTTGAGGAATTCCTATTACCTCTTTGTGCCTTTTCTCTCTCTTTTTTTTAAATGGTAGATTAAGAACTTGTCAACTCATCAAAAGATACTACAAAGAAAACTTAAAAAGACAAACCACAAACTGGGAGATGTTTTGCAACACAGGTAACTGACAAAAGAAAAACACCCAGAATGCTCCTACCGATCTGTAGGAAAAAGACAAATGGCCAAGCAGAAAAATGGCCAAGACATGTAAGAGTACATTTCACAGAAGAGAAAGCAAGAATGGCCAATGAACATACAAAAAAACCCAAAACATTAGTGTTCAGAAAAATGCAAATCAGCGTCACATTGAGGTTTCACTTTCTACCCATTAAATGGGCAAAAATTGCAAAAATTCAGAAATCGAATAATGAGGACTCATACAGAGCTGATGGGAGAGTAAATTGGTACATTTGGCATGATCTGGTGAAGTAGAGCACCCACAGACCCTACAAGCCTGCAAGTTCAAGCTTAGGTGAGACTCACCCCAGAGAGTCTTAAATAAATTATTCAGATGTGTGTAAGATTCTGCACACAGACGATGTTTATAATAGCAAACAAGACTGGAAACAAACCAAATATTCAGTGGTAAGAGGATGCTGACAGAAGTTGTGACATGTTCCCATAACAGAACATCATTCAGCAGTAAAAATGAATTGCAATAACAGGGTTGAATGTTGAAACATAAAATTGAGAGAAAGAAGGAAAGTGCCACAGACTGTGCACAGCATGGTCTCTTTACAAAGCTCAAAACCAAAGCAAAATAACATATTCATTAGAGTAATAAAGCAAGGGAATAATAAACATAAAATCCAGGATAGTGCTTCCTCTAGAGATGGGGGCAACAGGGGAATTAGGTAGAAGGAACACAGCATTGATCATGTTTTAGAACTGAACTGAGTGGAAGTGCCTGAGTGTTTATGATATCATAACACTTCATAATCTAAAGATGTTATATACATCCTTTTACATTTATTTACATATAAACCTAACATGACGAAAATAATTTTACAGCCCATATTCCTTATGGGCCCCTTCAGCTATTGCATGGCGGCTACCGGTTTAGGGATATCTGGTACGATATGCTCCTTTTCCCCATCATCTGCTTATTTGGGGAAGAATTTGGAAAGAGCAGGCATGTCACTGCCCTTGAGGCCCCCAAAACAAATGCTGGGCACAAAACCCAGAGTGGATACTGGAGGCTGGTGATGGGAGGTACAGAGAAAGATCCCCAGAGAGGAGGAAAGAGCTCCAATGGGGGACCTGTGGCCAGCCCAACTCCCGACCACCCCCAGCACCTTCCTGCCCTTTGGACCAAGTAAGACAAGGAAAAAGAGGGCCATCAGACACATGTCTCCCATCCAATACATTTCTGGAAGGGAACATGCCTGGAACCACTAAACAAAGGGTCCCACAGAGAATAATATCAAATAAAGTCATCCCTACATCAGTTCTCTTTCTTGGCTTGCCAGAGTTAATGACCATCACCAGGCCTTGAAGACATAACCTCTTTCTTGAGAGATTTTGTTCTGGAAGGTGTGTTCCCCAGGGACCTGGCCACATTGTATGGATGATGTCAAAGGGGGTGGGTATGCTTGAGCTGTGCTTAAACAAGGCACAAGGCAATACATTAATCTCCATTTAATGCAGCTAAACACTGTTCTCTCAACAGATACACATATATAATCCCGAGACACATTTTTTCCCTATGATTTCTTTTTTTTATTTGCAGTGGCAGAAAAGGCTTTTTAAATCATAAGGGTCTATGGAGATAACAGTCATTCAAAGTGGAGTGAGGATTTTCCATTTTTATTGATTACTTTTTTTATTTTTTTATTTTGGTATCATTAATCTACAATTACATGAAGGACATTATGTTTAGTAGGCTCCCCCATTCACCAAGTCCCCCCACACATACCCGTTCACAGTCACTGTCCATCAACATGGTATGATGCTGTAAAATCACTACTTGTATTCTCTGTGTTGCACAGCCCTCCCCGTGCCCAACACACACACTATACATGTTAACTGTAATGCCCCCATTCTTTTTTCCCACCCTTATCTGTCTCTTCCCACCTGTCCTCCACAGTCCCTTTCCCTTTGGTAACTGTTAGTCCATTCTTGGGTTCTGTGCTTCTGCTGCTGTTTTGTTCCTTCAGTTTTCTTTTGTTCTTATACTCCACATATGAGTGAAATCATTTGGTGCTTGTCTTTCTCCACCTGGCTTATTTCACTGACCATAATACCCTCTAGCTCCATCCATGTTGTTGCAAATGGTAGGATCTGTTTTTTTCTTCTGGCTGAGTAATATTCCATTGTTTACATGTATCACATCTTCTTTATCCATTCATCTACTGATGGACATTTAGGTTGCTTCCATATCTTGGCTATTGTAAATAGTGCAGCGATAAACATAGTGGTGCATCTGTCTTTTTCAAACTGGAGTGCTGCATTCTTACGGTAAATTCCTAGAAGTGGAATTCCTGGGTCAAATGGTATTTCTATTTTGAGCATTTTGAGGAACCTCCATACTGCTTTCCACAATGGTTGAACTAATTTACATTCCCACCAGCAGTGTAGGAGGGTTCACCTTTCTCCACAGCCTCACCAACATTTATTGTTTGTCTTTTGGATTGTAGCCATCCTTACTGGTGTGAGATAATATCTCATGTGGTTTTAATTTGCATTTCTCTGATGACAAGCGATGTGGAGCATCTTTTCATGTGTCTGCTGGCCATCTGAATTTCTTCTTTTAGAGAACTGTCTATTTAGCTTCTCTGCCCATTTTTTAATTGGATTATATGCTTTTTGTTTGTGGAGGTGTGTGAGCTCTTTATATATTTTGGATGTCAACCCTTTGTCAGATATGTCATTTATGAATATATTCTCCCATACTGTAGGACACCTCTTTGCTCTATTGATGGTGTCCTTTGCTGTACAGAATCTTTTCCGCTTGATACAGTCCAATTTGTTCATTTTTGCTTTTGTTTCCCTTGCCCAGGGATATATGTTCAAGAAGACATCACTCATGTTTATGTCTAAGAGATTTTTGCCTATATTTTTTTCTAAGAGATTTATGGTTTCATTACTTACATTCACGTCTTTGATCCATTTCAAATTTACTTTTGTATATGGGGTTAGACAGTGATCCAGTTTCATTCTCTTACATGTAGCTATCCAGTTTTGCCAGCACTATCTGTTGAAGAGACTGTCATTTCCTCATTGTATGTCCATGGCCCCTTTATCGAATATTAGTTGACCATATATGTTTGGGTTAATTTCTGGAGTCTCTATTCTGTTCCATTGGTCTGTGGCTCTGTTCTTGTGCAAGTACCAAATTGTCCTTATTACTGTGGCTTTGTAGTAGAGCTTGAAGTTGGGGAGTGCAATCCCCCCCACTTTCTTCTTCCTTCTCAGGATTGCTTTAGCTATTCAGGGTCTTTGGTGTTTCCATTTGAATTTTTGAACTATTTGTTCCAGTTCATTGAAGAATGCTGTTGGTACTTTGATAGGGATTGCATCGAATCTGTATATTGCTTTGGGCAGGATGGCCATTTTGACGATATTAATTCTTCATAGCCTGGAGCATGGGTGAGTTTCCATTTGTTAGTGACCTCTTCAATTTTTCTTGAGTGTCTAATAGTTTTCAGGGTATAGGTCTTTCACTTCCTTGGTTAGGTTTATTCCTAGGTATTTTATTCTTTTTGATGCTATTGTGAATGGAATTGTCTTCCTGATTTCTCTTTCTATTAGTTTATTGTTAGTGTATAGGAAAGCCTCAGATTTCTGTGTCTTAATTTTGTATCCTGCAACTTTGCTAAATTCCGATATTAGCTCTAGTAGTTTCGGAGTGGAGTCTTTAGGGTTTTTTATGTACAATATCATGTCATCTGCAAATAGTGACAGTTTAACTTCTTCTTCACCAGTCTGGATTCCTTGTATTTCTTTGTTTTGTCTAATTGCCATGGTTAGGACCTCCAGTACTATGTTGAATAACAGTGGGGAGAGTGGGCATCCCTGTCTGGTTCCTGATCGCAGAGGAAAAGCTTTCAGCTTCTCACTGTTCAGTATGATGTTAGCTGTGGGTTTATCATATATGGCCTTTATTATGTTGACGTACTTGCCCTCTATACCCATTTTGTTGAGAGTTTTTATCATGAATGGATGTTGAATTTTGTCGAATGCTTTTTCAGCATCTATGGAGATGATCACGTGGTTTTTGTCTTTGTTTTTGTTGATGTGGTGGATGACGCTGATGGATTTCGAATGTTGTATCCCTGGGATGAATGTTGTATCCCTGGGTTGCATCCCTGGGATGAATCCCACTTGGTTATGGTGTATGATCCTTTTGATGTATTTTTGAATTCGGTTTGCTAATATTTTGTTGAGTATTTTTGCATCTACATTCATCAGGGATATTGGTCTGTAGTTTTCTTTTTTGGTGGGGTCTTTGCCTGGTTTTGGTATTAGGGTGATGTTGGCTTCATAGAATGAGTTTGGGAGTATTCCCTCCTCTCCAATTTTTGGAAAACATTAAGGAGAATGGGTATTATGTCTTCTCTGTATGTCTGATAAAATTCTGAGGTAAATCCATCTGGCCTGGGGGTTTTGTTCTTTGGTAGTTTTTTGATTACTGCTTCAATTTCATTGCTGGTAATTGGGCTGTTTAAATTTTCTGTTTCTTTCTGGGTCAGTCTTGGAAGGTTGTATTTTTCTAGAAATTTCTCCATTTCTCCTAGGTTTCCCATCTTGTTAGCATCTAAGTGTTATAGTACTCTCTAATAATTCTTTATATTTCTGTGGGGTCCGTCATGATTTTTCCTTTCTCGTTTCTGATTCTGTTGATGTGTGTTGACTCTCTTTTCCTCTTAATAAGTCTGGCTAGAGTCTTATCTATTTTGTTTATTTTCTTGAAGAAACAGCTCTTGGTTTCATTGACTTTTCTATTGTTTTATTCTTCTCAATTTAATTTATTTCTTCTCTGATCTTTATTATGTCCTTCCTTCTGCTGACCTTAGGCCTCATTTGTTCTTCTTTTTCCAATTTCGATAACTGTGACCTTAGACCTTTCATTTGGGACTGTTCTTCCTTCTTTAAGTATGCCTGGATTGCTATATACTTTCCTCTTAAGACTCCTTTTGCTGTATCCCCCAGTAGTTGGGGCTCTGTGTTGTTATTGTTGTTTGTTTCCATATATTACTGGATCTCCATTTTGATTTGGTCATTGGTCCATTGATTATTTAAGAGCGTGTTGTTAAGCCTCCATGTCTTTGTGAGCCTTTTTGCTTTCTTTGTACAATTTATTTCTAGTTTTATGCCTTTGTGGGCTGAAAAGTTGGTTGGTAGGATTTTAGTCTTTTGGAATTTACTGAGGCTCTTTTTGTGGCCTAGTATGTGGTCTATTCTGGAGATTGTTCCATGGGCACTTGAGAAGAATGTGTAGCCTGTTGCTTTTGGATGTAGAGTTCTGTAGATGTCTATTAGGTTGACCTGTTCTAGTCTGTTGTTCAGTGCCTCTGTGTCCTTACTTATTTTCTGACTGGTGGATCTGTCCTTTGGAGTGAGTGGTGTGTTGATGTCTCCCAAAATGAATGCATTGCATTATGTTTCCTCCTTTAATTCCTTTCGTATTTGTTTCACATATGTTGGTGCACCTGTATTGGGTGCATATATATTTTGTTCAGTGCCTTTGTGTCCTTACTTATTTTCTGACTGGTGGATCTGTCCTTTGGAGTGAGTGGTGTGTTGATGTCTCCCAAAATGAATGCATTGCATTATGTTTCCTCCTTTAATTCCTTTCGTATTTGTTTCACATATGTTGGTGCACCTGTATTGGGTGCATATATATTTATAATGGTTATATCCTCTTGTTGGACTGAGCCCTTTATCATTACGTAATGTCCTTCTTTATCTTTTGTTACTTTCTTTATTTTGAAGTCTATTTTGTCTGATACTGGTATTGCAACACCTGCTCTTTTCTCTCTGTTGTTTGCATGAAATAACTTATTCCATCCCTTGACTTTAAGTCTGTGCATGTCTTTGGGTTTGAGGTGAGTCTCTTGTAAGCAGCATATGGATGGATCTTGCTTTTTTATCCATTCCATTACTCTGTGTTTTTTGATTGGTGCATTCAGTCCATTTACATTTAGGGTGATTATTGAAAGGTATGTACTTATTGCCATTGCAGGCTTTAAGTTTTTGGTTACAAAAGGTTCAAGGTTAGCTTCTTTACTATCTTACTCTCTAACTTAACTTGCTTATTGAGCTGTTATAAACACGGTCTGATGATTCTCTATTTCTCTCCCTTCTTATTCCTCCTCCTCCCTTCTTCATATGTTGGGTGTTCTGTTCTGTGCTCTTTTTAGGAGTGCTCCCATCTAGAGCAGTCCCTGTAAGATGCCCTGTAGAGGTGGTTTGTGGGAGGCAAATTCCCTCAACTTTTGCTTGTCTGGGAATTGTTTAATCCATCCTTCATATTTAAATGATAATCATGCTGGATACAGTATTCTTGGTTCGAGGACCTTCTGTTTCATTGCATTAAGTATATCATGCCATTCTCTTCTGGCCTGTAGGGTTTCTGTTGAGAAGTCTGATGATAGCCTGATGGGATTTCCTTTGTAGGTGACCTTTTTTTCTCTCTGGCTGCCTTTAATACTTTGTCCTTGTCTTTGATCTTTGCCATTTTAATTATTATGTGTCTTGGTGTTGCCCTCCTTGGATCCCTTGTCATGGGAGTTCTGTGTACCTCTGTGGTCTGAGAGGCCATTTCCTCCCCTAGTTTAGGGACGTTTTCAGCAATTATGTCTTCAAAGACACTTTATATCCCTTTTTTCTCTCTTCTTCTTCTGGTACCCCTATAATGCAGATTTTGTTCCATTTCAATTGGTCACACAGTTCTCTTAACAATCTTTCTTTCCTGGAGATCCTTTTATCTCTCTCTGCATCAGCTTCTCTGTGTTCCTGTTCTCTGTTTTTTAGTCCATTAATGGTTTCTTGCATCTTGTCCATTCTGTTTTGAAGTCCTTCCAGAGATTGTTTTATTTCTGCATTCTCTCTCCTTAGTTCTTGCATATTTCTCTGCAAGTCCATCAGCATGTTTATGACTTTTGTTTTGAATTCTTTTTCAGAAAGATCGGTTAAATCTATGTCCCCAGGTTCCTTCTCAGGGGAAGATGTAGAAGATGTTGAAGCTGTCTTGGTTAGTCTTATCTGGATCAAATTTTCTTGCCTTTTCATGTTGATAGGTGCAATGGTGAGCTATTGACTTGTCTGTCAGCTGGGAGTGTCAAGATTCTTTCCACTTGGCTCCTGGCCTTTCTTTACTGGAACAACTGCGACCCCTAGTGGCTTGTGTTGGGCAATTGCATGTAGATTGTGTCTCTGTATCTTGCCCAGCCAATATGGAGGAAGCTCCCTTGCTGTGGGCATGGCCAGCCTCAGGCTGCTACTCTGCTATGGTGGTGCCTTGGAGGGGTAATGGACAGGGGGCTCCTTGGCTGTTTACCTCCATGAGGGGACTCAGAGCTGTTGCCCCGGGGGTTAGTGTGCCCGGAGTTCCCTGGAATTTCCAGCTGCTGGACTGTGACCCGGGACGCTTCTGTCCAGCCATGGGGTCCCTGTCCCTTTAAGACTTTCAAAAAGAACTTGCTCTTTGTCACAGGGGCGCTGGCTTCGGGACTCGCTCACAGGTCTTACTGTCCTGCTTCCCTAGTTTCCATTACCCCATGCATGCACAGTCTGCGCTCTGGTGCGGATGTCTAGGGCTGGGTGTTTAGCAGTCTTGGTCTCCCTCTCCCTCCCCAGTCCGACTCCTCTCCTCCCGCTGGGAACTGGGGTGAGGGGCCTCGGGTCCTGCCAGGCTGTGGCTTGTATCTTACCCCTTTCACCAGGCACTGGGTTCTCGCAGGTGTGGATGTAGTCTGGCTGTTGTCCTGTGTCTTCTGGTCTCTCTTTTAGGGATAGTTGTATTTGTTGTATTTTCAAAAATATATGTTTTTGGGAGGAGATTCCCACTGTCCTACTCACGCCGCCATCTTGGCTCCACCCCACTCAAATTTTATTGATTTCTTTAAAAAATGTCCTCAAAATTGGAGAAGCTGATTTTCACCACTGGCCACACATGATCATGATGTATCATGTTACATGCAGAGTTCTCCCTAACAACCTTTGAAATGATCTAGAGATTCAGCCAGTAGGATCCTCTGAAATGTTGATCAAGGTCTGAGCTGGTTCAAAACCTGGGGAATTTTTTTCTGGGATGCTCAATTACTTGAAAAGAAGCACATTCCTTAATATTTATCTAAACTTTTAGATAAAGAAGGGAACAGTAAATGCTAATTCGAAAATGACAGCATCTTTTGAAAACCTTTTGAAATGCTTTGCTCCTCCTGAGCTTAAGTCATAGCTGAGTGCCAAGGCCTCTTGTTCCATTAAGATAAGGCCGCTCTCTGGGAACAACTGTTGTCATCTCTCCACTTGGGAAATGTTGGCTGTTAATACTAGTTTGTCTCTAGTCTTTCTTCAAGCATGAAAATGCATCCTCACCACACTTCTCCTTCAATAAATCACACCATCCTTCTCTCTCTCACCTCTTTTGTTGCCCTTGAATCTGTACCCCTTAGCTACCCATTTGCTTCACTGCATCCAAAGAAAACTGTCCTCAGGGAAGAATTTTAGTTGCACGAAGGGAGCCAAGCAATTCAAGTGGGGATCAAATAAACTTCTCTCTACATGTGATTATCATAAAGATTTAAAAGTCTAGGCTTTAAAAAAAACTTCAATAGGTGGGAGATGTTTGCAAGGATTAGTGGGTTCTGTGCTCTTGCCCTTTATGGAATCTGAAACACCAGCAGTTCCCAGGCACTATTTTCAGAGGTGTGCTGACACTTGTTAATAATGTCAGTGCAGAAAGCCATGCTGGTTTTAATCTCATTTAGACACAAAGAAAATTAGCTAGTATGTGCCAGAAGGGAAAGGGGAGGAAATTATGCTATTGCTATCAGAGGGCAAATGCTCAAAGTTTTAAGTAAAATCAAAGAGGCCTTTTCCATCAGATGCCATTACTAGAGAAAAAGTGAAATTTGCAGGTGAAAAGCAAACACCAACCTTCCTTCTTCATGAGCTAACCAGCAGTTTGCTCCTGGGCAAAGCCTAACAGGCCCCAAGTCAGCCCCAGCTAACCATGTCAATGCAGCAAAACTTTTCCAACAAGCTAAGCTGCTGAAACTAATGTAGGAGTCTGATATTGTTTTGCATTCAAAAATGACTGCCCCTTACAGGCAATGTAGGATTTTGGATCAGATTCTGGAACAGGAAAAGGACATTAGTGGGAAATCTAGCAAAATCTGAATAAAGCCTATGGCTTAGGTAACAATGCTTAGTAAATGTGCTATGATTAAAGAAGATGTCAGGGAAAGCTGGGCTATGGGTAGAGGGGAGCTCTCTACACTCTCTTTACAACTGTTCTGTATCTAAAATTATTTCTAAATCAGAGTTTATTGAAATGATGCCCTTTTAAATGACTTGAGTCTGATCTCTGAAATGCCCATATGCAAAGGGGCCTCATTTGCACCTTCCTCTGGACCACAGAGGAGGCAGCAGGACAGCATTCCCCTGAAGAATGTTTGTCCCAGGGGAAGGCTGCTGGGCAAGCAAGCTCTGTCTCCTTGCACCGGGTCTCCCTGGATTAGCTAGGCAGAAATACAGCAGTCTGGCATAAGCGACAAAATGAGCTCGCACCAAAGCCAGCCGAGACTGTCACCTGTGTTAATCAGCTGCTGTCACGAAGAAGGTGGTTACACAGTTTCTCAGGCTTACGCTTGATTCACTGTATATTTTATTCACTACTCATCAAGGGTGGGAGATTTATTGCTCATTCAAAATGGTAACGTCAAGAGTTGGCAACAGAATTTCAAATTTTAGACACTTTTCTTTAGGTTTAGGGCATTTAATTCTTTTAAAAATTGTTTCTATGTGTATTCAGCATTAAAATTTTCAGTTTCCCCATACTAGGTAAGGATTGTTGAAATTAAGGTTCTTACAGTTCAGCATCTATCTTATATTTTGTTACTTCAAATATAGACTTCGCTCTTGAACACAAAGACATTTACTTAAAAAAATACACATGCCTCTGCACAGTTGTTTTCTTTTGCCAAGATCAGTGTGAAATACTGTATTTTCACTCAAACACAACTGTTTTAAGCATAAGAAGAGAAGCTCTTTTGGGGTTTCTTGGAGGATGGAGGAAGAGCAGAGAACAGATAACCTTGCAGCAGGACTGACTTCTGTATCAACCTGAGTGAGTCACTCAATACTTCTGCATTCTGGTTTCACTACTTCACATATGTTCCAGAAACTTCTCAGGTCCAGTGGTGCTGAGAGAATCATCAGAAGTTCTTAAGATGCTAAGAAATCTCTTAGGCAGAAGGTGAAAATTTTATTTGAAATAAGAAATTCCTTCTGCCATAGAAGCAGTAAGAATTTAGTACCACATCACTGGCGTAAAGATGGCCTTTTCAACCAATGGTGCTGGGATGGTGGGCTGGCCATTTTCTCTGACACAGGGAGGGTTTTGAGCAAAGAATGAACAAGATTGGATTAACTTCTGCACAAGCCCACTCTGGCTGCTACAGGGAGAAGAGTCTGAAGGTGGGGTGGAGGTTGAATGCAGCAGTCAGTTGGGAGGCAACTGCAACCGTGCAGTACAGGACTGGAGGTGGTGAAGAGGTGGTTAGATTCTGCAAACGACTTGCAGGTAGATCCAAAAGATACGGAAGTAAGAGCAGGGCCAAGGAGGCCACCTGGGTTTTTGTCCTGAGCAACAGGGAAGGACGGAGTTGTCCACAACAGAGATGAGGTAGTATAGGAGGAGCAGACCGAGAGGAAGACTAGGAGCTCAGTTTCAGCCATGTTGGGGTAGATGTAGTAGAATGTCTAACAGGTGGCTGGATGCAAGTCTGGGGTTGGAGGGAGTGATCTGAGCAGATTGAATTTGGGAGGCATTAGCATACAGACAGGATTTAAAGCTTGACACTGGAGATCCCCGAGGAAGTGAGACTAGCTAGAAGGGATCCAAGGATTGAGCCTGGAGCCATCCAAAATTCAGAGGTCAGGGAGAACAGGAGGAATGGACCCAGGATACCAAGCCTGGCCCGGCCCTCTGGCAGCTCAGACCTCCCAGGGAACTCCCAAAGACACTGAGGTCTTTTCTATATCATTAAAGTCAGAGTTACCTGGCAACACGGTCTTTAAGAGGAAAGGGTAGACATTTCCCTCTTGATTTTAAGAGCAATTTGGTATTTGAGTCAATTTGTTGACTCATTTTGAAAAAATTCACCTCTTTGAGGAGACCAAATAATGCAAAAGACTGACTTAGAGAGGATCGCAGGGGAAAGGGGTAGTAATCAACAGGCTTGAAGGCAAATCTGTACTTGAGTATGGGTTTCAAAGCTACTTGTAAAAACTGTTCAAAATTTAAAACAATAAGTTCTGTACATACATACCCACATAGCCCTGGTACATGGACCTTGAACAATTTTTATTTTTTAATAAGGAGAAAAATGGAAGCAGCCTTAGGACTGGCTTTAAATATGAAGCTATCTGTGAAAATAATGAATCCAAAAATCAAATAATATACTTTTCTCACTCTGACTGTAAACTGTCCCTGGGGCTGTGGCTGTATGTCCATGCTGTGGCAGAATGGTTGGGACCCAGCACAGTCCTACAGGGAATGTTCCTCAAGATTTATAAGCACAATGCAAATGGAAGAGCAGTTGCTAAAACATGGACTTAATGATAAATTTCTGTCAAATAGAGTCAAAGACAATATTCTCTCATGGCTTTGCCTGAGCATCTGTAGTACTTGAGTTACAGAAATAGTACTTGTTCAGAATGTATTCATGTGCAAAGTGGATCATTTATTTAACACCAAAATCAAATTATAAAAACATCAGTTACAACAGGCATTTAAAAAGCATTTCTAACATTCTAAGCTTGCATCAAGACAGCTCCACAACCTGGATTCCCAAAACCCTCTGTAAGTTATAATGACAAAGAAAATTTTCACTGGTTGTGGGAAGATGATGTGGAGACAGTTGCCCTGTGAACAGTGGCTGACAGGGAATGCTGTTTCTTCCTCGGCTTGAGGTTTCCTGCTTGATCTTCAGGGGAAGAGTTTTGTGCTTGCTTAAACAGATTCTCAGTAAAGGGACAGGAATCCTCTATGTAATGTCACAAAATTTATTGAAGAGAGAAAGCCATAATCAAGGTCTCATGCCCACTTACATTTACCATTGCTAACATCTCAAACAGAGCTCTTCCTAACCAGTAACCTTAAAGTCTTGATTTCCATGTTGTAAGGGCTGGTTAACACCCTTTAATAACTACTTTGCAATTCCAAACAACTCCCTGACAGCTTTTATAGGGAGGGAATGGAATAACTGTGCATGTGCTTCTAAAGATCGAGGACACAAAAGCAGCTATTTAACCATTTCCCCCATAGGTTGACAGGAGAGGTATGTGAAGTCCAGTTCATGAAGCCCTGATTACCGAAGAGGAAAGCAGCATCTTCATTTTTATAAAAGCCTTGCCATTCACCTGCTCTTCCTTTTCCTTCCTTATTCTTGGCCACTGTGTTTGGAAATGGGAGTAATTCCCCACAGGCAGGTGGTATTTACAAGTAAGGCCAGAGTCCTGGATGTGCCATCCTTGGAGCAACCATGAGGCAGACGAGGCGATTAAGTCCAAGAGAACATTTTGTGAACAGGCTACAATAGCCCATTTGTACCTGTACTTTAAAGGAGCTGGAGAAACCGGGCATTGGAGGCCATCCAAACTCCCAGGCTCAAGGAATCCCAGTCCCAACTCTGTTTTAATGCTTGTATTAATGATCCTTATTTGTGGAAGACTTTGATTTCTCCTTGGCTGTGGGTTCCTGGGTTAAGTAAGCCTGGGTTATAGGTCAGAAGGCTGGGACAGACTCATAGGGCCAGGCATATTGTCCAGTTTGTTCTCTTCCACCCAGATAGTAGCCTCCTGAGATGGCTGCAGGCAATAAGCCATGAGATGGGCAATTGGGCAATGACTCTGGCCCTTTATAGGCAGAATAGGCTCCTATCAAGGATACCCAGAGGGATAAGTCTACAAGGAGCAATTCTGTGTTCTTCTGATCTTCAATCGTCCATGTCACTGAATTTTCTTTTCTTGTAGTTCTGAACGAGGGTGAAAGCTATGATCTGAGAAGCCTGCCCCTTCTCCCAACACTGAAAGTCATTCAGTCCTTTCTGCCCTATTTGAAATAAGCCCCTCTCCATCTCATCTAGCCTGGCAACCAGTGCTGAAGTGTCCTCATTGTAGGCATTCTGGGAGGAGTCCATGATGCAGAAAAAATGTCCAATAAATGTTTGAAGAAAAAGGCAGTGAGAGAGATCAGATTCATCTTTATCCCTGAACATTTAGATGACACAAAGGCAAAGAATTTGGTCTTGGACATAGTCTTCTGCCCAGGTAAGTTATTCCACATTGGCAAGCCTCAACTTCCTTGTGTGTGAAATGGGTTGATATGAAAATCCAACAGGTTGTTCTCAATGAACTGATACATGTAGAGCACCTACCAAATGGCTCATAAGAGCAAGCTCCTTGAAAAGCATTACCCATCACTCTTACCAGTAGCTAAGGCCACCACAATGTACTGGGATCACATGCAGACAGGTTTCAACCAGGACTCCTGATTTAATTGAATTAGCTTCTGTTTTTTTTCAGTCTGAAAGCAGGCTGGAAACACATATGATCTAGGGGTGTTATTTTACAATAGGGTTCTGAGCCCAAGCCACAACCCCTGCTTCAGTTTCTTCAACTGTTTCACAGTGATGTTTCCTTATATATAAGCAGTTCTAATGTATAGCACTTCACAGAAGTGATGGGAAAAAAAACCCATACAACTCACAAGAAAAGGGCAGTTCTTCAATTTAAGAACATGTCCTGGCGACATTATCAGACAAATGGATTTTCCTCACTTTTAGCTTTCTGCTCAAAGTTTTGTAAGCTCAAACTATTTATAGTCTATGTATTGACTTCTTTTTCTGAATGGGGAGCAACAAAGTTTTTCTTTACCATCTACATTAAAACCAGCACTAGCACTAGTATATGTTAGGCCAAACAACCCCTGAGTCTGATGGAGGGTATCTGCATGGTCCAGGGAGCAAATGTGCATTGAACCAACATTTCTCATGAAGTTAGAAATGAGGACATAAAACAAGAGGTAGGAAGGATGGTTTCTTCTAATATTAACAGAATAAAAAATAATTACAAAAAGTTAAAATAAGATTATTTTGTGAAGGATGATAAGTATGTGTTAAACACTATTTGTATCGTCCATGGAAAATAATAGCAATAGTTACTGTTTATTAAATGGCACTACATAATCTCACTACAACTCTACTGTAAGTTTGGCACTAGCATTATCTCCATTTTACAGATGAAGATTTATATTTTATTGATGCCTAGAGGGATCATGCAGCTTGACCAAGTGACCCAACTAGTACATGGCTGGGCCTGGTCTTAACCCCACAGTAAGGGAAGGGAACAAATAACCAAAAAGTGCATCTATTTCTGACAAGAAGCCTCAGACTGGTACTGGGGCGGGGCTGGGACCGTGAGTCTAAGTGCCTGTCACCTGTATTCAACCACTGCCCCTTTCTTATTTCCAGGACTTCCTGTTGGTCCTAACTCTTAGCAAGCAAGCATGAAGTGCAGTGGACAAGCAAACACAGTGCACCTGTAGGCTGACATGGAATAGCAATCAACTACTTGTGTAAATTATATTTTTCCCTGGACAGGAGCTGGCTCCTAAGACATGTGCAATGCCATAGGTTTTCACATCACTTACTTACTTGCAGGAGAGACTGGGAAATATCTGTATTCTCTGGACTGTCAAAATGCAGGGGTTGGGAGCCAAACCCGTAGAAATGTGGCACCATTTTGTGGAGGTCCACCACATTGGCATCTGCACTGAACACAGTCCTCCAACCTTCTTGGTAAATCATGGGAAGTTCCACAGAAAGGATCTGCTGCCTGTTGTCAAACAGTCCTTTTGCCAGCCACAAGGGGAATTCAAGCTTTGAGCCCTGCATCAGGCAGGAATGTAGATTTTAAAACAAGTAACATAGTAAATAGGTGTGACTGAAAGGAAATAAATACACCTTGCCTCAGTGAATTTCAAAATTGCTTGTTCTCTTTGAGGGAATGATTGTCACATGCAGATCTGGTTATGGCCTGAAGAAATGAATTATGTGGGTTGAAAGTTCTATGTAATGATGGAATGGAGAAAGAAAATGGATTTATACAACAGAAACATAGTAGAGAACAAAAATGTGGTATAAAGGGAAAGTTTTCTAACTAACATAAATAAAAATTGTTCAGTTGTAGATGTTTCCTGTACTATAAAAGTGTTAAATTCTCATAGAGCAGAACTCCTGCAAAAGTTGGGAGCGGTTTGGAGGAGGAGCTTTTTGCAAACCTCACAAGACTGGGGAGACAAATACTGAGTTCAAAGCTCCCAAAGAAGCCAGGATATGAGGCACTAAGATTTGAGAAAGAAGGGAGAGAAATAAGCCCAGTATTTGGTACCAGACATAAGAGCAATTAGGTATCAATTTTAAAAATCAAATGGAAATTCAAGAACTGAGAAATGCAATAACTGAACTTAAGAACTCAACAGATTCAGTCAAATTTAACAGGTTTACCAGATTTGACATGAGGGATCATGAATTGAAAAGTTCAATAGAAAATACTCACGTTAAAGCATACAGAGTAAGTACAGGAAAGAGCGTAAGAGACATATGGAATACAGTAAAAATAAACAAGGAATAAGTAAGTCTTACATGCATGTAACTTGAATCTTAGAAGGAGAGGAGGAATAGATTAAGGAAAAAGTAGCTGATGAGACAATGGCCATACATTTTCTAAAATTAAAAAGAGATATCAAAGCACAGATTCTAGGAACATTATGAATACTACACAGGATACATATTAATAAAACCATAACTAGGCACATCTTAAATTGTTGAAACATGAAGACAGAAAATGTGAAAAGCAATTGCTGGTGAAGTAAGGGACACATTTCTTTAAAGAAGGAGCAGTGAGAGATAAAGCCAACTTTTCAAGAGAAATCATAAAAGCCACAAAACAACTAAAATAAATGACACCTTTTAAAAAGCACTGGAAAGAAGATAACTGCTAATCTAAAATTCTATACCCAGTGAAAATATCCTTTAAAAGCAAAGTGAAATAAAGGCATTTTCAGACAAAAAGTGTGCAGAAAAGAGTTAACCTAGCAAGCCTGCAACTACTCTCCTTCGAAAGGTCTGCTTGTGAGGTCAGCCATTGGTTGGTGTCTTGGAACTTGGGATTTCAGAAGGGCTCCCACCATTCTCAGAATTGGTAAGAGCTCCTCACAGTGCTTAAACTGTACAATGTGGTTTATGCCAAACACCTGCTTTCCTTCTGAAAGTCTGGAATCTTGGTATGTGCTTTATAGAGAGTGCCTGTGTAACCAGCCCTCAATAAAACCTCAGGTACTGATTCTCTGCTGACCTTACCTAGTAGACAGTAATTCACACGTTACAATTTATTATGGGAGAAATTAAGTGCATCCTGTGTGATTTCACAGGGACAGGACTCTTGGAAGCTTGCGTCTGGTTTCCTGTGAACTTCATCCCATGCACCCTTTCTCTTGGCTAACTTTGCTCTGTATCCATTCATTGTATTAAAATTTAAAGATAAGAATGATTATATGCTGAGTCCTCTTAGTGAATCATCAAATCTGGGGTTGATCTTGTGGGCCCTTGGTACAGATAGCACTGGAGAATTTATCACCAGAAGACCCAGAGTAAGGAAATTCTGAAGTGAGAATGAAAATGATCCCTGAAATAAAGGCAGAAATGAAGGAAGAAAAACAAGAGTAATAGAAAGAGTGAACAAGGGGGTAAATATAACAATAACAATAACATAAATAATACTAATAATGTCTTATAGGGTTTAAAATGAGTCAAATTAGAATACATGACAATAACACAAAAGAAAAGAGGAAGAAATAGAATTAAAGTGTTCTCTGGTTCTAGCACTGTCTGTGAAATGGTGAAAACAGCAATTCATATAACATTCTTATTAGTAAAAAATGTGTAATATTTAAGGTAGCCACGAAAATAAAACTTAAACAACTAAATAAATGAATAAAAAGGTAAATGGATAATCACCAAATTGATTAATCCAAAAGAAGTGAAGAAAGGAAAGAAAAGGAGACAAAAACAGACACGACACAAACAAAATAGCAGAGAGGCAAAACTAAGCACAAGTATATTAATAATTAAATTAAATGCAAACAGATTAAATACACCAATTAAAAACTGCTAAATGGAATAAAAACAAAACCCAACTACATGCTGCTTAAAAGAGGCATACCTTAAATATAAAGAGACAGTAAGGTTGAAAATAGAATGGAAAGAATGTCATGCAAACAGTGATCAAAAGAAAGAACATTACTAGAGATAAAGGGGACATTTGACAATAATGAGTCATATATCCACAAGAAAAATATAAATACCTGTCTACACTGACTGAAGTAAAAGGAGAAATAGACACATCTATAATCATAGTGGAACATTTTAATATTCTCTCTAGAGAAATGAGAAATAGCAAACAAAAACTCAGTGAAGAAAGTAGATCTCAACAAACCAAACAGCAACTTTGACCTAATTTACAGATAGAGATTATTTATTACACACCATGACTTCATAAAATACATCTTTTCAAGTGCCCTAGAAGGGTTAAATTGATCGTATGCTGTGGCATGAAGCAAGTGTTAAATTTAGAAAGACTGAAATCATTGAGACTACGTTCCCTGGCCACAGTGGAATTAAGCTAGAAATAAAAAACAAAAAAGAGAAACAGTAAAACCCCAAAATGCCTGAAAATAAGCACTAGTCTTCTAAATAGCCCATGAGTCAAAGAAGAATTACAATGGAAATTAGAAAATATTTTGAACTTATTCATAATGGAAATACAATGAATCGAAACTTTTGGAATGCAATTAAAGCTGTACGTAGAGGAAATGTACAGCTATAAATACATACAGGTTCCCACAGATGTAGTGACCTAGGGCCCATCTCAAAATGGAGGGACAACAGAAAATTAAGTCCAAAGAAAGTGGAAGGAAAGAATAAAGAACTTAATGACTTAGAAAATGGGTACAAAAGAGAAAATTGACAGAGCCATAGTTAGTTCTTTTAAAAGAACAGTATAATTGATAAACTCCTAGCAAGATTGATTAAGAAAGAGCATTATTTATCAATATCAAGAATAAAAATCAGGACACTGCTACAATCCTACAAATGTTAAAAGGATAGTAAAAGAATATTTTAAACATTAAACCACTATATCTGAAAATTTAGATGAAAATTGTCTAATTCCTAGGGACAAAAACCAAGGTACCAAGAGTAACACATGAAGAAGTAGACAATCTGAATAGTCCTATCTATGAATGAAATTGTCATTAAAAACCTTCCCACATACATCTCCCATGCAGAATTCCAAATAATTTATGTAGACACTCTGCCCTCAAAGAAGTGGAACATAACTCCCCACTTCCTAAGTATGACTGCATATAATGACTTCTATCCAAAGAGTACACTATGGAAAAGTGGAAAAAAGAGTAACATTATAGTGAAGAATCCTGACAAACACCACCTCTGCCAGGTGATCAAGGCTCACATCCATGTGTATGTTCATACTATATAGCACTGGCATGATGTGATGAAAATGTCACTTTACCTCTATACTCTTCCTCCTCAAAACCCATAACCGCGGTCTAACTATGAGAAAAAAACAGACAAATTCCAGTTGTGGAACATTCTAAAAAATTACTGACCAGTGCCCCACAAAACTGCCATGGTCATTAAAAACAACAAAGTCTGATAAACTGTCACATACTAGAGAAGCCTAAAAAGACATGACTGCTAAATGCAGTGTGGTACCCTGGCTGGGATCCTGGCAGAGAAATAGGACATTAGGGAAAACGAAGGAAATATAAAAAAAGCATGGGCTGCACATCTCTGTTTACCAATGTATATGAAAGGAAACCTTTACCTACTTTAATGTAAAGTCAGTAGATTATATATAAATTTAAAAAAAAATCAAGCAGATACGTTTAATACTATGAGTTGAGTTAGAAATATGGAGGTGAATCTTGAAGAAACTACTAAACATAGTGGACAGACCCCCTGGATCTGAAAAGGAAGAGGTGAGGGGAGAGCAAAGCAGGGCCCGTTATAAACCTTTTTTGTACTGTTTTGACTATTAAAATTTTCTGTATGTATTACTTTAATAAACTCAAAACAGACCAAAAACACTCTTCCTAACAAACTTTAGGTGGGAAAATAAATAACCATTAAGACTCATGTTCTTGGGACAAACTTGTATTTGAAGTGGTACAGCCCCAAGTTCAAATCCCAGCTCACCACTTACAGTGGGACCCTGACCAAGTTACGCTTGTTTCCTTGTTCGTAATGATACCTAACCGTAGGGCTGGTGAAGAATTAAAGTAATAGATGGAAAAGTTTACACTCCCTACTCCAGCCAGCATTGAAGCCCTCAGAAAACGACTGCTGTCTGTCATTATGTAGGAATGAATCTAGCAATTTGCGGTTCCCAGACTTAGCGCAGGTGTTGCAGATTCCAAAGCTGTTGTTTTAAGGTAAACGTGCTCACAACCTTGACCCTTAAGTATTCGTAGGCGCCAGTCCTTACTCATTCAGCACATGGGTGTGGGGACAGACTGCTGAATTCGGACAGTTTCATAAATGAAATCAGTGTTGGAAGGAGCCTGAAGACCTCGAACAGACCCGTCTTCCGTCGGGGGGCGCAGGCCAAGCCCGGAGGCCACTGGCGCGCTCTGGGTCCAGGGAGTGGAATCGGCGGCGCGCACGGCCCCGCCCCCACCCCGGGACTACAAATCCCAGGGCGCAGCGCGGGAGCCGGGCGTCGCAGCCTTTTCAGGTGACAGTCCGCGCGGAAAGATTACCTGAGGGATCGTGTTGTCAGTCTGTCCCCCGGCTCCGCTCGGGGAAGAAAATGCCGAGTCGAGGCACGGGGGTCTCTGTGCGTACCGGGAGCTTCTCGTGGGACAACAGAATGTCGTCCAACGAAAGAAAGTTCTCCTCAGGCCCCAGCTCCCCCGACTCCACCCGGAAATAAGCCTCCGACATGGCGGTGACTCAAGCTTCTCTGCTTCCACTGCGCTATTCGGGGAGCCCGGATGTAAAAGGAGGAGGAGGAGCTGGTCAGCACTGTGAGGATTGAGAGGTCGCTGCAGCCGCGGGGCCGGATTGAAATTCTTCCCGCGCCGAAGGCGGGACCAGACCAAAGCAGTCGATCCGTGTGAGTCCGTCCAGGCAGAAGCAATCGACAAAGCCTGCGGATTTGCGGATTTGGTCCGCCGCGATCCTTGGAGAGTGAGCAGTAGGCAGGTCGACCAGAAGTGTTCTGACTGCAGCCCAATGTGGGAACCTGAAAAAGAAGCTGGACATGCCCATTGAAGCGGCAGAATGTGTATGTACGAAATTGTGTCTACGTGGTCTTTTAAATGTTTAGGTGAAATTAAAAACACTTTGCATCAAGTTTGGGGGCTAAAAAATGAGTATCATTGTGCCCTCCACCCCAGGCCTGATCAAGTCAGACCTCTTGACTACAGTTTTGTCACTGTGCATCTCCGTTAATATTGGTACTTGGAAGAAACACTGAAACAAAATCTCCAGCACTTGCTCCAGGTAGTTAATATGGATTATTTGTAGTATTTTGGAGGAGGTTTGGGGTGGAGTGGGAGGAGGGGTGGAGCACTAACTAGATTAGGAGGCTCACAAAGGCTGTGAGTCTACTTGATGGCCTCCCAGCACACCTTACTATCAACTGGCAATCTTCTTTTGTGGCTTTTAATTTAAATCCTTAAAAGAGGAAATCTGTTTGGCCCAGTTTATCTTTTTGAAACAATCACGGGTCAGATGTTGCCACCCACCCTACTTATTGGATGCCTATGTCAGGTACCATCACTGGTCCAGTGGGATGGGTGGGCGCAGGGGAGGCATTATGGTTACACAGTACCACACTTGGGGTACTTCTTCTCTCAGGGCTCTGGTGGTGGCAGTGTTGAGAGATGCACTGCAGAACTGATATAGAAAGGCATTTTCCGGGGCTACTAGAGCTATGAGCAAAGGGTTCTTGGGAAGGGAGATGTGCATTAGTCATGTTTCTTATTTTCTGTATTTAATGATGCTTTGAGATCTTGGATCCTTAAGGCCTCTGTGGAGGAACTGTCCCTCCCCGGGTGGGCTAACTCCTAAAGTAACAAACAACCTGCCTGCAAATATACCATACCCAGATCAACCCACAAAACCCATATCCCCAACCACTTCCTTTATCTAACTCACATATCAAGCCAGTACTTCCCCGGCCTAAATCACCCAGGGCCAAATACTCAACAATAAGAGACCATCCTTAAAGCCCAGAGCCCACCAATGTCATTCAAACTATCCAGTTCTACACTTGTTCAAACTTTCTGTAAGTGCAGGGAAAGGAAATCCCAGGGGAAAATACCTCTAAAAACCAAAAACAGTCAATGGGAGAAATAAAGTTTAAAACTCGTTTATTGCTCACAAACTGCAGTCCCTGGCAGTCTTTCTTCACTGCTCCAGCACCAACCACACCGGCCCTACCCCTCACCTCTCAGGTACAGATAAGCCCTCTGTTTCCCAGCGAATCACCCATCGATATGGAGATGAACTTCTCCACCCCTGAGGAAAGACGCACATGCCCTACAGCCATACTTCTTTCCACCTCTGAACGCCTATTGATATGCATATATACTAAAGCCAGGCGAGATATTCTGGAAATGTTACAATTTTACCCACACTTTCCCACTGTCTTGCCTGTTCCTTCCCACAGAAACCACAGGGAAGGATCTGGACCATGTTCTTGCCTTACTGCGGTGACTGACCCTGGTACTTTCCCATGAGGACCTGTGTGGTGTGATGTGCTCCCTTCTCTTGGGAAATGTGAGCAGTTCTGTCAATGGCACCGACCACTCAGTGTGATCACTCAGTCACCTCTGTCAGTTAAATCCTGGGTGTAATTAAAACAAGAGGCAGTGGGGGACTCAGGGCCAAACTGTGGAAAGCCTTGAGTGCTGTTCTGAGGAGTATAGGCTATTTCATAGGAAATAGGGGGAAACGTGTACTTTGGTTTTTTTTTTTTAGCAATTAATAACATTAATCAGAGCTTTAAGAAGAGAGTTCTGGCAGTGGGGTGAAGAAGAAAGAGATTAGATGCAGGGAAGCCAGTTTGAAAGTGTTCAGTGGGCAGTCCATGGCAACTCACTGGATATAGGAAGTAAAGGATGGAGAGAGGTCAAAGATTATTCAAAACTTTAACCTGGTTACCCAGGTGGCTGGAGATGTCATTAACATATACAGAGCATAGGAATGTGGGTAATTTGAGGCAAAAGATGTTTTCAGTTTGACCCTCATGGAATCTAGGAGCCACTAGGCAGGCAAGTCTGCAGCCCAGTTGGGAAACCAGCCTTGAACCTTTAGTTAGGCATCTATTTAGAGATAGTTACATGAGAGTCTTTTTCTTTATATTTTAAATGTTTAGCTTGCTACACCATCCAATACAAAAGTAAATATAATTCATAGTCAAAATTTATAGTTTCTCTGATGAAATGGATGTAGCATACTGGACATAGTTTGGAATAGAAATATAAATTAATTTGTCTAATTGAAGTCAGTGCAGATTATTTACTGACAAGGAGACTAAGCTATTTTTTATGTTGAAACAGTTAAGATGGGTGCTTACTGGTTCAACAGTGCCAAAGACAGGAAATATTTTGAGTGTTTGGTTCTAAACTCAAATATTACAGTTATTTTAGTACTAAAGTAACAGGCTGGTGTTTAAGATAAAATCAGATTACCTTGTTTTTCTTATTTAATGTCTTGTGCATGTGACACTAGTATTCACTGCTTGTATATTTTTCCTCTATTTAATCTGTCCTCTCCTTGAACCAAAGAGTAAGCCAGAAAAAGTGAAATTAAAGTTTGAGCTTATGACAATAAACAATTGCATTAAGTCATTTGACAAAAGTGGCATGTCACTTGTCCAGTATAGATCTGTTTATATATTTTAAGTGCCAGGAATGTTTCTTTTCTCTAAGAAAGCTTGTGTTCCTTAGTCCCCAGTCGATCCATCTAAGCAGAATTTCAGTATATTTATGATACTCAGAGTATGTTCAATATATTTACAACATAAAGAATTTCAGTTTTGTGAAGGGTGTCTGCCGGACCTGTGAAAAATGGAGTATTTGTTTCCAGGGTCATCATTCGAAGACTGTGAAATCATAGAACTGTGTAGCACAGACTTTAGCTAAAAAAGGCGGCAAGCAGCTTTAAGTCTGTTCTTTAGAACACCAGTACTTTCTAAATTTCTTCCACTGAGTCTGAAGGCTGTGACACAAGTGACAGAAATGCGAATCCCAGGGTGGGGGTGGGAAGGCAGAATAAAGAAAGAAAAAAAGAATGTATTGGACTCTATCCTTCCAGTTGCTGCTTAAGCCAAAAGCTTGAGGGTTTTCCTTGATTCCCCTCCCTTTACACTCTGTAAAGGGCCCATTAGCAAATGTTGGCTTGATCTTCCGGAATTTGACTATCAGCACTCTGTTCCAAGCCATCGTAATCTCCTGCTTGGATTTTGCATTGGCTTCCTATCTAATCTGCTTCTGCTCATGACCTTGTTCCTTGAAAACCCCAAAGACACTCATTCTTCAGGGCTTTGCATTGTCTCTTCCCACTCCCTGAATGCCTTTCTCTTGGGTTTCCACATGAATGGTCCCTTTAAGATCTTTACTCAAAAGTCACTTCAGTGAGGCCCTCAGTGCCACCCTATCCAAAATGTTAACCCCCTCCTGCTGACACCTGATATCCCCCTCCCTCTTTCCCCTCAGCACTAATCACTCTCTAAGGTTCTATATATTTTTCTGGCACCCCTGCTAGAACAAGGGTGGGGATTCTTTGTGGTGTACTTTGCCTTGCTATGTTCCCACTGCCTGTGCCTGTTGGGCACTTCATAAATACATGTTGGATTAATTAGGGGTCCTTTATTTTCAGAGGTGTTATTATTTTCCTTTGAAACATTAAGGAAAAACAATGAATCAATTTTAAGTAAATAATAAGTAGTACAGGTGGAGTGCAGAAATTATAGCAGTTACAGGAGGTAGCAGTGAAACCCTGAAATAAGTGGACAAAACATTTGACTAAGGTACAGCCAAGGTCACACAGGTTTCCATAGTCATGGTCTGAATGATGCCATTATGACAGTTCATTGATTGGGCCCCCTAATTTACATTTGTTGAAGTTTTGGTAGAACTACACTGAACTTTACCTTTACACTGACTGTAAAAATGGAATGCGAAACAAAAAGGGCAAACGGGATTTAAAATGACTTTGTCCCCTACATGGGAAACATTCACAGCAGCCATTTATCCTTGATTGCTGTGTTAGGAATCTGACGGGGCCTGGGTAGAGTCCAGCTCCCATCATTTTAATTGGCTTTGTGACCTCCGGTGAAGCTTAGTTTCTGTATAATAACATGGGGATAATAGTAGTAGCTCACAGGATTGTGCTAGGAGTGGAATGAATGAACCCATATATGCAGAGCACTTAGCTCTGGCCTGGCCTGTAGTCAAAACTCATATATCTCTCTTAAGATCATTATTCAGATATGTTTGCTCACTGCTGTATCCTTGAACAATATGTAGTAAGCATTCAATGAACATTCGTTAAATAGCTATCAGTTTTCATTATTATTACCATTGATCTAGGCTGGGCTACACTACACTCTAGTGCCCCACCCCCCACTCCCTTCCACCAATTGAGGTTTCTAATGTACTTGAAGATGATAAATTATTATCTGCAAAATTTCAGATAGAAATTATCTTCTATGAGTTCAAAACATTAAAGTTTTTTTTAAATTTTTCAATTACCATTACTATGTTTGAAATTTTATTATGTAAGGTTAATGGATTTAAATCACTGGAGTTCATTTTTACATAATATAAATGTTCTTTTGGTTGATCTGTTTCTTGAGTGCTGCTCCAAAATGCCTTCAATGATATCAAAATAAATTGATGGGCATTATATGACCTTATGTGTGGGTAGAGCCGATTTTAGATTCTTCCCACAGTCTTCAGCAGTGCCAGCAAAATTATACACCCATCTTATGTATTCTGAGAGATTGTGTGTGTGTGTGTGTGTGTGTGTGTGTATGTGTGTGTGTGTGTGTGACCCTTATAACTTGGTTAAGAAGCAGCTATCACATCATTGTAATAGAGGTACTTGTTTAATTGAACTTTTCTTTTTCTGTATTCCCAGCTTCAAAAAATACCCCTTCCTTACATTCCTCTGTTTTCATCTTTTTCTGGTTAAGTTATTATATGATTTAATCCATAATCTGATAGCTAGAATTTCCTCTCATTCTAAAGGGGGTGGAGTGGTAAGTAAATTGATCAGTTTGAGGTGAATATGGGGGCAGCTGTTGTTCTTTCATCAAGATGTTCATCAAGATGCCTGTTAGATGCCCTGGGGTGGCAGACGTGGACAAGAATATGGTGTTTAGGAGGCTGGTGCCCAGTGGAGGAAATAGGAACAGGAGGTGATGAAAGCTAAGATAAAGCCGTATCTAAAATGTCATGGATGCTCAGAAGGACTTGGGAATTCTGACCTGGATGGAGGATGGGTTTACAAAGGCTTTCAGAAGAAGGGGCACCAGCATGGGGCCTCTGAGTGTGAACAGGAGGCCCACAAATGTGAGACGGTCTTTCTTGACCCAAGGATAATCTTCAGGCAAAGATGTAGGATTGTGAAAATTCAGGAAAAAACTTCTTTCCTTTCAAATCAGCTCCTCTTTTTTGCCTTGCATATACCAGTTAGTGGCTCCACCATCCACCCGACTCCCTGTATCTTTGTGTGGCCAATAACAGGAAAACCCAATCCAAGCTGGCTTAAGTGACAGGGTGATTCCTAGATGGCATACCTGAAGAATCCAGGATGTCGTGGTCCATTCCTCCAGCAGCCCATGTGTGTCGCTGGGGATCTGTCCTTGCTTTGTTCTACACATGGTCTGCTTCAATCTATGGCTTATTCCCCTGGGTTACAAGAAAGATGTTTATCAAGTCTACAAGCTTCCTTCTTCCTCTCCAGTGGGGCAGATCATTTGGTTCCAGTATTCCAGTAGAAAGTTCTGACCAGGAATTCTGACATTTGTCCTCATTGCTAGGTTTAGATCACATGGTTCTCCTGAACCAAAACCAAAAGCTATAGCCGGAGAGGTGGAATGTGCTAGTCAGTGTAAGTCAGTCAAGGCCCTCCTTTAAAACTGGTATAAAAGTTACCTTCCCCAAAGCGCATGGGCTGCACAACTGGAAAGATTGGTGGGGGGAAATTCCTGAGACACAATTTGGGTGCTTTTGGGAAGGAGGAGGCTGGGTAGAATATAATGTCCAGCACCATCACTACGCAACTCAGGAACCTGGGAAGAATTCAGTATTGCTTTCTGTCTCCCCTGTCCATATCCCACCAGGCGATACATTCTGCTGATGCTCCCTTCGTAGCATCCTTCTGTTCATCCAGTTGCCTTTGTTAAAACCCTCGTCATTTCTTACCCATACACCTAAAATGCCTCCTGACTGGTGTTTCTCTGCCTTTACTCTCTACTTGCTCCAACATTCGTTCGTATTTCCATCATAGTGATATTCAAACCCAAAAGATTTGATTTTGTTACTTCCCTGCTTATAACCCTGCTTTTGTTTACATAATAAAATTCTAAACTCATTGGTAAGTCATATGCATCTTCTAAGATCTGTGTATTAGTTTGCTAAGGCCACCGGAGCAAAATACCACATGCTGGATGGCTTAACAGAAAGTCTCTCATAGTTCTGGATACTGAAAATCCAAGATCAAGGTAGCATGGCTGGTTTCTCCTAAGGTCTCTCCTTAGCTTGCAGACAGCCACCTTCTTGCTGTGTCCCCACATGTCCTTTTCTCTGTGAATGCACATCCCTGGTGTCTCTTCTTATAAGGATACCAGTCATATAGGAATATGACCTCACTTAACCTTACCTTCTCATGGGCCCTAGCTCCAAATATAGACACTTTAGGTGTTAAGGCTTCAATATATGTATTTGGGGGGGACACAATCCAGGCCATAACAATCTGATTTCCATCTTTATCCTCTGACACTTCATCATTATTTCCCTACAATATGGTTTCCCAATTAGCTAGAGATGTCTGCTGGATACAACCACATGCATCAACCTTCCTATTTCTTGCCTCAAATCTACTGAATCTACATATTCTATCTCTTTGTAGATATTTCATATGTATAAATGGAACCCACAAAAAACAGAGGAAAACAATAGAGTGTGTGTCACTGGAAGACCAGAAGGATATAGTAGTTCCTGTAAGATAGAAAGCAGACAGGATCAGATTGATAGAAAAAACTGGAGCAAAGAAAAATACAGCTTAGACCTTGATAGGCAAAAACTACTACTAAAGAAACTGGAGCAGTTCAGGGATATTTTCAGCTCAGTCAACAGATACCTGGAGCAGGAAGAGGTGCTGGGCTAGAGATGGAAGAACTCAATTCAGGAGAGTCAGGTCAAGGCCTGCTTCCACAGCACAGAGTAAAACAGGGAGGATGTCAGACAGATTAGCATGGGCCCTGCACAGGGATGATGCGAATTTGTGAAGCATCACTTATTTTTCACAGTATCACCCTACAGATTACATGCTAATCACCAAGAAAGAAAATTACTTTAACAGTGGAGAGATCTGGAGGTCACCACCATATAGAAGTGATCAAACGTGCCACAATAGTGGTAGGACAGCCTGATATGAGGTGTCTGTAGATATCATGTGACATAGTATGTGCCAAATCACCCAGGAGTGTTCTTGAAAAAGTATTTAAACTGAACCAGTCAAGCCACTAGACTTGACTTTACAGGAGAGATGAGAGTAAGTGAGGGAGAAACTTGAGGAAAAGGTCAACCAGAAGAAACAAGTAGACAGAATCAGAATGCGGAGCTTTGTTGAAGGATATTAATAAAATATTGTCTCAGGGAATCTGATGCATGACAAAAGACATAAGTTTATGACCTCAGAAATACGTAGGATGGTGCCTCATAACCCTCTCAGGTACACAAAGAGCTCTCTAAGAATCATAAGGGATGCCTCATAGCTCCTCTCTGATAGACAGTAGTGCTTCTAATATTCCTATAGATGTGGTCCAACAGCCAACAGCAGTCTCACAAGGAGCCCAAGATAAAGAAAGGCATATCTCTATGAGCCTGACCTCGACGTCATAGTGAGATGAAATTTTGGAGGAGTTATGGGAAAGGGGTGTGTGTATTCTGCATGTGAGAGAAAGGCAAATAATTTGTGGCCAGAGGGCAGACCATGATAGTTTCTAAAACATAGCTTCAACATATTTTTCACAGTATCACCCTACAGATTACATGCTAATCACTAAGAAGAAAATTACTTTAACAGTGGAGAGATCTGGAGGTCACCACCATATAGAAGTGATCAAACGTGCCACAATAGTGGTAGGACAGCCTGATATGAGGTGTCTGTAGATATCATGTGACATAGTATGTGCCAAATCACCCAGGAGTGTTCTTGAAAAAGTATTTTAAACTGAACCAGTCAAGCCACTAGACTTGACTTTACAGGAGAGATGAGAGTGAGGGAGAAACTTGAGGAAAAGTTCAACCAGAAGAAACAAGTAGACAGAATCAGAATGCGGAGCTTTGTTGAAGGATATTAATAAAATATTGTCTCAGGGAATCTGATGCATGACAAAAGACATAAGTTTATGACCTCAGAAATACTTAGGATGGTGCCTCATAACCCTCTCAGGTACACAAAGAGCTCTCTAAGAATCATAAGGGATGCCTCATAGCTCCTCTCTGATAGACAGTAGTGCTTCTAATATTCCTATAGATGTGGTCCAACAGCCAACAGCAGTCTCACAAGGAGCCCAAGATAAAGAAAGGCATATCTCTAAGAGCCTGACCTCGACGTCATAGTGAGATGAAATTTTGGAGGAGTTATGGGAAAGGGTGTGTGTATTCTGCATGTGAGAGAAAGGCAAATAATTTGTGGCCAGAGGGCAGACCATGATAGTTTCTAAAACATAGCTTCAAATTCTCTGTGACTAGTTCAACAAATACAGCATGACAGAAATGATGCTATGTGACTTCTGAAGATCAGCTATAAAAGGCAATGCAGTTTCTATCCTCTATTTACCAAGGATCCATGAGCCATTATATAAGAAAACTGACCACTCCAAGGTCACATGGACATGCTCTGGTGAGCAGTTCCAGCTGAGTCCAGCCTTCGAGCCCTCCCAACCAAGGTGCCAGACTTGACAGCAGATCCATGTTGGACTCTCCAGACAGTCCATCTTCCAATGAATACCACCAAGTGGCTTTTGCCAATGTCATGTGAAACAGATGACTCTCTTGACTGAGCCCTGCCTGATACCATGATCTACAAAATTGTGACATAAGTAGTTGTTTTAGGCTACTAAATTTTTTGAGTATTTTAAAATTTCTTTATATAGACAACCAGAACAGAATTTAGTTCTTCAAAGTCAATGTCATGGTGGTGGTGGAGATGGGGCAGTGAGGAAAGATGGTAGGTCGTTTCAAAGGGCTATAGTAATCGAATGCAACAAGTCAGCCTTGATTGGCTCTGGGTTCAAAAACTAGCTTGCAAATACTTTGGAGATAAGTGGGGAGACTTGAACACAACTATTAGATAATGTTTTTAGGAAATTACTGCTAATTTTGCTAGACACAATCATGTTATATAGAAAAATGTCTTGAATTCTAGGAGACATTCCTGAAGTAATTATAGATAAAGTGTCATGATTGTAAATTACTTTACAGCGGATCAGCAAAACAGTCATATGCACACACCCCAAAACAGCAAAAGGTTAACAATTGCTTGAATCTAGGTACTAAGTATTAAATTCTTCATTATGTAATTCCTTTAACTTTACTGAATGTGAAAATTTTGTAATAAAAAGGTGAGAAAAAAATCAGGAAAAATAAAAAAATTCCCAACTTCATTGGTCATCAAGGAAATGCAATATAAAACCAAGACATAAGACCCACTAGAAAGCCTAAAAATAAAGGAACAGAAGTATAACAAGTGGAACTCCCTAAGCAATCACTGGTGCAGTGCAAAGTGGTACAACTACTTTGGAAAACTGCTGGCAATATAAAACGTCTTGATTTTAGCCCTTTGAGACCCATTTCAGACTCTGACCTCCACAACTAAAAAATAATGCATTTGCATGGTTGTAAGCCACTAAGCTTGTGGTACTTTGTTAAGCAATAATAGGAAAGGAATAAAAATAGCAATGACATTATTAGAAAAAATGTTAATGCACAACCACATTCAGTTTTTATTACTATGAAATCTTTCAGGCACACCAAAAAGTCATAGTTATCTGATTTCCTATTTATTTGAAAATTTATTTATTCCTGCACAACAAGGAAATAATAAGCAATTTAAATGCAAATCTGATCTTTTTCCCCTAAAACCATTAATGGTTCCTACAGCGTACAGGAGACAGCCTAAAACTGCTTCTGACTGGTCTCCTGCTCGTAGCTTTGACTTAATCCTCTGCCTGTCCCTTTAGCAATGCTGAATTTCTGGTATTCTCCTCACTCCTTAAGTTCATTCATGCCTCTGTGTTTGCTGTTTCCTATGCATGGATAACTTTTCCTCCTCTCTTCACCTGCCTAGTCTTTTATTCCTCCTTTAATTCTCAGCTCAGAGGTTCTCTCCTTCACAAAGTCTTCTCACCTTTAGATTCAGCTTAGTTCCTTTTTTATTTGTAGTATAGAGATAGTATCCTCTTGAAACAGTTGTACTCATCCTTACTGTATTATAGTGAAATTGTTTGGACTCCCCTGCCAGACCACAAGCTCTTTGAAGACAGTAGCTTTCTTCTTGGTATATACCAGTGTTTGGTGATTGTTGGCTAAAGTGCATCTACTAAAGCTCCTTCAATATACATGAAAGAGTTGTGTAATGAGCTCTACATTAAAAAGAAATATATACTGGAGAACAGGATTAAATCAAAAATAGTAATATCATCTAACTTTGATATATGAAGGATCACATATTGCTCTTCTATTTTTTGAAAGTCACTTTTTGGTTTTATAAATTTCATTTCATTTTAAGCAATGTTGAAACTCATATTAAATGTCAGCAACTATAACCAAAACAAATTCTTTTTTTCACCTATCAGATGGGCAACGATTCATAAAATTTGAGAAGACACTGTGTGGTATAAGACTATAATAAATTGGTTTGCTCTCTTTGGAGGGCAATTCAGCCACTATTAAAATACAAACTAAACATACTTTTTGATGCAGCTATTTTATTTCTAGGATATTTTTCTACAATATTGTACACATTTATAAGATATGTACAAGGACATTCACTGAAGCATCTAAAAGATTAGAATCAACTAAACCTATCAACAGAGCACTTGTAAAATTAATTAAGGCAGTTTTACAATGGAACACTGTAAATCGATTAAAAAGAATGAGATAGGTTCATTACTGATTTGATGTGATATCCAAATTATATTATGTCATTTTTTAACTGTTGATGATTTTAGTGATAAAGATAATGATAACTGATAAAGACAATTGATAAAGAATGCAAGCCAAAAATATACTTCTGAAAATATCAACTTTAAATTTTATTTATTTGGTACTAATTTTTGGTGATAGACTAAGTAAAATTAGTGACAGAAGTCAAATGATGCAGGAATCATATTTAGTGTGCATAATGCTCTTGACAACATCAAATGTTTTTTATTTTGACACCAAATTGTCCACCATTAAAAAAAATAAAGGAGGAAGAAGACCTTCAACTGAAAACCTCATGAACATAAAGTTACATTATCAAATGAGGAAAAAAAAAACCCACTGAAATAAGAAAAAGAAATAAAAGACATACAACTCAGAAAGGAAGAAACAGAACTGTCCCTATTTGCAGAAAAACAATGACAACACCAAATGCTGGAAAGAATGCAAAGAACCAGAATTGCTGATGGGAATGTAAAATTGTTAAAAATATTTGTCAATGTCTTATAAAATTAAATGTACAACTACCATATGCCCCAGTGATTGTACTCTTGGGTATTTATCTAAGAGGAATGAAAACTTATGTTGATTCAAAAACATGCATGTGATTGTTCACAGCAGCTTTATTCATAATAGCCCCAAACTGGAAGCAACCCAGATTCCCTTTAGTGGTTAATGGCTTAACAGACTGTGGTACCATTGAGTTCATCCATACCATGGAATTCTGCTCAGCAATAAAAATGAATGAACTACTGATACATGCAGTGCCTTAGATGAATCTCCAGGAAATTATGCTTAGAGAAAAAAGCAATAGCAAGAGGTTACAGACTGGATGTTTCCACATATAACAGTCTTGACAAGACAGGCTTAGAAATGGAGAATAGTGCTTACCAGGGGATCTGTATGGGGGAGGGGATATGAGGGAGTAGGGTATGGTTATAAAGGCAACATGAGATCCTTGTGGTGGCACTGTTCTGTGTCTTGACTGTGGAGGTAGATATACAAACTTACTAATCTGGTAAAATTGTTTAGAGCTTAATACACAAAGGGAAAAACAAGTAAAAGTGGGGAAATCTGATTTAGGTGGATGGAGTGTGTCAGTGTCAGCATCCTGGTTGTGATACTGTAGAACGGTTTTGCAAGATGCTGCCTTTGTGGGGAACTGGGTAAAGGGTACATGGGTCTCTCTGTATTACTTCTTAAAATTGTATGTGAACCTACAGTTATCTAAAAAAATTTTAAAAAGATGAAGAACCATGTGTGTAGCATGCTACCATTTTTGTAAAAATGGGGTTCTCTATTTATAGATATGTTCATCTTTGCATAGAATACTTTGAGAAAGATAATAACAAAAATGGTAACAGGCTTCCTCTGGGAAGGAAATCCAAGAGACTGAGGATCAGGAGAGGAGGGAGACACTTTCCCTGCATAATCATTTGCACAGTCTGACATTTTATACCTGTGCATCTATTACTTCTACATTAAAAACTTAAAGAAATTAAAATATAAGGTAAATGTAAATTTTAAATAAATATGTATTTTGCAGTGAAAGTAAAGATAAGCACTTATAAACCATCATTTTATGTACCATAAAGATCCTATGTCCCTTTGAAGAGAAATCAGAACTTTTATTGGGAGGAGGAGGAATGGTTTCTGGGCAAGTGCCAGCAGCATGCACCCCTGTCAGGCCTCTTGTGTCTCCTAATTTATAAGTTTGGTGTGCGAGGGGTACCACTGTACCCCATGAACTGAAAAAGGCACCCTTTGTCAACATTCTGCAGTAGGCTGTGCACACAGCCCCCTGACTGTTCCAAGCCACATGGTTCAGCCCCAGGGGAATCTTATATCTTCTGAAATATCATTACACATCATTTAAAATTTAAAATCAATCATCAGTCCCAGCCACGCAGGTGTTCTTGTGTATTAACATGTTGAATTGGAGGGTGTGCTGAAGGTAAAGAAGGCCCATGCTTCCATGAGCCAGGAACACCCCTCTGATGATTCTGATCCCTCAAAGTGAAGCTACTTGTGGCTGTGTGATCTTTAGAAATAGGCCCAGTTGCCTGTTCACTTAGTTTATGATGGTCAATATCACATCATTACTGAGGTCTTTCAGCTTCTTTACATCTGATCATGTTCCATCTAATATTTATAGGTAGAACCTCTTTTTAGGAGATAAAGGTTTTTATTTAACATTAACTGTACAGTCCATAAAAATGCACATTAAAAAATTCTGCATCCTACACTACCAGTAGACATAAGATAGTATCACACAGTTGAGATTGAAAACGTGAGAGTTAAAGTCCAAAGAGTATGATTTGATTCCATGATGAACAGATCAAGTAGTTATACTTAATAAATCTCTTTCCTGTCCCCATCTCCAATACCACCAAAGATTTAAAATATGTCAGACCTGAAAGATGCTCAAATCTGTCAAAATTTAGCAGTTGGGAAACCAATGCAAATAGAACATTACACCTCCCCAAAACCTACTGTTCCTGTTCTCAACACACAACAAGCCACGTTGCAGACCATGCAAAACAGAAGCTTTGTTTGTTATGCTGACAGGAATACCAAAAAATGTGTTTAATGTCAGAAACTAAGCATTCAGTTTTCTCGCAAGCAATACAGTGTGAAAAAATACATGGAAAAGTGAGACTTTTGGCAGCTAGCATGTTTAAGAAATAATGCACAAACCAAGGGAAGAAATAAATTTCAGGTTTACTGAAAATGCATGATTTTTTTTGTTTTTTTGTAGCATTAATCTACAATTACATGAAGAACATTATGTTTACTAGGCTCCCCCCTTCACCAAGTTCCCCCCACATACCCCTTCACAGTCAGTGTCCATCAGCCTAGTAAGATGCTATAAAATCACTACTTGTCTTCTCTGTGTTGCACAGCCCTCCCTGTGCCCCCCCACACTATACATGCTAATCGTAATGCCCCCTTTCTTTTTTCCCACCCTTATCCCTCCCTTCCCACCCATCCTCCCCAGTCCATTTCCCTTTGGTAACTGTTAGTCCATTCTTGGGTTCTGTGATTCTGCTGCTGTTTTGTTCCTTCAGTTTTCCTTTGTTCTTATACTCCACATATGAGTGAAATCATTTGGTACTTGTCTTTCTCCGCCTGCCTTATTTCACTGACCATAATACCCTCTAGCTCCATCCATGTTGTTGCAAATGGTAGGATCTGTTTGAAAATGCATGATTTTAATAAAGTTTTTTGTTAATGGAAAACCTTCTTAGCTTTACAGGAGTTAGATCTTTGATGCACTTTTGTATTTACAAATAAGGCCAGGCTTAGGCAAAACCGAAAATTGTGGTGTGTGAATGTGTGTGAGAGAGAGTTATCTTAAGTGTCCCCTTTGGGTATGCATTCTGTCACTGAGGCTGGACATTTCACTGGAGACCTCTGAAAACCACCTCTCTTTAGCTTGCTCAGTCCTCAGAGGCTGTGCAGGAAGGCCCACCTTTCCTGGAACACCAAGGTCATGCTCTGAGCAGGCTGAGCTCCATGGTGAGGCTTCCCTTGCCTGCTTATGCTGGTACCCTGACTTCTGGTGTGATAGCTGGGTTCATATCTAGGGTGACCAACTATTCCAGTTTGTCTAGGACTAAGGGGTTTCTTGGAACACAGGACTTCTAGTGCTAAACTGAGCCAGTCCCAGAGTAAAGACTTAAACCTAAGATCTGAAACTATACAACTTTTAGGGAAAAAAATGAGGAAAATCTTAATGACATTGTTGTTAGCAATTATTGCATGGATATGATACCAAGAACTCATGGAACCAAGGCAAAAATAAACAAGTGAGATGGTAGTACTGCATGGAGAATATAGCCAATGATTCTGTGACATCTTACTATGTTGATAGATAGTAACTGTACTAGAGGGGGTAAGGATTTAATAATATGGGTAACTGTTGAACCACTGTATTGTGCATTTGAAACCGATATAAGATTGTATATCAATGATACTTCAATTTAAAAAAAGAAAATAGACAAGTGAGACTATGTCAAACTAAAAATCTACTGCAGAGCAAAGGAAACCATCAAGAGAATGAAAAGCAATCTATGACACGGGAGAAAATACTTGCAAACCATATAACTGATAAGGACTTAATTTCCAAAACATACAGGGGTGTCTCATACAACTCCATAGCAAAAAACTAAAATCTCAGTTAAAAAATAGGCAAAGAACTCAAATAGACATTGCTCCAAAGAGGACATGCAAATGACTAATATGTATACAAATAAAGTGCTCACTATCATTAATTCTCAGGGAAATACAAATGAAAACCACAATGTAATATCACCTCACAGCTGTTAGGATGGCTACTCTCAAGAAAACAAAACAAGTGTTGGCGAGGATGTAGAGATATTGAAACTGTTGGTGGGAATGTAAAACAGTGCAGCCTCTATGGAAAATAGTATGGAGGTTCCTCAAAAAGTTAAAAATAGAATTACCATATGTCTCATAATTTCCATTTCTGGGTATAGATCCAAAAGAGCTGAAATCCGGATCTTGAAGAGATAATCTACAATCCAACCTTCATTGCAGCAGCATTCACAGTAGCCTAGACATGGCAACAATTCAAATGTTCATCGACAGATGAATGGACAAAGAAGGTGTGGTACATACATACAAGGGAATATTATTCAGCCTTAATAAAAGGAAGGAAATCCTACCATTTGTGACAACATGGATGCACTTGGAAGACATGCTAAGTTAAATAAGTCAGCCACAGAAGGACAAAGGCTGCATGATTCTCTTACATGAAGTTTCTAAAATAGTCAAACTTATAGAAGCAGAAAATAGAGTGGTCATTGCCAGGGAATGGGGGATGGAGATAGAGGGAGTTGTTCAATAAGTATAAAATTTTTTATGTAAAGATGAATAAATTCTAGGGGTCAGCTATACAACAGAGTGCCTATAGTTAATAATATACTGTTGTGTGCTTAAAAACTCAAGGGGGTAGATCTCATGTTGAATATTTATACCACACACACACACACACACGCACACGCACACACACAAAAGCAAAGGGACACAGGAAACGTTTGGAAGTGATGGACATGTTATTTCCTTGATTAAGGTGGTGATGGTTTCGTGGATACATGGATATATCCCAGCTCATTAAATGTATGTATTAAATATGTATGATTTTTTAAAATACATTGATTATATCTCAATAAAGCTGGAAAAAGAAAGGTAAGATATATAATTAATGAATGCTCTTTGGTCAGTGCCCTGAATCATCAACTCTGTACACTCCTGATGCTTTTGACATGTAAATCTCTGTTTAATGCTAAAATATAAGACCAAATGAAATATCCACTCCCTATTTTAAGATGAAAATATTGGGCTTTCTTTAAAAAAAAATGAGTCAGTTCCATTCACAGTAGTCAAAGATGGAAGCAACCCCAGTGTCCATTGAAAAATAAATGGATAAACAAAAGCGATATATTTATACAATGGAATATTATTCAGCCTTCAAAACGAAGGAAATTCTGATACCTGCTCTAACATAGATGAACCTTGAGGAACATTATGCTGAGTGAAATAAGCCAGTCACAAAAGGACACATTCTGTATGATCCACTTATATGCAGTACCTAAATTAGTCAGATTAAAGAGACAAAAAATAAAATGGTGATTGCCAGCAGCTATAGGACCAGTGTTGGTCAATAGTTGCAGAATTTCAGCTGGGGAAGATGAAAACATCCTGGAGATGAAGGTAATGATGGTTTCACAAAAAATGTGAATATACTTAATGCCACAGTATTACTGAATGTACACAGAGCATAACAGAATGAACTTAATGCTGCTGTACACTTAAACTTGTTGAAATGGTAATTTGTTACACACATTTTACCACTACAAAATTTTAATTAAAAAAACCTCAGGTCAGTGCCAGACAAACTGAGATAGTTGGTCGTCCATGTCTTACATTCTGTGCTTTTCCCCTCCACCCATCCGTCATATAGATGTGTTTTGTTTTGCATTCTCACTCAAACCATGGTCCTAAACATGAAGTATTCCCTGGATTCATCTCCTATTGTTTGAAGGGGGAGATTCTGAAACATGGGATCCCATTTTCCCTCCATCCCTGGATATAGCTGATTGGTTGGGCAGACCTCTGGTCCAAACAGAACAGGACTTGGGTACATGGCTTGAAAAGTTGAGCAGAACTGATCAGATTCGTCTCTATTTGCACTCATTGACACTAATTCTAGCTGCAGTTGGCACTGGATACTGGGGTGGAGAAATAGAGAAACAGCATGAGGAGGGAAAGAGGCTGAGAAGGACCCTTCAGGATTGCTGATTCAGCCTTCTTTGGATCGCACAAGGACTACATTCTCATAATAGAGCTACTTGGACAGGATTTTCCCCCCAACTCCCTAAAGCCAGTTTCTCTCACTGAGAAATCTGCTGTGGTTAGAATCACTTGATAAAATTGGATTTTATCCACATAATTTTTATTGTCATAACAATGAACTCCGGGAAATCACATAGCCTACAGCAGAGGTTCTCAGCAGGGGGTGACTTTGCTTCCTAGGGGATATTTGTAAACCTTGAAAGATACTTCTGGTTGTCAGAGTAGGAAGGGAAAGGTAGGTAGGTTCACTGGCTTCTAGTGGGTAGAGACCAGGGTTCTGCTAAAAATCCTGCCATGCGTAGGACAGTCGACCACAAAGGGCAATTATCCATTGCACAAGGTCAATAGTGGTGAGTTTGAAAAATTCTGCATAGAGGATTGGAGTCTATTAACTATGCACAAGAATTTATTCAGATGTTTAATTTCTTGAATTGAAAATATTTAAAAGTATTTGAAACCTCTGAGATAGAGGTGATGGAGGACATGAGTTGTTTTGCTTGCTCAGAATCTATTCCTGTTGATTTGTCCTTAAGGAACCACCTTTCCCCTCTCTTAGTCCATGTGGTTTCTGCGAGGTTGACCTGGGTGGAACTCACAGAACTCAGGCTGGCCAATCAGAATGGCACCTCCCAACCCAATCCTCGATGGTGACTAGGGTAAAGAGATGTGTGTATAACTAAACATGACCAATCCCAGGACTAGAAGCATGCTTTTCTAGTGGGGGACGCTGGGAAGATAACTTTGAACTGCTGGCCACCGAGAGGGGAGCACCTGCTGAACCTGGGAGCCCACAGAGACACGTGAGATGAGAGGATGGGTGAGTAAGGCTGGTCCTCTTTAAGGCACTGGATCTAGCTAGGCCAAAGCCACCACTTCGGTTTCCAGGGCCGTTTAGCTTGCATAGTCCAATTTTAATCTGAGGCACTTGAAGTGCATTTTTGTCACTTCATTCTGAGAGCATGGCCTAGATGACATCTCTGTTGTACGTTTAGCAAAGCATAGGAAAGGCTCCTATCAATATATATATAAAATATCGATACTATATGGAAGTCTTGCTTTCCTGTTTTTCCCAACCAAAGATCCACATACCTCAGTCCACCCTACCTACCTTCATTCCCTGTTGATTTCCTCCCAGTATCCTATCCTCTCCCAGCTGAGCCGCAGTCATTATTGCCTTCAGCACTTCAGCCTGCATTTCCCTCTCTCCCAGTATCTACCTGCAGGTCTCAGGAACTGAATGTTGGCTCGTGTTTACTGAGCACCTATTAGGTGCTATACACGGATCCAAGTGCTGCATATGCATGGTCTGATTTGGACTGCATAACAACCCTCTGTATAAGGGGCTTTAAAATTATTTTTCTCATTTTACAAATTAGGAATTTTCCCCAAATCACAAAGCGCCTAAGAGGTTGACCTGGGATTCAAACATGAATCATTTGGGTTCCATGGCCTGTGCTCCTAACCACTATATCACTCTGCCATCTGTTTCTTTTAGAAATACCAATTTCTTAAGCCAAAAAAATACTCCATGGAATTGAACTAATACATTTCTGAGTCATTCTTGCCCCTAGGCTTAGATATGAAGAAAGCTGCAACTTTTCTATATCTATGAACTGGCTTTTATAATCTTAACGCATTTTCTAATCAAATACAGGTTCCCAGTTTCCGCAAAAGGAAATATAACTTCCATAGTTCTGGGCCATTCTACCTGCTGTGCAAGCTTTTAAATCACTATTTGACAATGCATAGGCAATGCTTAGTAATATATAGTCCCACATGGCTTTGTGTAAGCACTTCTGAGTCATGGCTAGGTACCTGTCACAGCCAAGTAACATATGCTCTAATAGGGTCTGACTCACTTGTGAAGCTCCATTAATTTGACAGTTTGATTTCATAAAATTGAAAAGGACTCAGCTTTGGTCTTTCCTCTCTCTATATAACAATGATATAAGTTCAAAATTATCCCTGTAACCTTTTAGTCATTGCTTAACTGCTGTCTTTTCAACTTGAATGAATGTTCTCAGTACTTCCTGTGTCCTGCTATTGCTCCACCCTCACATCTCTACCTGTTTCAGTCTGGCTCCCTCCGTGCCACTGAAATTACCCATGATCTCTTAGATCCAATGGAGCCTTTTCAGACCTTGCCTGGCTTCTCTCAAGCATGCTATTTGCCACTCCGTTCTTCTTGATGTTTTTCTCTCCTGTTGCGCTTCAGGACAGCACTCTCCCTTGGTACTTCTCTTGCCTTTAGCACTGGTTTTTAGATTCTCTTGCTGGCTGCATTTTTCCTCTCTCTCTTTCATCAGAGATATTCTGTCCTTATACCCCTTTCCCTTTCTAGTCTAAAGACCATCTTCCATGAATCTTATCCTCCACCCCACTGCCTTGGGGATCTCTCTAATGTAACCTGAACAAGTCTTGGGGTCCCCAATGCCTATCTCAGCTTGCTGTGGCATTAAAAAAACACACCCCAGTAACCAAAGGTAATTAAAACATTTCCAATGTTCATTTCTACACCTTAAAAATATCAAAACAGGTCTTGTTCTCAATAGTAGACACTGTCTCCTCAAATCCTCCTTCTCTATTATGCAGACATTTAAAAAATAAGGTAAATGTATATGCACTGGCTTAGAAAGCTAGTGATCAGCATGTACACTTAACTAAAAAATCACAAGTTGCAGACAAATATAACACAATTTCATCTGTATTTTTCAAAAAGTATATGTGAGAATATATAAGAAAAATTTCAGCATGAAATACACAGAACTATTAATTGGTGATAGCCTTAGGGCAAGGTGATAGTGGAAGAAGGGAGGAAGATAGAGGAGTGGAGAGTTTTTACACACACAGGTTTTATGGATCATTTTAACTTTTTGTGTTCAGTATTTTTCAAATAAAAATAGTCTCTGGGAAGCTAGAAGCTTCCTACTGAGAGGAACAAGATGAGGATGTTACCTTATCTTACCACTCTAACCACTCTTTCAGCATCATACTGTTACTGGCTCTCCTAGCTAATGCAGTAAGACAAGAAAAGTAATAGAAAGTATCCTGACTTGGAAAGAAGGAACAAAACTGTTTGTTTACAGATGACATGATTGCCATGCAGAAAGTTCAGAAGAATCTACACCAAAAAAAAGAAAAGAAAAGAAAAGAAAAACTGGGACAAATAAAAATTATCACAAGGTTGCGGGATACAAGGCTAATATACAAGTCAATTGCTTTCCTGTATGTCAGCAATGAACAAATAGAATTCAAAATTAAAAATACAATACTATGTATATTGCCACCTCCCAAAAATGACTTAATTATAAAGCTAACAAATTATATACAAGATCTGTGTAAGAGAAGTGCAAAACTCTGATGAACCAAAGAAGAATTAAATAAATGGAGAGAGAGTCCATGTTCATGGATAGGAAGACAATACCGTCAAGATGTCAGTTATTCCCAACTTGACCTACAGATTCAGTGCAATCACAATAAAAAAAAATTCCCAGCAAGCTCTTTGGTAGATATCAACAAACTGATTCCAAGATGTATATGGAGAGGCAAAAGACCCAGAATGGCCTTGAAGGAGAGGAACAAAGTTGGAGGACTGATACTACCTGATTTCAAGACCTACTATAAAGCTGCAGCAACAAAGACATGTGGTATTGGCAAAAGAATAGACAGATCAATGGAACAGAATAGAGCCCAGAAGTAAACCCACATAAAGATACCAACTTATCTTTAACAAAGGTGCAAAGACAATATAATGGACCAGAGGTAGTATTTCTAACAAATGGTCTTTTCAACAACTGGACATCTCTATGTAAAAAATATGAATCTAGACACAGACTCCACACCTTTCACAAAAATTAGCTCAAAATGTAAACTGCAAAACCATAAAACTCCTAGCAGATACGACAGGAGAAAACCTCAATGACCATGGACATACTGATTGCTTTTTGGAACAATAAAGGCATAATCCATTAAAGAAAGAACTGGTAAGCTGGATTTAAAATTAAAAAAAAAATTCTGCTCTGTATAAGACATGAGAATTAGAAGACAAGCCACAAACTGGAAGGAAATATTTTCAAAAGACATATCTGACAAAGACTGTTATCAAAAATACAGAAGGACCCTTAAAACTCAATAATAAGAAACCAAATACTCAATTAAAAAATTGGCCAAAGACCTAACATCTCACCAAGAAGATATGCAGATGGCAAACAAGCCTATGAAAAGATGCTTAACAACATGTGTCATCAGGAAAATGCAAGTTAAAACAATGAGATACCACTGCATACTTATTAGAATGTCCAAAATAAGAAACACCACCAAATGCTAGCAAAGATGTAGAGCAGTAGGCACTCTCATTCATTGCCAGTGGGAATGCAAAATGGTCCACTTAAAACTCTTAAGCATACTCTTAACATATGACCCAGCATTTGCACCCCGTGATATGTACCCAAATGAGTTGAAAACCTGTGGCCCCACAAGAACCTGCACACAGGTATTTATGGCAGATTTATTGATAATTGCCTGAACATGGAAACAACCAAGATGTCCTTCAGTAGATGAATGGATAAACTGTGGGATGTCCAGGTAATAGATTATTATTCTATGCTAACAAAATGGGCTCCCAAACCATGAAAAGACATGGAGGAATCTCAAATACATATAACTATGTGAAATAAGCCAATCTGAAAGACTTAAATACTGTATGTTTGCAACTAGATGATGTTCTATAAAAGGCAAAAACTATGGAAACAGTGTAAAAGGATTTGGTTGTCAGGGGTTCAGGAGAGAGGGATGAATAGGTGGAGCAACAGAAGATTTTTTAGGGCAATGAATCTACTCTGTATGATACTATAATTGTGAGTATAGGTCATTATACTTTTGTCCAAACCCAAAAAATGTACACCACCAAGAGTGAGACCTCATGTAAGCTAAGGACTTCAGGTGATAATGATGTATCAATGTGAGGGCTATTGATTGTAACAAATGTACCCCTCTGGTGGGAGATATTGATATTTGGGGAAGCTGTGCATAAGTGGGGACAGGTGGTATGGGAAATATCTGTATCATCCATTCAGTTTTGCTAAACTAGTTTAATAAAACTATTCTAAGAATTAAAGTCAATCAAAAAAAATTCCCTGTGTCCATTCATATAATTCTCCACCCAAAATCCCCCCCTGCATCCTGCTTGTAGGAGCTCTTCCCCTGTCTTCTCCTCTATTTTTGTGGTCTTTGGGAGTTACTTATTACCACTCTAATGCTCTGATGTAGAGCGTCAGCCCAGGAATGGGAAGGAAGCTGGGAACATTCCCACCTTGATCTTGTTGCCCCAGTCACACCACACTGTTGCTCCCTGCTTTAAAGCCCTCCAGGGGCTATAGGGAATTACTCATGACATCAGGACCCTCCTTGATCTCATCCCTCTTCATATAACTTTCCTTTAGACCACGCTGCCATTTGGCTAGAGCATCTCCTCCCACCTTCTATACCACACACGAGAGATTGTTAAATGCCTCCCTCACTCAGTGAAGGTCACGCGTCACGCACAGCAGAGGGGTGGCAAATAATCTGGCCCTAAGAGTTAGGCACAGCCTTCCTACCACAGACATACCAGCTGGTGGCAGTACCTGGATAGGAGTCCAATCTTCCCTGCAGCCATGGCATTGTGGCATGCCCCAATTACTTGCCTGCATCTGTGTTCTTCCAAAGCCTGCCTGGTAGGGATGTTCTACATTGCCATTAATTGCAGAGGAAGTTGGTGGCTGCTAGAGGTGAGGTGATCTCCCCCAACAAATAGTGGATCCAGGCTGTGAACTCAGGTTCATCGACTCCAAAGTGCCTGGTAGTGCAGCTCTGTCCAGGGCATTCTAGTGTATGATGCCTTAATTGATAAGGCAATAGATAAAAAATCCATGTCAACTCCAGTCTGTTCTCAGGCTATGCAATGCAAGCTCTTATTCAACTAGGCTTAGTTTTCATAAATCATAGGTTTGCCTTTTCAGACACCTGCCATTCTTTATTAATCTTCATAATGACTGTACCAGATGGTATCTCAGACCCTGTGTGTATGTAACCAGCTCAGTTTCAACTTGGTGACAGTGATAACAGAAGGGAACGAGGAAAGAAAACACTAGATCATAATTGTAGCAGTTGAGTATTGGACTATTCAGTCATTCTGTCTGTCCTGAACCTCCTCTCCCACCTTTGTCTGGAACTTGCTTCTCTGCCTACTCCAGCCTTATGGTTTGGTTGCTAGCTGGCCATGACAGATTCCACATCCCTGGCTAGTTAACTGGGTCAGGGGTGGGTATCTGATCTTTCCTTCTCTACTAAGGCCTGGGAAAATCACGGTGCTGCCAACCTGTTCACCTGTGATTGGTCCACACACACGCATTTCTAAGGCCAAGCCAATCAGAGCCCTTCTCTGGGTTTATCAACCTGGCATAAGTGAAGAGATGTTTAAATGTGTGGAAAAGGTTCACTCTCTCTCCACTACAAGTGAGGTGAAATCTGTAATTTTTTTATTTTGGTAAAACATACATGACATGTACTTTACCATCCTAATCATTTTAAGTATATAGTTCAATAATGTCAAGTACATTCACATGGTTGTGTAACAAATCTCCAGAACTTTTCATCTTGCCAGTGGAAACTGTCATGCCCACTAAACAAATAACTTCCCATTTTTCCTCTCTAGTTCCCTGGCACCCACCCTTCTACTTTCTGTCTCTGTGTATTTTACTCTAGGAACCTCAGAGGAGTGTAATCATTCAAGCCCTGTTGTTTTGTACTTCTCATTTGCCCTCAAAATGATTTAAAGAAAGGAACTTTGCTGAACTAAAATTGCATATAACTTATAAATACTCTAATAAATATGTTACAGTCTGATTATTTAAGTAATGTAGGATTATCAGCCCATACTTTACTTTTTGGCATTTCCCAAATGTGCCATGGTAGACAGCTTCTTCATTAATCTTTATAATGATTGTGCCAGATGGCATCCCAGCCTTGTGGGTATTTCACCAGCTCCATGTCAACTCGATAAGTGTTCTGCTGCAGTCACTGACGCTGCACACCAGTGGTCCTCTACTGGGACAGAGGGAGAGGGTCCTCCCAAGGGACATTTGGCAATGTCTGCACACATTTTTTAGTTGTCACACCTGGGGGACAGCTGTGGCATCTGGTGACAGAGGCCAGGGGTGCTGCTAAACATTCTACAGTGTGCAGGACAGCCCCCACAGTAAGGAATTACCTGGCCCCCAAATGTCCACAGTATTGGAGTTGAGAAATCATGATCTACACAGAGGTGGCATTTCCTTGCCCCACAGTGACCATCAAAGAATCATAGTGAATGTAATGCAATTGAAAAGTGTTTCCTAGGAAGGTCCTGACAGCTTCAGTCTACTACCAACAAAAGTATTTCTAGACAATATGTTATGTTAAAAAAACATTCCCCCTATTCAGTGGTTCCAAACCTGACCTTACGTAATGATTTTATAACCTCTTCCTACATCTCATTTTATATTTTTGCCATTTTATATTGGAAACCCTGCACAGTACCCATATTCCAGCTTTTTGGAGAGGTGATGGTTAGAACTCTTTCTTTTAGTTATTATGGAAGAGCAGTTTCAAATTCCTGGCTCTTAGGTGGTCTGGAAAATGGATATAATCCACAAATTTCTTTCCTTGTGGCAAATATCTCCATATTCATATCACCACATAGCAATTAATTTGAAATATATAGGACCTAGATAATACTCTCTACATGACAGCCAACATCCTATGGTAGAAATCCTCAAAATTCCAGTGATAGTTCCTTGATTCTTGGGAGGAAAGAAGGAAGTGATACGAGGCACTTTAGGCATTATTTAAGAGTGCTGATTTAGAAGTAATCTGAACTAGCTCAGAATGTATACACTAGTCAGTAACTAAATGAATGGTCGAGATTCTTTGTGGTGTAGTTAACTTCCCCATAAGATACTGCTAGGTGCCTTATGCCAAGTTACTGAATGAATGTCTTGTCAGTTAGGATTCTTGTTCTTGTAAATTGTGGAAGACTCAACCCCAACTGGGACTGTATTGATAGAGCAGAGCAGTTCTGGGGGAGCTGGACTGGGACCTTGAAGTGATGTCCCCAGCCTCCATCTCTTGGTCTGTTGGCTCTGTTTTCTCAGGGTTTTGACTTCATTCCCAGGCAAGGTGGCCACACCTCCACCCTCCCATTCCTCAGGATCCAGTTCAGCAAGTAGAGAAGAAATGTCACTCATCACTTCCCTAGAATCCCACCCAAAGTCACACTGCCTCTCTCTGGGGCACATGCCATCCGGTGGCCTGGCCTTCCACTGCTGTGGTGGGAAGGGTGGGGTGAAGGGTACCCAACCACAGGATTGGGAATAGGGAGGGACACTCCTGGGGGCAAATTTGCTGTTAATGACAGAAGGGGAATCTGCTGTTAGGCCATCAAATAGTGATTGACTAAAAATAGTAATAGGCTAATGACCACCACTGGTTGAAAAAATATATACCCAATAAGGAAACAGAGCGCATGAAAGCCTTGTGCCTGCTAACTTCTTAGCATTTTAATAATTTCAAAGTTTGTTTATGATAGTTCCTTGATCATCTCTAGTCAAATTCCTGTGGCTGAGGTAAGGTGAGTACAGCTACTCCCTCTTCTCAGGGGAGGAAATCAAAACCCCACATTAGCTTGGATGATGTCCTTGGTCACCCTGTGGCAGTGACTGGACTGGAAACTAAATCTTGGGCTCCTAACACTGCTTTCTACTCACCCGAAAGTGCTGTGTTTATAGATCTTTATGTGGGATTAACGTTTTTTTTTTAACTTTAAGTAGCATGGCTAAGGTTCTACTTTAGGTAATGATCTTTGTGATGCAACAAGAGTGCTCTAGGGAACCGTTTTAGTTCCAGAGTCTGTGCCAAAAGAGCCTAAAGAGTATGATGACTTACACATGGTCTGTGAAATCATAAAAGTCTCGGTAAACTGTAGACACACTAAGGTCCTTCAAGGGATGCGCACTCTCTGCGCTGGCGTTTAACATGAGTTGTTGTTCAAGGGCAGCCTTCTGTAGAGAAGTGGCCCAGAACTTAGTGAGCATTGAGTGTTGGGGACATGAACGGCCACCAAGTCATCACCCTGGCAGGAGCTGTTTGTGTCGGATTCTTTAAGGGGTTGAAATCACTCTGGAAGGTGCTGGGTGGATGGAGCCTTTAGGATTTGCTTGGTGCTGCTCTGACATTTCTTGTTTCTGTTCCTAATTTTAGAGCCAGCAGCTGTCACGGCTTTGTTCTAACAAGTCGGTAATTTTCCATTCCCCTTGCTTACTTGTATTCCCTTTATATATCTAATCACTCACCTCACAGAGACATCTAACTTGGTCTCATCACTTTTTTAGCCCCAAGGAAGGAAGCACGTGTCAGATATCCTATCATTTAGTATTTTGTAATTTCTGTAACTTAGTCACTGCTTTCCAAAAAGGAAAAAAGCTCTCCTTCAGACAAAAAGTGTTATCTTTTATTTCACCTGTGTGTGCTCTATCTATATAATCTAAACATTCTTACATTGAGAGTTTATCACACTATGCTTTACAGAGTATGACATTTAATGCTTTTCCTCTTCCTAACAGGAAGGTTACTTTTTGTTTTTTTTATTATTGTCCATTTATTTATTTTTTAGTATTCTGTAGCTGCTATTGAATTCCTTGGAGACACTTACAGGTGGCATCATACCTTAACTTTTCCATTTTAATTTTGCATTATCTGAGATTCACTTCAGAATAATCAGGATGACAGGGAGAAGGATATAGGCTAATTAAACAAGAATGTTGAAGGTGGGTGGCAGGAACATGGTGGTTCATGATACTGCCCTCTTAAGTCTTTGCATATGCTTGGAATTTTACATAATAAAAATGTTTTAAATTTTTTTACAGAAGGATTATTTCTAATAATCTCTTTAATAAAGAAAGTGCAGATGGTACAAAATTTGCCACTTATAGGTGGAAAATATTTTACCCTGTTTTTTTTGACTTGGATAGGTTGCAACACCAAAAAGATGGGAAATTTTTATTATAATCTCCATTGCCATCCTAGTAAGTAGTAACCCTAAAGTGTTATTGCCATGATTATTATTTCCTCAGAACACTCTATTAATATGAATTTCTAGGTACAGCTCACATATATTACCATCTCTCTTTCATATATCAGTAAAACTAGTATTTCAAAAAGGTCAACATACATTTTCACATAAAGGCTAATGATTTGAAAAGGTTTGAAAATCCCAAAGCAGAATATCACAAAAATGTGTTTTGACACTTTAAATGTTTTTGGTGACTTGAGAATGAGACTATATAGGAAGTACTCATGTTCATGTGAGCCCTCAAGAAAAAAAAGTGCTTGCTTTCAAATTTGGGGAAAATATAAGCAATTTCTTTAAATCATATAGAGCAGACATAGGTAACTTTATGGATAACATAAGTGAGTGACAAAATAAATGCTTCTGGGGTTAAGCCAGACATTCTGGAAATTGTATATGAAGCTTTTACTGGTTCTGATGCTGGTATAAGCACAAAATTGTCATTGGAGCATATTTCAAACCTCCCTTCTCCTGTGATTGGAGTTATAAGTTCACTTTATCCTTTGTTTTTGAGGTATAAACTTTTTTCTACATAGTTGTCATGTATATGCCTTTCAGATAAAATTTATAATATTTGGCCTATTAAAATTCCAAGAGTAACAGTCTTTTCTGAGATGGCCTTGCCGAACACTTTTTTCACTCATTGTATCTGTAGGATGTTGTCTTCATGCTTCTGCTCCTTACAAGGTATTCTGAGAAGGACAGAGGTTCATCCAGTAATGAAAACAATGTCACATTGATCCTGCAGGCCAACCTAACTGATTAAGAGGGTAGGACAAATGCTTTTACATTTTCTGGGAAAACCATATAACTGGTTGGCTTAGGCTCTCTTATTACTCATTAATGACAGCAAAATAAATAACCTGATTAGGAAGTGGGCAAAGAACTTGGATGGACAATTCCCCAAAGAAGATATAAAAATGGATGTTTGGCACATGAAAAGATGCTCAACATCACTAATCATTAGGGATGCAAATCCAAACCGCAGTGTCCTACCACTTCACACTCATTAGGATGATTATTAACAAACCAAAACAAAACAGCAGAGAATAACAAGTGTTGGTGAGAATAAGGAGTTGGAACCCTTGTGTACTGCCATTTGGAATGTACAATGGCATAGCCACTATGGAAAACAGCACAGTGGTTCCTCAAGAAATTAAACATGGGATTGCCATATGATCAGTAATTGCACTTCTGGAGATACACCCAAATGAATGGAAAGTAGGGACTCAGATATTTGTATATCTATGTTCATGGCGGCTCAATAGCCAAAAGTGAAAGCAACCCAACTGTCCACAGACAGATGAATGAATAAACAAAATGTGATTGGCCAAGAATAGAATATTATTCAGCCTTAAAGGAAATTCTAAAATATGCTACAACATGGATGAGACTTGAGGACATTATGCTAAGGGAAATAAGCCAGTCACAAAATATACCAATACAATTTGTGCACAAGTATGATTCTACTATCACAAGGTACTTAGAAAAGTCATATTTATAGACAGACACAGAAAGTAGGATGGTGGTTACCCAAGGCTGTAGAGGGTGGGGACTAGAGAGTGTTTAATGCCTACAGACTTTCACGTAGGGAAGATGGAGAAGTTCTGGAGATGGATGGCGATGGTGGTTGTACAACTATGGGAATGTACTTAATACCACTAACTTGCACACTTAAAAATGCTTAAAATGGTATATTTTGTGTTATGAAATTTCACAATTAAAAGTAACATAAATAAAAAAAATTTGAACAAAATTTGCATATTAAAAGTAGGTTGTTGAAAAAGGCATGACTTTTGAGGAGAAGTGACTTAAAAAATAAAATGCTGTTTAAAAGTATTATGTTAATTCTTGCCAATTTGGAAAGTATTCTTTTAATAGTATTTTTGGAGTTTCTCTGTGGGTCCAGCACTGTAACAGATATGGACTTGGATATTGTAGGTACAGAAAACATTAGCTTGGCCTTTGGAGACAGGACAACTTTCATGGGCAAATAAGACATTGCATATGAAAAAAGTGAGTAAAAGGGAAAGGCTTCCTGAGGTTAAACATCAAATGAGCATTACAGAGATTAAGTTTAAGAGGGAAGAGAAAGCTCCAGAAAGCTGCTCTAGGAGAGAAAAAGGCCTAAAAATAAGAGATAAGAAAACTCTTGACATTGCTTTGCCTCTCTGAACCCAGTCTTCAGTTTGGAGTCATTTCTATTCAATCAAACAATGAATACTTACTACACAACACCTGTCAACAAAGAGGGAGTTACATAATTCACAAGAATGAATAGATCCCTTTCTCTGCCCTCCAAGAGCTAATAATCTAATAAAGGAGCTAGAGTATACATACCAAGAATTGCATGTGTATATTTAAAAGCTCTTTTAGTAAACAGATTATGGCCATGAAAAAAACAGCAACCAGAATATTCTGAAAATTCACCATTCCTTTGGTTTTTGCATCATAGGAACTAATGTTCATGACCCAAAGAACTCTCTGGGGACTCCATTATAAGAATTTCCAAGGCAGTTTCTGATGTGCACAGTCCCACCAAGCTGGTCTTAGTAGCTTGGGATGCAATGGGAAAAACTCCTAAGTAGACATCAGGTCTGCTGCCACCAGCCCAGCTGTGTCACCCAAGATGACCCAGGCAAGCCACTGAACCCCCCACTCCTGTAAATCGAGGGAGTTGGACCATCTGAGTTCTGTTCCTTCCAGCTCCAAAATGACCCACAGTGGTTCTTGCACTTGTTGGGCTAGAATAAAAAGATAGCCACTGTGGTTTTCTCTGTGGCAGCGAAGTGTACCTCAATAAATGTTTGAGGAAAGCAAAGAAATGACAGAAGGAACCCCAAGCAGTGGGGAGATGCCTTACCCTGCCTGCTCAGTGAGGACACAATTCTCTCCCAGCACAAAAGTCTGAATGAGACCAACAGACACTCCACCCAGGTGTTCCCTCTTCTCCATCACTTTTCCCCAACTGTGTGGATGATCTGCCACCGCATTTCCAGGTGTCCTCCTGGAAAACACATATGTGCTATAAGTGGTAATGCCTGTTTTCATTTTCCCAAAGAATGTGGGGTACTTCTAACATGTCCAAATCCAAAAGGGTTATGCATTGGTCATTAAAAAAATAATTTTGATCATGGTTTTCCACTTTGATGCTTAGATTTCTTGAATTTACAATTAAAGTGTACAACTACTAACTTTTGAGAATCTGTGCAAATTGACCGTAACAAACTAACACCATTTCCATAGCTAACACCATTTTCTTTGCCAACCTCATTTATTTCTGGAGTCAAGGGACTTGAGGTGTAATCCCAAGCTGCCTTGTCTATGCCACCAGTGGTTTTTTGAAGGTGTTTTGTTTGTTTTGACAGCAACAAGAAATTGCTATGAAATAGAGTCTTACCCTTGATCTCCAATACAAAAACAGGTGCTCTAACAAAAACAGCTCCTTTCTTAGTTTCCTGGGTTCGCAGCCCCACCATAAGATGCTGCCAAGGAAACCAGAGACAGCTTGGGGCCTCAAGTGTCAAAAATAATGTTTTAAACTCTGCCACCCAGTGAGGCTGATAGCTGCAAACAGACACTTTCCTGCAGGGCCAGTCAGCCTGCTCAGCCTCTGCTTTGAGCACTCCTTCTGAAGAATGTCCAGGTGCCAAACAGTCTTGGAAAATGAGGCAAATGAAAAAGTCACCTGACACCAGTGAAAAAAAAAACCCCACCAAAACTGTAATTAAAAAATTGAGTTTAATACTATCAAATTTTCAATAAGTTGTGAAAAGCAAGCAGTTATCTTTCTTTTTTAAAAAAGCAGTTCCTTCTAAAAACGGATCAGAAACCATGGAAAGCACCTTTTATTTATTTATTTATTTATTTTTAGCATTTTGCTGTTGCTGTTTGCAAATAGCAGCTTCCCCGCCAAGGAATCGTCAGGGTAGAATTTTTACGCTAATTTTCTTTGGCCGTTAATTTTCCTGAGTGCCACAGCTGGCTGCTCTTCTGGGAGGCCTTGAATGTAGAATGTTGTAGGCTAGATCTCCACCTACTGGCTAAAATTACCATCGCACAAAGGCGCCTGGAGGGCATGCGGTTTGGTGCGGCAGCTCTGGGGATGGAAATACTTAATTACACGAGTTTCCTTGGTTGGACTTCCTTGGATAATGGATAGATGATAATACGTACGTGGTCACCTCAGGAAAGAACGAGAGCTGTAAACTTATCCACTCGAGGAAAGAATGTTCCCATTTCTATTGCAACTCATGGAATCCCCTAAAGCCTTTTCAACATCTTGCGTTGTCCAAATGAAAAATGTTGCAACTCATCTTGTGCAATACAAACTCATCCCAAAAGAGGTCATTTTGTTGATTTACACGTTATTAAAAATTTAAAGGTTGATCTCATCCATAATTTCTTCACAAAATACATTGCTTGGGGGGCCATAGAAATAACTAGCCTGTTCATTATAGGAAGTGAGATGTCATCAGTAACTGGTTTTTACCCAGCCCTGCTTGCATCCTGCCAGCAGTGGGCTAGGTGTTGTGAACCACGGATGTTCACTGGGTCCTTCGCCTTAAAGACTGCACAATCTAGCGGTTAGCTTACATCGTGTTCTATTTTGAAAACACAGCCAGTGAATATCCTTCTTAGATTCTTCTCACCACTCTGAGTGGGCACGGCATCCGTGCAGATCAGTAGGTAGGTCACTCCATTCCCAGCATTTTCAAGAGGATATTTTTCGAGTAGAGCATACACTTTGAAGTCAAACAGATCTGGTTCACATCCCAGTCCCCCTACTTACTGTGTGACCTTGGGCATGTTGTTGAACCTCTCTGGCCTCAGCTTACATTTAAAATGTGGATAAAATTTCTACCTCACATGATAGTTGTGGGGATTAATTGAGCAGACAGTTTGGCCCATGGTAAGAATACATATTACAAGTATTTTGACGCATAAATTGAATGTATTAAACTGGTGTTGTTCTCTGACTTGTGGCCTAGGATTTGGTTGACACAAGAATATTTCCAAAAGTTTGGCCTTTAATTGCTTAAGCTTTTAGAGCCCTTCGACCTGTTGTCCTGAAGCCAACAAGTCAGCTTCCCTGGGTTTTTCAGTTCTCAGGTGATGGAAGTGACTGCCCCTCTCCTGCAAGAGGTCACACCAGGGAAGTTTGTGAGTACTCATAGAGGCCCCATGATGTTCTTGAATTTGACACTCGTGCCAGAATATGTACAATTTTGGTTTATCTAAATAACCAGTGCCCAGGTACTTGAATTTTTTTGAAGCCAGAGAAGTGCCATTTGAAAGTGGTTGTCAGTTGTTGAGTGATCACTTCTGGAGAAGCTTCCTTTGCTTGGGGAAGATCTCCAGGGTGGGCCTTTGAGTGACACAAATGTAAAAGATTTTTGATGACAGCTGTGTGCTCACTTGCAAGTAGAATACCAATACTTCAGACCAGGATATACCACAGAGTCATGTGATCGGTAGGAGCATCTATAGCCTAAATTCATCCTTGCATAGTTTGTAGAAAGGAGTGATCTTCAGGCCTTAAAGAGCAAATCAGACTGCATCTCTAAATGCAAGGATTTGTTTTTAGGGGGTGTGGGGCCTATGACTTGCCCACAGGAGACTGGAGCAGAGGCTGGTCCAGGCAGGAAGGGTGAGAGGCATTTTGGCCTCACCTGAAGTGGCCCCAGAAGAACCAGCTGGGGGCACCTGGGGGCCCTGAGCTTGAGAAGTGAGGGACCTTCTGGGAAGGGGTGGAGGTGATCCTGCATGTGATGAGGGACATCACAGAAGCACTCCCGAGGTTGACAGGTAAGCTGGCCTGTCAACAGGGGAGAAGGAAATGCCAAGGTGGAGAGGGGACCAGGGAAAGAGATCTTTTGAGGCACTGAATGAAACTATCCAGAGCGAGGCCTGGGAAACTATTAAACTAGAACCACTGTTTCAGGACCTCGATTCCAGGTCAGTGGTTTGCAACCTTGGCTGCATTTTAGAACCATCAGGAGAACTTTAAAAAATATATAGATGTCAAGTATATACCCTAAGGTACTGAAAACATGTCAAAAAATAGTTGTGTACAAATGTTCTTAGCAGTACTGGTCACCATAGCCAAAAGATGGAAACAACCTACATGTCCACTGATAGATGAATGGATAAACGAACTATGGAATATCCATATAATGGATGTGGATAAAATGAAGGTTCCTGTGGCCAGGATTCTCACCTGGCCCCAGTTGGCCAGCTCACTCCACATGTGTGGGCACTGTGCTGTTATTGACTCTATATAAAGAGCCGTGCCCAGTGCTCTGGGAAACATGGTGGCACGGCTGCAAGGTTGCAGGATAGCAGAGGCTGGAGTGGTGGCAGTGCTGACGGCAGAGAATGGGACGGCTTTTCAGGTAGAGAGGCCCAGAGGCAGGGACTGGCTTGCTGCATGCAGACTCACTCTGAGTGGATGGGATTCTAGTGATTGACCTGCCACCATGGAAATAAAGTTGGGTATAACCCTTTCACTCCAAGAATGTTCTACTGTCATTTCTTTGGTCACACTGCATCCATAGTGAACTTTTCTGGGGCTGAAACCCATTGGCAAGACATGGAATGCCTCTTGACCTTAAAAAAGAATGAAGGGCTAACCCTGGCTGCAACATGGATGAACCTTGGAAACAAATGCTAAGTGAAAGACTCCAGACACAAAAGGTCCTATTTTGTATGATTCCTTTCATATGAAATGTCCGGAATAGTGAAATCCATAGAGATAGAAATCAGATTTGTGGTTATCAGGGCCTGGGGTGAAGAGGGATGCAGATTGACTGTTTAATGCATTTGTTTTAGGGGATGAAGATGTTTTGAAACCCAATAGAGGGGGTGGTTGCACAACATCGTGAATGTACTAAATGTCACTGAATGATTCAGTTTAAAGTGGTTAATTTTATGGTATGTGAATTTTACCTCAATAAATTTATAATGATGTTTTTAAAATATATAAACGTCCAGACCTCACTGCGGGCTAATTAAACCTGAGCCTCTGGGACATGTTTAGAAACTCCCAGGTGACTGTGGGGCACAGCCCAGGTGGAGAACCACATTCACAGGGGATTTGCAGCTGATTTCTTGGAAGTGCCGCACTTGGCTCACACCTTGTCCTTCTCCAGGCCTCTTCCAGGTGTCCCCTCCTTCAGAGAGTTGTCTTCAAGGGTGCTCCCTCCTCTGCCTCTGCCAGGATAGGTGACATGCTCGTTCCCCTGAATGCTCCATGACACTTCTTCCTGGTCACTTTGTGCACTTGGTGGTCAGACTTCAAGCTTTCTGAGGGACAGCTCACTTCTGGATCTGGCTCAGTGCAGCACAGGGTCTGGCATGGAGGAACCTAGAAACATTGAGGGAATGAGCGAGTGGGTGCAGGGGCAAACAGAAGCCCAGTTCACCTGTCCTCTATCCACTTAGCTCACCCAGAACTTTTGTAACAGAACCTCCGAAGGCTTCCTTTGGGAGAGGGACTTTCATTCCTCCTCCAGGTTAATTTCTGCAAAGTTGATTGGCATCAGTGCTGGTGGCTGGAGGGTGTTCCCAACGTAATCACCAAGCTTCACATGCCAGTAAGTCCAGCCTCCTCTGTGCATGGGAATCACCTGGGGAGATTTGAAGTATTGCTGATGCCCAAGCCCCACAACCAGCCTCCCATCCAACTGCTCTGGCCTGGGAACAGGGCATGGATGTTTTTAAAAGCCCTCAGCTGATTCTGATGTGCAGCCAATATCACAAGCCACTGTGTGAATTCTTGCTTGCAGTGTTCTTGAATAATTTTTTTCTACAAGTCCCTAACTACTCAGAAACTCACTGTAATGATCTTCCACGTGAAACAGAAGGCTTTTCAACACAACCATGGTAGACGCCTTGGATGAGCTCTAGAATTTGATGCCACTTTGAGTGTATTACCAGAGGCTGCAGGATCAGACAGCCCCTGCGGGCACTGATATGCCCCTCATCCAGGCTGAACCCGAAGGGATTGGCAGCAGCTACTGAAGCAATGCTTTGTTCTGTCCATGTAGCTTAATGCTGCTGATGTGAGAAATCTTGAGGGACTTGCAAAACCTGAAGGATTAGCTTCCTTCCCTAGTCTGTAAATAAACAGGAAGAGCAAGGTGAAGTCAGCCCTGATACCTGACATTCCACGTTTTTCAGATTCATTCAAGCACAGTTTATTAAAATGCAACAATGGTACATTTCATATTTACAGCAAAAACATTTTTTAGCCCCATATGTTTTGCTAAAATTATTATACCTTGCTGTTGGAGAAACAAAATGCCTGAACACCTTGATTTTGTTAAGTAAGCCTAAATGTTTGTTGTTTTGGGTGATACTTTGCTGGTGATGTTTGTTGTTTATCATAATACAATGTGACAAAAATTTACTCGGTTAAATACTCATGAATAATTCTTTTTTATTAAAGTATCATTCTTATGAACAACACTATGGTTTCAACATTTACCCATATTATAAAATCCTCACCCCCTCTTGCAATCACTGTCCATCAGCATAGTGTGATGCTATAGAGCCATTACTTGTCTTCTCCATGCTGTACTGTCTTCCCTGTGACCTACCTATATTGTGATTGCTAATTATAGTGCCCCTTAATCCCCTTCTCCTCCCTGCCCACCACCCACCCCATCTCCTCCCCTTTGGTAACCACTAGTCCCTTTTCAGAGTCTGTGAGTCTGCTGCTGTTTTGTTCCTTCAGTTTTACTTTGTTGTATACTTCACAAATGAGTGAAGTCATGACTAATTCTCAAATTAGGTATGATCCTCTCCAATGAGTTCACAAATACTGGTTTCCTTTAGTTTGGATTATTTTTATTATTATGGTAAAGTACACATAACATAAAATGGACCATTTTGACCACTGTGAAGTATGCAATTCAGGGGCGTTTGATAGATTCACAATGTTGTGCAACCATCTACTTCCAGAACTTTTTTTATCACTCCTGTACTCATGAAGCAGCTATTCCAATTCCTTTTCCCCCCTTATATATAATTATTCCATTTATAGGAAATGTCCAGAATAGACAACTCCAAAGAGAAGGAAAACAGACTAGTGGTTGCCAAGGGCTGGTGGGGGGTGGGGTGGATGTCAGGGAGCAATAGGAGTGTTTGCCCAAGAGTATGGGTTTTTTCATAGTAATGAATATGTTCTAAAATTGACTATGGTGGTGGGTACAGGAATCTGTGAATATATTGAAAGTCACTGAATTTAAGCTTCTGGTGGGTGAATTATATGGTATGTCAATTATATCTGAGTACACGATTAAAAAAAATAACAAAACACTTAATGTCTAATTTACTGAGCTCTGAATAATCCTCAGAGTTTTGTATTTACTGCTTTGCATCTTGAAGTGTTTTGCCAAACTAGAATTTTGACTCTGGGGAGTTTAATAAAATAGGTATCTCATCAGGGGACTCCCAGAGGAAAAACTGTATTCCTCATTCCTGCTTCTTGGGCAAACTAGGTCAACTGCTGTATGTTAATTTGTTTTTCTATCCAGGAAGAAGTGTAGACTAGCCATTTTCCTCTGAGTACAGCTCTGGCTCTATCCATGGGTTTTGAATATTATGTTTTCATTAGCATTATTTCCCAAATAGTCTACAGATTTATCTTTGTCCAAGGGTGTTTAGCAAGTCTTGACATTCTCAAATGGTAGATGTTTGCCTTCTATTTTTTAATGTATTTCTAGGCTTAATATATTAACATAAAAATAAGATTTGTACTATTTCTAACTTGTTATATATATGGGTTTTCCTTTGAATTCATTTTATAAAGCTTCCCATTCATGCTTGGAAAGAATCTCTTCTTTTTTTTTAATTTGTAAACACACATTTATTCAGGAAATACAATGACCAGAGTCCTTGATATTCAATGATCATTCCACACTATAAAATACATACAAGTATTCTCTGAAGTCTACATCAAGTCATGCTGACATTCTTTTCAGATAAGCCCTAGCCATCTCTATTAAATGCCATTATATCCATTTATGTGGTAAACAAAGTATTTAAAGCCAAACTACTTAAGTACTCAAGCAAAATAACTCTAAAATTTAGAAAAGGAAGACAATGATATTTTAAGAAATATCTGAATTATCAAACCCCAAATAATTAAGCCATTATAATCTAGTATTACACTAATGGATAAAGTGGTCATCTTAAGACATCAATGATGTATTTCTCATCTGCAATTTCTAAACATGCTTTCTCAAATAATAAACATTTATTTAAGTTTTAAAGGCACGGGGGGGGGCAGAAAGGTGACAGACATTAAAAGTTTACTCTTAAATTACTGGCAAATTTTATTTAAAAAAATGAAAAGATAGACTAATTACTTCCTAAATAAGGAATGTCAAGTCTTTCATTACTAAAGAAATTACTAAGAAATATAACCAATTACTATATTTGCAACTACAAAATGGTATCTATAAATTCAATCATTCTATTCTGATAGTTCCAAACAGAGCCCAGTGTAATTACAACATTTTATAATGAGGGAAACTAGTGGTCCTCTACCCTACATGTCCTTTAGAACCACCTGGAAAGCTTTAAAAAATAAGCACCTAGACCCACCTCAGATAGTCTGATTTAGTTGGTGTGGCACAGAACTCATTTTTTAACGTTCTGCAGGGTGTTCTAATATGCAGCTAAGGTTGAGAATCAATCAACCCATTTTTAAATATGAAGAAAATAAATGGAAATTGGAGGTGGAGGCTAATTTTATTTTAAAAGTAAAAAACCTACTATATACTATGTGCCTAATTATATTCATGAATTATACATTTATTTATAAAACAAAAATTCCCTTCATTTCCTCAATATACTAGACCAGTATTGTGCATCTTTGCCACTGAATGACTGATTTTTCAATGGTCAGGATTTAAAATTCTGGGATATACTGTGAAAACTTCATTAATGAAAACAAACTACTGCTACTCATGCTCAACAGTAGCACACAAAATTACTGTATTTGGCTCCTTTAGGCTATCCTTATTTTAAGAATTATAAATAAGTGCCAACCCACACAAAGAACAGATTGTGGATTACTGTAGAAGAAAAAAAACCCAGCTTACTCAACTTACTAAGTTTCAACACCAAAAAAGATTTAACTTGGCTGAAAGTTCTGAAACAGCTGAGATACTGAACCAAGAAGCTATAATTTATAATGAAATGTTGACACACCCTTAAAAGCTACTGCAGCTGTAGCTATGCTAAAATAAGATTTCTTCAGGGTTTACTTACTCTATAATGCAAGAACACAAGCATAACAATATTATTACTGCTTTTATATGCACCAAAACCTCTCTTTAATATATAGCTCTACAACAAATACTTCTAATAATGTTACAGTTAAATTAGGTCCATACTACTTCTATACTACTTTGGTATCAATGTTTTAAAAACATCAATTTTGAAAACAGACACTTTTACAACATGATCCTATCAATAAAAGCATATTTTGTAGTGGACTAAAGACACATTCAACCATGCAATCCAGTGTTCAATACCTAAATGATAAATAACAAATCTGATTGACTTTATTCTGAAAATCACTGAAAACTGGAATAATCTTTTAAGACTCACAGTAATCACAAACATGCAGAAAAAAATATGCATTTCTATTCTTCCTGAAGTAATGTTACAAAATACCCACTTTTTACACAGGGTCAATAATTATGCTAAATTCCTTACATATTTCAATCCATTATTTTTGTCACTTAAAAAATTTTTAAACCATACAAATATTCCTGTAAATTGTGACTGAAAATGAACCTCAACTCTTTAATTTCAGCCTTCAAAGATCTCAGTCACAGTAAAACGCTGAATAGCTGCCTTTCAGTAAAATAGAGACATCCAGTGGACAAATGGAAGAACATCTTGTAATTCCCACCATCATATTTGAATCATTGAAACGAAGATCACATCTCTAAATCCAACAATTTTAATATGGAAAAGTTCCTACTCATTTTGACAGAGTCTGCAGATTCTTATGAGTACATCACCTCATAATTTCTATGTATCTTAAATATATTCTATCTTCTTCCTATTAAAATAAATTTTTAGAATCAAGTTAGTAAGAGTTGTGTAACTCATGAGGCTAGTGAGGTCAAAGGTTTTACTTTTCCTTCTTTGTTTCTGCTATTCCCCACCACTGGGAAACTGGCTCATCTCTACAAATGGAAGTACCAAAACATAAGAAATATATGAAAATAAAAAGAATAGCATTAAGAAAATTTTCACAAGATGAAACCTGACCCTGTGATTGCATTTGTAATTTATGACATGTTGTTGAATATAAAGAGACATAATCAGTAATGCTAACAATCAAACCTCTTGCCTCATCGCTCAAACATTATGGAAGAATACATATTTAGCAATAACAGTACCAGTGTTTAAAAAGTTACTTGCATAAATCAGTATAAATGAATATTCATTATGTTTAAATAAAAGTAAAAAACTTCCACTGTGCTGAGTAATGATTTATCACTGATTATATATTATGTGTGTGTTCAAAGTACAAAATGCAGTAGTGATGTTAACAGTTATAATGTAAGGGACTGCTGTAGCTGAAGTTGGTATGTTTAATTTCTTGGAAACCCATCAAGAAATTTTCCAGGTTAAAAAAAAAGTTAGGCAAAAAAAAGAATTGGAGAACGGTTATTTTTAAATAAGGAGCCAAATGAAGAAAATCTTTTTTTCTAAAAAAAAAGATTAAGAATGTAAAAGTACATTTTTATATTAAAAAAGCATTTTTAGAAATCTATAACTATTTTATGACAAAATCTGCATTTGAAAAAGGCCTGTATAAACAGCAGGACAGAATTGCCCTCATCACCTTTTACTTCTTATCAGAAAAAAGAGTATGCATCTCTGGAACAATAAATGATGTTAAAATAGGCATTTATAAAATGGCAAGGAGGATTTCAAGGGAAGTTTCTGTTATTTATAATCACTGGCATTGCAGCCATCAGTAGGTCACAAGGAAAACTTCTCTAGCTGAAAGCAAAATGGAATATAAAGTTTTGAACTGCATTAGGTGTATTACCTGCATTTTGCAGATCTCATTTTCTCAAAGTGTGATTCCATTTCTTCTAAGACCTTGGGTGTATATCTTACTACTAATTTAACTTTTCCTTGAGCTGCTTTCAGCAGTTCTACAGCTTTTTCATGATGTTCTCCTTCAACACTCACTTAACAGAAAGGAGTTGATATCCTCTCTTGAGGCCCCCATGTCTATCAGCAATTCCACCTGGAATTATTCGAGATATATAGATTGGAGAGTTGTGTTCTTTGCCTCCCATAATATTGAACCCAAGGCCTTCTTCTGTTTTTGGTAGTTCAACAACTCGAGCATGTGAATGTCCTTCACTGGCAACAAATGCAGCAACAGTGGCCTTTGCAGTTGCATTAGCTCTCACTTCAGGGCTGCTACTGATGTCCACAGTCTCATAGACATGTTCATAAACCTCTCTTACAGCAGTGCAGAATTCACTTTGAAGAATCTTTGTAAAGCCTGAAGTTTCTGGGGTGGTACCTCTCCACTCCTTTGCAATTTTTCCAACAATTCAATTGCTCTACAAATATCCCGCTCCAGCCGCACGGGTTCCCCCAGGGCCGCCATCTTCTCCCGTCGCCTGCAGACCCACAGGAAGAATCTCTTCTTTAATGTAGAATATTTAGAGTTTATTATATTTAGTTTATTAACATTATATCATTCTTCTGGCTTATTAATAAATATATTAATATAATATAGTATTGTATATACTTCATATCATATAATTTATATCTTAAGTGCTGTAATTATTTATAACATTACTTGTTATTGCTAATATTCTAATATTCTAACATTATTATTATCTTTAATATTTTTTTTTCCTCTAACTAGTCGAACAAAAATGGAAGTAAGTGGGTGAACATCTACCACCTCTGTTATATTTCTATTGGTATCTCTGAGTTATTCCTGCAATTTGTCTTTCTATATGAAACAGGACACCAAAATGGGACTGTCTCATATCTGTTCAGCTGAGGATCCAAAACGGGGTTAGATCAGGGCAACAGAGGCAGAGAGCTGCCCCCTTCAAAAGTGAGGGTCAAAACTGCCCATGCAAGGGCATGCTAAGGGCATGCTAAAATGTCAAATGTAAAAATTATACTCTGGTTAATCTGAATTTAGGAATAAATGAGGCAACATCTAAAAGTAATTTGTAGGTTTATATGACAGAATTTTATGCCATTGTTAAGATATTCAAAATATTCCATGAATAATGACATGGAAAAGAGATTGTAACATATTATTCTGATTTTATGAAATAAAGGCATAAGCAGGAAAAGAAACAGGAAATAGATACCCTGATTGAAATTTCAGGTAATTTTTTCCCTGATACTTTAGAAATTTTCTTTTATGATTATAGGAAAAAACAGGCTTTTTTTTTAGATCAAATCCCCAAGTAATCGCCTTCTTATGCTACCTTTATTTTGCAACCTAAGACCAATACATGAATGACAAACAATTGCTCTGGGGGTGATCTTCCTCTTACACAAGGTTACAGGGGAGGATGGGTCCAGTTTTAACAGCAGGTTCTATTGCTTGTTTTCCCAATAAATGGCCAGAATATCTTGAGACAGTATGTCAAGTTCACCTACTTTCTTGTATACTTATTTGGGGCTAGTGCTGGGACTCATGAAGTGCTTCTAGTTTTATTTTTAATCACAGCTCAGAAATTCAGTTGCCATAGATACAGAGGACCAGGATGAGGTCACCATTGCCATTTGCCTCATGAGTTGGTTAAAACTGACCTTTAAAACTTAAGCTTAATTACCTTGACTTCCAAAATAGGCTTGCAGGGAATATGGCCTAGTGAATTCATATTTTGATAATCATTTCCTTCTTTCCTCATCATTAAAACTTATTTTCTGGGTCTTCCACAGAATCACACTGGGCTCTCTGAATTGCACATTTTCCAAATCCACATAAGACAAAAATCCTTATTTGCACCATGCCTTCTCCCTGGAAAGTACCAAGTGAAAGGAGATTCAGGAAGGAGGTAGCCCAGTTCCTTCCCTCCATCCTTCCCCTCTCTCCTTAATGGGGTCACCCACCGGGAGTATAAGAGGAAGGGTGTGGTGGAGAGCATGGTGATCAAAGGCACCCCCCACTTCTTCCTATCTCTCTCACTCAACGCAGCAATATCTTGTTTTATAAATGCTCTGGAAAATAAATTCTATAATGAAGCTTGCTGTGGTTTGATTTCTTTCTACGTATCCTCATAAGTCATGCAAAATATCCTTCCATGATTCCATGCTGCAGGAACACAGCACAACTACAAATCCCACAACCCATAGCTTCAGCTGCTGGTGAACACACATCTACATTCATTCATTCTTTGAACAGATGTCCTAGAACTTGAGGATCCAGCAATGAGCAAAAAAGGCAGGGGACTAGCCTCATGGAGCTACTTTGAATAGGGGAGGCCAAAATGAAAAAAATACTCTCAGAAGTAACACAACAGTCCCCCTGGTATTAGGTGCTATTAGGGAAGGACACAGGGCACCTTGAGACCCCATTGCTCACCTATGGGGTAGGAGAGGAGAGGGGAGGTTCAGGCAGTCTCCCTGAGGGAGTGACATTTAAACTAAAACTTGGACATTGGCCCTCCAGATTTTTGGTATAGGAGATGATTCAGGACAGTATTCAGGTTAGAGAAAATGACAATTGCTCACATCAGAGAAGAGGAAGTGTTGGATAGGCACCTTCAAACATCCCTTTATCACCAGTACTGGACATGATGAATGAGGTAGGCAAAAGAAACCAGTGCAAAGGCCCTGGGACATTCTGATGAAAAAAAATCAAAACACAAATTATTATCATAAACAAGTGGCTCTCAAATTTGTTGGTCTTGGGACCCCTATATAAAAATTACTGGGGACTCCAAAGAGCTTTTGTTTATAGAGAGTATATCTACCAAGAATTAACTACTTATTAGAAGCTAAAACACAAAATTAAAAAACTGTTATTTAAATTTTAATTCTTAAAAATAATAAACCAATTTATTTTTGACTTGACACATTTTTTTGAAATGTACACTTTTCAGATGAAAAAACATTTAGAAGATGTGTGGAATTACACATTTTTGTAAACCTCTTTAATATCTGGCTTAATAGAAGATAGTTGAATTCTCACATGTTTCTGCATTCAGTCTGTTGAGATATGTTATTTTGGTGAAGTATAAAAAGAAAATCTGGCTTCCCATAGATAGGAAGTTGGAAAAGGTAGGATATTTTAATGACCTTTGAATTATTTATTTACTTATTTTTACTTAACATTCTATTGATCTCAAGTGCACAGGATTTGGCAGTTATCTGCATTATTAAACGCTCACCCCACCTAGTGTAGTTACCATTTGTTAACATAGAAAGATTTAGGCAGCAATTGACTATATTCTCTGTGCTGTACTTTCATCCCCATGACTAATTTATATTATGATTAAGATTTTGTGCCTTTTTATCCCCTTCACCTATTTCAACCGCCCACCCCAATCCGACCTGCATGGTAACCACCAGTCACTTCTCAGTGTCTATGAGTTTATAGCTATTTTGTTCATTTTGTTTTGTTTTTAGATCCCACATGTAAGTGAAATCATGTGGTATTTGCCTTTCTCCACCTGCCTTATTTCACTGAGAATAATAACCTCTAGGTCCATCCATTGTTGCAAATGGCAGGATTTCATTCTTTTTTATGGCTAACTAATATTCTATTGTACTACCACTTCTTTATCCATTCATTTACCGATGGACACGTTGGTAGCTTCCATATCTTGGCTATTGTAAATAATGTGGCAATACACATAGGGGTGCATATATCTTTTCAAATCAAAGATTTGCTTTCTTTGGGTAAATTCTTAGAAGTGGAGTTACTGCATTATATGGTATTTCTATTTTTCATTTTCTGAGGAACCTCTATACTGCTTTCCACTGTTGCTGAACCAATTTACATTCCCTCCAACAATGTAGGCAGGTTCCCTTTTCTCCTCACCAACACTTATTTCTTTTCTTTTGCATAGTACATTCTAACAAGTATGAGGTGATATCTCATTGTGGTTCTGATTTGCATTTCCCTCATGATTAGTGATGTGGAGCATCATTTCATCTTTATGTCTTCCTTGGAAAAATGTCTATTTGGAAAAAATGTCTATACATTGCCCATTTTGTAATTGGGTTGTTTGCTTTTTTGGTGTTAGGTTTTATGAGTTCTTTCTATATTTTGGGTGTTAACCCCAGTTAACATGGCCTCTTTAGATAATTGTAGATATCTTTCTTTGATACTACACCAAAACTCAACAATGAGTTTTTCTTTTAGGCTAGTTGCATGTGGACTCTGAAACCATATCAATGAATTTTCTGTACTGTTATACTAAAATCCATTGGTCCACCATGCTCTTTTTGTTTTTATTGAAGTATCATTGATATAAAATCTTATCTTGGTTTCGAGTATATAACGCAGTGGTTCAACAGTTACCCATATTATTAAATCCTCACCACCACTAGTGCAGTTACTGTCAACTTAGCAAGATGTTACAAAGCCACCTTGCTCTTTGAATGGATCTTTTACCCACATATGATTGTATAACATCATGTTTCAGTCATTTGGAAAATATTAGTTCATTGGGTTGTGCAGATTTTCCAAGTGTTTTCAAGATAGTTCACAGCAGGCCCTGGGCATGGTATCTGGCCTGTAATTGGTCCTTCACAAATGTCACTGTCATTGTCATCATATGTTGGGACTGAAACTGTGGCCAGGAGCCAGTCGCTGCTCTCAGCAAACTCACAGTCTGGGGTGAGGATGGGGAGCAAACAAGGACATAGAAATAAGGTACAGCAAGGCTGGTTAGCATAGTGATGATAAGCTATAGTGACGTGGGCCAGGGCTAGCCACCTTGCCTGACGTGGTGCGGGTGGCATTCTAGGAGGAAGTGACATCTCAGATACATTTTAAGGATTAAAGGTCTAGTGGAAGATGCAGGGAGGGGACCATCAGCAGGGGCAGCACAAGCCTGCTGCGTTCTGGGTGGAGATGGGGAGTGCCATACCCCATTCAGTCAAGAACAGCAGATCAAAGTTTCAGATCAGCTGCCGTTGCTGCAGGGTGAAGGGACTGGAAAGGGGAGGCTCTCTTGGCGCAGACCACTTTCTCTCCTACTGCCTTTGCCCATGCTGTTCCCTCTGAGGGTCACTCCTGTCGCCAGGCTGATCTTATGGTTATCATCTGTGGATAACCTCAACAGCCTAATAACAGTTGTGTTCTCCCACAGGTCAGAGGAGACAGTCCCCACCCGGCGGCTGGGAGAGAAGTGGGTAGTGGTGGCCAACATTCTCAGTGGTATCACTTCCAGCACGTGTCTCCCGCGCCACCCCTGAGTTCGGCCACTAGTCTGAACCCAGGGCCGAGGGGCTGCTCGCCCACCCGCGCAGCGGCACCATGAGCCACTAGCTGAGCCCCCGGCTGGCCGAGTCCCTGCAGCTGTCCAAGGGCAGCCTCCTGAAAATCCTGGACAGCCTGTCGCCCTAGCGCATGGACCCGGCCGACTCGCTGCCGCCCACCCCGCCCAGCGGCACGCCCTCCCCAGGGCACCGCGCACGCTGCCACTGCCCCCGCCACCCACGCTACTGGCGGACGGGGACTGGGAGAGCCGCATGGAGCTGCGGCTGCGGGAGCTGGAGAAGGCGCGGGCGCGGGCTGCGCAAATGGAGAAGACCTGTGCGCTTGCCAACTGGCGCGAGAAGTGGAGCAAGGTGCGCGCTGAGCGCGGAGGTGCGCCAGCAGCGTCAGCGTCTCCACGTGCTCACCAAGGAGATGGCGGGCGCGCGGCGGGAGCGCCAGGAGGGGCAGGGCGAGTGCGAGGCGCGGGGCTGAGAGCTGATGCGGCTGCGGGGCACGCGAGGATCCACCGACAGGACGCCCGATGGTCCCGAGACTGAGCCAGAGCGGGAGCACAAGCAGGTGTGCCATGTCAGGTAGGAGAGGCCTCGGGGCAGCCAGGTCCTCGGCCAGGGAGGGGCTGCTGGGCGGGGCCTTAGCGCTGCTCTAGAAGTGGGAGGGGCTGCTGGGCCTGCGCTGAAGTAGAGGCAGCGGGTCCCACAGAGGGTAATGAGGGCTTGGTCACCCACGACGTTTCAGTCTTCCGAGTCGGGTTCTGCCCCACGGGGCCCCGAAATCACCTCCCTTCTGGAGATCCCCACGGTGGACAGTCCCAGGTTCTGGAGGTCCCTACACTTTCACACTCAAGTTGTCAGCAGAACCAGGAAATCATTCCCATTGAGAAGAAGCAGGGGCTAAGAACTTGCCTGAAAGGTATGTATTGATAGCAGATCTGAATCCCTTCATTCTTTCAACTTGAATTTGGAAGAGGGAGAAACTGTTATAACCCTTATCAATCAAAGCTGATGGGTGGGGTCTTGTCAGGGCACTGCGAGCCCAGAGGAGGTCCCTGATCCAGGCTTTGGGGATGGAGCTTCACAGAAGCTTTCCTGGAAGAGGTCCCATATAAGCTCAGACTACCAGGAGGCAGAGTAATTAGCTGTGAAAAGTGAAGGAAGACATTCTAGGCATGGAAGCTGCCTGTGCTAAAGCAATAGTAACATCTTCCATCATTCAGAGTGTCCCTACTGGAGGGCTAAGCTCTGCAGGTGTGCTGTGTGGTCAGTTCTCACAGCAGCCCCTGAGGTGTTTGCTTAAGAGACTGGGACACTGAGGCACAGAGGTTAAATACCAGTGGCTCCCTGCTGGTCAGTAGAGTTGCTGAGTAGTTGAACCAATGTGAACTCCAGAGTCCATAGTAAAAATCAGTTTGGCTGGGTGTAGAGGGCAGGCCTGTCACCAGCAGGCCATCTAGGAGCAGAATCAAGGCTCAAGTTGCTCCCAGATCCATTTCAGATGGGCCAGTTCCCACAGTTAAAATTCTAGGCCACCCCCTCCCACCCACTAACCTGTCCAAGCCCCCACCACCCTTGTAGGCTATAGTGGGCACTTCTGCCCACCTCTTCCCTAGGCCTGCCTGGGGTGTGGAGGTGACTTTCATTGCCCTTCTGTGTGGCAGGCAATGCGCTTTCCTTGTCTGGTTGTCAGTGACAGTCCAGGAGGTGGCAGGTGAAGCAGTGGGAGGTACTGCAATTGGGGCTACAGTCTGAATTTGCTCTCCAGGCCAGTTACTAATGTGCTCTGTGATCCAGAAATCCTTTTCCTCCCTTTCCGTATTTGTGAAATGGGGCTTTGGAACAGGTGGCATCCAAGGCCGCAGTGAGACAGTCTGAGATACAGGAGGAGTGGAATCTCTCCTTGGGGCATCTCAGGGCCACTGTCCCAGTCCAGATAGGACAGAGGGGAAGGGGAGTCTGGAGGGATTGAGGGAGACTTGGCATTGAGTTAATAAGCCCTCATCATTTCCTGTCTGGGAGCTGATTTCTGCTCACAGGGGCCACCCTACTAAGCCTCTTTTACCATACCACTTATCTCCCACTGCCTTAGTGTTTGCACCTGAAAAATGGTATCTTAAAGTCAGAATTCATTCCCACTCTGTGAAGTCATTCAGGACCCTCACTTTGCCTTAGAGCACTTGTAATGTCCCTCCCAGAGTCACTTTGAAATGTGATGAGCTTTTCCTCACATTCCTTTCAGCTATACATCCAGAGCCCCAAGGAAAAACCCTATCCTTGAGCAGAACACCTTTCCACTGCCTGTGTAATCTATAGGCCCCTTAACCTCTTGGTTTTTTGAATTCTTACTTGTAAAATCACAAAGGGTCTATGAATGAACATTTGGGGCAGGGCAAGGTTAAGAAGAACTTTGCTTTTATTTTTTCCAACTGGAGTGCCTTCCCTCTCCTCTCCATAGGTCCCAATTTCACTTGCCCTTCAGGCTCACTGCCAAGGAGCCTTCCCTGATTCCCTAGTCCACACAAATCTCTGCCCTTCCAACTGTGGAATCCTTAGGGTCAGTGCCAAACACCCTGGCTGTCTCTTAGGTTAATCTTGCCTTTTAAGCCAATGTCAGAATGTGGGTCCTTTGCCCTCCTGTGCCAGCCCACAGGTACATTCCACAGGAAATGGCTACTTGACTAAGGCATGGATACGCAGGGCTTGATGGAAGGGCCAGGTAGGGTGACCCCTCTGCCTCCACCCTGCTCTCTTCTACAAGAGAGCCTGAAGCCTGCCCCTCAAGTCCCAAGATTCTGTATGTGACCTCACTGGGTGTCGACCTCACAGGCCTCACTGTTGCCATGGCAGTGTGACTATGCAAATGTATTGTTGTTGGAGAAGCACTCCTACCAGTTTGAGACCAGATAGTAGTCTGGCTGCCTGAGAATGTCTGACCGGATTTACATCCAGTGTAACATTCTCTGTTCCCTGGGAGGGCTGCGCAGTAGGTAGGCCTAGGCGGGACATCTGTACAAGAGTCACTGGTGGGCACACAGCCTCACCTGGCTGCCACCTGGCTTCTCCTTTCAGGCTTGCCTGCAACACGTCAGAATTTCCCCAGCTGTTAACTAATACCAGTGTTCCTGCTCACTGCTGAGGGCAAGTGAAATGTCATCCCTGGGCAAGCGTTCGGTAAGTTCCTAATCTTTATAAATGTAGCCTTCCCTCCACCTTTGGGCTACAAATGCTTCCTGCTGGACCCTTGGAGAAATGGCAAGTGAATGATCCTGATGTAGGAATGAGGCTGGCCTGTTCTAGGACCAGCAAAAGCCAGTGTGGTGATTGGCCTCTTAGCAGAAGTCAAGAGCATTTTTGTGTAAATGGAGCAGTTTTGAGGAAGAGCTGTTGAGGGCCACTCATAACCTCACCTTCCAACCTGGGCACCCTTACCATACTGTCCACATGGGTCCCCTCAGACACATCCCAGACTGAGCCTCTGAGTAGGGGGGAAAGGGTGTCATACTGATGGGAAGAGCAGGAGAGCCAAGGGGAGTGATAAAGGGACACTGAGACCTAACGGCTGAGGAAAAGACATCCCAGAGGTTGTGCTGATGTGAGCCTAGACTAGGTTCCCACATTCTGGCCTGAGCCTCCTGGTCACTCTGCTTTGGGATTTGCCTTTTTCAAATCTACATGGAAGTATCAGAGGGCTAGAGTTCAGCGTGGTTGAAAAAGGCAACACAAATGGGGCTCAAAGGGAGAGGGATTCTTAACTGATTCATGTTAGATTATTTTTTCCAAAACTTGAAAGTTATTTCCTTTAAAACCGCCTCAGAAGTTACAGACATTAACTAATGTTTCCTCTGTTGTGGAAGGGAGAGATGGAGGGGATCCTGATTGCAATCATTTTCAGGTTGTGTTTTTTCTGGGAATGGGGAACAGATTTCCTGGTCTCCTGCTGCCACAGGCTCCACGGAATTGCTTTTGAAGCCAATATCACTTCTCTAGGGGATGCATAGAGGTGATGGGCCAAGTCTGAATTTTAGATGCCAAGTAGATCAAATGGCTTCAGCCAGAAACTGAGAGAGACATGACAGAGGGAAGGATCTGGCAGGACATTGTGTACAGGAGGAGTGACTGATCAGTTCTGGTTTTCTTTGCAGCAGCAGCAGCAGCAGCTTCCCCTTTGGCTACACCCGTATACTATCACCTCATCTATGAAGGGCATGTTGAAGACCAGTTGTGCTGGCATGGAGAGACACTTCACCTCATTGGTGGCTACCAGGCCTATGGGACTGCACCTATGCCCACCCCAGCAAAGGTGGAAGCAGAGAAGCTAGTCCCCAGGTGGGCTCCCAAGAGACCTCATAGTTCACAAGAGTCTGATGAAGAACTAGGTTGCCCCCCGCCAAAAAGAGGCTGACCCCATGGAAGCTTGCTGGCAGAGCTGCTTCAATAAGAAGGGGATGGCATTAACAGCCGACATGCAGTGATCCCACTTCCCAACCCCACCACCACCTCCCACCCCATATTAACTGTAATTTTGTAAGAGTGATGGTTTAATAAATCTCTCGTTTTTGTAATAATTTATTGGCTGCAGTAATGTATTAGTCACCTACCATTAATAAAAAGTACTAGCTTTTCCAAGCGCCAGTGTGCTGTGTTGTCTCAGTGCCCGTGGAGTTTCTGCCAGGCGCACCCACACGATGTGTGTCCTTGTGTCTTGCCCCAGTCCATTCCTGGGACCACCTGGCAGTGGGGACATGCCCTGCTGGGGGCAGAAGGATTCCAGGCAGCAGGCCCCCTGCTCACCTCCCAGGGTTGTCACAGTCTGTCCCAAGCTGAGCCAACATTCCCATCCTCGCATGCTTTGGTGCCAGCCCGCCACTGCAATGGTTAATGAAGCAGCTGGGAGTCAGAGCTTCCATGTGGCTCTGGGCTCCACCTGCAGCCAGGGCCCAGCAGAGGTTCTGGGGGAGCCAGGGAGGTGACGGCCGGAGCAAGCAGCTGTTGCCTGGCTGTGATGCGACTTCATTCTCTTTTCCCAAATGCTGATGTCTCTGTTTGGAAAGCACTCACATGTCTGTTTTCTCTGGGGGAGCTTGTAAGGAAAGGCTGTGCTCTTGGGCCCTTGGTGGTGAGCTTCAGTCAGTCTTCAGAAGGATGGCAGTCAGGCCTGCAGGCGTGGAGAGTATCTCAGTGCCAGTGCCTCCCCTTCCCACTGCCCTCCCTGAATCTCCAGGATCAGCCCTCTTTCAAGCTCATTCCAAAGCCCTTCCCAGAAACCAGGTCTGTGCTGTGCACCCTCTAGGAATTGCAGACCTTTTAACATGGATACATGTCTCCCTAGCTAGACAGTGAGCTCTGGGAGAGCAGGACCTGTGCTGGTCATTCATCTGCCCCACAGAAGCTCAGCAAAGGGCTTTGCACACAAATGCAGCTGGAATTGGTGGGAAGGGTGTATGTGTGCACATGCTCTGCAAACCTGGGGCAAGCAAGGCCATGGCTGAGCCTAAGCAGGGTGGGACTGTGGAGCCCGGGCTGGTGGCCTGGATTTCTCCTCCAAACCTAAGCTTGGTGGCCTCTCAAGGAAGAAACCTTGCACCCAGCCCAAAGGCCAAATGCACACAGTCCTCACTCTCAGCTCAGGTCCCGCTGGTGGTGCCTCCCAGTCCTCAGAGTACCCTGGCCATGTGTCCTCCATGCATTTCCCAGTGTGTAGATCAAAGCAGTGCTGGCATTGAGGGCTTGCTCCTGCCTCTGGCCTTCCAGTTCTTGGTTGAGCAATTATGGGACGAGGTGGCTCTGTGTGGTGGGAAGCCTTTTCCTATGGAATCGTGGGGTGTCGGAGCATCTGTACTCTGCCTTCATCAGTGGCGCAGTGAGCCTGAGTGTTCACCAGCCCGGTTCACTTCTAGGGGACCTCCACCTGTCCTTCCTGAGCAGGCTCCATGGAGACAGCTCGGGGCTGCCTGAGTGGGATTGCACAAATGACCAAGAGACTTTGGGGAAATGGAATTAAATGTATTGGGTAAGACTGGGAGGATAAGAAGACCGGGAGCATTCACAGAATTTGCGTAGGAGAGTAAGAGGCGCCATGTCTGCCAACCCTGGAAGGAGTGGTAAAACCATGCCAGTTGTCAGCAGGCTCCCAAAGGGCATCCGTGAATTCAGTCCCCTGCACCAACTGGCCTAAACCATGAGAATGAGGGTTTGGGGCTGGTGCTCATGCAGGTCACTGGTGTAGTGACACAGTCATGAAAGACACGACCACAGACTTGTGGAGTGAGTCATGACCTTCTATTTACTGCCCTGAAGGTTACAGACTCCCCAACTGACTGGAGAACCTGTTACATGGCATCAGCTCTGGGCCCGACCTGGAGCTGAGGGCAGTCCCACCCCCTAGGGGTTGATGTGACTACATGACATGAGGCAGGCCAAGTGCTGGGTGTGGTGCTGGCAGAGCGGGGCTCGGACGGGTGGTTACTACATTGTCTCCCTCAGCCCCATCTGCTCAGGTAGAGGAAGGGCTGTGGCCTGCACTGCAGGTGACTCGGCTCCTCCAGCTTGCTCACCCCTGGGAATGAGCTCACCTCTCAGTGAACAGCGACTTCCCAGTGATGTCCACACCCCCTTGGCTTTTCCCTATGCTTTGTTTCAACCTTCTTACTTCTGAAGGAGGGTGTAGCCTGGAGTTACTTCTGGGCTTGAGCTGTAGCCCCATGGAGCTGTGATTGTTGTTCCTAGGGCCAGGACAGGGTTCTTGGGAAAATGAGTGGCTCTCCCTTCCCCAGGGGTGTAGCATTCATGGAGGAGCCACCTTCCCACATAGGAATGGGTTGGTTCACAGGGAGACATGCTGCCCTACATTGCCAAGAAATATTACCCAAGTTCACGGACTTGGCATCCCATAGTAAAGTCAGTCTTGTCCAGGGCAAAAGGCTGTCCCCCTCAGATTTTGCTTTATTAGGAATGCCCACCACATTTACTCATTTGCTAAATGGACTTTTGTGTGTGAGGCAGTACTTCACAGCTACGTTGCTTAAAACTCCTTGCAGGGTCAAACTTGGCTAAGTGTGAACCAGCCAGAGGTGGTGTGGCCAGGCCCCTCAGCTGCCCTGAAGGCAACCCAGCAGAACATCTCTCCCAAGGATGCAGGCAGGAGTTTGATGTGTTGTCCCCTCCTGCCCCCGGAGGGGCCTGGAGTCCCTCACTGCTAGAGGCCATGCCCTACCCACAGATGGGGCCCAAGAGGAGAAGTCTGGAAAGGGAGGGCCAGTGCCCAGCTCCCGGGCTTCAGACCCATAACACCATGCTGGGTGTGCCTCCTGTGGCTGGGGACTCTGCAGCGGGGAGGACCCAGGTCACCCTGGCCTCAGCCTCACCCAGGGAGCCGTGGTGGTTTCCCAGGACAGTCTCTGCCATCAGCCCTGAGACAGTGGGTTCAGACTGCCCCGGATACATGCAGTGCACTACATGGCAGATGGCGGTTCTCTCTCTCAGCCTTCAGAGGAGCCCTGGGGGCACAGGAGCCCATCCCAAGACACTGAGTGGCCCAGCTCCTCTCTCTCAAACCTAACTCTCTTCTTCTCTTTCCCTATCTCCATGTCTCTCCCTCTCGCTGTCTGTCTTGCTTTCTTCCTCCCCACCTGGGGCTGCAGAACTGCATGCAAGAGTCTCTCATGTTCTTCGACTCCATCTGTAACAAGTTCTTCATTGATACCTCCATCATTCTCTTCCTCAACAAGAAAGATCTCTTTGTTGAGAAGATCAAGAAGTCACCTTTGACCATCTGCTTCCCTGAATACACAGGTGTGTGTCACATTGGCCCTGTGCAGGAGGAAGCCCACCCCTACCAGAGACCTGCCTCTGGCAGGAACCAGAGCCTAGTGCCAGGCAGCAACCAGCTGATGACAGATGTCACTGCAGGCGTGGGGCTGGAATGTGTGGGAGGAGTGCTAGGGCATGAGCAGGTTTGGCCATTCTGGAGACACCACCCTGGGTGCAGTGGGAAATGGACTCTCCTGATCCATGTGTTGTGGACCAGGTGACTCAGGAGTGACGTGGCAGGAATCAGAAGGCCTGACAGTACCGCAGGGTCCCCCTGCTCCTTGCCTCCTGGACACCTAGGAAAGCACTCCTGTCCTCCCCACTTCCCAGTGGCCACCACTGATCCCTGCCCTGGAGAGCATCTGGGCCACACAGCACCTTGACATGAATTAGAAAAAGTGGACACATAGCCTGGGAGTGGGGCCTGGGCCACTTTTCAGCCCCTCCCGCTTTCTCTGCTACCTGCTCCGGAGCACTATGTGCATCTGTTCTGCCTGTGTGCAGCCAGATCCTGCCTCACTCCCACCTGCCGCCCTCCCCTCCCCTCCCCACTCCATCAGCCTTCCCCTCTCTCTGACCCTGTTCTTTCCTCACATCAGACCACTCCTACTCTGCAAGCCTCCTGCCTGCCTGCCTGCCTTTCTTCCACCTTCTCCAGGGCTCCTTCCCACCTCTGACTGTTTATGTTATCAGTAAGGCTTCTGGGTCAACAGTAGGCTGTTAGCAGCTAATTTGGGGGGAGTCAAAAGATGTACACAGATTTTTGACTGCACAGGGGGTCAGTGCTCTAACCCCTGCACTGTTCAACAGTCCACTGTACTGTTAAAACCATTTATGGCAACCACAAACCTGGGTGCTGAGGCAGCCTATCTGGAAACAGTTTCAGGCACACACAAAATGATCCTGGGGGCTACAAACCTTGGACTAGGCTATGGAACCCCCAAGTTTGGGAAGAAGATATCCCAGAAATATTTTCTCTGTCCCCTCCAAGGAGGTTGGTGTCCCTTCTCCATTTCACCTGCATAGGATAGTTTGGTGCATGACCAGGCACACAGCCCCAGCCCTGCCACCCCATCCCAAAATGTGAGCTGAAAAACCAGCTAGGTCCTCAAAGATCTTTGTCATGGAGCTTAAGATGCACGATCATTCTGGCTGGAGTACACATTTCATCTCTGGTATGGAGTTTAAAGCACCTGAGGATAGCAAAGGGGGGCAGTGTGCAACGAGAACCTTGCTGTCCCGATGTGGAGACTAGGTTTGCACTGGGCTGGTGGAAGCTCACATCCTGTCAGTGCTTGTGTGATGTGTCTCTGCATACCAGTGTCACAGAGCTCTCCCTGCTGATGCTCGGGATGCAGGGCCCATCAGAACCAGGTTTGCAGACACCAACCCTGTGGCCTGCCCACCAGCCCATGATGCCAGCCTTGGCAAAGGCTGAGGCCCTGCATCTGGTCTGCACACATCCCCATGTTGGTTTACTGGGGCTTCTGGAACAAAGCACCACAACCTTGGTGGCTTTCTATAACACACATTAATTGTCTTACATCTGGAGACCACAAATCCAAAATCAATTGCCTTGGATGGAAATCAAGGTGTTGGCAGGACCACTCTCTCTCTGGAAGTTCAAGGGTACTATCTATTCTCCTGCCTTTCCCAGCATCTAGAGCCACGTTCCTTGCATTCCTTGTCTCATGGTCCCTTCCTCCAGCTTCACAACCAGCAATGGGAAGCAAGTGGAGCATCTTGCTGGCGGCACCACCCATCTCCTGTAGACAAATTTCCCCTTGCCTCCCTCTTATAAGGATACATGTGTTTGCATTTAGGGCCTACCTGGCTAATCTAGGATAATGTCCCAATCTCAATACCCTTAACTTAAACACATCTGCAAAGCCAGCCTAGTGCGCACACACGCACACACACACACACACACACACATACACATGCACATGCTCATGTTCTTGTGGCCTTTACCAGAATTGTTCGTTTGCCCATTGCAGCTTCCTCCTCCCTTTATTTATGGAAAGCTGACTTCAATATCCACCTTTAATGAGTCTTCCTCTCCTCCTCTTTCGAATTTTCTGAGAACACAACCTCTCTGTAACAACAGACAGGCGCTTGTTCAGAATTCCCATGGGACTGGTTTCAGCAGAACCTTAGCACTTTCCCCTATGCACTTGCCAATTTTTGGTTTTTAAAAATGGAGCTTGAATATCATTTAATACACTTTCACTGAGAGAAGTTGGAAACACAAAAGAGCAAAAAGAAGTAAACCAGAGGAAGCCACTGTTAGCATTTTTGCTTATGTACTTTCATTCTTTTTTTATATTATTTCATGGGTTTATTGACACATCTGCTAGACTATGCATTTTATAAGGACCATAGCAGGAACCTTCTCTTTTTTTCACCTTTTTAAAATTTTGTTATATTAATCAACAATTACATGAAGAACATTATGTTTACTAGGCTCTCCCCTACCCCAAGTTCCCACCACAAACCCCATTACAGTCACTGTCCATCAGGATAGTATGATGTTGTATAATCACTACTTGTCTGCTCTGTGTTGCAAAGCCCTCCTCCCCTTTCCCCCACCCCTCACATTACACATGCTAATCATAATACCCCCTTTCTTCTTCCCCACTCTTATCCCTCCCTACCCTCTCATTCTCCCCAGTCTTTTTCTCTTTGGTAACTGTTAGTCCATTCTTGGGTTCTGTGATTCTGCTGCTGTTTTTTTCCTTCAGTTTTTTTTTTGTTCTTATAATCCACAGATGAGTGAAATCATTTGGTACTTGTCTTTCTCTGCTTGGCTTATTTCACAGAGCATAATACCCTCTAGCTCCATCCATGTTGTTGCAAATGGTAGTATTTGTTTTCTTCTTATGGCTGAATAATATTCCATTGTGTATATGTACCACCTCTTCTTTATCCACTCATCTATTGATGAACACTTAGGTTGCTTCCATTTCTTGGTTATTGTAAATAGTTCTGCAATAAACATAGGGGTGCATCTGTCTTTTTCAAACTTGAGTGCTGCATTCTTAGGGTAAATTCCTAGAAGTGGAATTCCTGGGTCAAATGGTAAGTCTATTTTGAGCATTTTGAGGAACCTCCATACTGCTTTCCACAATGGTTGAACTAATTTACATTCCCACCAGCAGAGTTTCATTCTTTTCTCAGAGCTAATCTACACATTGAAAAAGAATTATTTTAAAAAGAAAAAGCACTATTTTGAACCATCCTTTGGACTCTGGAACTAGATATCCTAGTTCAAATTCCAGCCAGCCATTTGATGTCTGTGTGACTTTTGGCAAGTTGCTTAACCTGTCTGTGCTTCAGTTTCCTTATCTGTAAAGAGGAGGAAATAACACATACCTCATAGGATTGTTAGGAGGCTAAGTCAATGTATGAAAAGTACTGAAGACTGTACCCGGCATGGTGTGAGCTCTCTACACCATTATTATTATTACATATATAAGGGGACATCATTCAGGAGGATAAATACCCTTGGCCAGCTTAATTCAGAGCTGCAGGGGATTCCCTGGTCTGAATGCACTCCCACTTATTTCACCTCCTCAACTTTTAGGCATTTTTATAGCTTCCAGTATTTTTCTCTTATATAAAGAACAACTATGGGATAAACATCCTTGAACACCTCTGCACATGTTTATGTGTTCCTAAAAAATTCAACTGCCAAGTCACAGATCGTACATCTTTTTAAGCTTTTAATACCTCAATGCCAACTTGTCTTTCAAGAAAGTTCTACCAGTTTGCCCTCCCCTGCCCGGGGGAACAGCATCCTCCATGCTCATCTACCTGTGCCCTGCCAGCAGCCTGGGCACCACATGGCCCTCCTCCAGCCGACCATGCCTCTCCAGGGCCCCACACCTACACTGTAGTGGCCCAGGGAAGGAAGCAGTGACGTTTATTGAAATGGACTGACTGTAAATGAAAATTCCAGTAGTATTTTCAGCCTCCAGGGTTAAATCCATGCTTCATTTCCTCTACCTTTAAAATGTGGGTCAACACATACCAGCAACAACCAAACACTGCTTAAATGCAGTCTATTAAATTGTGGAGGACCACACAGTCCACGGGTTCATTCCAGACAGGACTGGAAGAAGTTAGGCTTTTTAATCACACATCAAATCTATTATTAAATATTTCCAACAACCAACATCATGACTCCCAAGGGACTGTTTCAGAGTCCCCAGTCTGCCATTTGGCACTATGACTCCAAACCACCTTGGAGGCACACCGAGTACAAGTGCACAAAAACCTACTTGCAGATAGACTACTGTCCCACTTTCCCACATCACATGAACAAAGGCCCCAGGAGCCTGCGTGGGTGTGACAGCCCACCATGCTCCTCCCACAATGCTGGTGAGGTAGGGCCCTTATTCCCATTTTACTGATGAGGAGACTGAGGTCAGAAAAATAAAGAATTTTCTCAGCAGCTGGGAAGAAGAGAGGATACCCTGAAATTCACATTCCCTAATTCCCAAATCCCTGCCCTCCCTGTGTGTGCATGACACTGGAAGGGAAGCTAGAAAATGCCAGCTGCCATTAGCATGTGTCACCTTCTTCTCTACCTCCTTCTCTTCACAGAAAAAGACGTGCTTGGGTTGGGCATGTCGATTTGCAGGCATCTTCCCAGCACCATGAGTGAGGGGTCTCTGGCCTTCTCCACCTGGAGCTAGACGTCTGCATGTCTGACCAGCACAGCCCAACCCAGATGGCATGACCCACCCTGTCCCATGTGTCAGAAAGCTAGGTCCTCCAGAGGCACCTCTCAGGCAGCTTGGTTTATGAGAAAAACCCAGAAAAGGGACTGGAACATAAAAATGAAGAGAATCGGGTGACTGGAGCAAAGAGGGAGGGGAGACCCCAGGACACTGAGAAGGAAGCTTGGCGGTGACACCAATCTTACAACTGCCATTTGCTCACTGCTCACCAGTTGCTGCATTCAACACTCGCACACGTGATCACATCTAATTGTGGAAGAACACAAGCAGGTATGTACCATGAGGATCCCATTTTACAGATGAGAGAAGTGAAGTGTGGAAGAGAGAAGAGACTGGCTGGAAGCAGGCAGCTGGAGTGCACGGATGGCTTAGGGCTCAGGACTCGGGTATGAAACCCAGGCCCACCTCTTCTCAGCTGTGTGATGTGAGGAAGGGACAGATCTCTTTGGTAAAATGGGCACAATAAAAACATGGGAGAATGTGGAGACTATAAACAGCTAAATCATTATGACTTCAACAAAACAGTTCAATGAAATGATATCCTAATGCTGAGGGCAGGGAGTTGGAGGGCTCTAAGAAATTATCCTGAAAACCCAGCTGATGGCGGGCTGTGTGAGATGAACCCATTCCATATTTACTGTGTATTTGCTGTGTGCTGCCAGAATAAACTGGGCACCACCCTGTGACCTGCTCATTGTCCAACAGGGCAGGTGGAACAAAACCACATGGTGCATGTGAGCAGTGTGGAGTGGGGACAGGCCCAAACTTCCCGGTGGCCAACGAGGCAGGGCAGGTGGAATTCTCCAGCACAGGGACAGCCAAGGTCAAGGAATCAGAGGGCAGTTGAAGCCCTAGAGGTGCCAGGCCCTCACCAGCGCTATTTCAGCAAACCTCATGCCAGCCCTCAGAAGGAGGAGACAACTGATTCCATCTCTAAGATGAGAAAACCAAAGCCAGAGAGGTTAAGCAAGCTGTCTGCAATCACACAGCTGGCCAGCAGTGGGGCTGGGATTTGAACCCGGATCTCTGGGACAAGAAAGAGGAGGGAGAGAGCTGGACCAGGAAGGCCACAAAGACCCCAGGATGGAGACTGAAGTGATGCAATATCTCCTGGAACCTGGTGGAAGGTGCAACAGGAACCTGTGACCCATGACAGTGGCCCCGCCGGTCCTGTTCCTGCCTGGCCAGGGGCCTAGAGAGTCTGCCAGAACCAGGCAGGGCCGCATGATGAAAGAGGATGGGCCCTGTCCCCTGCCCCCAGGAGAGAGCCTGGCTGCCCACTGGAGCGCCCTGGGCATGCCTCCGTGGAGCATCCCTCCACACACCAGGCCTGCCTCTCGGGCGGCAGAGAGAGAAGGGGAAGGACCTAGGAATTCCATCCTTCGCGTGGGGATCGAAACACCCATGCGGGCTCTACAGACTTTCCCTCCCGGGATTAACAAGTCAGTGGCCTAGGCAGCTCCCTGTGAGGTCAGGTAGGGAAGCCTGCTGTAAGTGAACTCTACAAAGAGAAGCTGGCAAAGCATTGGACGGACCCAGAACTGTGGCTAACTGGGCTCAAATCTGGTACTTCTGAGCACCTTGCAGGAGCTTCCAGTGCTCCAGAAACAGACGCCACCTTTCCTTTGCCATGAGCCTGCCACAGCTGACGAATAAATGGCAGCTACTGCTGATTTAACTCACACTCACAGCCTGAAACCTTGCCAGACCTCGTTCCCCCATCCCAAGCCCCCACTTCACTCCCAGTTCAAGCCTCTCTCACACCCCAGAGCCTATGCAAATGCTGGTCCCTCTGTCCTTCAGCCTTTAATGCCCCCTCTCTCTCCATTAGTAGACAAACAGTTTTAGGGTCCAGTTCAAATGCTGCCCTGTGTGCAAACCGCTCTGGTTTTCTCTCACTTCCAGATGACTCCAGCCTGTTTCCTGAGGGTACTCCCACACTGCTGCCTCTCTCCCTGTCTTGTACCAGGGCTCCTGTGCTCTGCTCTCTTGGCCTGGACCACAAGGTCCCTGATGTCAGGGACCAAATCACCCCAGTTGCCAGCAGACACTTACTGGATCCCATGTGTCCATCCAGTATACACTGACTGGCCTCTATAGACCAGGCTTCCTCCTGAGTGGATCTTTCCACAACTTCTACTCTGGGTGACCACAGGGGCCACCTGTGCAATTTGCCGGTCACACCTGGGAGAGCTTGCCTGCCTTTCAGAGCTTCCGGCCTCCTATTCTTGCACTTTCCTGCCTCCCTTCCTGGGCATCACCTGGCGGCCTCTGGTGAGCTCCAGCCACAGGACGCTGGATGTGGTTTCCAGCAGGGTATCTGCCACTTCTCCAGAGAGACCCCAGTCAGCAGGGTCCAAACTGGCTTCTTCCCCAGGCCACTTGGCCTCTACGCCTCTACTCCCAGCAAGAACCTTCTCTCAGGGGAGAGGCGCTCAGACTGTCACAGAGCAGGAAACGAGAGGCTCACGGCAGAGGTCCTGTCGGGAGCCCACGGAGCTCCTATCTTGGGGGACGAGCAACACTGATTGGAGGATAGGGACTCTGAGCTTGCTTTCACTTTTCAAGAGCCAACACGAGCTCTGGTAGCAGGAGATTCCAGGGAGCCCCCTGACCTGCGCTCCCGCCTCTGGCGCTGTAGTGCCTGGACGCCGCCACCCGGGTCTCACCGGGGTGTCACCCGGGTCTCGGACAGTAGAGACGGCCAGGGCATGGCCCCACATCCGCACCCGGGGCCCGGCTCCGCACAGGAACCCGCAGCGCACAAACTCGAAAGGAGGTGGCACCCGCACGTTCTCCCCCTGCTTGAACCAGAGCCTCCCGGAGCCCCGGCCATCGCGCGAGGCTGCCACTCCAATTCAGAAAGTGGCGGGTGATGTGGGCCGCCGCCGCGGGGTAGGCCGGCGGTACCTGTCAACAATTCGATCCTGTGTCCCAGCACCTTCATCTCAGTGTCTGGCGCGGGGCTGCGGCGTCCGGGGAGCGCGCTCGGCCGAGCCCAGGAGAGGAGCGCGGCGAGCGAGAACAGGCGGCAGGAGAGCGAGGAGCGAAGCAGGAGCAGCCGGAAGCCCGGAGCGCTATCGCCGCCAACGCCGCGCTCCCCCGTTCAAAACAGTTTAAAAAAATCCACCAATTACAGGCCCACACACCCGTAAAAGGCGCACAGCGCCACCTGGTCGGGGTGCAGTACAGGAGGTGGAGGGAGCGCGCCGGGTGGGGGCCGGTGACACTTCGGGAGGTTCCAGCAGGATACCCCGGCGGCAGCCGCAGGTACATCTATCTATATCTGTCTGTCTGTCTGTCTGTCTGTCTGTCTGTCTGTCTATCTATCTATCTATCTATCTATCTATCTATCTATCTATCTATCTATCTATCTATCATCTATCTTTCCATCCATCTATCTATCTATCTATCTATCTATCTATCTATCTATCTATCTATCTATCTATCTATCTATCTATCTATCTATCTATCTATCTATCTATCTATCTATCATCTGTCTGTCATTAATGTACGATTAGATGAGTGACATTATGTTTACTTTTCTGCCCCCGTCACAAAGATGCCCACAGATACCCCATTGCACTCACTGTCCATGAGCATAGTAAGATACGGTAGAATCACTACTTGTCTTCTCTGTGTTGTACAGCCCTCCACGTGCCCCCCCTCCCACATTATATATACTAATACTAATGTGCCCATTGTCCCCCTCACCCTGATCCCTCCATTCCCACCCATCCACCCCAGTCTCTTTCCCTTTGATAACTTTCAGTCGATTCTTGGGTTTTGGGAGAGAGCTACTCTTTTCTCCTTCTGTTTTTTCTTTGTTCTGATACTCCAATCATGAGTGAAATCATTATATATATGGTGAATAATATTCCCTGATCATCTTGTGATGCAGCTCCCAACGGCTGGGCAGTGCCCGCCATGGGGGTGGAGTTTGCAAGAGCAGCACTGTTGCCTGGAAATTCCATGATGTCACAGTGGTGCCTCTGTCCTAGAGAAAGAATGGGTATGCTTAGAGGAGCAGCTGGGATTCTGGTGAGGTGGACACTGACCAACTTGACAGCATCAGGTAAAATGGAATCCAGACCCAAGGTACTGTGTGTTTCTTTTTATTTTGGTGTCAGTACTAAACAGTTCCATGAGCAACATTATGGTTATTAGACTACCCCCATTACCAAGTCCCCACCGCATATCCTGTAAGAGTCAATGTCCATCAGCCCAGGAATATGCTGTAGAAGCGCTACTGATCTTCGCTGTGTTATACTGCCTTGCCCATGCCTGCCACCTGCCCAGATTATGTGTGCCCCGTTTTCCCTCTCTTCCCTCCATTCCAACCCATCCTCCTCAGTCACATTGCCTTTCGTAACCGTGAGCCCATTCTTGGGTTCGGTGAGGCTACTACTGTCTTGTTCCTTCACTCTATTTCTTTTATCTGATACTCCACAGGTGAGTGAAATAATTTGACACATTTGTTTTCTGCATGGCTTATTTCACTGAGTATAATACTCTCTAGCTCCATCCATGTTGTTGTAAATGGTAGGATTGGTTTTCTTCACCTGGCTGAATAGTATTCCACTGTTCATCTACTGATGGAGACTTACCTTGGCTATTGTGTATAGTGCTGTGATAAACATAGGGGTGCACATGTCTTTTTTAACCTCAGCTGCTGTATTCTATTATTAATTTCTGCATGTGTGTGTGTATATATATATGTATGTATTTAGTCAGTTACTTATTTATTTGTTATTCATTTATTTATAATTAGTCTACAATTACATGAGTAACATGTAGTTTACTAAACTCCCCCCATCAACACAATGCCCCCAGATACCCCATTGCATTCACTGTCCATGAGCATAGTAAGATATTACAGAATCCCTACTTGTCTTCTCTGTGTTGTACAGCCCTCCCTGTGACCCCTCTCCCACATTTTACGTTCTAATCATAATGTGTGCTTCCTTTCCCTCTCCCCTTATCCTTCCATTCCCAACGTTCCACCCCAATTCATTTCCCTTTGGTAACTGTTAGTCCATTCTTGAGTTCTCTGAATCTGGTGCTGTTTTGTTCATGCAGTTTCTATTGGTTCTTGTTCTCCAGAAGTTAGTGAAATCATCTGATACTTGTCTATCTCTGCCTGGTTTATTTCACTGAGCATAATACCCTCTAGCTCTATCCATGTTTTTGAAAATGGTAGGATTTGTTTTCTTCATATGGTCGAATAATATTCCACTGCTCATCTTCTTATTGACCCTTACCTTGGCTATTGTGAATAGTGCTGTGATAGGCATAGGGGTGCACATATCTTTATAAACTGGGTAGCTGCATTCTATTATTTATTTAATTACTTATGTATGTATGTATGTATGTATGTATGTATGTATGTATCATTAATCTACAATTACATGGCTAACACTATGTTTGCTAGAATCCCCGCATCCACAATTTACCAAAGAGTAAGGGACTAGGAAGGCTGGACTGAAAGGGAGGGAGATGGGTGGAAAGGGAGCATTAAGATTAGCTCACATAATATTGAGGGGAGGTCCCACAGGGAAGTCAGAATAGTACAGAGAAGTCAAGTAGTGATACTGTAGCATCTTACTAGGCTGAAAGATGGTGACTGTAATGGGGTATGTGGGGGGAACTTGATGACCTGGGCAGTCTAGTCATCATAATGTTACTCATATAAATTGTTGATTTGTTATAGGGAATACTGCAGTGGTAAAAATAGGGGTGCATGTGTCTTTTTAAAATTGTGTTGCTTCATTGTTTCTTTCTTTATGTCTGTATGTATGCATTTATTTATTTATTTATTCATTCATTCATTCACTCATTATCTAAGTATCTATATGTCTACAGACCTATCTATTTCTCTATCTATCTATCTATCTATCTATCTATCTATCTATCTATCTATCTACGTATCAATCCCTCTTTCCATCATTAGTATACACTTAGATGAGTAACATGTATACTTGAATGCCACAATCACGAAGATGCCCACAGATACCCCATTGAGGTCACTGTCCATGAGCATAGTAAGATACTGTAGAATCCCCACATGTCTTCTCAGTGTTGTACAGCCCTCCCTGTGACCCCGCTCCCACATTATACATGCTAATCTTAATGCACGCTTTCTTTCCCTCTCCCCATATCCCTCCATTCCCCACTATGCACTCCAGTCCCTTTCCCATTGATAACTGTTACTCTATTTTTGGGTTCTGTGAATCTGGTGCTGTTTTACTCACTCAGTTCCCTTGGTTCTACTTCTGAGAGGATAGTGAAATCACTTGATACTTGTCTTTCTGCGCCTGGGTTATTTCACTGTGCATATTAACCTCTAGCGCCATCCCTGTTGTTGTAAATGGTAGGATTTTTTCTTTGTTTTGGCTGAATAATATTGCACTGTTCATCTTCTGATGGACACTTAGCTTGGCTCTTGTAATAGTGTCAAACTTAGGGGTGCACATGTCTTTTTTAAACTGGGCTGCTCATTTTATTATTTATATTTTGTGTATGTATGAATGTATTCATTTACATACTTATTTATTTGTTATTCATTTATCATGAGTCTATAACTACATTAGTAACATTATGTTTAGTAGACTCCCTCCATCACCAATTTACCAAAGGTTAAGGGACTAGGAAGGCTAGCTGTGAAGGGAGGGAGAAGGGTGGAAAGGTGTCATTACGATTAGCTCACATACTGTCAGGGGCAGGTCCCACGGGGAAGTCAGTCTAGGACAGAGAAGTCGAGTAGTGATACTACAGCATCTTACTATGCTGATAGACAGTGACTGTAATGAGGTATGTGTGGGGAACTTGATGATCTGGGCACTCTAGTAACCACAATCTTGCTCATATAATTGTAGATTCGTTATAGTGAATAGAGTTGTGATAAACATAGGGGTGCAGATGTCTTTTAAAAACTGGTCTGCTGCATTGTATTATTTATTTTTTATGTATGTATGTTTCTATGTATGTATGCATGTATTCACTTATGTACTTACTTATTTATTCTTTGTTTATTTATCATTAGTCTACAACTACATGAGTAACATTATGTTTACTAGACTCCCCAGATCACCAACTTACCAAAGGTAAGGGACTAGGAAGGCTGGTTGGGGAGGGAGGGAGAAGGGTGTACAGGGGGCTTTATGAGTAGCTCATGTAATGTGTGGGGAGGTCCCACGGGGAAGACAGTATAGTACAGAGAGTTCAAGTAGTGAATCTATAGCATCTTGCTACGCTGAAGGACAGTGACTGTATCGGGATATATAGGGTGGACATGGTCTGGGGAGTGTAGGAACTATAATGTAGCTCATATAATTCTAGATTGCTTACTAGTGAATAGTGCTGCGGTAAACAGGGGTGCACATGTCCTTTTTCAGCTGGGCTGGTGCTTTCCTTCTTATCTTCTTTCTTCCTCACTTTCTTTCATTATTTATTTGTTTGTTTATTTATTAATGTATTTATTTATTTAATCATTTATTTAATCATTTTTTAACTTATTTATTTATTATTTCTGTGTGAATGTATGTATGTATTTACTTATTTTTTCGTTCTTTCATTCACTATCTATCTAGCTGTCTATCTGTCTATCATTCTATGTAACTTTCTTTTTGTCTTCCTTTATATGTATGTATTTATTTACTTATTTATTCATGCATTCATTCATTCATTTATCTGTCTTTCCTTCTATCTGCATGTCTGTCTATCTTTCTGTCATTAATATAGAATTACATGAGTAACATTATGTTTACTAGACTCCCCCATTAGGAGGATGCCTGCACACACCCCATTGCAGTCACTGTCCATGAGAATAGTAAGACACTGTACAATCACTACCTGTTTCTCTGTGTTGTACAGCCCTCCCTGTGACCCCCTTCCCACATTTTACGTGCTCATCGTAAAGCACACTTTCTTTCCCTTGTCCCCTTACCCCTCCATTCCCAACTATCCACCCCAGTCCCTTTCCCTTTGGTAACTGTTTGTCCATTCTTGGTTTCTGTGAATCTGGTGCTGTTTTGCTCATTCGGTTTCTCTTGTTTCTCTTTCCACAGAGGTTAGTGAAATCATTTGATACTTGTCTTTCTCCGCCTGGATTATTTCACTGTGCATAATACCCTCTAGCTCCATCCATGTTGTTGTAAATGGTAGGATTTTTTATTTTCTTATGGCTGAATAATATTGCACTGTTAATCTTCTCATGGACACTTAGCTTGGCTAATGTGAATAGTGCTGTAATAAACATAGGGGTGCAAGTGTCTTTTCAAAACTGGGCTGCTGCACTGTTTTATTCATTTATCTATCTATCTATCTATCTACCTATTTATTTATAATTTATCTACAATTACATGGGTAACATCATGTTTACTAGACTACCCCCATCACCAATTTACCAAAGGTTGAGGGACTGGGAAGGCTGGTTGTGAAAGGAGGGAGAAGGGTGGACAGGGGCATGACGATTAGCTAACATAATGTGTGGGGATGACCCAAGGAGAAGTCAGTATAGTACAGAGAGTTCAAGTAGTGATTGTATAGCATCCTGCAACGCTGATGGACAGTGACTGTATCGGGGTATGTGGAGTGGACATGGTCTGGGGCGTGTAGTAACTCTAATGTAGCTCACATAGTTGTAGATGGCTTATCATGAATAGTGCTGTGGTAAACATACGGGTGCACGTGTCTTTTTACAGCTGGGCTGGTGCTTTCTTTCTTCCTTACTTTCTTTCATTTTTTAGTTTTTTGTTTGTTTATTTATCAATATATTTATTTATTTAATCATTTTTAATCGTTTTAAAGTTATTTATTTAATATTTCTGTGTGAATGTACGTATTTATCTACGTATTCATTCATTCATTCATTATGTATCTGTCTTTCGTTCTATGTAGCTTTCTTTTTGTTTTCCATTATATGTACGTATTTATATACTTATTTATTCATGCATGCATTCATTCATTTATCTGTCTTTCCATCTATCTGCCTGTCTTTCTGTCTATCTTTCTGTCATTAATATAGAATTATATGAGTAACATTATGTTTACTAGCCTCCACCATTAGGAGGATGCGTGCACACACCCCATTCTATCATTTATTTATTTACTTTCTTGTCCTTAATCTCCAATTACATGGGTAACATTATGTTTACTAGACTCCCCCCATCACCAGTTTTGCAAAGGTAAGAGTCTAGGAAGGCTGGTTGGGAAGGGAAGGGGCAGGGTGGAAAAGGGGCATTAAGGTTAGCTCCCATAGTGTGGGATTGTTTCCACGTGGAGGTCAGTGTAGTGCAGAGAAGTCAAGTAGTGATTCTATAGAATCATACTACGCTGATGGATAGTGACTCTAATAGGGTATGTGGTACGGAGGGAACTTGATGATATGGGGAGCCTACTAACTTTAATATTGCTCTTACACTTGTTGATAATTGATAGTGAAAAAAACCCCAGGTAGTCCTGACTAGATAATGATGAAACCCAGGAAAAAACAAAAAAGGGAGGCGTGGGTTGCAGCCGCTTGGGCTCCCGGCGGGCATCCCGCCGGTCCATGCAAGCTGCTGAGCTCTCTCGGTTGGTCCGCAGGGGTTCCCCGGCCTTCCCCATCAGGCAGCGCGCCGCGGTGACCCCGGGGTCATTTTCCCAGGGCACCTGCGCGGCGGCCCCGGGGGCCCCGGGCAACCTGAGGCCGCTTGGCTGCTGAGCCGCTTACGCCAGGGCCCGCCGCCGCCGCCAACGCCCGCCTCCGAGGCGAACTCGAGGAACCTCCGGGCTGGGGATCAGCGGGTGCGGGTGTGGGAGCGAGCTCGGGAGGCACTCGAGTGTAGGCCTCGTGCCTGGCCTCGCTCAGACGAACGCTCCTCCCTCCCCAGGAAGCAGTTAAGCGCCGCTGCCGCCGCCGTCGCCGCCGCCGCCGCCGCCCATGTTCCCTGAAGGCCTTCGCCTGGAGGAAGGGTGCAGCCAGCGAGGCGGCCCTGTGAGAGCGGCCGCTGACAGCTCCCCGCGCCCGGCGCTCCCACCCCTCGCTGCCAAATGGCTCCGCCCCGGGCCGCCCTCGGCCCCGCCCGTGCCCCACGCCCGTGCCCTACGCCGGACGGGCGCGCCTGCAATTGTCAGGTTTTTTTTGTTTGCGTTAGGTTTTTGAGTCAGAATGTCTGTGACATTCAATCATCTTGTATTGCTGATTCAGCCCTTTCTATTGATGAGTAGTATTTCTTTGTATGAATAAACCACAGATTTTTTAAAAGGTCTGTTTTTAGTTTTGCCTGCTATGAATAAAGTCTCTGAGAAGGTTTGTGTATAGGTCTTTTTTTTTTTGTAAGCATAAGCACCCATTTTCATTTGAGGAAAAGCCTACAAGTGGAATTGCTGGGCCATAAGCTCAGTATGTTTTTAAGGTTCTCCAAACTGGCAGATCGTTTTCCCAAAATGGCATACCATTTTACATGCCCACGAGTTTGATCCAAGTTGAGGTCTGGCAGTGTCAGTTTTTTTTTTTATTTTCATCATTCTAACGTAATTGTGATGTCACAATGTGATTTCAATTTGCTTTTATTTGATGACTAACGTTGCTGAATGTTTTTCCATGGACTCATTGGCCATTTGTACCTCTTCTTTTATGAAACGTCTCTTCGCTTTTCTGCATTTCTTAATTAAATTTACAATGTTTTCCTATTTTGGTATCATTCATCTGCAGTTACATGAAGGATATTATGTTTACTAGGCTCGCCCCTTCACCAAGATCTCCCCACATTCCCCTTCACAGCCACTGTAAATCAGCATAGTAAGATGCTTTAAAATCACTCTTTGTCTTCTCTGTGATGTACAGCCCTCTCTGTGACACCCCTCCCACATTGTACATGCTAATCGTAATGCACGCTTTCTTTCCCTCTCCCCTTATCCCTCCCAGTCCCAACGATCCACACCAGTCCCTTTCCGTTTGGTAACAGTTCGTCCATTCTTGGCTTCGATAAATCTGGTGCTGTTCTGCTCACTCATTTTCTCTTGGTTCTCCCTCTGAGAGGATAGTGAAATCATTTGGTACTTGTCTTTCTGCGCCTGGTTAGTTCACTACGCATATTACCGTGTAGCTTCATCCCTGTTGTTGTAAATGGTAGGATGTTTTCTCTTGTTTTGGCTGAATAATATTGCAATGGTCATCCTCTGATGGACACTTAGCTTGTCTCTTGTAAATAGTGTCAAACATATGGGTGCACATGTCTTTTCTAAACTGGGCTGCAGCATTTCATTATTCATATTTTACGTATGTATGTATGTATATATGTATGTATGTATTCATTTACATACTTCCTTAATTGTTATCTATTCATTTATCGTTAGTCTACAACCACATGAGTAACATTATGTTTCCTACACTCCCCCCATCACCAAGTTACCAAAGGTAAGGGACTAGGAAGGCTGATTGGGAAGGGACTGAGAAGGGTGTACAGGCGGCGTTACCATGAGCTGATATAATGTATGGGGAGGCCCCACGGGGAAGACAGTATAGTACAGAGAGTTCAAGTAGTGATTCTATAGCATCCTGCTACGCTGATGGACAGTGACTGTACCGGGGTATGTGGAGTGGACATGGTCTGGGGCGTGTAGTCACTCTAATGTAGCTCACATAGTTGTAGATTGCTTATCATGAATAGTGCTGTGGTAATCGTACGGGGGTGCACGTGTCTTTTTACAGCTGGGCTGGTGCTTTCTTTCTTCCTTATTTTCTTTCATTTTTTAGTTTTTTGTTTGTTTATTCATCAATATATTTATTTATTTAATCATTTTTAATCGTTTTTAAGTTGTTTATTTAATATTTCTTTGTGAATGCATGTATTAATTTACTTATTGATTCATTCATTCATTATCTATCTGTCTTTCGTTCTATGTTACTTTCTTTTTGTCTTCCATTATATGTACGTATTTATATACTCGAGTGTAGGCCTCGTGCCTGGCCTCGCTCAGACGAACGCTCCTCCCTCCCCAGGAAGCAGAGAAGCGCCGCCGCCGCCGCCGCCGCCGGCCATGTTCCCTGAAGGCCTTCGCCTGGAGGAAGGGTGCAGCCAGCTAGGCGGCCCTGTGAGAGTGGCCGCTGACATCCACCCGCGCCCGGCGCTCCCACCCCTCGCTGCCAAATGGCTCCGCCCCGGGCCGCCCTCGGCCCCGCCCGTGCCCCACGCCCGTGCCCTACGCCGGACGGGCGCGCTTGCAATTGTCAGGTTTTTTTTGTTTGCGTTAGGTTTTTGAGTCAGAATGTCTGTGACATTCAATCATCTTGTATTGCTGAATCAGCCCTTTCTATTGATGAGTAGTATTTCTTTGTATGAATAAACCACAGATTTTTTAAAAGGCCTGTTTTTAGTTTTGCCTGCTATGAATAAAGTCTCTGAGAAGGTTTGTGTATAGGTCTTTTTTTTTTTGTAAGCATAAGCACCCATTTTCATTTGAGGAAAAGCCTACAAGTGGAATTGCTGGGCCATAAGCTCAGTATGTTTTTAAGGTCCTCCAATCTGGCAGATCGTTTTCCCAAAATGGCATACCGTTTTACATGCCCAAGAGTTTGATCCAAGTTGAGGTCTGGCAGTGTCAGTTTTTTTTTTTATTTTCATCATTCTTACGTAATTGTGATGTCACAATGTGATTTCAATTTGCTTTTATTTGATGACTAACGTTGCTGAATGTTTTTCCATGGACTCATTGGCCATTTGTACCTCTTCCTTTATGAAACGTCTCTTCGCTTTTCTGCATTTCTTAATTAAATTTACAATGTTTTCCTATTATGGTATCATTCATCTGCAGTTACATGAAGGACATTATGTTTACTAGGCTCGCCCCTTCACCAAGATCTCCCCACATTCCCCTTCACAGCCACTGTAAATCAGCATAGTAAGATGCTTTAAAATCACTCTTTGTATTCTCTGTGATGTACAGCCCTCTCTGTGACCCCCCTCCCACATTGTTCATGCTAATCGTAATGCACGCTTTTTTTCTCTCTCCCCTTATCCCTCCCAGTCCCAACTATCCACACCAGTCCCTTTCCCTTTGGTAACTGTTCGTCCATTCTTGGTTTCGATAAATCTGGTGCTGTTCTGCTCACTCATTTTCTCTTGTTTCTCCCTCTGAGAGGATAGTGAAATCATTTGGTACTTGTCTTTCTGCGCCTGGTTAGTTCACTACGCATACTACCCTGTAGCTCCATCCCTGTTGTTGTAAATGGTAGGATGTTTGCTCTTGTTTTGGCTGAATAATATTGCAATGGTCATCCTCTGATGGACACTTAGCTTGTCTCTTGTAAATAGTGTCAAACATATGGGTGCACATGTCTTTTCTAAACTGGGCTGCTGCATTTCATTATTCATATTTTACGTATGTATGTATGTATATATGTATGTATGTATTCATTTACATACTTCCTTAATTGTTATCTATTCATTTATCCTTACTCTACAACCACATGAGTAACATTATGTTTACTACACTCCCCCCATCACCAAGTTACCAAAGGTAAGTGACTAGGAAGTCTGGTTGGGAAGGGACGGAGAAGGGTGTACAGGGGGCATTACCATTAGCTGATATAATGTATGGGGAGCTCCCACGGGGAAGACAGTATAGTACAGAGAGTTCAAGTAGTGATTCTATAGCATCCTGCTACGCTGATGGACAGTGACCGTACCGGGGTATGTGGAGTGGACATGGTCTGGGGCGTGTAGTCACTCTAATGTAGCTCACATAGTTGTAGATTGCTTATCATGAATAGTGCTGTGGTAAACGTACGGGGGTGCACGTGTCTTTTTACAGCTGGGCTGGTGCTTTCTTTCTTCCTTATTTTCTTTCATTTTTTAGTTTTTTGTTTGTTTATTCATCAATATATTTATTTATTTAATCATTTTTAATCGTTTTTAAGTTGTTTATTTAATATTTCTGTGTGAATGCATGTATTTATTTACTTATTGATTCATTCATTCATTATCTATCTGTCTTTCGTTCTATGTTACTTTCTTTTTGTCTTCCATTATATGTACGTATTTATATACTTATCTATTCATGCATGCATTCATTCATTTATCTGTGTCTCCGTCCATCTGCCTGTCTTTCTGTCTATCTTTCTGTCATTAATATAGAATTATATGAGTACCATTATGTTTACTAGCCTCCTCCATTAGGAGGATGCCTGCACACACCCCGTTCTATCATTTATTTATTTACTTACTTGTCGTTAATCTCCAATTACATGGGTAACATTATGTTTCCTAGACTGCCCCCATCACCAGTTTTGCAAAGGTTAGCGTCTAGGAAGGCTGGTTGGGAAGGGAAGGCGCAGGGTGGAAAAGGGGCAGTAAGATTAGCTCCCATAGTGTGGGAGGGTTTCCACGTGGAAGTCAGTGTAGTGCAGAGAAGTCAAGTAGTGAATCTATAGAATCATACTACGCTGATGGATAGTGACTCTAATAGGGTATGTGCTACGGAGGGAACTTGATGATCTGGGGAGCCTACTAAGTATAATATTGCTCTTACACTTGTTGATGATTGATAGTGAAAAAAACCCTGCGTATTCCTTACTAGATAATGGTGAAACCCTGGAAAAACAAAAAAGGGAGGCGTGGGTTGCAGCCGCTTGGGCTCCCGGCGGGCATCCCGCAGGTCCCTGCAAGCTGCTGTGCTCTCTCGGTTGGTCCGCAGGGGTTCCCTGGCCTTCCCCATCAGGCAGCGCGCCGCGGTGACCCCGGGGTCATTTTCCCAGGGCACCTGCGCGGCGGCCCCGGGGGCCCCGGGCAACCTGAGGCCGCTTGTCTGCTGAGCCGCTTCCGCCAGGGCCCGCCGCCGCCGTCAACGCCCGCCTCCGAGGCGAACTCGAGGAACCTTCGGGCTGGGGACCTGCGGGTGCGGGTGTGGGCGCGGGCTCGGGAGGCACTCGAGTGTAGGCCTTGTGCCTGGCCTCGCTCAGACGAACGCTCCTCCCTCCCCAGGAAGCAGTGAAGCGCCGCCGTCCCCGCCTGCGCCGCGCCGCCGCCGCCGCCGCCGCCGCAGCCGCCCATGTTCCCTGAAGGCCTTCGCCTGGAGGAAGGGTGCAGCCAGCCAGGCGGCCCTGTGAGAGCGGCCGCTGACAGCTCCCCGCGCCCGGCGCTCCCACCCCTCGCTGCCAAATGGCTCCGCCCCGGGCCGCCCTCGGCCCCGCCCGTGCCCCACGCCCGTGCCCTACGCCCGACGGGCGCGCCTGCAATTCTCAGGTTTTTTTTGTTTGCGTTAGGTTGTTGAGTCAGAATGTCTGTGACATTCAATCATCTTGTATTGCTGATTCAGCCCTTTCTATTGATGAGTAGTATTTCTTTGTATGAATAAACCACAGATTTTTTAAAAGGTCTGTTTTTAGTTTTGCCTGCTATGAATAAAGTCTCTGAGAAGGTTTGTGTATAGGTCTTTTTTTTTTGTAAGCACAAGCACCCATTTCCATTTGAGGAAAAGCGTACACGTGGAATTGCTGGGCCATAAGCTCAGTATGTTTTTAAGGTTCTCCAAACTGGCAGATCGTTTTCCGAAAATGGCATAACATTTTACATGCCCACGAGTTTGATCCAAGTTGAGGTCTGGCAGTGTCAGTTTTTTTTTATTTTCATCATTCTTACGTAATTGTGATGTCACAATGTGATTTCAATTTGCTTTTATTTGATGACTAACGTTGCTGAATGTTTTTCCATAGACTCATTGGCCATTTGTACCTCTTCTTTTATGAAACGTCTCTACGCTTTTCTGCATTTCTTAATTAAATTTACAATGTTTTCCTATTTTGGTATCATTCATCTGCAGTTACATGAAGGACATTATGTTTACTAGGCTCGCCCCTTCACCAAGATCTCCCCACATTCCCCTTCACAGCCACTGTAAATCAGCATAGTAAGATGCTTTAAAATCACTCTTTGTATTCTCTGTGATGTACAGCCCTCTCTGTGACCCCCCTCCCACATTGTTCATGCTAATCGTAATGCACGCTTTTTTTCTCTCTCCCCTTATCCCTCCCAGTCCCAACTATCCACACCAGTCCCTTTCCCTTTGGTAACTGTTCGTCCATTCTTGGTTTCGATAAATCTGGTGCTGTTCTGCTCACTCATTTTCTCTTGTTTCTCCCTCTGAGAGGATAGTGAAATCATTTGGTACTTGTCTTTCTGCGCCTGGTTAGTTCACTACGCATACTACCCTGTAGCTCCATCCCTGTTGTTGTAAATGGTAGGATGTTTGCTCTTGTTTTGGCTGAATAATATTGCAATGGTCATCCTCTGATGGACACTTAGCTTGTCTCTTGTAAATAGTGTCAAACATATGGGTGCACATGTCTTTTCTAAACTGGGCTGCTGCATTTCATTATTCATATTTTACGTATGTATGTATGTATATATGTATGTATGTATTCATTTACATACTTCCTTAATTGTTATCTATTCATTTATCCTTACTCTACAACCACATGAGTAACATTATGTTTACTACACTCCCCCCATCACCAAGTTACCAAAGGTAAGCGACTAGGAAGTCTGGTTGGGAAGGGACGGAGAAGGGTGTACAGGGGGCATTACCATTAGCTGATATAATGTATGGGGAGCTCCCACGGGGAAGACAGTATAGTACAGAGAGTTCAAGTAGTGATTCTATAGCATCCTGCTACGCTGATGGACAGTGACCGTACCGGGGTATGTGGAGTGGACATGGTCTGGGGCGTGTAGTCACTCTAATGTAGCTCACATAGTTGTAGATTGCTTATCATGAATAGTGCTGTGGTAAACGTACGGGGGTGCACGTGTCTTTTTACAGCTGGGCTGGTGCTTTCTTTCTTCCTTATTTTCTTTCATTTTTTAGTTTTTTGTTTGTTTATTCATCAATATATTTATTTATTTAATCATTTTTAATCGTTTTTAAGTTGTTTATTTAATATTTCTGTGTGAATGCATGTATTTATTTACTTATTGATTCATTCATTCATTATCTATCTGTCTTTCGTTCTATGTTACTTTCTTTTTGTCTTCCATTATATGTACGTATTTATATACTTATCTATTCATGCATGCATTCATTCATTTATCTGTGTCTCCGTCCATCTGCCTGTCTTTCTGTCTATCTTTCTGTCATTAATATAGAATTATATGAGTACCATTATGTTTACTAGCCTCCTCCATTAGGAGGATGCCTGCACACACCCCGTTCTATCATTTATTTATTTACTTACTTGTCGTTAATCTCCAATTACATGGGTAACATTATGTTTCCTAGACTGCCCCCATCACCAGTTTTGCAAAGGTTAGCGTCTAGGAAGGCTGGTTGGGAAGGGAAGGCGCAGGGTGGAAAAGGGGCAGTAAGATTAGCTCCCATAGTGTGGGAGGGTTTCCACGTGGAAGTCAGTGTAGTGCAGAGAAGTCAAGTAGTGAATCTATAGAATCATACTACGCTGATGGATAGTGACTCTAATAGGGTATGTGCTACGGAGGGAACTTGATGATCTGGGGAGCCTACTAAGTATAATATTGCTCTTACACTTGTTGATGATTGATAGTGAAAAAAACCCTGCGTATTCCTTACTAGATAATGGTGAAACCCTGGAAAAACAAAAAAGGGAGGCGTGGGTTGCAGCCGCTTGGGCTCCCGGCGGGCATCCCGCAGGTCCCTGCAAGCTGCTGTGCTCTCTCGGTTGGTCCGCAGGGGTTCCCTGGCCTTCCCCATCAGGCAGCGCGCCGCGGTGACCCCGGGGTCATTTTCCCAGGGCACCTGCGCGGCGGCCCCGGGGGCCCCGGGCAACCTGAGGCCGCTTGTCTGCTGAGCCGCTTCCGCCAGGGCCCGCCGCCGCCGTCAACGCCCGCCTCCGAGGCGAACTCGAGGAACCTTCGGGCTGGGGACCTGCGGGTGCGGGTGTGGGCGCGGGCTCGGGAGGCACTCGAGTGTAGGCCTTGTGCCTGGCCTCGCTCAGACGAACGCTCCTCCCTCCCCAGGAAGCAGTGAAGCGCCGCCGTCCCCGCCTGCGCCGCGCCGCCGCCGCCGCCGCCGCCGCAGCCGCCCATGTTCCCTGAAGGCCTTCGCCTGGAGGAAGGGTGCAGCCAGCCAGGCGGCCCTGTGAGAGCGGCCGCTGACAGCTCCCCGCGCCCGGCGCTCCCACCCCTCGCTGCCAAATGGCTCCGCCCCGGGCCGCCCTCGGCCCCGCCCGTGCCCCACGCCCGTGCCCTACGCCCGACGGGCGCGCCTGCAATTCTCAGGTTTTTTTTGTTTGCGTTAGGTTGTTGAGTCAGAATGTCTGTGACATTCAATCATCTTGTATTGCTGATTCAGCCCTTTCTATTGATGAGTAGTATTTCTTTGTATGAATAAACCACAGATTTTTTAAAAGGTCTGTTTTTAGTTTTGCCTGCTATGAATAAAGTCTCTGAGAAGGTTTGTGTATAGGTCTTTTTTTTTTGTAAGCACAAGCACCCATTTCCATTTGAGGAAAAGCGTACACGTGGAATTGCTGGGCCATAAGCTCAGTATGTTTTTAAGGTTCTCCAAACTGGCAGATCGTTTTCCGAAAATGGCATAACATTTTACATGCCCACGAGTTTGATCCAAGTTGAGGTCTGGCAGTGTCAGTTTTTTTTTATTTTCATCATTCTTACGTAATTGTGATGTCACAATGTGATTTCAATTTGCTTTTATTTGATGACTAACGTTCCTGAATGTTTTTCCATAGACTCATTGGCCATTTGTACCTCTTCTTTTATGAAACGTCTCTACGCTTTTCTGCATTTCTTAATTAAATTTACAATGTTTTCCTATTTTGGTATCATTCATCTGCAGTTACATGAAGGATATTATGTTTACTAGGCTCGCCCCTTCACCAAGATCTCCCCACATTCCCCTTCACAGCCACTGTAAATCAGCATAGTAAGATGCTTTAAAATCACTCTTTGTATTCTCTGTGATGTACAGCCCTCTCTGTGACCCCCCTCCCACATTGTTCATGCTAATCGTAATGCACGCTTTTTTTCTCTCTCCCCTTATCCCTCCCAGTCCCAACTATCCACACCAGTCCCTTTCCCTTTGGTAACTGTTCGTCCATTCTTGGTTTCGATAAATCTGGTGCTGTTCTGCTCACTCATTTTCTCTTGTTTCTCCCTCTGAGAGGATAGTGAAATCATTTGGTACTTGTCTTTCTGCGCCTGGTTAGTTCACTACGCATACTACCCTGTAGCTCCATCCCTGTTGTTGTAAATGGTAGGATGTTTGCTCTTGTTTTGGCTGAATAATATTGCAATGGTCATCCTCTGATGGACACTTAGCTTGTCTCTTGTAAATAGTGTCAAACATATGGGTGCACATGTCTTTTCTAAACTGGGCTGCTGCATTTCATTATTCATATTTTACGTATGTATGTATGTATATATGTATGTATGTATTCATTTACATACTTCCTTAATTGTTATCTATTCATTTATCCTTACTCTACAACCACATGAGTAACATTATGTTTACTACACTCCCCCCATCACCAAGTTACCAAAGGTAAGCGACTAGGAAGTCTGGTTGGGAAGGGACGGAGAAGGGTGTACAGGGGGCATTACCATTAGCTGATATAATGTATGGGGAGCTCCCACGGGGAAGACAGTATAGTACAGAGAGTTCAAGTAGTGATTCTATAGCATCCTGCTACGCTGATGGACAGTGACCGTACCGGGGTATGTGGAGTGGACATGGTCTGGGGCGTGTAGTCACTCTAATGTAGCTCACATAGTTGTAGATTGCTTATCATGAATAGTGCTGTGGTAAACGTACGGGGGTGCACGTGTCTTTTTACAGCTGGGCTGGTGCTTTCTTTCTTCCTTATTTTCTTTCATTTTTTAGTTTTTTGTTTGTTTATTCATCAATATATTTATTTATTTAATCATTTTTAATCGTTTTTAAGTTGTTTATTTAATATTTCTGTGTGAATGCATGTATTTATTTACTTATTGATTCATTCATTCATTATCTATCTGTCTTTCGTTCTATGTTACTTTCTTTTTGTCTTCCATTATATGTACGTATTTATATACTTATCTATTCATGCATGCATTCATTCATTTATCTGTGTCTCCGTCCATCTGCCTGTCTTTCTGTCTATCTTTCTGTCATTAATATAGAATTATATGAGTACCATTATGTTTACTAGCCTCCTCCATTAGGAGGATGCCTGCACACACCCCGTTCTATCATTTATTTATTTACTTACTTGTCGTTAATCTCCAATTACATGGGTAACATTATGTTTCCTAGACTGCCCCCATCACCAGTTTTGCAAAGGTTAGCGTCTAGGAAGGCTGGTTGGGAAGGGAAGGCGCAGGGTGGAAAAGGGGCAGTAAGATTAGCTCCCATAGTGTGGGAGGGTTTCCACGTGGAAGTCAGTGTAGTGCAGAGAAGTCAAGTAGTGAATCTATAGAATCATACTATGCTGATGGATAGTGACTCTAATAGGGTATGTGCTACGGAGGGAACTTGATGATCTGGGGAGCCTACTAAGTATAATATTGCTCTTACACTTGTTGATGATTGATAGTGAAAAAAACCCTGCGTATTCCTTACTAGATAATGGTGAAACCCTGGAAAAACAAAAAAGGGAGGCGTGGGTTGCAGCCGCTTGGGCTCCCGGCGGGCATCCCGCAGGTCCCTGCAAGCTGCTGTGCTCTCTCGGTTGGTCCGCAGGGGTTCCCTGGCCTTCCCCATCAGGCAGCGCGCCGCGGTGACCCCGGGGTCATTTTCCCAGGGCACCTGCGCGGCGGCCCCGGGGGCCCCGGGCAACCTGAGGCCGCTTGTCTGCTGAGCCGCTTCCGCCAGGGCCCGCCGCCGCCGTCAACGCCCGCCTCCGAGGCGAACTCGAGGAACCTTCGGGCTGGGGACCAGCGGGTGCGGGTGTGGGCGCGGGCTCGGGAGGCACTCCAGTGTAGGCCTTGTGCCTGGCCTCGCTCAGACGAACGCTCCTCCCTCCCCAGGAAGCAGTGAAGCGCCGCCGTCCCCGCCTGCACCGCGCCGCCGCCGCCGCCGCCGCCGCAGCCGCCCATGTTCCCTGAAGGCCTTCGCCTGGAGGAAGGGTGCAGCCAGCCAGGCGGCCCTGTGAGAGCGGCCGCTGACAGCTCCCCGCGCCCGGCGCTCCCACCCCTCGCCTCCAAATGGCTCCGCCCCGGGCCGCCCTCGGCCCCGCCCGTGCCCCACGCCCGTGCCCTACGCCCGACGGGCGCGCCTGCAATTCTCAGGTTTTTTTTGTTTGCGTTAGGTTGTTGAGTCAGAATGTCTGTGACATTCAATCATCTTGTATTGCTGATTCAGCCCTTTCTTTTGATGAGTAGTATTTCTTTGTATGAATAAACCACAGATTTTTTAAAAGGTCTGTTTTTAGTTTTGCCTGCTATGAATAAAGTCTCTGAGAATGTTTGTGTATAGGTCTTTTTTTTTTGTAAGCCTAAGCACCCATTTCCATTTGAGGAAAAGCCTACACGTGGAATTGCTGGGCCATAAGCTCAGTATGTTTTTAAGGTTCTCCAAACTGGCAGATCGTTTTCCCAAAATGGCATACCATTTTACATGCCCACGAGTTTGATCCAAGTTGAGGTCTGGCAGTGTCAGTTTTTTTTTTATTTTCATCATTCTAACGTAATTGTGATGTCACAATGTGATTTCAATTTGCTTTTACTTGATGACTAACGTTGCTGAATGTTTTTCCATGGACTCATTGGCCATTTGTACCTCTTCTTTTATGAAACATCTCTTCGCTTTTCTGCATTTCTTAATTCAATTTACAATGTTTTCCTATTATGGTATCATTCATCTGCAGTTACATGAAGGATATTATGTTTACTAGGCTCGCCCTTTCACCAAGATCTCCCCACATTCCCCTTCACAGCCACTGTCCATCAGCATAGTAAGATGCTGTAAAATCACTCTTTGTCTTCTCTGTGATGTACAGCCCTCTCTGTGACCCCCCTCCCACATTGTTCATGCTAATGGTAATGCACGCTTTCTTTTCCTCTCCCCTTATCCCTCCCAGTCCCAACTATCCACACCAGTCCCTTTCCATTTGGTAACTGTTCGTCCATTCTTGGCTTCGATAAATCTGGTGCTGTTCTGCTCACTCATTTTCTCTTGGTTCTCCCTCTGAGAGGATAGTGAAATCATTTGATACTTGTCTTTCTGCGCCTGGTTAGTTCACTACGCATATTACCCTGTAGCTCCATCCCTGTTGTTGTAAATGGTAGGATGTTTTCTCTTGTTTTGGCTGAATAATATTGCACTGGTCATCCTCTGATGGACACTTAGCTTGGCTCTTGTAAATAGTGTCAAACATATGGGTGCACATGTCTTTTCTAAACTGGGCTGCTGCATTTCATTATTCATATTTTACGTATGTATGTATGTATATATGTATGTATGTATTCATTTACATACTTCCTTAATTGTTATCTATTCATTTATCCTTACTCTACAACCACATGAGTAACATTATGTTTACTACACTCCCCCCATCACCAAGTTACCAAAGGTAAGGGACTAGGAAGGCTGGTTGGGAAGGGACGGAGAAGGGTGTACAGGGGGCATTACCATGAGCTGATATAATGTATGGGGAGGTCCCACGCGGAAGACAGTATAGTACACAGAGTTCAAGTAGTGATTCTATAGCATCCTGCTACGCTGATGGACAGTGACTGTACCGGGGTATGTGGAGTGGACATGGTCTGGGGCGTGTCGTCACTCTAATGTAGCTCACATAGTTGTAGATTGCTTATCATGAATAGTGCTGTGGTAAATGTATGGGTGCACGTGTCTTTTTACAGCTGGGCTGGTGCTTTCTTTCTTCCTTGCTTTCTTTCATTTTTTAGTTTTTTGTTTGTTTATTTATCAATATATTTATTTATTTAATCATTTTTAATCGTTTTTAAGTTATTTATTTAATATTTCTGTGTGAATGCATGTATTTATTTACTTATTGATTCATTCATTCATTATCTATCTGTCTTTCGTTCTATGTGACTTCCTTTTTGTCTTCCATTATATGTACGTATTTATATACTTATCTATTCATGCATGCATTCATTCATTTATCTGTGTCTCCATCTATCTGCCTGTCTTTCTGTCTATCTTTCTGGCATTAATATAGAATTATATGAGTACCATTATGTTTACTAGCCTCCTCCATTAGGAGGATGCCTGCACACACACCATTCTATCATTTATTTATTTACTTACTTGTCGTTAATCTCCAATTACATGGGTAACATTATGTTTCGTAGACTGCCCCCATCACCAGTTTTGCAAAGGTTAGCTTCTAGGAAGGCTGGTTGGGAAGGGAAGGCGCAAGGTGGAAAAGGGGCATTAAGATTAGCTCCCATAGTGTGGGAGGGTTTCCACGTGGAAGTCAGTGTAGTGCAGAGAATTTAGGTAGTGAATCTATAGAATCGTACTATGCTGATGGATAGTGACTCTAATAGGGTATGTGGTACGGAGGGAACTTGATGATCTGGGGAGCCTACTAAGTATAATATTGCTCTTACACTTGTTGATGATTGATAGTGAAAAAAACCCTGCGTATTCCTTACTAGATAATGGTGAAACCCTGGAAAAAAAAAAAAGGGAGGCGTGGGTTGCAGCCGCTTGGGCTCCCGGCGGGCATCCCGCAGGTCCCTGCAAGCTGCTGAGCTCTCTCGGTTGGTCCGCAGGGGTTCCCCGGCCTTCCCCATCAGGCAGCGCGCCGCGGTGACCACGGGGTCATTTTCCCAGGGCACCTGCGCGGCGGCCCCAGGGGCCCCGGGCAACCTGAGGCCGCTTGGCTGCTGAGCCGCTTCCGCCACGGCCCGCCGCCGCCGCCGCCGCCCGCCTCCGAGGCGAACTCGAGGAACCTCCGGGCTGGGGACCAGCGGGTGCGGGTGTGGGCGCGGGCTCGGGAGGCACTCGAGTGTAGGCCTTGTGCCTGGCCTCGCTCAGACGAACGCTCCTCCCTCCCCAGGAAGCAGTGTAGCGCCGCCAGGCCCGCCGGCGCCGCCGCCGCCTCCGCCGCCGCCCATGTTCCCTGAAGGCCTTCGCCTGGAGGAAGGGTGCAGCCAGCGAGGCGGCCCTGTGAGAGCGGCCGCTGACAGCTCCCCGCGCCCGGCGCGCCCACCCCTCGCCGCCAAGTGGCTCCGCCCCTGGGCGCCCTCGGCCCCGCCCGTGCCCCACGCACATGGCCTACGCCGGACGGGCGCGCCTGCAATTGTCAGGTTTTTTTTGTTTGCGTAAGGTTTTTGAGTCAGTATGTCTGTGACATTCAATCATCTTGTATTGCTGATTCAGCCCTTTCTTTTGATGAGTAGTATTTCTTTGTATGAATAAACCACAGATTTTTTAATAGGTCTGTTTTTAGTTTTGCCTGCTATGAATAAAGTCTCTGAGAATGTTTGTGTATAGGTCTTTTTTTTTTGTAAGCATAAGCACCCATTTCCATTTGAGGAAAAGCCTACAAGTGGAATTGCTGGGCCAGAAGCTCAGTATGTTTTTAAGGTTCTCCAAACTGGCAGATCGTTTTCCCAAAATGGCATACCATTTTACATGCCCACGAGTTTGATCCAAGTTGAGGTCTGGCAGTGTCAGTTTTTTTTTATTTTCATCATTCTAACGTAATTGTGATGTCACAATGTGATTTCAATTTGCTTTTACTTGATGACTAATGTTGCTGAATGTTTTTCCATGGACTCATTGGCCAGTTGTACCTCTTCTTTTATGAAACGTCTCTTCGCTTTTCTGCATTTCTTAATTCAATTTACAATGTTTTCCTATTATGGTATCATTCATCTGCAGTTACATGAAGGATATTATGTTTACTAGGCTGGCCCGTTCACCAAGATCTCCCCACATTCCCCTTCACAGCCACTGTCCATCAGCATAGTAAGATGCTGTAAAATCACTCTTTGTCTTCTCTGTGATGTACAGCCCTCTCTGTGACCCCCCTCCCACATTGTACATGCTAATCGTAATGCACGCTTTCTTTCCCTCTCCCCTTATCCCTCCCAGTCCCAACTATCCACACCAGTCCCTTTCCCTTTGGTAACTGTTCGTCCATTCTTGGCTTCGATGAATCTGGTGCTGTTCTGCTCACTCATTTTCTCTTGGTTCTCCCTCTGAGAGGATAGTGAAATCATTTGATACTTGTCTTTCTGCGCCTGGTTAGTTCACTACGCATATTACCCTGTAGCTCCATCCCTGTTGTTGTAAATGGTAGGATGTTTTCTCTTGTTTTGGCTGAATAATATTGCACTGGTCATCCTCTGATGGACACTTAGCTTGGCTCTTGTAAATAGTGTCAAACATATGGGTGCACATGTCTTTTCTAAACTGGGCTGCTGCATTTCATTATTCATATTTTACGTATGTATGTATGTATATATGTATGTATGTATTCATTTACATACTTCCTTAATTGTTATCTATTCATTTATCCTTACTCTACAACCACATGAGTAACATTATGTTTACTACACTCCCCCCATCACCAAGTTACCAAAGGTAAGGGACTAGGAAGGCTGGTTGGGAAGGGACGGAGAAGGGTGTACAGGGGGCATTACCATTAGCTGATATAATGTATGGGGAGGTCCCACGGGGAAGACAGTATAGTACAGAGAGTTCAAGTAGTGATTCTATAGCATCCTGCTACGCTGATGGACAGTGACTGTACCGGGGTATGTGGAGTGGACATGGTCTGGGGCGTGTAGTCACTCTAATGTAGCTCACATAGTTGTAGATTGCTTATCATGAATAGTGCTGTGGTAAACGTACGGGGGTGCACGTGTCTTTTTACAGCTGGGCTGGTGCTTTCTTTCTTCCTTACTTTCTTTCATTTTTTAGTTTTTTGTTTATTTATCAATATATTTATTTATTTAATCATTTTTAATCGTTTTTAAGTTATTTATTTAATATTTCTGTGTGAATGCATGTATTTATTTACTTATTCATTCATTCATTCATTATCTGTCTTTCGTTCTATGTAACTTTCTCTTTGTCTTCCATTATATGTACGTATTTATATCCTTATCTATTCATGCATGCATTCATTCATTTATCTGTGTTTCCATCTATCTGCCTGTCTTACTGTCTATCTTTCTGTCATTAATATAGAACTATATGAGTACCATTATGTTTACTAGCCTCCACCATTAGGAGGATGCCTGCACACACCCCATTCTATCATTTATTTATTTACTTACTTGTCCTTAATCTCCAATTACATGGGTAACATTATGTTTCCTAGACTGCCCCCATCACCAGTTTTGCAAAGGTTAGCGTCTAGGAAGGCTGGTTGGGAAGGGAAGGCGCAGGGTGGAAAAGGGGCATTAAGATTAGCTCCCATAGTGTGGGAGGGTTTCCACGTGGAAGTCAGTGTAGTGGAGAGAAGTCAAGTAGTGAATCTATAGAATCGTACTATGCTGATGGATAGTGACTCTAATAGGGTATGTGGTACGGAGGGAACTTGATGATCTGGGGAGCCTACTAAGTATAATATTGCTCTTACACTTGTTGATGATTGATAGTGAAAAAAACCCTGCGTATTCCTTACTAGATAATGGTGAAACCCTGGAAAAAAAAAAAAGGGAGGCGTGGGTTGCAGCCGCTTGGGCTCCCGGCGGGCATCCCGCAGGTCCCTACAACCTGCGGAGCTCTCTCGGTTGGTCCGCAGGGGTTCCCTGGCCTTCCCCATCAGGCAGCGCGCCAGGGTGACCCCGGGGTCATTTTCCCAGGGCACCTGCGCGGCGGCCCCGCGGGCCCCGGGCAACCTGAGGCCGCTTGGCTGTTGAGCCGCTTCCGCCAGGGCCCGCCGCCGCCGCCGACGCCCGCCTCCGAGGCGAACTCGAGGAACCTCCGGGCTGGGGACCAGCGGGTGCGGGTGTGGGCGCGGGCTCGGGAGGCACTCGAGTGTAGGCCTTGTGCCTGGCCTCGCTCAGACGAACGCTCCTCCCTCCCCAGGAAGCAGTGAAGCGCCGCCGCCGCCGGCCAGCGCCGCCGCCGCCGTCGCCGCCGCCCATGTTCCCTGAAGGCCTTCGCCTGGAGGAAGGGTGCAGCCAGCGAGGCGGCCCTGTGAGAGCGGCCGCTGACAGCTCCCCGCGCCCGGCGCGCCCACCCCTCGCCGCCAAATGGCTCCGCCCCTGGGCGCCCTCGGCCCCGCCCGTGCCCCACGCACATGGCCTACGCCGGAAGGGCGCGCCTGCAATTGTCAGGTTTTTTTTGTTTGCGTAAGGTTTTTGAGACAGTATGTCTGTGACATTCAATCATCTTGTATTGCTGATTCAGCCTTTCTTTTGATGAGTAGTATTTCTTTGTATGAATAAACCACAGATTTTTTAATAGGTCTGTTTTTAGTTTTGCCTGCTATGAATAAAGTCTCTGAGAATGTTTGTGTATAGGTCTTTTTTTTTTGTAAGCATAAGCACCCATTTCCATTTGAGGAAAAGCCTACAAGTGGAATTGCTGGGCCAGAAGCTCAGTATGTTTTTAAGGTTCTCCAAACTGGCAGATCGTTTTCCCAAAATGGCATACCATTTTACATGCCCACGAGTTTGATCCAAGTTGAGGTCTGGCAGCGTCATTTTTTTTTTATTTTGATCATTCTAACGTAATTGTGATGTCACAATGTGATTTCAATTTGCTTTTACTTGATGACTAATGTTGCTGAATGTTTTTCCATGGACTCATTGGCCAGTTGTACCTCTTCTTTTATGAAACGTCTCTTCGCTTTTCTGCATTTCTTAATTCAATTTACAATGTTTTCCTATTTTGGTATCATTCATCTGCAGTTACATGAAAGATATTATGTTTACTAGGCTGGCCCGTTCACCAAGATCTCCCCACATTCCCCTTCACAGCCACTGTCCATCAGCATAGTAAGATGCTGTAAAATCACTCTTTGTCTTCTCTTTCATGTACAGCCCTCTCTGTGACCGCCCTCCCTCATTGTACATGCTAATCGTAATGCACGCTTTCTTTCCCTCTCCCCTTATCCCTTCCAGTCCCAACGATCCACTCCAGTCCCTTTCCCTTTGGTAACTGTAGGTCCATTCTTGGCTTCGATGAATCTGGTGCTGTTCTGCTCACTCATTTTCTCTTGGTTCTCCCTCTGAGAGGATAGTGAAATCATTTGATACTTGTCTTTCTGCTCCTGGGTTAGTTCACTGCGCTTATTACCCTGTAGCTCCATCCCTGTTGTTGTAAATAGTAGGATGTTTTCTCTTGTTTTGGCTGAATAATATTGCACTGGTCATCCTCTGATAGACACTTAGCTTGGCTCTTGTAAATAGTGTCAAACATATGGGTGCACATGTCTTTTCTAAACTGGGCTGCTGCATTTCATTATTCATATTTTACGTATGTATGTATGTATGTATGTATGTATGTATTCATTTACATACTTCCTTAATTGTTATCTATTCATTTATCCTTACTCTACAACCACATGAGTAACATTATGTTTACTACACTCCCCCCATCAGCAAGTTTCCAAAGGTAAGGGACTAGGAAGGCTGGTTGGGAAGGGACGGAGAAGGGTGTACAGGGGGCATTACCTTTAGCTGATATAATGTATGGGGAGGTCCCACGGGGAAGACAGTATAGTACAGAGAGTTCAAGTAGTGATTCTATAGCATCCTGCTACGCTGATGGACAGTGACTGTACCGGGGTATGTGGAGTGGACATGGTCTGGGGCGTGTTGTCACTCTAATGTAGCTCACATAGTTGTAGATTGCTTATCATGAATAGTGTGTGGTAAACGTACGGGTGCACGTGTCTTTTTACAGCTGGGCTGGTGCTTTCTTTCTTCCTTACTTTCTTTCATTTTTTAGTTTTTTGTTTATTTATGAATATATATTTTTTTAATCATTTTTAATCGTTTTTAAGTTATCTATTTAATATTTCTGTGTGAATGTATGTATTTATTTACTTACTCTTTCATTCATTCATTCATTATCTATCTGTCTTTCGTTCTATGTAACTTTCTTTTTGTCTTCCATTATATGTACGTATTTATATACTTATTTATTCATGCATGCATTCATTCATTTATCTGTCTTTCCATCTATCTGCCTGTCTTTCTGTCTATCTTTCTGTCATTAATAGAGAATTATATGGGTCACATTATGTTTACTAGCCTCCACCATTAGGAGGATGCGTGCACACACTCCATTCTATCATTTATTTATTTACTTACTTGTCCTTAATCTCCAATTACATGGGTAACATTATGTTTACTAGACTCCCCCCATCACCAGTTTTGCAAAGGTAAGCGTCTAGGAAGGCTGGTTAGGAAGGGAAGGGGCAGGGTGTAAAAAGGGCATTAAGATTAGCTCCCATAGTGTGGGAGGGTTTCCACGTGGAAGTCAGTGTAGTGCAGAGAAGTCAAGTAGTGATTCTATAGAATCGTACTATGCTGATGGATAGTGACTCTAATAGGGTATGTGGTACGGAGGGAACTTGATGATCTGGGGAGCCTACTAACTTTAATATTGCTCTTACACTTGTTGATAATTGATAGTGAAAAAAACCCGGGTATTCCTGACTAGATAATGATGAAAGCCAGGGAAAAAAAAAAAGGGAGGCGTGGGTTGCAGCCGCTTGGGCTCCCGGCGGGCATCCCGCAGGTCCCTGCAAGCTGCTGAGCTCTCTCGGTTGGTCCGCAGGGGTTCCCTGGCCTTCCCCATCAGGCAGCGCGCCGCGGTGACCACGGGGTCATTTTCCCAAGGCACCTGCGCGGCGGCCCCGCGGGCCCCGGGCAACCTGAGGCCGCTTGGCTGCTGAGCCGCTTCCGCCAGGGCCCGCCGCCGCCGCCGCCGCCCGCCTCCGAGGCGAACTCGAGGAACCTCGGGGATGGGGACCAGCGGGTGCGGGTGTGGGCGCGGGCTCATGAGCCACTCGAGTGTAGTCCTCGTGCCTGGCCTCGCTCAGACGAACGCTCCTCCCTCCCCAGGAAGCAGTGAAGCGCCGCCGCCGCGGCCAGCGCTGCCGCCGCCGCCGCCGCCGCCCATGTACCCTGAAGGCCTTCGCCTGGAGGAAGGGTGCAGCCAGCGAGGCGGCCCTGTGACAGCGGCCGCTGACAGCTCCCCGCGCCCGGCGCGCCCACCCCTCGCCGCCAAATGGCTCCGCCCCTGGGCGCCCTCGGCCCCGCCCGTGCCCCACGCACATGGCCTACGCCGGAAGGGCGCGCCTGCAATTGTCAGGTTTTTTTGTTTGCGCAAGGTTTTTGAGACAGTATGTCTGTGACATTCAATCATCTTGTATTGCTGATTCAGCCCTTTCTTTTGATGAGTAGTATTTCTTTGTATGAATAAACCACAGATTTTTTAATAGGTCTGTTTTTAGTTTTGCCTGCTATGAATAAAGTCTCTGAGAATGTTTGTGTATAGGTCTTTTTTTTTTGTAAGCATAAGCACCCATTTCCATTTGAGGAAAAGCCTACAAGTGGAATTGCTGGGCCAGAAGCTCAGTATGTTTTTAAGGTTCTCCAAACTGGCAGATCGTTTTCCCAAAATGGCATACCATTTTACATGCCCACGAGTTTGAACCAAGTTGAGGTCTGGCAGTGTCATTTTTTTTTTTATTTTCATCATTCTAACGTAATTGTGATGTCACAATGTGATTTCAATTTGCTTTTACTTGATGACTAATGTTGCTGAATGTTTTTCCATGGACTCATTGGCCAGTTGTACCTCTTCTTTTATGAAACGTCTCTTCGCTTTTCTGCATTTCTTAATTCAATTTACAATGTTTTCCTATTTTGGTATCATTCATCTGCAGTTACATGAAAGATATTATGTTTACTAGGCTGGCCCGTTCACCAAGATCTCCCCACATTCCCCTTCACAGCCACTGTCCATCAGCATAGTAAGATGCTGTAAAATCACTCTTTGTCTTCTCTTTCATGTACAGCCCTCTCTGTGACCGCCCTCCCTCATTGTACATGCTAATCGTAATGTACGCTTTCTTTCCCTCTCCCCTTATCCCTTCCAGTCCCAACGATCCACTCCAGTCCCTTTCCCTTTGGTAACTGTAGGTCCATTCTTGGCTTCGATGAATCTGGTGCTGTTCTGCTCACTCATTTTCTCTTGGTTCTCCCTCTGAGAGGATAGTGAAATCATTTGATACTTGTCTTTCTGCTCCTGGGTTAGTTCACTGCGCTTATTACCCTGTAGCTCCATCCCTGTTGTTGTAAATAGTAGGATGTTTTCTCTTGTTTTGGCTGAATAATATTGCACTGGTCATCCTCTGATAGACACTTAGCTTGGCTCTTGTAAATAGTGTCAAACATATGGGTGCACATGTCTTTTCTAAACTGGGCTGCTGCATTTCATTATTCATATTTTACGTATGTATGTATGTATGTATGTATGTATGTATTCATTTACATACTTCCTTAATTGTTATCTATTCATTTATCCTTACTCTACAACCACATGAGTAACATTATGTTTACTACACTCCCCCCATCACCAAGTTTCCAAAGGTAAGGGACTAGGAAGGCTGGTTGGGAAGGGACGGAGAAGGATGTACAGGGGGCATTACCTTTAGCTGATATAATGTATGGGGAGGTCCCACGGGGAAGACAGTATAGTACAGAGAGTTCAAGTAGTGATTCTATAGCATCCTGCTACGCTGATGGACAGTGACTGTACCGGGGTATGTGGAGTGGACATGGTCTGGGGCGTGTAGTCACTCTAATGTAGCTCACATAGTTGTAGATTGCTTATCATGAATAGTGCTGTGGTAAACGTACGGGTGCACGTGTCTTTTTACAGCTGGGCTGGTGCTTTCTTTCTTCCTTACTATCTTTCATCTTTTAGTTTTTTGTTTATTTATGTATATATATTTTTTTAATCATTTTTAATCGTTTTTAAGTTATCTATTTAATATTTCTGTGTGAATGTATGTATTTATTTACTTACTCTTTCATTCATTCATTCATTATCTATCTGTCTTTCGTTCTATGTAACTTTCTTTTTGTCTTCCATTATATGTACGTATTTATATACTTATTTATTCATGCATGCATTCATTCATTTATCTGTCTTTCCATCTATCTGCCTGTCTTTCTGTCTATCTTTCTGTCATTAATAGAGAATTATATGGGTCACATTATGTTTACTAGCCTCCACCATTAGGAGGATGCGTGCACACACTCCATTCTATCATTTATTTATTTACTTACTTGTCCTTAATCTCCAATTACATGGGTAACATTATGTTTACTAGACTCCCCCCATCACCAGTTTTGCAAAGGTAAGCGTCTAGGAAGGCTGGTTAGGAAGGGAAGGGGCAGGGTGTAAAAAGGGCATTAAGATTAGCTCCCATAGTGTGGGAGGGTTTCCACGTGGAAGTCAGTGTAGTGCAGAGAAGTCAAGTAGTGATTCTATAGAATCGTACTATGCTGATGGATAGTGACTCTAATAGGGTATGTGGTACGGAGGGAACTTGATGATCTGGGGAGCCTACTAACTTTAATATTGCTCTTACACTTGTTGATAATTGATAGTGAAAAAAACCCGGGTATTCCTGACTAGATAATGATGAAACCCAGGAAAAAAAAAAAAGGGAGGCGTGGGTTGCAGCCGCTTGGGCTCCCGGCGGGCATCCCGCAGGTCCCTGCAAGCTGCTGAGCTCTCTCGGTTGGTCCGCAGGGGTTCCCTGGCCTTCCCCATCAGGCAGCGCGCCGCGGTGACCACGGGGTCATTTTCCCAGGGCACCTGCGCGGCGGCCCCGCGGGCCCCGGGCAACCTGAGGCCGCTTGGCTGCTGAGCCGCTTCCGCCAGGGCCCGCCGCCGCCGCCGCCGCCCGCCTCCGAGGCGAACTCGAGGAACCTCCGGGCTGGGGACCAGCGGGTGCGGGTGTGGGCGCGGGCTCGGGAGGCACTCGAGTGTAGTCCTCGTGCCTGGCCTCGCTCAGACGAACGCTCCTCCCTCCCCAGGAAGCAGTGAAGCGCCGCCGCCGCGGCCAGCGCTGCCGCCGCCGCCGCCGCCGCCCATGTACCCTGAAGGCCTTCGCCTGGAGGAAGGGTGCAGCCAGCGAGGCGGCCCTGTGACAGCGGCCGCTGACAGCTCCCCGCGCCCGGCGCGCCCACCCCTCGCCGCCAAATGGCTCCGCCCCTGGGCGCCCTCGGCCCCGCCCGTGCCCCACGCACATGGCCTACGCCGGAAGGGCGCGCCTGCAATTGTCAGGTTTTTTTTGTTTGCGTAAGGTTTTTGAGTCAGTATGTCTGTGACATTCAATCATCTTGTAATGCTGATTCAGCTCTTTCTTTTGATGAGTAGTATTTCTTTGTATGAATAAACCACAGATTTTTTAAAAGGTCTGTTTTTAGTTTTGCCTGCTATGAATAAAGTCTCTGAGAATGTTTGTGTATAGGTCTTTTTTTTTTGTAAGCCTAAGCACCCATTTCCATTTGAGGAAAAGCCTACACGTGGAATTGCTGGGCCAGAAGCTCAGTATGTTTTTAAGGTTCTCCAAACTGGCAGATCGTTTTCCCAAAATGGCATACCATTTTACATGCCCACGAGTTTGATCCAAGTTGAGGTCTGGCAGTGTCAGTTTTTTTTTTTATTTTCATCATTCTAACGTAATTGTGATGTCACAATGTGATTTCAATTTGCTTTTACTTGATGACTAATGTTGCTGAATGTTTTTCCATGGACTCATTGGCCAGTTGTACCTCTTCTTTTATGAAACATCTCTTCGCTTTTCTGCATTTCTTAATTCAATTTACAATGTTTTCCTATTATGGTATCATTCATCTGCAGTTACATGAAGAATATTATGTTTACTAGGCTCGCCCTTTCACCAAGATCTCCCCACATTCCCCTTCACAGCCACTGTCCATCAGCATAGTAAGATGCTGTAAAATCACTCTTTGTCTTCTCTGTGATGTACAGCCCTCTCTGTGACCCCCCTCGCACATTGTTCATGCTAATGGTAATGCACGCTTTCTTTCCCTCTCCCCTTATCCCTCCCAGTCCCAACTATCCACACCAGTCCCTTTCCATTTGGTAACTGTTCGTCCATTCTTGGCTTCGATATATCTGGTGCTGTTCTGCTCACTCATTTTCTCTTGGTTCTCCCTCTGAGAGGATAGTGAAATCAATTGATACTTGTCTTTCTGCGCCTGGTTAGTTCACTACGCATATTACCCTGTAGCTCCATCCCTGTTGTTGTAAATGGTAGGATGTTTTCTCTTGTTTTGGCTGAATAATATTGCACTGGTCATCCTCTGATGGACACTTAGCTTGTCTCTTGTAAATAGTGTCAAACATATGGGTGCACATGTCTTTTCTAAACTGGGCTGCTGCATTTCATTATTCATATTTTACGTATGTATGTATGTACATATGTATGTATGTATTCATTTACATACTTCCTTAATTGTTATCTATTCATTTATCCTTACTCTACAACCACATGAGTAACATTATGTTTACTACACTCCCCCCATCACCAAGTTACCAAAGGTAAGGGACTAGGAAGGCTTGTTGGGAAGGGACAGAGAAGGGTGTACAGGGGTCATTACCATGAGCTGATATAATGTATGGGGAGGTCCCACGCGGAAGACAGTCTAGTACACAGAGTTCAAGTAGTGATTCTATAGCATCCTGCTACGCTGATGGACAGTGACTGTACCGGGGTATGTGGAGTGGACATGGTCTGGGGCGTGTCGTCACTCTAATGTAGCTCACATAGTTGGAGATTGCTTATCATGAATAGTGCTGTGGTAAATGTATGGGTGCACGTGTCTTTTTACAGCTGGGCTGGTGCTTTCTTTCTTCCTTACTTTCTTTCATTTTTTAGTTTTTTGTTTGTTTATTTATCAATATATTTATTTATTTAATCATTTTTAATCGTTTTTAAGTTATTTATTTAATATTTCTGTGTGAATGCATGTATTTATTTACTTATTGATTCATTCATTCATTATCTATCTGTCTTTCGTTCTATGTGACTTCCTTTTTGTCTTCCATTATATGTACGTATTTATATACTTATCTATTCATGCATGCATTCATTCATTTATCTGTGTCTCCATCTATCTGCCTGTCTTTCTGTCTATCTTTCTGGCATTAATATAGAATTATATGAGTACCATTATGTTTACTAGCCTTCTCCATTAGGAGGATGCCTGCACACACACCATTCTATCATTTATTTATTTACTTACTTGTCCTTAATCTCCAATTACATGAGTAACATTATGTTTCCTAGACTGCCCCCATCACCAGTTTTGCAAAGGTTAGCTTCTAGGAAGGCTGGTTGGGAAGGAAAGGCGAAAGGTGGAAAAGGGGCATTAAGATTAGCTCCCATAGTGTGGGAGGGTTTCCACGTGGAAGTCAGTGTAGTGCAGAGAATTTAGGTAGTGAATCTATAGAATCGTACTATGCTGATGGATAGTGACTCTAATAGGGTATGTGGTACGGAGGGAACTTGATGATCTGGGGAGCCTACTAAGTATAATATTGCTCTTACACTTGTTGATGATTGATAGTGAAAAAAACCCTGCGTATTCCTTACTAGATAATGGTGAAACCATGGAAAAAAAAAAAAGGGAGGCGTGGGTTGCAGCCGCTTGGGCTCCCGGCGGGCATCCCGTAGGTCCCTGCAAGCTGCTGAGCTCTCTCGGTTGGTCCGCAGGGGTTCCCTGGCCTTCCCCATCAGGCAGCGCGCCGCGGTGACCACGGGGTCATTTTCCCAGAGCACCTGCGCGGCGGCCCCAGGGGCCCCGGGCAACCTGAGGCCGCTTGGCTGCTGAGCCGCTTCCGCCACGGCCCGCCGCCGCCGCCGCCGCCCGCCTCCGAGGCGAACTCGAGGAACCTCCGGGCTGGGGACCAGCGGGTGCGGGTGTGGGCGCGGGCTCGGGAGGCCCTTGAGTGTAGGCCTTGTGCCTGGCCTCGCTCAGACGAACGCTCCTCCCTCCCCAGGAAGCAGTGAAGCGCCGCCAGCCCCGCCGGCGCCGCCACCGCCTCCGCCGCCGCCCATGTTCCCTGAAGGCCTTCGCCTGGAGGAAGGGTGCAGCCAGCGAGGCGGCCCTGTGAGAGCGGCCGGCCGCTGACAGCTCCCCGCGCCCGGGGCGCCCACCCCTCGCCGCCAAGTGGCTCCGCCCCTGGGCGCCCTCGGCCCCGCCCGTGCCCCACGCACATGGCCTACGACGGACGGGCGCGCCTGCAATTGTCAGGTTTTTCTGTTTGCGCAAGGTTTTTGAGACAGTATGTCTGTGACATTCAATCATCTTGTATTGCTGATTCAGCCCTTTCTTTTGATGAGTAGTATTTCTTTGTATGAATAAACCACAGATTTTTTAATAGGTCTGTTTTTAGTTTTGCCTGCTATGAATAAAGTCTCTGAGAATGTTTGTGTATAGGTCTTTTTTTTTTGTAAGCACAAGCACCCATTTCCATTTGAGGAAAAGCCTACAAGTGGAATTGCTGGGCCAGAAGCTCAGTATGTTTTTAAGGTTCTCCAAACTGGCAGATCGTTTTCCCAAAATGGCATACCATTTTACATGCCCACGAGTTTGATCCAAGTTGAGGTCTGGCAGTGTCATTTTTTTTTTATTTTGATCATTCTAACGTAATTGTGATGTCACAATGTGATTTCAATTTGCTTTTACTTGATGACTAATGTTGCTGAATGTTTTTGCATGGACTCATTGGCCAGTTGTACCTCTTCTTTTATGAAACGTCTCTTCGCTTTTCTGCATTTCTTAATTCAATTTACAATGTTTTCCTATTATGGTATCATTCATCTGCAGTTACATGAAGGATATTATGTTTACTAGGCTGGCACGTTCACCAAGATCTCCCCACATTCCCCTTCACAGCCACTGTCCATCAGCATAGTAAGATGCTGTAAAATCACTCTTTGTCTTCTCTTTGATGTACAGCCCTCTCTGTGACCGCCCTCCCTCATTGTACATGCTAATCGTAATGCACGCTTTCTTTCCCTCTCCCCTTATCCCTTCCAGTCCCAACGATCCACTCCAGTCCCTTTCCCTTTGGTAACTGTAGGTCCATTCTTGGCTTCGATGAATCTGGTGCTGTTCTGCTCACTCATTTTCTCTTGGTTCTCCCTCTGAGAGGATAGTGAAATCATTTGATACTTGTCTTTCTGCTCCTGGGTTAGTTCACTGCGCTTATTACCCTGTAGCTCCATCCCTGTTGTTGTAAATAGTAGGATGTTTTCTCTTGTTTTGGCTGAATAATATTGCACTGGTCATCCTCTGATAGACACTTAGCTTGGCTCTTGTAAATAGTGTCAAACATATGGGTGCACATGTCTTTTCTAAACTGGGCTGCTGCATTTCATTATTCATATTTTACGTATGTATGTATGTATGTATGTATGTATGTATTCATTTACATACTTCCTTAATTGTTATCTATTCATTTATCCTTACTCTACAACCACATGAGTAACATTATGTTTACTACACTCCCCCCATCAGCAAGTTTCCAAAGGTAAGGGACTAGGAAGGCTGGTTGGGAAGGGACGGAGAAGGGTGTACAGGGGGCATTACCTTTAGCTGATATAATGTATGGGGAGGTCCCACGGGGAAGACAGTATAGTACAGAGAGTTCAAGTAGTGATTCTATAGCATCCTGCTACGCTGATGGACAGTGACTGTACCGGGGTATGTGGAGTGGACATGGTCTGGGGCGTGTTGTCACTCTAATGTAGCTCACATAGTTGTAGATTGCTTATCATGAATAGTGTGTGGTAAACGTACGGGTGCACGTGTCTTTTTACAGCTGGGCTGGTGCTTTCTTTCTTCCTTACTTTCTTTCATTTTTTAGTTTTTTGTTTATTTATGAATATATATTTTTTTAATCATTTTTAATCGTTTTTAAGTTATCTATTTAATATTTCTGTGTGAATGTATGTATTTATTTACTTACTCTTTCATTCATTCATTCATTATCTATCTGTCTTTCGTTCTATGTAACTTTCTTTTTGTCTTCCATTATATGTACGTATTTATATACTTATTTATTCATGCATGCATTCATTCATTTATCTGTCTTTCCATCTATCTGCCTGTCTTTCTGTCTATCTTTCTGTCATTAATAGAGAATTATATGGGTCACATTATGTTTACTAGCCTCCACCATTAGGAGGATGCGTGCACACACTCCATTCTATCATTTATTTATTTACTTACTTGTCCTTAATCTCCAATTACATGGGTAACATTATGTTTACTAGACTCCCCCCATCACCAGTTTTGCAAAGGTAAGCGTCTAGGAAGGCTGGTTAGGAAGGGAAGGGGCAGGGTGTAAAAAGGGCATTAAGATTAGCTCCCATAGTGTGGGAGGGTTTCCACGTGGAAGTCAGTGTAGTGCAGAGAAGTCAAGTAGTGATTCTATAGAATCGTACTATGCTGATGGATAGTGACTCTAATAGGGTATGTGGTACGGAGGGAACTTGATGATCTGGGGAGCCTACTAACTTTAATATTGCTCTTACACTTGTTGATAATTGATAGTGAAAAAAACCCGGGTATTCCTGACTAGATAATGATGAAAGCCAGGGAAAAAAAAAAAGGGAGGCGTGGGTTGCAGCCGCTTGGGCTCCCGGCGGGCATCCCGCAGGTCCCTGCAAGCTGCTGAGCTCTCTCGGTTGGTCCGCAGGGGTTCCCTGGCCTTCCCCATCAGGCAGCGCGCCGCGGTGACCCCGGGGTCATTTTCCCAGGGCACCTGCGCGGCGGCCCCGCGGGCCCCCGGCAACCTGAGGCCGCTTGGCTGCTGAGCCGCTTCCGCCAGGGCCCGCCGCCGCCGCCGCCGCCCGCCTCCGAGGCGAACTCGAGGAACCTCGGGGATGGGGACCAGCGGGTGCGGATGTGGGCGCGGGCTCATGAGCCACTCGAGTGTAGTCCTCGTGCCTGGCCTCGCTCAGACGAACGCTCCTCCCTCCCCAGGAAGCAGTGAAGCGCCGCCGCCGCGGCCAGCGCTGCCGCCGCCGCCGCCGCCGCCCATGTACCCTGAAGGCCTTCGCCTGGAGGAAGGGTGCAGCCAGCGAGGCGGCCCTGTGACAGCGGCCGCTGACAGCTCCCCGCGCCCGGCGCGCCCACCCCTCGCCGCCAAATGGCTCCGCCCCTGGGCGCCCTCGGCCCCGCCCGTGCCCCACGCACATGGCCTACGCCGGAAGGGCGCGCCTGCAATTGTCAGGTTTTTTTGTTTGCGCAAGGTTTTTGAGACAGTATGTCTGTGACATTCAATCATCTTGTATTGCTGATTCAGCCCTTTCTTTTGATGAGTAGTATTTCTTTGTATGAATAAACCACAGATTTTTTAATAGGTCTGTTTTTAGTTTTGCCTGCTATGAATAAAGTCTCTGAGAATGTTTGTGTATAGGTCTTTTTTTTTTGTAAGCATAAGCACCCATTTCCATTTGAGGAAAAGCCTACAAGTGGAATTGCTGGGCCAGAAGCTCAGTATGTTTTTAAGGTTCTCCAAACTGGCAGATCGTTTTCCCAAAATGGCATACCATTTTACATGCCCACGAGTTTGATCCAAGTTGAGGTCTGGCAGTGTCATTTTTTTTTTTATTTTCATCATTCTAACGTAATTGTGATGTCACAATGTGATTTCAATTTGCTTTTACTTGATGACTAATGTTGCTGAATGTTTTTCCATGGACTCATTGGCCAGTTGTACCTCTTCTTTTATGAAAAGTCTCTTCGCTTTTCTGCATTTCTTAATTCAATTTACAATGTTTTCCTATTTTGGTATCATTCATCTGCAGTTAAAAGATATTATGTTTACTAGGCTGGCCCGTTCACCAAGATCTCCCCACATTCCCCTTCACAGCCACTGTCCATCAGCATAGTAAGATGCTGTAAAATCACTCTTTGTCTTCTCTTTGATGTACAGCCCTCTGTGTGACCGCCCTCCCTCATTGTACATGCTAATCGTAATGCACGCTTTCTTTCCCTCTCCCCTTATCCCTTCCAGTCCCAACGATCCACTCCAGTCCCTTTCCCTTTGGTAACTGTAGGTCCATTCTTGGCTTCGATGAATCTGGTGCTGTTCTGCTCACTCATTTTCTCTTGGTTCTCCCTCTGAGAGGATAGTGAAATCATTTGATACTTGTCTTTCTGCTCCTGGGTTAGTTCACTGCGCTTATTACCCTGTAGCTAAATCCCTGTTGTTGTAAATAGTAGGATGTTTTCTCTTGTTTTGGCTGAATAATATTGCACTGGTCATCCTCTGATAGACACTTAGCTTGGCTCTTGTAAATAGTGTCAAACATATGGGTGCACATGTCTTTTCTAAACTGGGCTGCTGCATTTCATTATTCATATTTTACGTATGTATGTATGTATGTATGTATGTATGTATTCATTTACATACTTCCTTAATTGTTATCTATTCATTTATCCTTACTCTACAACCACATGAGTAACATTATGTTTACTACACTCCCCCCATCAGCAAGTTTCCAAAGGTAAGGGACTAGGAAGGCTGGTTGGGAAGGGACGGAGAAGGGTGTACAGGGGGCATTACCTTTAGCTGATATAATGTATGGGGAGGTCCCACGGGGAAGACAGTATAGCACAGAGAGTTCAAGTAGTGATTCTATAGCATCCTGCTACGCTGATGGACAGTGACTGTACCGGGGTATGTGGAGTGGACATGGTCTGGGGCGTGTTGTCACTCTAATGTAGCTCACATAGTTGTAGATTGCTTATCATGAATAGTGCTGTGGTAAATGTATGGGTGCACGTGTCTTTTTACAGCTGGGCTTGTGCTTTCTTTCTTCCTTACTTTCTTTCATTTTTTAGTTTTTTGTTTATTTATGAATATATATTTTTTTAATCATTTTTAATCGTTTTTAAGTTATCTATTTAATATTTCTGTGTGAATGTATGTATTTATTTACTTACTCTTTCATTCATTCATTCATTATCTATCTGTCTTTCGTTCTATGTAACTTTCTTTTTGTCTTCCATTATATGTACGTATTTATATACTTATTTATTCATGCATGCATTCATTCATTTATCTGTCTTTCCATCTATCTGCCTGTCTTTCTGTCTATCTTTCTGTCATTAATAGAGAATTATATGGGTCACATTATGTTTACTAGCCTCCACCATTAGGAGGATGCGTGCACACACTCCATTCTATCATTTATTTATTTACTTACTTGTCCTTAATCTCCAATTACATGGGTAACATTATGTTTACTAGACTCCCCCCATCACCAGTTTTGCAAAGGTAAGCGTCTAGGAAGGCTGGTTAGGAAGGGAAGGGGCAGGGTGTAAAAAGGGCATTAAGATTAGCTCCCATAGTGTGGGAGGGTTTCCACGTGGAAGTCAGTGTAGTGCAGAGAAGTCAAGTAGTGATTCTATAGAATCGTACTATGCTGATGGATAGTGACTCTAATAGGGTATGTGGTACGGAGGGAACTTGATGATCTGGGGAGCCTACTAACTTTAATATTGCTCTTACACTTGTTGATAATTGATAGTGAAAAAAACCCGGGTATTCCTGACTAGATAATGATGAAAGCCAGGGAAAAAAAAAAAGGGAGGCGTGGGTTGCAGCCGCTTGGGCTCCCGGCGGGCATCCCGCAGGTCCCTGCAAGCTGCTGAGCTCTCTCGGTTGGTCCGCAGGGTTTCCCTGGCCTTCCCCATCAGGCAGCGCGCCGCGGTGACCACGGGGTCATTTTCCCAGGGCACCTGCGCGGCGGCCCGCGGGCCCCGGGCAACCTGAGGCCGCTTGGCTGCTGATCCGCTTCCGCCAGGGCCCGCCGCCGCCGCCGCCGCCCGCCTCCGAGGCGAACTCGAGGAACCTCGGGGATGGGGACCAGCGGGTGCGGGTGTGGGCGCGGGCTCGGGAGGCACTCGAGTGTAGGCCTCGTGCCTGGCCTCGCTCAGACGAACGCTCCTCCCTCCCCAGGAAGCAGTGAAGCGCCGCCGCCGAGGCCAGCGCTGCCGCCGCCGCCGCCGCCGCCCATGTACCCTGAAGGCCTTCGCCTGGAGGAAGGGTGCAGCCAGCGAGGCGGCCCTGTGACAGCGGCCGCTGACAGCTCCCCGCGCCCGGCGCGCCCACCCCTCGCCGCCAAATGGCTCCGCCCCTGGGCGCCGTCGGCCCCGCCCGTGCCCCACGCACATGGCCTACGCCGGAAGGGCGCGCCTGCAATTGTCAGGTTTTTTTTGTTTGCGTAAGGTTTTTGAGTCAGTATGTCTGTGACATTCAATCATCTTGTAATGCTGATTCAGCTCTTTCTTTTGATGAGTAGTATTTCTTTGTATGAATAAACCACAGATTTTTTAAAAGGTCTGTTTTTAGTTTTGCCTGCTATGAATAAAGTCTCTGAGAATGTTTGTGTATAGGTCTTTTTTTTTTGTAAGCCTAAGCACCCATTTCCATTTGAGGAAAAGCCTACACGTGGAATTGCTGGGCCAGAAGCTCAGTATGTTTTTAAGGTTCTCCAAACTGGCAGATCGTTTTCCCAAAATGGCATACCATTTTACATGCCCACGAGTTTGATCCAAGTTGAGGTCTGGCAGTGTCAGTTTTTTTTTTTATTTTCATCATTCTAACGTAATTGTGATGTCACAATGTGATTTCAATTTGCTTTTACTTGATGACTAATGTTGCTGAATGTTTTTCCATGGACTCATTGGCCAGTTGTACCTCTTCTTTTATGAAACATCTCTTCGCTTTTCTGCATTTCTTAATTCAATTTACAATGTTTTCCTATTATGGTATCATTCATCTGCAGTTACATGAAGAATATTATGTTTACTAGGCTCGCCCTTTCACCAAGATCTCCCCACATTCCCCTTCACAGCCACTGTCCATCAGCATAGTAAGATGCTGTAAAATCACTCTTTGTCTTCTCTGTGATGTACAGCCCTCTCTGTGACCCCCCTCGCACATTGTTCATGCTAATGGTAATGCACGCTTTCTTTCCCTCTCCCCTTATCCCTCCCAGTCCCAACTATCCACACCAGTCCCTTTCCATTTGGTAACTGTTCGTCCATTCTTGGCTTCGATATATCTGGTGCTGTTCTGCTCACTCATTTTCTCTTGGTTCTCCCTCTGAGAGGATAGTGAAATCAATTGATACTTGTCTTTCTGCGCCTGGTTAGTTCACTACGCATATTACCCTGTAGCTCCATCCCTGTTGTTGTAAATGGTAGGATGTTTTCTCTTGTTTTGGCTGAATAATATTGCACTGGTCATCCTCTGATGGACACTTAGCTTGTCTCTTGTAAATAGTGTCAAACATATGGGTGCACATGTCTTTTCTAAACTGGGCTGCTGCATTTCATTATTCATATTTTACGTATGTATGTATGTACATATGTATGTATGTATTCATTTACATACTTCCTTAATTGTTATCTATTCATTTATCCTTACTCTACAACCACATGAGTAACATTATGTTTACTACACTCCCCCCATCACCAAGTTACCAAAGGTAAGGGACTAGGAAGGCTTGTTGGGAAGGGACAGAGAAGGGTGTACAGGGGTCATTACCATGAGCTGATATAATGTATGGGGAGGTCCCACGCGGAAGACAGTCTAGTACACAGAGTTCAAGTAGTGATTCTATAGCATCCTGCTACGCTGATGGACAGTGACTGTACCGGGGTATGTGGAGTGGACATGGTCTGGGGCGTGTCGTCACTCTAATGTAGCTCACATAGTTGGAGATTGCTTATCATGAATAGTGCTGTGGTAAATGTATGGGTGCACGTGTCTTTTTACAGCTGGGCTGGTGCTTTCTTTCTTCCTTACTTTCTTTCATTTTTTAGTTTTTTGTTTATTTATCAATATATTTATTTATTTAATCATTTTTAATCGTTTTTAAGTTATTTATTTAATATTTCTGTGTGAATGCATGTATTTATTTACTTATTGATTCATTCATTCATTATCTATCTGTCTTTCGTTCTATGTGACTTCCTTTTTGTCTTCCATTATATGTACGTATTTATATACTTATCTATTCATGCATGCATTCATTCATTTATCTGTGTCTCCATCTATCTGCCTGTCTTTCTGTCTATCTTTCTGGCATTAATATAGAATTATATGAGTACCATTATGTTTACTAGCCTTCTCCATTAGGAGGATGCCTGCACACAGACCATTCTATCATTTATTTATTTACTTACTTGTCCTTAATCTCCAATTACATGAGTAACATTATGTTTCCTAGACTGCCCCCATCACCAGTTTTGCAAAGGTTAGCTTCTAGGAAGGCTGGTTGGGAAGGAAAGGCGAAAGGTGGAAAAGGGGCATTAAGATTAGCTCCCATAGTGTGGGAGGGTTTCCACGTGGAAGTCAGTGTAGTGCAGAGAATTTAGGTAGTGAATCTATAGAATCGTACTATGCTGATGGATAGTGACTCTAATAGCGTATGTGGTACGGAGGGAACTTGATGATCTGGGGAGCCTACTAAGTATAATATTGCTCTTACACTTGTTGATGATTGATAGTGAAAAAAACCCTGCGTATTCCTTACTAGATAATGGTGAAACCATGGAAAAAAAAAAAAGGGAGGCGTGGGTTGCAGCCGCTTGGGCTCCCGGCGGGCATCCCGTAGGTCCCTGCAAGCTGCTGAGCTCTCTCGGTTGGTCCGCAGGGGTTCCCTGGCCTTCCCCATCAGGCAGCGCGCCGCGGTGACCACGGGGTCATTTTCCCAGAGCACCTGCGCGGCGGCCCCAGGGGCCCCGGGCAACCTGAGGCCGCTTGGCTGCTGAGCCGCTTCCGCCACGGCCCGCCGCCGCCGCCGCCGCCCGCCTCCGAGGCGAACTCGAGGAACCTCCGGGCTGGGGACCAGCGGGTGCGGGTGTGGGCGCGGGCTCGGGAGGCCCTTGAGTGTAGGCCTTGTGCCTGGCCTCGCTCAGACGAACGCTCCTCCCTCCCCAGGAAGCAGTGAAGCGCCGCCAGCCCCGCCGGCGCCGCCACCGCCTCCGCCGCCGCCCATGTTCCCTGAAGGCCTTCGCCTGGAGGAAGGGTGCAGCCAGCGAGGCGGCCCTGTGAGAGCGGCCGGCCGCTGACAGCTCCCCGCGCCCGGGGCGCCCACCCCTCGCCGCCAAGTGGCTCCGCCCCTGGGCGCCCTCGGCCCCGCCCGTGCCCCACGCACATGGCCTACGACGGACGGGCGCGCCTGCAATTGTCAGGTTTTTCTGTTTGCGCAAGGTTTTTGAGACAGTATGTCTGTGACATTCAATCATCTTGTATTGCTGATTCAGCCCTTTCTTTTGATGAGTAGTATTTCTTTGTATGAATAAACCACAGATTTTTTAATAGGTCTGTTTTTAGTTTTGCCTGCTATGAATAAAGTCTCTGAGAATGTTTGTGTATAGGTCTTTTTTTTTTGTAAGCACAAGCACCCATTTCCATTTGAGGAAAAGCCTACAAGTGGAATTGCTGGGCCAGAAGCTCAGTATGTTTTTAAGGTTCTCCAAACTGGCAGATCGTTTTCCCAAAATGGCATACCATTTTACATGCCCACGAGTTTGATCCAAGTTGAGGTCTGGCAGTGTCATTTTTTTTTTATTTTGATCATTCTAACGTAATTGTGATGTCACAATGTGATTTCAATTTGCTTTTACTTGATGACTAATGTTGCTGAATGTTTTTGCATGGACTCATTGGCCAGTTGTACCTCTTCTTTTATGAAACGTCTCTTCGCTTTTCTGCATTTCTTAATTCAATTTACAATGTTTTCCTATTATGGTATCATTCATCTGCAGTTACATGAAGGATATTATGTTTACTAGGCTGGCACGTTCACCAAGATCTCCCCACATTCCCCTTCACAGCCACTGTCCATCAGCATAGTAAGATGCTGTAAAATCACTCTTTGTCTTCTCTTTGATGTACAGCCCTCTCTGTGACCGCCCTCCCTCATTGTACATGCTAATCGTAATGCACGCTTTCTTTCCCTCTCCCCTTATCCCTTCCAGTCCCAACGATCCACTCCAGTCCCTTTCCCTTTGGTAACTGTAGGTCCATTCTTGGCTTCGATGAATCTGGTGCTGTTCTGCTCACTCATTTTCTCTTGGTTCTCCCTCTGAGAGGATAGTGAAATCATTTGATACTTGTCTTTCTGCTCCTGGGTTAGTTCACTGCGCTTATTACCCTGTAGCTCCATCCCTGTTGTTGTAAATAGTAGGATGTTTTCTCTTGTTTTGGCTGAATAATATTGCACTGGTCATCCTCTGATAGACACTTAGCTTGGCTCTTGTAAATAGTGTCAAACATATGGGTGCACATGTCTTTTCTAAACTGGGCTGCTGCATTTCATTATTCATATTTTACGTATGTATGTATGTATGTATGTATGTATGTATTCATTTACATACTTCCTTAATTGTTATCTATTCATTTATCCTTACTCTACAACCACATGAGTAACATTATGTTTACTACACTCCCCCCATCAGCAAGTTTCCAAAGGTAAGGGACTAGGAAGGCTGGTTGGGAAGGGACGGAGAAGGGTGTACAGGGGGCATTACCTTTAGCTGATATAATGTATGGGGAGGTCCCACGGGGAAGACAGTATAGTACAGAGAGTTCAAGTAGTGATTCTATAGCATCCTGCTACGCTGATGGACAGTGACTGTACCGGGGTATGTGGAGTGGACATGGTCTGGGGCGTGTTGTCACTCTAATGTAGCTCACATAGTTGTAGATTGCTTATCATGAATAGTGTGTGGTAAACGTACGGGTGCACGTGTCTTTTTACAGCTGGGCTGGTGCTTTCTTTCTTCCTTACTTTCTTTCATTTTTTAGTTTTTTGTTTATTTATGAATATATATTTTTTTAATCATTTTTAATCGTTTTTAAGTTATCTATTTAATATTTCTGTGTGAATGTATGTATTTATTTACTTACTCTTTCATTCATTCATTCATTATCTATCTGTCTTTCGTTCTATGTAACTTTCTTTTTGTCTTCCATTATATGTACGTATTTATATACTTATTTATTCATGCATGCATTCATTCATTTATCTGTCTTTCCATCTATCTGCCTGTCTTTCTGTCTATCTTTCTGTCATTAATAGAGAATTATATGGGTCACATTATGTTTACTAGCCTCCACCATTAGGAGGATGCGTGCACACACTCCATTCTATCATTTATTTATTTACTTACTTGTCCTTAATCTCCAATTACATGGGTAACATTATGTTTACTAGACTCCCCCCATCACCAGTTTTGCAAAGGTAAGCGTCTAGGAAGGCTGGTTAGGAAGGGAAGGGGCAGGGTGTAAAAAGGGCATTAAGATTAGCTCCCATAGTGTGGGAGGGTTTCCACGTGGAAGTCAGTGTAGTGCAGAGAAGTCAAGTAGTGATTCTATAGAATCGTACTATGCTGATGGATAGTGACTCTAATAGGGTATGTGGTACGGAGGGAACTTGATGATCTGGGGAGCCTACTAACTTTAATATTGCTCTTACACTTGTTGATAATTGATAGTGAAAAAAACCCGGGTATTCCTGACTAGATAATGATGAAAGCCAGGGAAAAAAAAAAAGGGAGGCGTGGGTTGCAGCCGCTTGGGCTCCCGGCGGGCATCCCGCAGGTCCCTGCAAGCTGCTGAGCTCTCTCGGTTGGTCCGCAGGGGTTCCCTGGCCTTCCCCATCAGGCAGCGCGCCGCGGTGACCCCGGGGTCATTTTCCCAGGGCACCTGCGCGGCGGCCCCGCGGGCCCCCGGCAACCTGAGGCCGCTTGGCTGCTGAGCCGCTTCCGCCAGGGCCCGCCGCCGCCGCCGCCGCCCGCCTCCGAGGCGAACTCGAGGAACCTCGGGGATGGGGACCAGCGGGTGCGGATGTGGGCGCGGGCTCATGAGCCACTCGAGTGTAGTCCTCGTGCCTGGCCTCGCTCAGACGAACGCTCCTCCCTCCCCAGGAAGCAGTGAAGCGCCGCCGCCGCGGCCAGCGCTGCCGCCGCCGCCGCCGCCGCCCATGTACCCTGAAGGCCTTCGCCTGGAGGAAGGGTGCAGCCAGCGAGGCGGCCCTGTGACAGCGGCCGCTGACAGCTCCCCGCGCCCGGCGCGCCCACCCCTCGCCGCCAAATGGCTCCGCCCCTGGGCGCCCTCGGCCCCGCCCGTGCCCCACGCACATGGCCTACGCCGGAAGGGCGCGCCTGCAATTGTCAGGTTTTTTTGTTTGCGCAAGGTTTTTGAGACAGTATGTCTGTGACATTCAATCATCTTGTATTGCTGATTCAGCCCTTTCTTTTGATGAGTAGTATTTCTTTGTATGAATAAACCACAGATTTTTTAATAGGTCTGTTTTTAGTTTTGCCTGCTATGAATAAAGTCTCTGAGAATGTTTGTGTATAGGTCTTTTTTTTTTGTAAGCATAAGCACCCATTTCCATTTGAGGAAAAGCCTACAAGTGGAATTGCTGGGCCAGAAGCTCAGTATGTTTTTAAGGTTCTCCAAACTGGCAGATCGTTTTCCCAAAATGGCATACCATTTTACATGCCCACGAGTTTGATCCAAGTTGAGGTCTGGCAGTGTCATTTTTTTTTTTATTTTCATCATTCTAACGTAATTGTGATGTCACAATGTGATTTCAATTTGCTTTTACTTGATGACTAATGTTGCTGAATGTTTTTCCATGGACTCATTGGCCAGTTGTACCTCTTCTTTTATGAAACGTCTCTTCGCTTTTCTGCATTTCTTAATTCAATTTACAATGTTTTCCTATTTTGGTATCATTCATCTGCAGTTAAAAGATATTATGTTTACTAGGCTGGCCCGTTCACCAAGATCTCCCCACATTCCCCTTCACAGCCACTGTCCATCAGCATAGTAAGATGCTGTAAAATCACTCTTTGTCTTCTCTTTGATGTACAGCCCTCTGTGTGACCGCCCTCCCTCATTGTACATGCTAATCGTAATGCACGCTTTCTTTCCCTCTCCCCTTATCCCTTCCAGTCCCAACGATCCACTCCAGTCCCTTTCCCTTTGGTAACTGTAGGTCCATTCTTGGCTTCGATGAATCTGGTGCTGTTCTGCTCACTCATTTTCTCTTGGTTCTCCCTCTGAGAGGATAGTGAAATCATTTGATACTTGTCTTTCTGCTCCTGGGTTAGTTCACTGCGCTTATTACCCTGTAGCTAAATCCCTGTTGTTGTAAATAGTAGGATGTTTTCTCTTGTTTTGGCTGAATAATATTGCACTGGTCATCCTCTGATAGACACTTAGCTTGGCTCTTGTAAATAGTGTCAAACATATGGGTGCACATGTCTTTTCTAAACTGGGCTGCTGCATTTCATTATTCATATTTTACGTATGTATGTATGTATGTATGTATGTATGTATTCATTTACATACTTCCTTAATTGTTATCTATTCATTTATCCTTACTCTACAACCACATGAGTAACATTATGTTTACTACACTCCCCCCATCAGCAAGTTTCCAAAGGTAAGGGACTAGGAAGGCTGGTTGGGAAGGGACGGAGAAGGGTGTACAGGGGGCATTACCTTTAGCTGATATAATGTATGGGGAGGTCCCACGGGGAAGACAGTATAGCACAGAGAGTTCAAGTAGTGATTCTATAGCATCCTGCTACGCTGATGGACAGTGACTGTACCGGGGTATGTGGAGTGGACATGGTCTGGGGCGTGTTGTCACTCTAATGTAGCTCACATAGTTGTAGATTGCTTATCATGAATAGTGCTGTGGTAAATGTATGGGTGCACGTGTCTTTTTACAGCTGGGCTTGTGCTTTCTTTCTTCCTTACTTTCTTTCATTTTTTAGTTTTTTGTTTATTTATGAATATATATTTTTTTAATCATTTTTAATCGTTTTTAAGTTATCTATTTAATATTTCTGTGTGAATGTATGTATTTATTTACTTACTCTTTCATTCATTCATTCATTATCTATCTGTCTTTCGTTCTATGTAACTTTCTTTTTGTCTTCCATTATATGTACGTATTTATATACTTATTTATTCATGCATGCATTCATTCATTTATCTGTCTTTCCATCTATCTGCCTGTCTTTCTGTCTATCTTTCTGTCATTAATAGAGAATTATATGGGTCACATTATGTTTACTAGCCTCCACCATTAGGAGGATGCGTGCACACACTCCATTCTATCATTTATTTATTTACTTACTTGTCCTTAATCTCCAATTACATGGGTAACATTATGTTTACTAGACTCCCCCCATCACCAGTTTTGCAAAGGTAAGCGTCTAGGAAGGCTGGTTAGGAAGGGAAGGGGCAGGGTGTAAAAAGGGCATTAAGATTAGCTCCCATAGTGTGGGAGGGTTTCCACGTGGAAGTCAGTGTAGTGCAGAGAAGTCAAGTAGTGATTCTATAGAATCGTACTATGCTGATGGATAGTGACTCTAATAGGGTATGTGGTACGGAGGGAACTTGATGATCTGGGGAGCCTACTAACTTTAATATTGCTCTTACACTTGTTGATAATTGATAGTGAAAAAAACCCGGGTATTCCTGACTAGATAATGATGAAAGCCAGGGAAAAAAAAAAAGGGAGGCGTGGGTTGCAGCCGCTTGGGCTCCCGGCGGGCATCCCGCAGGTCCCTGCAAGCTGCTGAGCTCTCTCGGTTGGTCCGCAGGGTTTCCCTGGCCTTCCCCATCAGGCAGCGCGCCGCGGTGACCACGGGGTCATTTTCCCAGGGCACCTGCGCGGCGGCCCCGCGGGCCCCGGGCAACCTGAGGCCGCTTGGCTGCTGATCCGCTTCCGCCAGGGCCCGCCGCCGCCGCCGCCGCCCGCCTCCGAGGCGAACTCGAGGAACCTCGGGGATGGGGACCAGCGGGTGCGGGTGTGGGCGCGGGCTCGGGAGGCACTTGAGTGTAGTCCTCGTGCCTGGCCTCGCTCAGACGAACGCTCCTCCCTCCCCAGGAAGCAGTGAAGCGCCGCCGCCGAGGCCAGCGCTGCCGCCGCCGCCGCCGCCGCCCATGTACCCTGAAGGCCTTCGCCTGGAGGAAGGGTGCAGCCAGCGAGGCGGCCCTGTGACAGCGGCCGCTGACAGCTCCCCGCGCCCGGCGCGCCCACCCCTCGCCGCCAAATGGCTCCGCCCCTGGGCGCCCTCGGCCCCGCCCGTGCCCCACGCACATGGCCTACGCCGGAAGGGCGCGCCTGCAATTGTCAGGTTTTTTTTGTTTGCGTAAGGTTTTTGAGTCAGTATGTCTGTGACATTCAATCATCTTGTAATGCTGATTCAGCTCTTTCTTTTGATGAGTAGTATTTCTTTGTATGAATAAACCACAGATTTTTTAAAAGGTCTGTTTTTAGTTTTGCCTGCTATGAATAAAGTCTCTGAGAATGTTTGTGTATAGGTCTTTTTTTTTTGTAAGCCTAAGCACCCATTTCCATTTGAGGAAAAGCCTACACGTGGAATTGCTGGGCCAGAAGCTCAGTATGTTTTTAAGGTTCTCCAAACTGGCAGATCGTTTTCCCAAAATGGCATACCATTTTACATGCCCACGAGTTTGATCCAAGTTGAGGTCTGGCAGTGTCAGTTTTTTTTTTTATTTTCATCATTCTAACGTAATTGTGATGTCACAATGTGATTTCAATTTGCTTTTACTTGATGACTAATGTTGCTGAATGTTTTTCCATGGACTCATTGGCCAGTTGTACCTCTTCTTTTATGAAACATCTCTTCGCTTTTCTGCATTTCTTAATTCAATTTACAATGTTTTCCTATTATGGTATCATTCATCTGCAGTTACATGAAGAATATTATGTTTACTAGGCTCGCCCTTTCACCAAGATCTCCCCACATTCCCCTTCACAGCCACTGTCCATCAGCATAGTAAGATGCTGTAAAATCACTCTTTGTCTTCTCTGTGATGTACAGCCCTCTCTGTGACCCCCCTCGCACATTGTTCATGCTAATGGTAATGCACGCTTTCTTTCCCTCTCCCCTTATCCCTCCCAGTCCCAACTATCCACACCAGTCCCTTTCCATTTGGTAACTGTTCGTCCATTCTTGGCTTCGATATATCTGGTGCTGTTCTGCTCACTCATTTTCTCTTGGTTCTCCCTCTGAGAGGATAGTGAAATCAATTGATACTTGTCTTTCTGCGCCTGGTTAGTTCACTACGCATATTACCCTGTAGCTCCATCCCTGTTGTTGTAAATGGTAGGATGTTTTCTCTTGTTTTGGCTGAATAATATTGCACTGGTCATCCTCTGATGGACACTTAGCTTGTCTCTTGTAAATAGTGTCAAACATATGGGTGCACATGTCTTTTCTAAACTGGGCTGCTGCATTTCATTATTCATATTTTACGTATGTATGTATGTACATATGTATGTATGTATTCATTTACATACTTCCTTAATTGTTATCTATTCATTTATCCTTACTCTACAACCACATGAGTAACATTATGTTTACTACACTCCCCCCATCACCAAGTTACCAAAGGTAAGGGACTAGGAAGGCTTGTTGGGAAGGGACAGAGAAGGGTGTACAGGGGTCATTACCATGAGCTGATATAATGTATGGGGAGGTCCCACGCGGAAGACAGTCTAGTACACAGAGTTCAAGTAGTGATTCTATAGCATCCTGCTACGCTGATGGACAGTGACTGTACCGGGGTATGTGGAGTGGACATGGTCTGGGGCGTGTCGTCACTCTAATGTAGCTCACATAGTTGGAGATTGCTTATCATGAATAGTGCTGTGGTAAATGTATGGGTGCACGTGTCTTTTTACAGCTGGGCTGGTGCTTTCTTTCTTCCTTACTTTCTTTCATTTTTTAGTTTTTTGTTTGTTTATTTATCAATATATTTATTTATTTAATCATTTTTAATCGTTTTTAAGTTATTTATTTAATATTTCTGTGTGAATGCATGTATTTATTTACTTATTGATTCATTCATTCATTATCTATCTGTCTTTCGTTCTATGTGACTTCCTTTTTGTCTTCCATTATATGTACGTATTTATATACTTATCTATTCATGCATGCATTCATTCATTTATCTGTGTCTCCATCTATCTGCCTGTCTTTCTGTCTATCTTTCTGGCATTAATATAGAATTATATGAGTACCATTATGTTTACTAGCCTTCTCCATTAGGAGGATGCCTGCACACACACCATTCTATCATTTATTTATTTACTTACTTGTCCTTAATCTCCAATTACATGAGTAACATTATGTTTCCTAGACTGCCCCCATCACCAGTTTTGCAAAGGTTAGCTTCTAGGAAGGCTGGTTGGGAAGGAAAGGCGAAAGGTGGAAAAGGGGCATTAAGATTAGCTCCCATAGTGTGGGAGGGTTTCCACGTGGAAGTCAGTGTAGTGCAGAGAATTTAGGTAGTGAATCTATAGAATCGTACTATGCTGATGGATAGTGACTCTAATAGGGTATGTGGTACGGAGGGAACTTGATGATCTGGGGAGCCTACTAAGTATAATATTGCTCTTACACTTGTTGATGATTGATAGTGAAAAAAACCCTGCGTATTCCTTACTAGATAATGGTGAAACCATGGAAAAAAAAAAAAGGGAGGCGTGGGTTGCAGCCGCTTGGGCTCCCGGCGGGCATCCCGTAGGTCCCTGCAAGCTGCTGAGCTCTCTCGGTTGGTCCGCAGGGGTTCCCTGGCCTTCCCCATCAGGCAGCGCGCCGCGGTGACCACGGGGTCATTTTCCCAGAGCACCTGCGCGGCGGCCCCAGGGGCCCCGGGCAACCTGAGGCCGCTTGGCTGCTGAGCCGCTTCCGCCACGGCCCGCCGCCGCCGCCGCCGCCCGCCTCCGAGGCGAACTCGAGGAACCTCCGGGCTGGGGACCAGCGGGTGCGGGTGTGGGCGCGGGCTCGGGAGGCCCTTGAGTGTAGGCCTTGTGCCTGGCCTCGCTCAGACGAACGCTCCTCCCTCCCCAGGAAGCAGTGAAGCGCCGCCAGCCCCGCCGGCGCCGCCACCGCCTCCGCCGCCGCCCATGTTCCCTGAAGGCCTTCGCCTGGAGGAAGGGTGCAGCCAGCGAGGCGGCCCTGTGAGAGCGGCCGGCCGCTGACAGCTCCCCGCGCCCGGGGCGCCCACCCCTCGCCGCCAAGTGGCTCCGCCCCTGGGCGCCCTCGGCCCCGCCCGTGCCCCACGCACATGGCCTACGCCGGACGGGCGCGCCTGCAATTGTCAGGTTTTTCTGTTTGCGCAAGGTTTTTGAGACAGTATGTCTGTGACATTCAATCATCTTGTATTGCTGATTCAGCCCTTTCTTTTGATGAGTAGTATTTCTTTGTATGAATAAACCACAGATTTTTTAATAGGTCTGTTTTTAGTTTTGCCTGCTATGAATAAAGTCTCTGAGAATGTTTGTGTATAGGTCTTTTTTTTTTGTAAGCACAAGCACCCATTTCCATTTGAGGAAAAGCCTACAAGTGGAATTGCTGGGCCAGAAGCTCAGTATGTTTTTAAGGTTCTCCAAACTGGCAGATCGTTTTCCCAAAATGGCATACCATTTTACATGCCCACGAGTTTGATCCAAGTTGAGGTCTGGCAGTGTCATTTTTTTTTTATTTTGATCATTCTAACGTAATTGTGATGTCACAATGTGATTTCAATTTGCTTTTACTTGATGACTAATGTTGCTGAATGTTTTTGCATGGACTCATTGGCCAGTTGTACCTCTTCTTTTATGAAACGTCTCTTCGCTTTTCTGCATTTCTTAATTCAATTTACAATGTTTTCCTATTATGGTATCATTCATCTGCAGTTACATGAAGGATATTATGTTTACTAGGCTGGCACGTTCACCAAGATCTCCCCACATTCCCCTTCACAGCCACTGTCCATCAGCATAGTAAGATGCTGTAAAATCACTCTTTGTCTTCTCTTTGATGTACAGCCCTCTCTGTGACCGCCCTCCCTCATTGTACATGCTAATCGTAATGCACGCTTTCTTTCCCTCTCCCCTTATCCCTTCCAGTCCCAACGATCCACTCCAGTCCCTTTCCCTTTGGTAACTGTAGGTCCATTCTTGGCTTCGATGAATCTGGTGCTGTTCTGCTCACTCATTTTCTCTTGGTTCTCCCTCTGAGAGGATAGTGAAATCATTTGATACTTGTCTTTCTGCTCCTGGGTTAGTTCACTGCGCTTATTACCCTGTAGCTCCATCCCTGTTGTTGTAAATAGTAGGATGTTTTCTCTTGTTTTGGCTGAATAATATTGCACTGGTCATCCTCTGATAGACACTTAGCTTGGCTCTTGTAAATAGTGTCAAACATATGGGTGCACATGTCTTTTCTAAACTGGGCTGCTGCATTTCATTATTCATATTTTACGTATGTATGTATGTATGTATGTATGTATGTATGTATTCATTTACATACTTCCTTAATTGTTATCTATTCATTTATCCTTACTCTACAACCACATGAGTAACATTATGTTTACTACACTCCCCCCATCAGCAAGTTTCCAAAGGTAAGGGACTAGGAAGGCTGGTTGGGAAGGGACGGAGAAGGGTGTACAGGGGGCATTACCTTTAGCTGATATAATGTATGGGGAGGTCCCACGGGGAAGACAGTATAGTACAGAGAGTTCAAGTAGTGATTCTATAGCATCCTGCTACGCTGATGGACAGTGACTGTACCGGGGTATGTGGAGTGGACATGGTCTGGGGCGTGTTGTCACTCTAATGTAGCTCACATAGTTGTAGATTGCTTATCATGAATAGTGTGTGGTAAACGTACGGGTGCACGTGTCTTTTTACAGCTGGGCTGGTGCTTTCTTTCTTCCTTACTTTCTTTCATTTTTTAGTTTTTTGTTTATTTATGAATATATATTTTTTTAATCATTTTTAATCGTTTTTAAGTTATCTATTTAATATTTCTGTGTGAATGTATGTATTTATTTACTTACTCTTTCATTCATTCATTCATTATCTATCTGTCTTTCGTTCTATGTAACTTTCTTTTTGTCTTCCATTATATGTACGTATTTATATACTTATTTATTCATGCATGCATTCATTCATTTATCTGTCTTTCCATCTATCTGCCTGTCTTTCTGTCTATCTTTCTGTCATTAATAGAGAATTATATGGGTCACATTATGTTTACTAGCCTCCACCATTAGGAGGATGCGTGCACACACTCCATTCTATCATTTATTTATTTACTTACTTGTCCTTAATCTCCAATTACATGGGTAACATTATGTTTACTAGACTCCCCCCATCACCAGTTTTGCAAAGGTAAGCGTCTAGGAAGGCTGGTTAGGAAGGGAAGGGGCAGGGTGTAAAAAGGGCATTAAGATTAGCTCCCATAGTGTGGGAGGGTTTCCACGTGGAAGTCAGTGTAGTGCAGAGAAGTCAAGTAGTGATTCTATAGAATCGTACTATGCTGATGGATAGTGACTCTAATAGGGTATGTGGTACGGAGGGAACTTGATGATCTGGGGAGCCTACTAACTTTAATATTGCTCTTACACTTGTTGATAATTGATAGTGAAAAAAACCCGGGTATTCCTGACTAGATAATGATGAAAGCCAGGAAAAAAAAAAAAGGGAGGCGTGGGTTGCAGCCGCTTGGGCTCCCGGCGGGCATCCCGCAGGTCCCTGCAAGCTGCTGAGCTCTCTCGGTTGGTCCGCAGGGGTTCCCTGGCCTTCCCCATCAGGCAGCGCGCCGCGGTGACCCCGGGGTCATTTTCCCAGGGCACCTGCGCGGCGGCCCCGCGGGCCCCGGGCAACCTGAGGCCGCTTGGCTGCTGAGCCGCTTCCGCCAGGGCCCGCCGCCGCCGCCGCCGCCCGCCTCCGAGGCGAACTCGAGGAACCTCGGGGATGGGGACCAGCGGGTGCGGGTGTGGGCGCGGGCTCATGAGCCACTCGAGTGTAGTCCTCGTGCCTGGCCTCGCTCAGACGAACGCTCCTCCCTCCCCAGGAAGCAGTGAAGCGCCGCCGCCGCGGCCAGCGCTGCCGCCGCCGCCGCCGCCGCCCATGTACCCTGAAGGCCTTCGCCTGGAGGAAGGGTGCAGCCAGCGAGGCGGCCCTGTGACAGCGGCCGCTGACAGCTCCCCGCGCCCGGCGCGCCCACCCCTCGCCGCCAAATGGCTCCGCCCCTGGGCGCCCTCGGCCCCGCCCGTGCCCCACGCACATGGCCTACGCCGGAAGGGCGCGCCTGCAATTGTCAGGTTGTTTTTGTTTGCGCAAGGTTTTTGAGACAGTATGTCTGTGACATTCAATCATCTTGTATTGCTGATTCAGCCCTTTCTTTTGATGAGTAGTATTTCTTTGTATGAATAAACCACAGATTTTTTAATAGGTCTGTTTTTAGTTTTGCCTGCTATGAATAAAGTCTCTGAGAATGTTTGTGTATAGGTCTTTTTTTTTTGTAAGCATAAGCACCCATTTCCATTTGAGGAAAAGCCTACAAGTGGAATTGCTGGGCCAGAAGCTCAGTATGTTTTTAAGGTTCTCCAAACTGGCAGATCGTTTTCCCAAAATGGCATACCATTTTACATGCCCACGAGTTTGATCCAAGTTGAGGTCTGGCAGTGTCATTTTTTTTTTTATTTTCATCATTCTAACGTAATTGTGATGTCACAATGTGATTTCAATTTGCTTTTACTTGATGACTAATGTTGCTGAATGTTTTTCCATGGACTCATTGGCCAGTTGTACCTCTTCTTTTATGAAACGTCTCTTCGCTTTTCTGCATTTCTTAATTCAATTTACAATGTTTTCCTATTTTGGTATCATTCATCTGCAGTTACATGAAGGATATTATGTTTACTAGGCTGGCCCGTTCACCAAGATCTCCCCACATTCCCCTTCACAGCCACTGTCCATCAGCATAGTAAGATGCTGTAAAATCACTCTTTGTCTTCTCTTTGATGTACAGCCCTCTGTGTGACCGCCCTCCCTCATTGTACATGCTAATCGTAATGCACGCTTTCTTTCCCTCTCCCCTTATCCCTTCCAGTCCCAACGATCCACTCCAGTCCCTTTCCCTTTGGTAACTGTAGGTCCATTCTTGGCTTCGATGAATCTGGTGCTGTTCTGCTCACTCATTTTCTCTTGGTTCTCCCTCTGAGAGGATAGTGAAATCATTTGATACTTGTCTTTCTGCTCCTGGGTTAGTTCACTGCGCTTATTACCCTGTAGCTCCATCCCTGTTGTTGTAAATAGTAGGATGTTTTCTCTTGTTTTGGCTGAATAATATTGCACTGGTCATCCTCTGATAGACACTTAGCTTGGCTCTTGTAAATAGTGTCAAACATATGGGTGCACATGTCTTTTCTAAACTGGGCTGCTGCATTTCATTATTCATATTTTACGTATGTATGTATGTATGTATGTATGTATGTATTCATTTACATACTTCCTTAATTGTTATCTATTCATTTATCCTTACTCTACAACCACATGAGTAACATTATGTTTACTACACTCCCCCCATCAGCAAGTTTCCAAAGGTAAGGGACTAGGAAGGCTGGTTGGGAAGGGACGGAGAAGGGTGTACAGGGGGCATTACCTTTAGCTGATATAATGTATGGGGAGGTCCCACGGGGAAGACAGTATAGTACAGAGAGTTCAAGTAGTGATTCTATAGCATCCTGCTACGCTGATGGACAGTGACTGTACCGGGGTATGTGGAGTGGACATGGTCTGGGGCGTGTTGTCACTCTAATGTAGCTCACATAGTTGTAGATTGCTTATCATGAATAGTGTGTGGTAAACGTACGGGTGCACGTGTCTTTTTACAGCTGGGCTGGTGCTTTCTTTCTTCCTTACTTTCTTTCATTTTTTAGTTTTTTGTTTATTTATGAATATATATTTTTTTAATCATTTTTAATCGTTTTTAAGTTATCTATTTAATATTTCTGTGTGAATGTATGTATTTATTTACTTACTCTTTCATTCATTCATTCATTATCTATCTGTCTTTCGTTCTATGTAACTTTCTTTTTGTCTTCCATTATATGTACGTATTTATATACTTATTTATTCATGCATGCATTCATTCATTTATCTGTCTTTCCATCTATCTGCCTGTCTTTCTGTCTATCTTTCTGTCATTAATAGAGAATTATATGGGTCACATTATGTTTACTAGCCTCCACCATTAGGAGGATGCGTGCACACACTCCATTCTATCATTTATTTATTTACTTACTTGTCCTTAATCTCCAATTACATGGGTAACATTATGTTTACTAGACTCCCCCCATCACCAGTTTTGCAAAGGTAAGCGTCTAGGAAGGCTGGTTAGGAAGGGAAGGGGCAGGGTGTAAAAAGGGCATTAAGATTAGCTCCCATAGTGTGGGAGGGTTTCCACGTGGAAGTCAGTGTAGTGCAGAGAAGTCAAGTAGTGATTCTATAGAATCGTACTATGCTGATGGATAGTGACTCTAATAGGGTATGTGGTACGGAGGGAACTTGATGATCTGGGGAGCCTACTAACTTTAATATTGCTCTTACACTTGTTGATAATTGATAGTGAAAAAAACCCGGGTATTCCTGACTAGATAATGATGAAACCCAGGAAAAAAAAAAAAAAGGGAGGCGTGGGTTGCAGCCGCTTGGGCTCCCGGCGGGCATCCCGCAGGTCCCTGCAAGCTGCTGAGCTCTCTCGGTTGGTCCGCAGGGGTTCCCTGGCCTTCCCCATCAGGCAGCGCGCCGCGGTGACCCCGGGGTCATTTTCCCAGGGCACCTGCGCGGCGGCCCCGCGGGCCCCGGGCAACCTGAGGCCGCTTGGCTGCTGAGCCGCTTCCGCCAGGGCCCGCCGCCGCCGCCGCCGCCCGCCTCCGAGGCGAACTCGAGGAACCTCCGGGCTGGGGACCAGCGGGTGCGGGTGTGGGCGCGGGCTCGGGAGGCACTCGAGTGTAGTCCTCGTGCCTGGCCTCGCTCAGACGAACGCTCCTCCCTCCCCAGGAAGCAGTGAAGCGCCGCCGCCGCGGCCAGCGCTGCCGCCGCCGCCGCCGCCGCCCATGTACCCTGAAGGCCTTCGCCTGGAGGAAGGGTGCAGCCAGCGAGGCGGCCCTGTGACAGCGGCCGCTGACAGCTCCCCGCGCCCGGCGCGCCCACCCCTCGCCGCCAAATGGCTCCGCCCCTGGGCGCCCTCGGCCCCGCCCGTGCCCCACGCACATGGCCTACGCCGGAAGGGCGCGCCTGCAATTGTCAGGTTTTTTTTGTTTGCGTAAGGTTTTTGAGTCAGTATGTCTGTGACATTCAATCATCTTGTAATGCTGATTCAGCTCTTTCTTTTGATGAGTAGTATTTCTTTGTATGAATAAACCACAGATTTTTTAAAAGGTCTGTTTTTAGTTTTGCCTGCTATGAATAAAGTCTCTGAGAATGTTTGTGTATAGGTCTTTTTTTTTTGTAAGCCTAAGCACCCATTTCCATTTGAGGAAAAGCCTACACGTGGAATTGCTGGGCCAGAAGCTCAGTATGTTTTTAAGGTTCTCCAAACTGGCAGATCGTTTTCCCAAAATGGCATACCATTTTACATGCCCACGAGTTTGATCCAAGTTGAGGTCTGGCAGTGTCAGTTTTTTTTTTTATTTTCATCATTCTAACGTAATTGTGATGTCACAATGTGATTTCAATTTGCTTTTACTTGATGACTAATGTTGCTGAATGTTTTTCCATGGACTCATTGGCCATTTGTACCTCTTCTTTTATGAAACATCTCTTCGCTTTTCTGCATTTCTTAATTCAATTTACAATGTTTTCCTATTATGGTATCATTCATCTGCAGTTACATGAAGGATATTATGTTTACTAGGCTCGCCCTTTCACCAAGATCTCCCCACATTCCCCTTCACAGCCACTGTCCATCAGCATAGTAAGATGCTGTAAAATCACTCTTTGTCTTCTCTGTGATGTACAGCCCTCTCTGTGACCCCCCTCCCACATTGTACATGCTAATCGTAATGCACGCTTTCTTTCCCTCTCCCCTTATCCCTCCCAGTCCCAACTATCCACACCAGTCCCTTTCCATTTGGTAACTGTTCGTCCATTCTTGGCTTCGATATATCTGGTGCTGTTCTGCTCACTCATTTTCTCTTGGTTCTCCCTCTGAGAGGATAGTGAAATCATTTGATACTTGTCTTTCTGCGCCTGGTTAGTTCACTACGCATATTACCCTGTAGCTCCATCCCTGTTGTTGTAAATGGTAGGATGTTTTCTCTTGTTTTGGCTGAATAATATTGCACTGGTCATCCTCTGATGGACACTTAGCTTGGCTCTTGTAAATAGTGTCAAACATATGGGTGCACATGTCTTTTCTAAACTGGGCTGCTGCATTTCATTATTCATATTTTACGTATGTATGTATGTACATATGTATGTATGTATTCATTTACATACTTCCTTAATTGTTATCTATTCATTTATCCTTACTCTACAACCACATGAGTAACATTATGTTTACTACACTCCCCCCATCACCAAGTTACCAAAGGTAAGGGACTAGGAAGGCTGGTTGGGAAGGGACGGAGAAGGGTGTACAGGGGTCATTACCATGAGCTGATATAATGTATGGGGAGGTCCCACGCGGAAGACAGTATAGTACAGAGAGTTCAAGTAGTGATTCTATAGCATCCTGCTACGCTGATGGACAGTGACTGTACCGGGGTATGTGGAGTGGACATGGTCTGGGGCGTGTAGTCACTCTAATGTAGCTCACATAGTTGTAGATTGCTTATCATGAATAGTGCTGTGGTAAATGTATGGGTGCACGTGTCTTTTTACAGCTGGGCTGGTGCTTTCTTTCTTCCTTACTTTCTTTCATTTTTTAGTTTTTTGTTTGTTTATTTATCAATATATTTATTTATTTAATCATTTTTAATCGTTTTTAAGTTATTTATTTAATATTTCTGTGTGAATGCATGTATTTATTTACTTATTGATTCATTCATTCATTATCTATCTGTCTTTCGTTCTATGTGACTTCCTTTTTGTCTTCCATTATATGTACGTATTTATATACTTATCTATTCATGCATGCATTCATTCATTTATCTGTGTCTCCATCTATCTGCCTGTCTTTCTGTCTATCTTTCTGGCATTAATATAGAATTATATGAGTACCATTATGTTTACTAGCCTCCTCCATTAGGAGGATGCCTGCACACACACCATTCTATCATTTATTTATTTACTTACTTGTCCTTAATCTCCAATTACATGAGTAACATTATGTTTCCTAGACTGCCCCCATCACCAGTTTTGCAAAGGTTAGCTTCTAGGAAGGCTGGTTGGGAAGGGAAGGCGCAAGGTGGAAAAGGGGCATTAAGATTAGCTCCCATAGTGTGGGAGGGTTTCCACGTGGAAGTCAGTGTAGTGCAGAGAATTTAGGTAGTGAATCTATAGAATCGTACTATGCTGATGGATAGTGACTCTAATAGGGTATGTGGTACGGAGGGAACTTGATGATCTGGGGAGCCTACTAAGTATAATATTGCTCTTACACTTGTTGATGATTGATAGTGAAAAAAACCCTGCGTATTCCTTACTAGATAATGGTGAAACCCTGGAAAAAAAAAAAAGGGAGGCGTGGGTTGCAGCCGCTTGGGCTCCCGGCGGGCATCCCGCAGGTCCCTGCAAGCTGCTGAGCTCTCTCGGTTGGTCCGCAGGGGTTCCCCGGCCTTCCCCATCAGGCAGCGCGCCGCGGTGACCACGGGGTCATTTTCCCAGGGCACCTGCGCGGCGGCCCCAGGGGCCCCGGGCAACCTGAGGCCGCTTGGCTGCTGAGCCGCTTCCGCCACGGCCCGCCGCCGCCGCCGCCGCCCGCCTCCGAGGCGAACTCGAGGAACCTCCGGGCTGGGGACCAGCGGGTGCGGGTGTGGGCGCGGGCTCGGGAGGCACTCGAGTGTAGGCCTCGTGCCTGGCCTCGCTCAGACGAACGCTCCTCCCTCCCCAGGAAGCAGTGAAGCGCCGCCAGCCCCGCCGGCGCCGCCACCGCCTCCGCCGCCGCCCATGTTCCCTGAAGGCCTTCGCCTGGAGGAAGGGTGCAGCCAGCGAGGCGGCCCTGTGAGAGCGGCCGCTGACAGCTCCCCGCGCCCGGCGCGCCCACCCCTCGCCGCCAAGTGGCTCCGCCCCTGGGCGCCCTCGGCCCCGCCCGTGCCCCACGCACATGGCCTACGCCGGACGGGCGCGCCTGCAATTGTCAGGTTTTTCTGTTTGCGCAAGGTTTTTGAGACAGTATGTCTGTGACATTCAATCATCTTGTATTGCTGATTCAGCCCTTTCTTTTGATGAGTAGTATTTCTTTGTATGAATAAACCACAGATTTTTTAATAGGTCTGTTTTTAGTTTTGCCTGCTATGAATAAAGTCTCTGAGAATGTTTGTGTATAGGTCTTTTTTTTTTGTAAGCATAAGCACCCATTTCCATTTGAGGAAAAGCCTACAAGTGGAATTGCTGGGCCAGAAGCTCAGTATGTTTTTAAGGTTCTCCAAACTGGCAGATCGTTTTCCCAAAATGGCATACCATTTTACATGCCCACGAGTTTGATCCAAGTTGAGGTCTGGCAGTGTCAGTTTTTTTTTTTTATTTTCATCATTCTAACGTAATTGTGATGTCACAATGTGATTTCAATTTGCTTTTACTTGATGACTAATGTTGCTGAATGTTTTTCCATGGACTCATTGGCCAGTTGTACCTCTTCTTTTATGAAACGTCTCTTCGCTTTTCTGCATTTCTTAATTCAATTTACAATGTTTTCCTATTTTGGTATCATTCATCTGCAGTTACATGAAGGATATTATGTTTACTAGGCTGGCCCGTTCACCAAGATCTCCCCACATTCCCCTTCACAGCCACTGTCCATCAGCATAGTAAGATGCTGTAAAATCACTCTTTGTCTTCTCTTTGATGTACAGCCCTCTCTGTGACCGCCCTCCCTCATTGTACATGCTAATCGTAATGCACGCTTTCTTTCCCTCTCCCCTTATCCCTTCCAGTCCCAACGATCCACTCCAGTCCCTTTCCCTTTGGTAACTGTAGGTCCATTCTTGGCTTCGATGAATCTGGTGCTGTTCTGCTCACTCATTTTCTCTTGGTTCTCCCTCTGAGAGGATAGTGAAATCATTTGATACTTGTCTTTCTGCTCCTGGGTTAGTTCACTGCGCTTATTACCCTGTAGCTCCATCCCTGTTGTTGTAAATAGTAGGATGTTTTCTCTTGTTTTGGCTGAATAATATTGCACTGGTCATCCTCTGATAGACACTTAGCTTGGCTCTTGTAAATAGTGTCAAACATATGGGTGCACATGTCTTTTCTAAACTGGGCTGCTGCATTTCATTATTCATATTTTACGTATGTATGTATGTATGTATGTATGTATGTATTCATTTACATACTTCCTTAATTGTTATCTATTCATTTATCCTTACTCTACAACCACATGAGTAACATTATGTTTACTACACTCCCCCCATCAGCAAGTTACCAAAGGTAAGGGACTAGGAAGGCTGGTTGGGAAGGGACGGAGAAGGGTGTACAGGGGGCATTACCTTTAGCTGATATAATGTATGGGGAGGTCCCACGGGGAAGACAGTATAGTACAGAGAGTTCAAGTAGTGATTCTATAGCATCCTGCTACGCTGATGGACAGTGACTGTACCGGGGTATGTGGAGTGGACATGGTCTGGGGCGTGTTGTCACTCTAATGTAGCTCACATAGTTGTAGATTGCTTATCATGAATAGTGTGTGGTAAACGTACGGGTGCACGTGTCTTTTTACAGCTGGGCTGGTGCTTTCTTTCTTCCTTACTTTCTTTCATTTTTTAGTTTTTTGTTTATTTATGAATATATATTTTTTTAATCATTTTTAATCGTTTTTAAGTTATCTATTTAATATTTCTGTGTGAATGTATGTATTTATTTACTTACTCTTTCATTCATTCATTCATTATCTATCTATCTGTCTTTCGTTCTATGTAACTTTCTTTTTGTCTTCCATTATATGTACGTATTTATATACTTATTTATTCATGCATGCATTCATTCATTTATCTGTCTTTCCATCTATCTGCCTGTCTTTCTGTCTATCTTTCTGTCATTAATAGAGAATTATATGGGTCACATTATGTTTACTAGCCTCCACCATTAGGAGGATGCGTGCACACACTCCATTCTATCATTTATTTATTTACTTACTTGTCCTTAATCTCCAATTACATGGGTAACATTATGTTTACTAGACTCCCCCCATCACCAGTTTTGCAAAGGTAAGCGTCTAGGAAGGCTGGTTAGGAAGGGAAGGGGCAGGGTGTAAAAAGGGCATTAAGATTAGCTCCCATAGTGTGGGAGGGTTTCCACGTGGAAGTCAGTGTAGTGCAGAGAAGTCAAGTAGTGATTCTATAGAATCGTACTATGCTGATGGATAGTGACTCTAATAGGGTATGTGGTACGGAGGGAACTTGATGATCTGGGGAGCCTACTAACTTTAATATTGCTCTTACACTTGTTGATAATTGATAGTGAAAAAAACCCGGGTATTCCTGACTAGATAATGATGAAACCCAGGGAAAAAAAAAAAAGGGAGGCGTGGGTTGCAGCCGCTTGGGCTCCCGGCGGGCATCCCGCAGGTCCCTGCAAGCTGCTGAGCTCTCTCGGTTGGTCCGCAGGGGTTCCCTGGCCTTCCCCATCAGGCAGCGCGCCGCGGTGACCCCGGGGTCATTTTCCCAGGGCACCTGCGCGGCGGCCCCGCGGGCCCCGGGCAACCTGAGGCCGCTTGGCTGCTGAGCCGCTTCCGCCAGGGCCCGCCGCCGCCGCCGCCGCCCGCCTCCGAGGCGAACTCGAGGAACCTCCGGGCTGGGGACCAGCGGGTGCGGGTGTGGGCGCGGGCTCGGGAGGCACTCGAGTGTAGTCCTCGTGCCTGGCCTCGCTCAGACGAACGCTCCTCCCTCCCCAGGAAGCAGTGAAGCGCCGCCGCCGCGGCCAGCGCTGCCGCCGCCGCCGCCGCCGCCCATGTACCCTGAAGGCCTTCGCCTGGAGGAAGGGTGCAGCCAGCGAGGCGGCCCTGTGACAGCGGCCGCTGACAGCTCCCCGCGCCCGGCGCGCCCACCCCTCGCCGCCAAATGGCTCCGCCCCTGGGCGCCCTCGGCCCCGCCCGTGCCCCACGCACATGGCCTACGCCGGAAGGGCGCGCCTGCAATTGTCAGGTTTTTTTTGTTTGCGTAAGGTTTTTGAGTCAGTATGTCTGTGACATTCAATCATCTTGTAATGCTGATTCAGCTCTTTCTTTTGATGAGTAGTATTTCTTTGTATGAATAAACCACAGATTTTTTAAAAGGTCTGTTTTTAGTTTTGCCTGCTATGAATAAAGTCTCTGAGAATGTTTGTGTATAGGTCTTTTTTTTTTGTAAGCCTAAGCACCCATTTCCATTTGAGGAAAAGCCTACACGTGGAATTGCTGGGCCATAAGCTCAGTATGTTTTTAAGGTTCTCCAAACTGGCAGATCGTTTTCCCAAAATGGCATACCATTTTACATGCCCACGAGTTTGATCCAAGTTGAGGTCTGGCAGTGTCAGTTTTTTTTTTTTATTTTCATCATTCTAACGTAATTGTGATGTCACAATGTGATTTCAATTTGCTTCTATTTGATGACTAACGTTGCTGAATGTTTTTCCATGGACTCATTGGCCATTTGTACCTCTTCTTTTATGAAACATCTCTTCGCTTTTCTGCATTTCTTAATTCAATTTACAATGTTTTCCTATTATGGTATCATTCATCTGCAGTTACATGAAGGATATTATGTTTACTAGGCTCGCCCTTTCACCAAGATCTCCCCACATTCCCCTTCACAGCCACTGTCCATCAGCATAGTAAGATGCTGTAAAATCACTCTTTGTCTTCTCTGTGATGTACAGCCCTCTCTGTGACCCCCCTCCCTCATTGTACATGCTAATCGTAATGCACGCTTTCTTTCCCTCTCCCCTTATCCCTCCCAGTCCCAACTATCCACACCAGTCCCTTTCCATTTGGTAACTGTTCGTCCATTCTTGGCTTCGATATATCTGGTGCTGTTCTGCTCACTCATTTTCTCTTGGTTCTCCCTCTGAGAGGATAGTGAAATCATTTGATACTTGTCTTTCTGCTCCTGGTTAGTTCACTACGCATATTACCCTGTAGCTCCATCCCTGTTGTTGTAAATGGTAGGATGTTTTCTCTTGTTTTGGCTGAATAATATTGCACTGGTCATCCTCTGATGGACACTTAGCTTGGCTCTTGTAAATAGTGTCAAACATATGGGTGCACATGTCTTTTCTAAACTGGGCTGCTGCATTTCATTATTCATATTTTACGTATGTATGTATGTATGTATGTATGTATGTATTCATTTACATACTTCCTTAATTGTTATCTATTCATTTATCCTTACTCTACAACCACATGAGTAACATTATGTTTACTACACTCCCCCCATCAGCAAGTTACCAAAGGTAAGGGACTAGGAAGGCTGGTTGGGAAGGGACGGAGAAGGGTGTACAGGGGGCATTACCTTTAGCTGATATAATGTATGGGGAGGTCCCACGGGGAAGACAGTATAGTACAGAGAGTTCAAGTAGTGATTCTATAGCATCCTGCTACGCTGATGGACAGTGACTGTACCGGGGTATGTGGAGTGGACATGGTCTGGGGCGTGTTGTCACTCTAATGTAGCTCACATAGTTGTAGATTGCTTATCATGAATAGTGCTGTGGTAAATGTATGGGTGCACGTGTCTTTTTACAGCTGGGCTGGTGCTTTCTTTCTTCCTTACTTTCTTTCATTTTTTAGTTTTTTGTTTATTTATGAATATATATATTTTTTAATCATTTTTAATCGTTTTTAAGTTATCTATTTAATATTTCTGTGTGAATGTATGTATTTATTTACTTACTCTTTCATTCATTCATTCATTATCTATCTGTCTTTCGTTCTATGTAACTTTCTTTTTGTCTTCCATTATATGTACGTATTTATATACTTATTTATTCATGCATGCATTCATTCATTTATCTGTCTTTCCATCTATCTGCCTGTCTTTCTGTCTATCTTTCTGTCATTAATAGAGAATTATATGGGTCACATTATGTTTACTAGCCTCCACCATTAGGAGGATGCGTGCACACACTCCATTCTATCATTTATTTATTTACTTACTTGTCCTTAATCTCCAATTACATGGGTAACATTATGTTTACTAGACTCCCCCCATCACCAGTTTTGCAAAGGTAAGCGTCTAGGAAGGCTGGTTAGGAAGGGAAGGGGCAGGGTGTAAAAAGGGCATTAAGATTAGCTCCCATAGTGTGGGAGGGTTTCCACGTGGAAGTCAGTGTAGTGCAGAGAAGTCAAGTAGTGATTCTATAGAATCGTACTATGCTGATGGATAGTGACTCTAATAGGGTATGTGGTACGGAGGGAACTTGATGATCTGGGGAGCCTACTAACTTTAATATTGCTCTTACACTTGTTGATAATTGATAGTGAAAAAAACCCGGGTATTCCTGACTAGATAATGATGAAACCCAGGAAAAAAAAAAAAGGGAGGCGTGGGTTGCAGCCGCTTGGGCTCCCGGCGGGCATCCCGCAGGTCCCTGCAAGCTGCTGAGCTCTCTCGGTTGGTCCGCAGGGGTTCCCTGGCCTTCCCCATCAGGCAGCGCGCCGCGGTGACCCCGGGGTCATTTTCCCAGGGCACCTGCGCGGCGGCCCCGCGGGCCCCGGGCAACCTGAGGCCGCTTGGCTGCTGAGCCGCTTCCGCCAGGGCCCGCCGCCGCCGCCGCCGCCCGCCTCCGAGGCGAACTCGAGGAACCTCCGGGCTGGGGACCAGCGGGTGCGGGTGTGGGCGCGGGCTCGGGAGGCACTCGAGTGTAGTCCTCGTGCCTGGCCTCGCTCAGACGAACGCTCCTCCCTCCCCAGGAAGCAGTGAAGCGCCGCCGCCGCGGCCAGCGCTGCCGCCGCCGCCGCCGCCGCCCATGTACCCTGAAGGCCTTCGCCTGGAGGAAGGGTGCAGCCAGCGAGGCGGCCCTGTGACAGCGGCCGCTGACAGCTCCCCGCGCCCGGCGCGCCCACCCCTCGCCGCCAAATGGCTCCGCCCCTGGGCGCCCTCGGCCCCGCCCGTGCCCCACGCACATGGCCTACGCCGGAAGGGCGCGCCTGCAATTGTCAGGTTTTTTTTGTTTGCGTAAGGTTTTTGAGTCAGTATGTCTGTGACATTCAATCATCTTGTAATGCTGATTCAGCTCTTTCTTTTGATGAGTAGTATTTCTTTGTATGAATAAACCACAGATTTTTTAAAAGGTCTGTTTTTAGTTTTGCCTGCTATGAATAAAGTCTCTGAGAATGTTTGTGTATAGGTCTTTTTTTTTTGTAAGCCTAAGCACCCATTTCCATTTGAGGAAAAGCCTACACGTGGAATTGCTGGGCCATAAGCTCAGTATGTTTTTAAGGTTCTCCAAACTGGCAGATCGTTTTCCCAAAATGGCATACCATTTTACATGCCCACGAGTTTGATCCAAGTTGAGGTCTGGCAGTGTCAGTTTTTTTTTTTATTTTCATCATTCTAACGTAATTGTGATGTCACAATGTGATTTCAATTTGCTTCTATTTGATGACTAACGTTGCTGAATGTTTTTCCATGGACTCATTGGCCATTTGTACCTCTTCTTTTATGAAACATCTCTTCGCTTTTCTGCATTTCTTAATTCAATTTACAATGTTTTCCTATTATGGTATCATTCATCTGCAGTTACATGAAGGATATTATGTTTACTAGGCTCGCCCTTTCACCAAGATCTCCCCACATTCCCCTTCACAGCCACTGTCCATCAGCATAGTAAGATGCTGTAAAATCACTCTTTGTCTTCTCTGTGATGTACAGCCCTCTCTGTGACCCCCCTCCCACATTGTACATGCTAATCGTAATGCACGCTTTCTTTCCCTCTCCCCTTATCCCTCCCAGTCCCAACTATCCACACCAGTCCCTTTCCATTTGGTAACTGTTCGTCCATTCTTGGCTTCGATATATCTGGTGCTGTTCTGCTCACTCATTTTCTCTTGGTTCTCCCTCTGAGAGGATAGTGAAATCATTTGATACTTGTCTTTCTGCGCCTGGTTAGTTCACTACGCATATTACCCTGTAGCTCCATCCCTGTTGTTGTAAATGGTAGGATGTTTTCTCTTGTTTTGGCTGAATAATATTGCACTGGTCATCCTCTGATGGACACTTAGCTTGGCTCTTGTAAATAGTGTCAAACATATGGGTGCACATGTCTTTTCTAAACTGGGCTGCTGCATTTCATTATTCATATTTTACGTATGTATGTATGTACATATGTATGTATGTATTCATTTACATACTTCCTTAATTGTTATCTATTCATTTATCCTTACTCTACAACCACATGAGTAACATTATGTTTACTACACTCCCCCCATCACCAAGTTACCAAAGGTAAGGGACTAGGAAGGCTGGTTGGGAAGGGACGGAGAAGGGTGTACAGGGGTCATTACCATGAGCTGATATAATGTATGGGGAGGTCCCACGCGGAAGACAGTATAGTACAGAGAGTTCAAGTAGTGATTCTATAGCATCCTGCTACGCTGATGGACAGTGACTGTACCGGGGTATGTGGAGTGGACATGGTCTGGGGCGTGTAGTCACTCTAATGTAGCTCACATAGTTGTAGATTGCTTATCATGAATAGTGCTGTGGTAAATGTATGGGTGCACGTGTCTTTTTACAGCTGGGCTGGTGCTTTCTTTCTTCCTTACTTTCTTTCATTTTTTAGTTTTTTGTTTGTTTATTTATCAATATATTTATTTATTTAATCATTTTTAATCGTTTTTAAGTTATTTATTTAATATTTCTGTGTGAATGCATGTATTTATTTACTTATTGATTCATTCATTCATTATCTATCTGTCTTTCGTTCTATGTGACTTCCTTTTTGTCTTCCATTATATGTACGTATTTATATACTTATCTATTCATGCATGCATTCATTCATTTATCTGTGTCTCCATCTATCTGCCTGTCTTTCTGTCTATCTTTCTGGCATTAATATAGAATTATATGAGTACCATTATGTTTACTAGCCTCCTCCATTAGGAGGATGCCTGCACACACACCATTCTATCATTTATTTATTTACTTACTTGTCCTTAATCTCCAATTACATGAGTAACATTATGTTTCCTAGACTGCCCCCATCACCAGTTTTGCAAAGGTTAGCTTCTAGGAAGGCTGGTTGGGAAGGGAAGGCGCAAGGTGGAAAAGGGGCATTAAGATTAGCTCCCATAGTGTGGGAGGGTTTCCACGTGGAAGTCAGTGTAGTGCAGAGAATTTAGGTAGTGAATCTATAGAATCGTACTATGCTGATGGATAGTGACTCTAATAGGGTATGTGGTACGGAGGGAACTTGATGATCTGGGGAGCCTACTAAGTATAATATTGCTCTTACACTTGTTGATGATTGATAGTGAAAAAAACCCTGCGTATTCCTTACTAGATAATGGTGAAACCCTGGAAAAAAAAAAAAGGGAGGCGTGGGTTGCAGCCGCTTGGGCTCCCGGCGGGCATCCCGCAGGTCCCTGCAAGCTGCTGAGCTCTCTCGGTTGGTCCGCAGGGGTTCCCCGGCCTTCCCCATCAGGCAGCGCGCCGCGGTGACCACGGGGTCATTTTCCCAGGGCACCTGCGCGGCGGCCCCAGGGGCCCCGGGCAACCTGAGGCCGCTTGGCTGCTGAGCCGCTTCCGCCACGGCCCGCCGCCGCCGCCGCCGCCCGCCTCCGAGGCGAACTCGAGGAACCTCCGGGCTGGGGACCAGCGGGTGCGGGTGTGGGCGCGGGCTCGGGAGGCACTCGAGTGTAGGCCTCGTGCCTGGCCTCGCTCAGACGAACGCTGCTCCCTCCCCAGGAAGCAGTGAAGCGCCGCCAGCCCCGCCGGCGCCGCCACCGCCTCCGCCGCCGCCCATGTTCCCTGAAGGCCTTCGCCTGGAGGAAGGGTGCAGCCAGCGAGGCGGCCCTGTGAGAGCGGCCGCTGACAGCTCCCCGCGCCCGGCGCGCCCACCCCTCGCCGCCAAGTGGCTCCGCCCCTGGGCGCCCTCGGCCCCGCCCGTGCCCCACGCACATGGCCTACGCCGGACGGGCGCGCCTGCAATTGTCAGGTTTTTCTGTTTGCGCAAGGTTTTTGAGACAGTATGTCTGTGACATTCAATCATCTTGTATTGCTGATTCAGCCCTTTCTTTTGATGAGTAGTATTTCTTTGTATGAATAAACCACAGATTTTTTAATAGGTCTGTTTTTAGTTTTGCCTGCTATGAATAAAGTCTCTGAGAATGTTTGTGTATAGGTCTTTTTTTTTTGTAAGCATAAGCACCCATTTCCATTTGAGGAAAAGCCTACAAGTGGAATTGCTGGGCCAGAAGCTCAGTATGTTTTTAAGGTTCTCCAAACTGGCAGATCGTTTTCCCAAAATGGCATACCATTTTACATGCCCACGAGTTTGATCCAAGTTGAGGTCTGGCAGTGTCAGTTTTTTTTTTTTATTTTCATCATTCTAACGTAATTGTGATGTCACAATGTGATTTCAATTTGCTTTTACTTGATGACTAATGTTGCTGAATGTTTTTCCATGGACTCATTGGCCAGTTGTACCTCTTCTTTTATGAAACGTCTCTTCGCTTTTCTGCATTTCTTAATTCAATTTACAATGTTTTCCTATTTTGGTATCATTCATCTGCAGTTACATGAAGGATATTATGTTTACTAGGCTGGCCCGTTCACCAAGATCTCCCCACATTCCCCTTCACAGCCACTGTCCATCAGCATAGTAAGATGCTGTAAAATCACTCTTTGTCTTCTCTTTGATGTACAGCCCTCTGTGTGACCGCCCTCCCTCATTGTACATGCTAATCGTAATGCACGCTTTCTTTCCCTCTCCCCTTATCCCTTCCAGTCCCAACGATCCACTCCAGTCCCTTTCCCTTTGGTAACTGTAGGTCCATTCTTGGCTTCGATGAATCTGGTGCTGTTCTGCTCACTCATTTTCTCTTGGTTCTCCCTCTGAGAGGATAGTGAAATCATTTGATACTTGTCTTTCTGCTCCTGGGTTAGTTCACTGCGCTTATTACCCTGTAGCTCCATCCCTGTTGTTGTAAATAGTAGGATGTTTTCTCTTGTTTTGGCTGAATAATATTGCACTGGTCATCCTCTGATAGACACTTAGCTTGGCTCTTGTAAATAGTGTCAAACATATGGGTGCACATGTCTTTTCTAAACTGGGCTGCTGCATTTCATTATTCATATTTTACGTATGTATGTATGTATGTATGTATGTATGTATTCATTTACATACTTCCTTAATTGTTATCTATTCATTTATCCTTACTCTACAACCACATGAGTAACATTATGTTTACTACACTCCCCCCATCAGCAAGTTACCAAAGGTAAGGGACTAGGAAGGCTGGTTGGGAAGGGACGGAGAAGGGTGTACAGGGGGCATTACCTTTAGCTGATATAATGTATGGGGAGGTCCCACGGGGAAGACAGTATAGTACAGAGAGTTCAAGTAGTGATTCTATAGCATCCTGCTACGCTGATGGACAGTGACTGTACCGGGGTATGTGGAGTGGACATGGTCTGGGGCGTGTTGTCACTCTAATGTAGCTCACATAGTTGTAGATTGCTTATCATGAATAGTGTGTGGTAAACGTACGGGTGCACGTGTCTTTTTACAGCTGGGCTGGTGCTTTCTTTCTTCCTTACTTTCTTTCATTTTTTAGTTTTTTGTTTATTTATGAATATATATATTTTTTAATCATTTTTAATCGTTTTTAAGTTATCTATTTAATATTTCTGTGTGAATGTATGTATTTATTTACTTACTCTTTCATTCATTCATTCATTATCTATCTATCTGTCTTTCGTTCTATGTAACTTTCTTTTTGTCTTCCATTATATGTACGTATTTATATACTTATTTATTCATGCATGCATTCATTCATTTATCTGTCTTTCCATCTATCTGCCTGTCTTTCTGTCTATCTTTCTGTCATTAATAGAGAATTATATGGGTCACATTATGTTTACTAGCCTCCACCATTAGGAGGATGCGTGCACACACTCCATTCTATCATTTATTTATTTACTTACTTGTCCTTAATCTCCAATTACATGGGTAACATTATGTTTACTAGACTCCCCCCATCACCAGTTTTGCAAAGGTAAGCGTCTAGGAAGGCTGGTTAGGAAGGGAAGGGGCAGGGTGTAAAAAGGGCATTAAGATTAGCTCCCATAGTGTGGGAGGGTTTCCACGTGGAAGTCAGTGTAGTGCAGAGAAGTCAAGTAGTGATTCTATAGAATCGTACTATGCTGATGGATAGTGACTCTAATAGGGTATGTGGTACGGAGGGAACTTGATGATCTGGGGAGCCTACTAACTTTAATATTGCTCTTACACTTGTTGATAATTGATAGTGAAAAAAACCCGGGTATTCCTGACTAGATAATGATGAAACCCAGGAAAAAAAAAAAAGGGAGGCGTGGGTTGCAGCCGCTTGGGCTCCCGGCGGGCATCCCGCAGGTCCCTGCAAGCTGCTGAGCTCTCTCGGTTGGTCCGCAGGGGTTCCCTGGCCTTCCCCATCAGGCAGCGCGCCGCGGTGACCCCGGGGTCATTTTCCCAGGGCACCTGCGCGGCGGCCCCGCGGGCCCCGGGCAACCTGAGGCCGCTTGGCTGCTGAGCCGCTTCCGCCAGGGCCCGCCGCCGCCGCCGCCGCCCGCCTCCGAGGCGAACTCGAGGAACCTCCGGGCTGGGGACCAGCGGGTGCGGGTGTGGGCGCGGGCTCGGGAGGCACTCGAGTGTAGTCCTCGTGCCTGGCCTCGCTCAGACGAACGCTCCTCCCTCCCCAGGAAGCAGTGAAGCGCCGCCGCCGCGGCCAGCGCTGCCGCCGCCGCCGCCGCCGCCCATGTACCCTGAAGGCCTTCGCCTGGAGGAAGGGTGCAGCCAGCGAGGCGGCCCTGTGACAGCGGCCGCTGACAGCTCCCCGCGCCCGGCGCGCCCACCCCTCGCCGCCAAATGGCTCCGCCCCTGGGCGCCCTCGGCCCCGCCCGTGCCCCACGCACATGGCCTACGCCGGAAGGGCGCGCCTGCAATTGTCAGGTTTTTTTTGTTTGCGTAAGGTTTTTGAGTCAGTATGTCTGTGACATTCAATCATCTTGTAATGCTGATTCAGCTCTTTCTTTTGATGAGTAGTATTTCTTTGTATGAATAAACCACAGATTTTTTAAAAGGTCTGTTTTTAGTTTTGCCTGCTATGAATAAAGTCTCTGAGAATGTTTGTGTATAGGTCTTTTTTTTTTGTAAGCCTAAGCACCCATTTCCATTTGAGGAAAAGCCTACACGTGGAATTGCTGGGCCATAAGCTCAGTATGTTTTTAAGGTTCTCCAAACTGGCAGATCGTTTTCCCAAAATGGCATACCATTTTACATGCCCACGAGTTTGATCCAAGTTGAGGTCTGGCAGTGTCAGTTTTTTTTTTTATTTTCATCATTCTAACGTAATTGTGATGTCACAATGTGATTTCAATTTGCTTCTATTTGATGACTAACGTTGCTGAATGTTTTTCCATGGACTCATTGGCCATTTGTACCTCTTCTTTTATGAAACATCTCTTCGCTTTTCTGCATTTCTTAATTCAATTTACAATGTTTTCCTATTATGGTATCATTCATCTGCAGTTACATGAAGGATATTATGTTTACTAGGCTCGCCCTTTCACCAAGATCTCCCCACATTCCCCTTCACAGCCACTGTCCATCAGCATAGTAAGATGCTGTAAAATCACTCTTTGTCTTCTCTGTGATGTACAGCCCTCTCTGTGACCCCCCTCCCACATTGTACATGCTAATCGTAATGCACGCTTTCTTTCCCTCTCCCCTTATCCCTCCCAGTCCCAACTATCCACACCAGTCCCTTTCCATTTGGTAACTCTTCGTCCATTCTTGGCTTCGATATATCTGGTGCTGTTCTGCTCACTCATTTTCTCTTGGTTCTCCCTCTGAGAGGATAGTGAAATCATTTGATACTTGTCTTTCTGCGCCTGGTTAGTTCACTACGCATATTACCCTGTAGCTCCATCCCTGTTGTTGTAAATGGTAGGATGTTTTCTCTTGTTTTGGCTGAATAATATTGCACTGGTCATCCTCTGATGGACACTTAGCTTGGCTCTTGTAAATAGTGTCAAACATATGGGTGCACATGTCTTTTCTAAACTGGGCTGCTGCATTTCATTATTCATATTTTACGTATGTATGTATGTACATATGTATGTATGTATTCATTTACATACTTCCTTAATTGTTATCCATTCATTTATCCTTACTCTACAACCACATGAGTAACATTATGTTTACTACACTCCCCCCATCACCAAGTTACCAAAGGTAAGGGACTAGGAAGGCTGGTTGGGAAGGGACGGAGAAGGGTGTACAGGGGTCATTACCATGAGCTGATATAATGTATGGGGAGGTCCCACGCGGAAGACAGTATAGTACAGAGAGTTCAAGTAGTGATTCTATAGCATCCTGCTACGCTGATGGACAGTGACTGTACCGGGGTATGTGGAGTGGACATGGTCTGGGGCGTGTAGTCACTCTAATGTAGCTCACATAGTTGTAGATTGCTTATCATGAATAGTGCTGTGGTAAATGTATGGGTGCACGTGTCTTTTTACAGCTGGGCTGGTGCTTTCTTTCTTCCTTACTTTCTTTCATTTTTTAGTTTTTTGTTTGTTTATTTATCAATATATTTATTTATTTAATCATTTTTAATCGTTTTTAAGTTATTTATTTAATATTTCTGTGTGAATGCATGTATTTATTTACTTATTGATTCATTCATTCATTATCTATCTGTCTTTCGTTCTATGTGACTTCCTTTTTGTCTTCCATTATATGTACGTATTTATATACTTATCTATTCATGCATGCATTCATTCATTTATCTGTGTCTCCATCTATCTGCCTGTCTTTCTGTCTATCTTTCTGGCATTAATATAGAATTATATGAGTACCATTATGTTTACTAGCCTCCTCCATTAGGAGGATGCCTGCACACACACCATTCTATCATTTATTTATTTACTTACTTGTCCTTAATCTCCAATTACATGAGTAACATTATGTTTCCTAGACTGCCCCCATCACCAGTTTTGCAAAGGTTAGCTTCTAGGAAGGCTGGTTGGGAAGGGAAGGCGCAAGGTGGAAAAGGGGCATTAAGATTAGCTCCCATAGTGTGGGAGGGTTTCCACGTGGAAGTCAGTGTAGTGCAGAGAATTTAGGTAGTGAATCTATAGAATCGTACTATGCTGATGGATAGTGACTCTAATAGGGTATGTGGTACGGAGGGAACTTGATGATCTGGGGAGCCTACTAAGTATAATATTGCTCTTACACTTGTTGATGATTGATAGTGAAAAAAACCCTGCGTATTCCTTACTAGATAATGGTGAAACCCTGGAAAAAAAAAAAAGGGAGGCGTGGGTTGCAGCCGCTTGGGCTCCCGGCGGGCATCCCGCAGGTCCCTGCAAGCTGCTGAGCTCTCTCGGTTGGTCCGCAGGGGTTCCCCGGCCTTCCCCATCAGGCAGCGCGCCGCGGTGACCACGGGGTCATTTTCCCAGGGCACCTGCGCGGCGGCCCCAGGGGCCCCGGGCAACCTGAGGCCGCTTGGCTGCTGAGCCGCTTCCGCCACGGCCCGCCGCCGCCGCCGCCGCCCGCCTCCGAGGCGAACTCGAGGAACCTCCGGGCTGGGGACCAGCGGGTGCGGGTGTGGGCGCGGGCTCGGGAGGCACTCGAGTGTAGGCCTCGTGCCTGGCCTCGCTCAGACGAACGCTGCTCCCTCCCCAGGAAGCAGTGAAGCGCCGCCAGCCCCGCCGGCGCCGCCACCGCCTCCGCCGCCGCCCATGTTCCCTGAAGGCCTTCGCCTGGAGGAAGGGTGCAGCCAGCGAGGCGGCCCTGTGAGAGCGGCCGCTGACAGCTCCCCGCGCCCGGCGCGCCCACCCCTCGCCGCCAAGTGGCTCCGCCCCTGGGCGCCCTCGGCCCCGCCCGTGCCCCACGCACATGGCCTACGCCGGACGGGCGCGCCTGCAATTGTCAGGTTTTTCTGTTTGCGCAAGGTTTTTGAGACAGTATGTCTGTGACATTCAATCATCTTGTATTGCTGATTCAGCCCTTTCTTTTGATGAGTAGTATTTCTTTGTATGAATAAACCACAGATTTTTTAATAGGTCTGTTTTTAGTTTTGCCTGCTATGAATAAAGTCTCTGAGAATGTTTGTGTATAGGTCTTTTTTTTTTGTAAGCATAAGCACCCATTTCCATTTGAGGAAAAGCCTACAAGTGGAATTGCTGGGCCAGAAGCTCAGTATGTTTTTAAGGTTCTCCAAACTGGCAGATCGTTTTCCCAAAATGGCATACCATTTTACATGCCCACGAGTTTGATCCAAGTTGAGGTCTGGCAGTGTCAGTTTTTTTTTTTATTTTCATCATTCTAACGTAATTGTGATGTCACAATGTGATTTCAATTTGCTTTTACTTGATGACTAATGTTGCTGAATGTTTTTCCATGGACTCATTGGCCAGTTGTACCTCTTCTTTTATGAAACGTCTCTTCGCTTTTCTGCATTTCTTAATTCAATTTACAATGTTTTCCTATTTTGGTATCATTCATCTGCAGTTACATGAAGGATATTATGTTTACTAGGCTGGCCCGTTCACCAAGATCTCCCCACATTCCCCTTCACAGCCACTGTCCATCAGCATAGTAAGATGCTGTAAAATCACTCTTTGTCTTCTCTTTGATGTACAGCCCTCTGTGTGACCGCCCTCCCTCATTGTACATGCTAATCGTAATGCACGCTTTCTTTCCCTCTCCCCTTATCCCTTCCAGTCCCAACGATCCACTCCAGTCCCTTTCCCTTTGGTAACTGTAGGTCCATTCTTGGCTTCGATGAATCTGGTGCTGTTCTGCTCACTCATTTTCTCTTGGTTCTCCCTCTGAGAGGATAGTGAAATCATTTGATACTTGTCTTTCTGCTCCTGGGTTAGTTCACTGCGCTTATTACCCTGTAGCTCCATCCCTGTTGTTGTAAATAGTAGGATGTTTTCTCTTGTTTTGGCTGAATAATATTGCACTGGTCATCCTCTGATAGACACTTAGCTTGGCTCTTGTAAATAGTGTCAAACATATGGGTGCACATGTCTTTTCTAAACTGGGCTGCTGCATTTCATTATTCATATTTTACGTATGTATGTATGTATGTATGTATGTATGTATGTATTCATTTACATACTTCCTTAATTGTTATCTATTCATTTATCCTTACTCTACAACCACATGAGTAACATTATGTTTACTACACTCCCCCCATCAGCAAGTTACCAAAGGTAAGGGACTAGGAAGGCTGGTTGGGAAGGGACGGAGAAGGGTGTACAGGGGGCATTACCTTTAGCTGATATAATGTATGGGGAGGTCCCACGGGGAAGACAGTATAGTACAGAGAGTTCAAGTAGTGATTCTATAGCATCCTGCTACGCTGATGGACAGTGACTGTACCGGGGTATGTGGAGTGGACATGGTCTGGGGCGTGTTGTCACTCTAATGTAGCTCACATAGTTGTAGATTGCTTATCATGAATAGTGTGTGGTAAACGTACGGGTGCACGTGTCTTTTTACAGCTGGGCTGGTGCTTTCTTTCTTCCTTACTTTCTTTCATTTTTTAGTTTTTTGTTTATTTATGAATATATATTTTTTTAATCATTTTTAATCGTTTTTAAGTTATCTATTTAATATTTCTGTGTGAATGTATGTATTTATTTACTTACTCTTTCATTCATTCATTCATTATCTATCTATCTGTCTTTCGTTCTATGTAACTTTCTTTTTGTCTTCCATTATATGTACGTATTTATATACTTATTTATTCATGCATGCATTCATTCATTTATCTGTCTTTCCATCTATCTGCCTGTCTTTCTGTCTATCTTTCTGTCATTAATAGAGAATTATATGGGTCACATTATGTTTACTAGCCTCCACCATTAGGAGGATGCGTGCACACACTCCATTCTATCATTTATTTATTTACTTACTTGTCCTTAATCTCCAATTACATGGGTAACATTATGTTTACTAGACTCCCCCCATCACCAGTTTTGCAAAGGTAAGCGTCTAGGAAGGCTGGTTAGGAAGGGAAGGGGCAGGGTGTAAAAAGGGCATTAAGATTAGCTCCCATAGTGTGGGAGGGTTTCCACGTGGAAGTCAGTGTAGTGCAGAGAAGTCAAGTAGTGATTCTATAGAATCGTACTATGCTGATGGATAGTGACTCTAATAGGGTATGTGGTACGGAGGGAACTTGATGATCTGGGGAGCCTACTAACTTTAATATTGCTCTTACACTTGTTGATAATTGATAGTGAAAAAAACCCGGGTATTCCTGACTAGATAATGATGAAACCCAGGAAAAAAAAAAAAGGGAGGCGTGGGTTGCAGCCGCTTGGGCTCCCGGCGGGCATCCCGCAGGTCCCTGCAAGCTGCTGAGCTCTCTCGGTTGGTCCGCAGGGGTTCCCTGGCCTTCCCCATCAGGCAGCGCGCCGCGGTGACCCCGGGGTCATTTTCCCAGGGCACCTGCGCGGCGGCCCCGCGGGCCCCGGGCAACCTGAGGCCGCTTGGCTGCTGAGCCGCTTCCGCCAGGGCCCGCCGCCGCCGCCGCCGCCCGCCTCCGAGGCGAACTCGAGGAACCTCCGGGCTGGGGACCAGCGGGTGCGGGTGTGGGCGCGGGCTCGGGAGGCACTCGAGTGTAGTCCTCGTGCCTGGCCTCGCTCAGACGAACGCTCCTCCCTCCCCAGGAAGCAGTGAAGCGCCGCCGCCGCGGCCAGCGCTGCCGCCGCCGCCGCCGCCGCCCATGTACCCTGAAGGCCTTCGCCTGGAGGAAGGGTGCAGCCAGCGAGGCGGCCCTGTGACAGCGGCCGCTGACAGCTCCCCGCGCCCGGCGCGCCCACCCCTCGCCGCCAAATGGCTCCGCCCCTGGGCGCCCTCGGCCCCGCCCGTGCCCCACGCACATGGCCTACGCCGGAAGGGCGCGCCTGCAATTGTCAGGTTTTTTTTGTTTGCGTAAGGTTTTTGAGTCAGTATGTCTGTGACATTCAATCATCTTGTAATGCTGATTCAGCTCTTTCTTTTGATGAGTAGTATTTCTTTGTATGAATAAACCACAGATTTTTTAAAAGGTCTGTTTTTAGTTTTGCCTGCTATGAATAAAGTCTCTGAGAATGTTTGTGTATAGGTCTTTTTTTTTTGTAAGCCTAAGCACCCATTTCCATTTGAGGAAAAGCCTACACGTGGAATTGCTGGGCCATAAGCTCAGTATGTTTTTAAGGTTCTCCAAACTGGCAGATCGTTTTCCCAAAATGGCATACCATTTTACATGCCCACGAGTTTGATCCAAGTTGAGGTCTGGCAGTGTCAGTTTTTTTTTTTATTTTCATCATTCTAACGTAATTGTGATGTCACAATGTGATTTCAATTTGCTTCTATTTGATGACTAACGTTGCTGAATGTTTTTCCATGGACTCATTGGCCATTTGTACCTCTTCTTTTATGAAACATCTCTTCGCTTTTCTGCATTTCTTAATTCAATTTACAATGTTTTCCTATTATGGTATCATTCATCTGCAGTTACATGAAGGATATTATGTTTACTAGGCTCGCCCTTTCACCAAGATCTCCCCACATTCCCCTTCACAGCCACTGTCCATCAGCATAGTAAGATGCTGTAAAATCACTCTTTGTCTTCTCTGTGATGTACAGCCCTCTCTGTGACCCCCCTCCCACATTGTACATGCTAATCGTAATGCACGCTTTCTTTCCCTCTCCCCTTATCCCTCCCAGTCCCAACTATCCACACCAGTCCCTTTCCATTTGGTAACTGTTCGTCCATTCTTGGCTTCGATATATCTGGTGCTGTTCTGCTCACTCATTTTCTCTTGGTTCTCCCTCTGAGAGGATAGTGAAATCATTTGATACTTGTCTTTCTGCGCCTGGTTAGTTCACTACGCATATTACCCTGTAGCTCCATCCCTGTTGTTGTAAATGGTAGGATGTTTTCTCTTGTTTTGGCTGAATAATATTGCACTGGTCATCCTCTGATGGACACTTAGCTTGGCTCTTGTAAATAGTGTCAAACATATGGGTGCACATGTCTTTTCTAAACTGGGCTGCTGCATTTCATTATTCATATTTTACGTATGTATGTATGTACATATGTATGTATGTATTCATTTACATACTTCCTTAATTGTTATCTATTCATTTATCCTTACTCTACAACCACATGAGTAACATTATGTTTACTACACTCCCCCCATCAGCAAGTTACCAAAGGTAAGGGACTAGGAAGGCTGGTTGGGAAGGGACGGAGAAGGGTGTACAGGGGGCATTACCTTTAGCTGATATAATGTATGGGGAGGTCCCACGGGGAAGACAGTATAGTACAGAGAGTTCAAGTAGTGATTCTATAGCATCCTGCTACGCTGATGGACAGTGACTGTACCGGGGTATGTGGAGTGGACATGGTCTGGGGCGTGTAGTCACTCTAATGTAGCTCACATAGTTGTAGATTGCTTATCATGAATAGTGTGTGGTAAACGTACGGGTGCACGTGTCTTTTTACAGCTGGGCTGGTGCTTTCTTTCTTCCTTACTTTCTTTCATTTTTTAGTTTTTTGTTTATTTATGAATATATATATTTTTTAATCATTTTTAATCGTTTTTAAGTTATCTATTTAATATTTCTGTGTGAATGTATGTATTTATTTACTTACTCTTTCATTCATTCATTCATTATCTATCTATCTGTCTTTCGTTCTATGTAACTTTCTTTTTGTCTTCCATTATATGTACGTATTTATATACTTATTTATTCATGCATGCATTCATTCATTTATCTGTCTTTCCATCTATCTGCCTGTCTTTCTGTCTATCTTTCTGTCATTAATAGAGAATTATATGGGTCACATTATGTTTACTAGCCTCCACCATTAGGAGGATGCGTGCACACACTCCATTCTATCATTTATTTATTTACTTACTTGTCCTTAATCTCCAATTACATGGGTAACATTATGTTTACTAGACTCCCCCCATCACCAGTTTTGCAAAGGTAAGCGTCTAGGAAGGCTGGTTAGGAAGGGAAGGGGCAGGGTGTAAAAAGGGCATTAAGATTAGCTCCCATAGTGTGGGAGGGTTTCCACGTGGAAGTCAGTGTAGTGCAGAGAAGTCAAGTAGTGATTCTATAGAATCGTACTATGCTGATGGATAGTGACTCTAATAGGGTATGTGGTACGGAGGGAACTTGATGATCTGGGGAGCCTACTAACTTTAATATTGCTCTTACACTTGTTGATAATTGATAGTGAAAAAAACCCGGGTATTCCTGACTAGATAATGATGAAACCCAGGAAAAAAAAAAAAGGGAGGCGTGGGTTGCAGCCGCTTGGGCTCCCGGCGGGCATCCCGCAGGTCCCTGCAAGCTGCTGAGCTCTCTCGGTTGGTCCGCAGGGGTTCCCTGGCCTTCCCCATCAGGCAGCGCGCCGCGGTGACCCCGGGGTCATTTTCCCAGGGCACCTGCGCGGCGGCCCCGCGGGCCCCGGGCAACCTGAGGCCGCTTGGCTGCTGAGCCGCTTCCGCCAGGGCCCGCCGCCGCCGCCGCCGCCCGCCTCCGAGGCGAACTCGAGGAACCTCCGGGCTGGGGACCAGCGGGTGCGGGTGTGGGCGCGGGCTCGGGAGGCACTCGAGTGTAGTCCTCGTGCCTGGCCTCGCTCAGACGAACGCTCCTCCCTCCCCAGGAAGCAGTGAAGCGCCGCCGCCGCGGCCAGCGCTGCCGCCGCCGCCGCCGCCGCCCATGTACCCTGAAGGCCTTCGCCTGGAGGAAGGGTGCAGCCAGCGAGGCGGCCCTGTGACAGCGGCCGCTGACAGCTCCCCGCGCCCGGCGCGCCCACCCCTCGCCGCCAAATGGCTCCGCCCCTGGGCGCCCTCGGCCCCGCCCGTGCCCCACGCACATGGCCTACGCCGGAAGGGCGCGCCTGCAATTGTCAGGTTTTTTTTGTTTGCGTAAGGTTTTTGAGTCAGTATGTCTGTGACATTCAATCATCTTGTAATGCTGATTCAGCTCTTTCTTTTGATGAGTAGTATTTCTTTGTATGAATAAACCACAGATTTTTTAAAAGGTCTGTTTTTAGTTTTGCCTGCTATGAATAAAGTCTCTGAGAATGTTTGTGTATAGGTCTTTTTTTTTTGTAAGCCTAAGCACCCATTTCCATTTGAGGAAAAGCCTACACGTGGAATTGCTGGGCCATAAGCTCAGTATGTTTTTAAGGTTCTCCAAACTGGCAGATCGTTTTCCCAAAATGGCATACCATTTTACATGCCCACGAGTTTGATCCAAGTTGAGGTCTGGCAGTGTCAGTTTTTTTTTTTATTTTCATCATTCTAACGTAATTGTGATGTCACAATGTGATTTCAATTTGCTTCTATTTGATGACTAACGTTGCTGAATGTTTTTCCATGGACTCATTGGCCATTTGTACCTCTTCTTTTATGAAACATCTCTTCGCTTTTCTGCATTTCTTAATTCAATTTACAATGTTTTCCTATTATGGTATCATTCATCTGCAGTTACATGAAGGATATTATGTTTACTAGGCTCGCCCTTTCACCAAGATCTCCCCACATTCCCCTTCACAGCCACTGTCCATCAGCATAGTAAGATGCTGTAAAATCACTCTTTGTCTTCTCTGTGATGTACAGCCCTCTCTGTGACCCCCCTCCCACATTGTACATGCTAATCGTAATGCACGCTTTCTTTCCCTCTCCCCTTATCCCTCCCAGTCCCAACTATCCACACCAGTCCCTTTCCATTTGGTAACTCTTCGTCCATTCTTGGCTTCGATATATCTGGTGCTGTTCTGCTCACTCATTTTCTCTTGGTTCTCCCTCTGAGAGGATAGTGAAATCATTTGATACTTGTCTTTCTGCGCCTGGTTAGTTCACTACGCATATTACCCTGTAGCTCCATCCCTGTTGTTGTAAATGGTAGGATGTTTTCTCTTGTTTTGGCTGAATAATATTGCACTGGTCATCCTCTGATGGACACTTAGCTTGGCTCTTGTAAATAGTGTCAAACATATGGGTGCACATGTCTTTTCTAAACTGGGCTGCTGCATTTCATTATTCATATTTTACGTATGTATGTATGTACATATGTATGTATGTATTCATTTACATACTTCCTTAATTGTTATCCATTCATTTATCCTTACTCTACAACCACATGAGTAACATTATGTTTACTACACTCCCCCCATCACCAAGTTACCAAAGGTAAGGGACTAGGAAGGCTGGTTGGGAAGGGACGGAGAAGGGTGTACAGGGGTCATTACCATGAGCTGATATAATGTATGGGGAGGTCCCACGCGGAAGACAGTATAGTACAGAGAGTTCAAGTAGTGATTCTATAGCATCCTGCTACGCTGATGGACAGTGACTGTACCGGGGTATGTGGAGTGGACATGGTCTGGGGCGTGTAGTCACTCTAATGTAGCTCACATAGTTGTAGATTGCTTATCATGAATAGTGCTGTGGTAAATGTATGGGTGCACGTGTCTTTTTACAGCTGGGCTGGTGCTTTCTTTCTTCCTTACTTTCTTTCATTTTTTAGTTTTTTGTTTGTTTATTTATCAATATATTTATTTATTTAATCATTTTTAATCGTTTTTAAGTTATTTATTTAATATTTCTGTGTGAATGCATGTATTTATTTACTTATTGATTCATTCATTCATTATCTATCTGTCTTTCGTTCTATGTGACTTCCTTTTTGTCTTCCATTATATGTACGTATTTATATACTTATCTATTCATGCATGCATTCATTCATTTATCTGTGTCTCCATCTATCTGCCTGTCTTTCTGTCTATCTTTCTGGCATTAATATAGAATTATATGAGTACCATTATGTTTACTAGCCTCCTCCATTAGGAGGATGCCTGCACACACACCATTCTATCATTTATTTATTTACTTACTTGTCCTTAATCTCCAATTACATGAGTAACATTATGTTTCCTAGACTGCCCCCATCACCAGTTTTGCAAAGGTTAGCTTCTAGGAAGGCTGGTTGGGAAGGGAAGGCGCAAGGTGGAAAAGGGGCATTAAGATTAGCTCCCATAGTGTGGGAGGGTTTCCACGTGGAAGTCAGTGTAGTGCAGAGAATTTAGGTAGTGAATCTATAGAATCGTACTATGCTGATGGATAGTGACTCTAATAGGGTATGTGGTACGGAGGGAACTTGATGATCTGGGGAGCCTACTAAGTATAATATTGCTCTTACACTTGTTGATGATTGATAGTGAAAAAAACCCTGCGTATTCCTTACTAGATAATGGTGAAACCCTGGAAAAAAAAAAAAGGGAGGCGTGGGTTGCAGCCGCTTGGGCTCCCGGCGGGCATCCCGCAGGTCCCTGCAAGCTGCTGAGCTCTCTCGGTTGGTCCGCAGGGGTTCCCCGGCCTTCCCCATCAGGCAGCGCGCCGCGGTGACCACGGGGTCATTTTCCCAGGGCACCTGCGCGGCGGCCCCAGGGGCCCCGGGCAACCTGAGGCCGCTTGGCTGCTGAGCCGCTTCCGCCACGGCCCGCCGCCGCCGCCGCCGCCCGCCTCCGAGGCGAACTCGAGGAACCTCCGGGCTGGGGACCAGCGGGTGCGGGTGTGGGCGCGGGCTCGGGAGGCACTCGAGTGTAGGCCTCGTGCCTGGCCTCGCTCAGACGAACGCTCCTCCCTCCCCAGGAAGCAGTGAAGCGCCGCCAGCCCCGCCGGCGCCGCCACCGCCTCCGCCGCCGCCCATGTTCCCTGAAGGCCTTCGCCTGGAGGAAGGGTGCAGCCAGCGAGGCGGCCCTGTGAGAGCGGCCGCTGACAGCTCCCCGCGCCCGGCGCGCCCACCCCTCGCCGCCAAGTGGCTCCGCCCCTGGGCGCCCTCGGCCCCGCCCGTGCCCCACGCCCGTGCCCTACGCCGGACGGGCGCGCCTGCAATTGTCAGGTTTTTTTGTTTGCGCAAGGTTTTTGAGACAGTATGTCTGTGACATTCAATCATCTTGTATTGCTGATTCAGCCCTTTCTTTTGATGAGTAGTATTTCTTTGTATGAATAAACCACAGATTTTTTAATAGGTCTGTTTTTAGTTTTGCCTGCTATGAATAAAGTCTCTGAGAATGTTTGTGTATAGGTCTTTTTTTTTTGTAAGCATAAGCACCCATTTCCATTTGAGGAAAAGCCTACAAGTGGAATTGCTGGGCCAGAAGCTCAGTATGTTTTTAAGGTTCTCCAAACTGGCAGATCGTTTTCCCAAAATGGCATACCATTTTACATGCCCACGAGTTTGATCCAAGTTGAGGTCTGGCAGTGTCATTTTTTTTTTTATTTTCATCATTCTAACGTAATTGTGATGTCACAATGTGATTTCAATTTGCTTTTACTTGATGACTAATGTTGCTGAATGTTTTTCCATGGACTCATTGGCCAGTTGTACCTCTTCTTTTATGAAACGTCTCTTCGCTTTTCTGCATTTCTTAATTCAATTTACAATGTTTTCCTATTTTGGTATCATTCATCTGCAGTTACATGAAGGATATTATGTTTACTAGGCTGGCCCGTTCACCAAGATCTCCCCACATTCCCCTTCACAGCCACTGTCCATCAGCATAGTAAGATGCTGTAAAATCACTCTTTGTCTTCTCTTTGATGTACAGCCCTCTGTGTGACCGCCCTCCCTCATTGTACATGCTAATCGTAATGCACGCTTTCTTTCCCTCTCCCCTTATCCCTTCCAGTCCCAACGATCCACTCCAGTCCCTTTCCCTTTGGTAACTGTAGGTCCATTCTTGGCTTCGATGAATCTGGTGCTGTTCTGCTCACTCATTTTCTCTTGGTTCTCCCTCTGAGAGGATAGTGAAATCATTTGATACTTGTCTTTCTGCTCCTGGGTTAGTTCACTGCGCTTATTACCCTGTAGCTCCATCCCTGTTGTTGTAAATAGTAGGATGTTTTCTCTTGTTTTGGCTGAATAATATTGCACTGGTCATCCTCTGATAGACACTTAGCTTGGCTCTTGTAAATAGTGTCAAACATATGGGTGCACATGTCTTTTCTAAACTGGGCTGCTGCATTTCATTATTCATATTTTACGTATGTATGTATGTATGTATGTATGTATGTATTCATTTACATACTTCCTTAATTGTTATCTATTCATTTATCCTTACTCTACAACCACATGAGTAACATTATGTTTACTACACTGCCCCCATCAGCAAGTTACCAAAGGTAAGGGACTAGGAAGGCTGGTTGGGAAGGGACGGAGAAGGGTGTACAGGGGTCATTACCATGAGCTGATATAATGTATGGGGAGGTCCCACGCGGAAGACAGTATAGTACAGAGAGTTCAAGTAGTGATTCTATAGCATCCTGCTACGCTGATGGACAGTGACTGTACCGGGGTATGTGGAGTGGACATGGTCTGGGGCGTGTAGTCACTCTAATGTAGCTCACATAGTTGTAGATTGCTTATCATGAATAGTGCTGTGGTAAATGTATGGGTGCCCGTGTCTTTTTACAGCTGGGCTGGTGCTTTCTTTCTTCCTTACTTTCTTTCATTTTTTAGTTTTTTGTTTATTTATGAATATATATTTTTTTAATCATTTTTAATCGTTTTTAAGTTATCTATTTAATATTTCTGTGTGAATGTATGTATTTATTTACTTACTCTTTCATTCATTCATTCATTATCTATCTATCTGTCTTTCGTTCTATGTAACTTTCTTTTTGTCTTCCATTATATGTACGTATTTATATACTTATTTATTCATGCATGCATTCATTCATTTATCTGTCTTTCCATCTATCTGCCTGTCTTTCTGTCTATCTTTCTGTCATTAATAGAGAATTATGTGGGTCACATTATGTTTACTAGCCTCCACCATTAGGAGGATGCGTGCACACACTCCATTCTATCATTTATTTATTTACTTACTTGTCCTTAATCTCCAATTACATGGGTAACATTATGTTTACTAGACTCCCCCCATCACCAGTTTTGCAAAGGTAAGCGTCTAGGAAGGCTGGTTAGGAAGGGAAGGGGCAGGGTGTAAAAAGGGCATTAAGATTAGCTCCCATAGTGTGGGAGGGTTTCCACGTGGAAGTCAGTGTAGTGCAGAGAAGTCAAGTAGTGATTCTATAGAATCGTACTATGCTGATGGATAGTGACTCTAATAGGGTATGTGGTACGGAGGGAACTTGATGATCTGGGGAGCCTACTAACTTTAATATTGCTCTTACACTTGTTGATAATTGATATTGAAAAATACCCGGGTATTCCTGACTAGATAATGATGAAACCCAGGAAAAAAAAAAAAGGGAGGCGTGGGTTGCAGCCGCTTGGGCACCCGGCGGGCATCCCGCAGGTCCCTGCAAGCTGCTGAGCTCTCTCGGTTGGTCCGCAGGGGTTCCCTGGCCTTCCCCATCAGGCAGCGCGCCGCGGTGACCCCGGGGTCATTTTCCCAGGGCACCTGCGCGGCGGCCCCGCGGGCCCCGGGCAACCTGAGGCCGCTTGGCTGCTGAGCCGCTTCCGCCAGGGCCCGCCGCCGCCGCCGCCGCCCGCCTCCGAGGCGAACTCGAGGAACCTCCGGGCTGGGGACCAGCGGGTGCGGGTGTGGGCGCGGGCTCGGGAGGCACTCGAGTGTAGTCCTCGTGCCTGGCCTCGCTCAGACGAACGCTACTCCCTCCCCAGGAAGCAGTGAAGCGCCGCCGCCGCGGCCAGCGCTGCCGCCGCCGCCGCCGCCGCCCATGTACCCTGAAGGCCTTCGCCTGGAGGAAGGGTGCAGCCAGCGAGGCGGCCCTGTGACAGCGGCCGCTGACAGCTCCCCGCGCCCGGCGCGCCCACCCCTCGCCGCCAAATGGCTCCGCCCCTGGGCGCCCTCGGCCCCGCCCGTGCCCCACGCACATGGCCTACGCCGGAAGGGCGCGCCTGCAATTGTCAGGTTTTTTTTGTTTGCGTAAGGTTTTTGAGTCAGTATGTCTGTGACATTCAATCATCTTGTAATGCTGATTCAGCTCTTTCTTTTGATGAGTAGTATTTCTTTGTATGAATAAACCACAGATTTTTTAAAAGGTCTGTTTTTAGTTTTGCCTGCTATGAATAAAGTCTCTGAGAATGTTTGTGTATAGGTCTTTTTTTTTTGTAAGCCTAAGCACCCATTTCCATTTGAGGAAAAGCCTACACGTGGAATTGCTGGGCCATAAGCTCAGTATGTTTTTAAGGTTCTCCAAACTGGCAGATCGTTTTCCCAAAATGGCATACCATTTTACATGCCCACGAGTTTGATCCAAGTTGAGGTCTGGCAGTGTCAGTTTTTTTTTTTATTTTCATCATTCTAACGTAATTGTGATGTCACAATGTGATTTCAATTTGCTTCTATTTGATGACTAACGTTGCTGAATGTTTTTCCATGGACTCATTGGCCATTTGTACCTCTTCTTTTATGAAACATCTCTTCGCTTTTCTGCATTTCTTAATTCAATTTACAATGTTTTCCTATTATGGTATCATTCATCTGCAGTTACGTGAAGGATATTATGTTTACTAGGCTCGCCCTTTCACCAAGATCTCCCCACATTCCCCTTCACAGCCACTGTCCATCAGCATAGTAAGATGCTGTAAAATCACTCTTTGTCTTCTCTGTGATGTACAGCCCTCTCTGTGACCCCCCTCCCACATTGTACATGCTAATCGTAATGCACGCTTTCTTTCCCTCTCCCCTTATCCCTCCCAGTCCCAACTATCCACACCAGTCCCTTTCCATTTGGTAACTGTTCGTCCATTCTTGGCTTCGATATATCTGGTGCTGTTCTGCTCACTCATTTTCTCTTGGTTCTCCCTCTGAGAGGATAGTGAAATCATTTGATACTTGTCTTTCTGCGCCTGGTTAGTTCACTACGCATATTACCCTGTAGCTCCATCCCTGTTGTTGTAAATGGTAGGATGTTTTCTCTTGTTTTGGCTGAATAATATTGCACTGGTCATCCTCTGATGGACACTTAGCTTGGCTCTTGTAAATAGTGTCAAACATATGGGTGCACATGTCTTTTCTAAACTGGGCTGCTGCATTTCATTATTCATATTTTACGTATGTATGTATGTACATATGTATGTATGTATTCATTTACATACTTCCTTAATTGTTATCTATTCATTTATCCTTACTCTACAACCACATGAGTAACATTATGTTTACTACACTCCCCCCATCACCAAGTTACCAAAGGTAAGGGACTAGGAAGGCTGGTTGGGAAGGGACGGAGAAGGGTGTACAGGGGTCATTACCATGAGCTGATATAATGTATGGGGAGGTCCCACGCGGAAGACAGTATAGTACAGAGAGTTCAAGTAGTGATTCTATAGCATCCTGCTACGCTGATGGACAGTGACTGTACCGGGGTATGTGGAGTGGACATGGTCTGGGGCGTGTAGTCACTCTAATGTAGCTCACATAGTTGTAGATTGCTTATCATGAATAGTGCTGTGGTAAATGTATGGGTGCACGTGTCTTTTTACAGCTGGGCTGGTGCTTTCTTTCTTCCTTACTTTCTTTCATTTTTTAGTTTTTTGTTTGTTTATTTATCAATATATTTATTTATTTAATCATTTTTAATCGTTTTTAAGTTATTTATTTAATATTTCTGTGTGAATGCATGTATTTATTTACTTATTGATTCATTCATTCATTATCTATCTGTCTTTCGTTCTATGTGACTTCCTTTTTGTCTTCCATTATATGTACGTATTTATATACTTATCTATTCATGCATGCATTCATTCATTTATCTGTGTCTCCATCTATCTGCCTGTCTTTCTGTCTATCTTTCTGGCATTAATATAGAATTATATGAGTACCATTATGTTTACTAGCCTCCTCCATTAGGAGGATGCCTGCACACACACCATTCTATCATTTATTTATTTACTTACTTGTCCTTAATCTCCAATTACATGAGTAACATTATGTTTCCTAGACTGCCCCCATCACCAGTTTTGCAAAGGTTAGCTTCTAGGAAGGCTGGTTGGGAAGGGAAGGCGCAAGGTGGAAAAGGGGCATTAAGATTAGCTCCCATAGTGTGGGAGGGTTTCCACGTGGAAGTCAGTGTAGTGCAGAGAATTTAGGTAGTGAATCTATAGAATCGTACTATGCTGATGGATAGTGACTCTAATAGGGTATGTGGTACGGAGGGAACTTGATGATCTGGGGAGCCTACTAAGTATAATATTGCTCTTACACTTGTTGATGATTGATAGTGAAAAAAACCCTGCGTATTCCTTACTAGATAATGGTGAAACCCTGGAAAAAAAAAAAAGGGAGGCGTGGGTTGCAGCCGCTTGGGCTCCCGGCGGGCATCCCACAGGTCCCTGCAAGCTGCTGAGCTCTCTCGGTTGGTCCGCAGGGGTTCCCCGGCCTTCCCCATCAGGCAGCGCGCCGCGGTGACCACGGGGTCATTTTCCCAGGGCACCTGCGCGGCGGCCCCAGGGGCCCCGGGCAACCTGAGGCCGCTTGGCTGCTGAGCCGCTTCCGCCACGGCCCGCCGCCGCCGCCGCCGCCCGCCTCCGAGGCGAACTCGAGGAACCTCCGGGCTGGGGACCAGCGGGTGCGGGTGTGGGCGACGGGCTCGGGAGGCACTCGAGTGTAGGCCTTGTGCCTGGCCTCGCTCAGACGAACGCTCCTCCCTTCCCAGGAAGCAGTGAAGCGCCGCCAGCCCCGCCGGCGCCGCCACCGCCTCCGCCGCCGCCCATGTTCCCTGAAGGCCTTCGCCTGGAGGAAGGGTGCAGCCAGCGAGGCGGCCCTGTGAGAGCGGCCGCTGACAGCTCCCCGCGCCCGGCGCGCCCACCCCTCGCCGCCAAGTGGCTCCGCCCCTGGGCGCCCTCGGCCCCGCCCGTGCCCCACGCCCGTGCCCTACGCCGGACGGGCGCGCCTGCAATTGTCAGGTTTTTTTGTTTGCGCAAGGTTTTTGAGACAGTATGTCTGTGACATTCAATCATCTTGTATTGCTGATTCAGCCCTTTCTTTTGATGAGTAGTATTTCTTTGTATGAATAAACCACAGATTTTTTAATAGGTCTGTTTTTAGTTTTGCCTGCTATGAATAAAGTCTCTGAGAATGTTTGTGTATAGGTCTTTTTTTTTTTGTAAGCATAAGCACCCATTTCCATTTGAGGAAAAGCCTACAAGTGGAATTGCTGGGCCAGAAGCTCAGTATGTTTTTAAGGTTCTCCAAACTGGCAGATCGTTTTCCCAAAATGGCATACCATTTTACATGCCCACGAGTTTGATCCAAGTTGAGGTCTGGCAGTGTCATTTTTTCTTTTATTTTCATCATTCTAACGTAATTGTGATGTCACAATGTGATTTCGATTTGCTTTTACTTGATGACTAATGTTGCTGAATGTTTTTCCATGGACTCATTGGCCAGTTGTACCTCTTCTTTTATGAAACGTCTCTTCGCTTTTCTGCATTTCTTAATTCAATTTACAATGTTTTCCTCTTTTGGTATCATTCATCTGCAGTTACATGAAGGATATTATGTTTACTAGGCTGGCCCGTTCACCAAGATCTCCCCACATTCCCCTTCACAGCCACTGTCCATCAGCATAGTAAGATGCTGTAAAATCACTCTTTGTCTTCTCTTTGATGTACAGCCCTCTGTGTGACCGCCCTCCCTCATTGTACATGCTAATCGTAATGCACGCTTTCTTTCCCTCTCCCCTTATCCCTTCCAGTCCCAACGATCCACTCCAGTCCCTTTCCCTTTGGTAACTGTAGGTCCATTCTTGGCTTCGATGAATCTGGTGGTGTTCTGCTCACTCATTTTCTCTTGGTTCTCCCTCTGAGAGGATAGTGAAATCATTTGATACTTGTCTTTCTGCTCCTGGGTTAGTTCACTGCGCTTATTACCCTGTAGCTCCATCCCTGTTGTTGTAAATAGTAGGATGTTTTCTCTTGTTTTGGCTGAATAATATTGCACTGGTCATCCTCTGATAGACACTTAGCTTGGCTCTTGTAAATAGTGTCAAACATATGGGTGCACATGTCTTTTCTAAACTGGGCTGCTGCATTTCATTATTCATATTTTACGTATGTATGTATGTATGTATGTATGTATGTATTCATTTACATACTTCCTTAATTGTTATCTATTCATTTATCCTTACTCTACAACCACATGAGTAACATTATGTTTACTACACTGCCCCCATCAGCAAGTTACCAAAGGTAAGGGACTAGGAAGGCTGGTTGGGAAGGGACGGAGAAGGGTGTACAGGGGTCATTACCATGAGCTGATATAATGTATGGGGAGGTCCCACGCGGAAGACAGTATAGTACAGAGAGTTCAAGTAGTGATTCTATAGCATCCTGCTACGCTGATGGACAGTGACTGTACCGGGGTATGTGGAGTGGACATGGTCTGGGGCGTGTAGTCACTCTAATGTAGCTCACATAGTTGTAGATTGCTTATCATGAATAGTGCTGTGGTAAATGTATGGGTGCCCGTGTCTTTTTACAGCTGGGCTGGTGCTTTCTTTCTTCCTTACTTTCTTTCATTTTTTAGTTTTTTGTTTATTTATGAATATATATTTTTTTAATCATTTTTAATCGTTTTTAAGTTATCTATTTAATATTTCTGTGTGAATGTATGTATTTATTTACTTACTCTTTCATTCATTCATTCATTATCTATCTATCTGTCTTTCGTTCTATGTAACTTTCTTTTTGTCTTCCATTATATGTACGTATTTATATACTTATTTATTCATGCATGCATTCATTCATTTATCTGTCTTTCCATCTATCTGCCTGTCTTTCTGTCTATCTTTCTGTCATTAATAGAGAATTATGTGGGTCACATTATGTTTACTAGCCTCCACCATTAGGAGGATGCGTGCACACACTCCATTCTATCATTTATTTATTTACTTACTTGTCCTTAATCTCCAATTACATGGGTAACATTATGTTTACTAGACTCCCCCCATCACCAGTTTTGCAAAGGTAAGCGTCTAGGAAGGCTGGTTAGGAAGGGAAGGGGCAGGGTGTAAAAAGGGCATTAAGATTAGCTCCCATAGTGTGGGAGGGTTTCCACGTGGAAGTCAGTGTAGTGCAGAGAAGTCAAGTAGTGATTCTATAGAATCGTACTATGCTGATGGATAGTGACTCTAATAGGGTATGTGGTACGGAGGGAACTTGATGATCTGGGGAGCCTACTAACTTTAATATTGCTCTTACACTTGTTGATAATTGATATTGAAAAATACCCGGGTATTCCTGACTAGATAATGATGAAACCCAGGAAAAAAAAAAAAGGGAGGCGTGGGTTGCAGCCGCTTGGGCACCCGGCGGGCATCCCGCAGGTCCCTGCAAGCTGCTGAGCTCTCTCGGTTGGTCCACAGGGGTTCCCTGGCCTTCCCCATCAGGCAGCGCGCCGCGGTGACCCCGGGGTCATTTTCCCAGGGCACCTGCGCGGCGGCCCCGCGGGCCCCGGGCAACCTGAGGCCGCTTGGCTGCTGAGCCGCTTCCGCCAGGGCCCGCCGCCGCCGCCGCCGCCCGCCTCCGAGGCGAACTCGAGGAACCTCCGGGCTGGGGACCAGCGGGTGCGGGTGTGGGCGCGGGCTCGGGAGGCACTCGAGTGTAGTCCTCGTGCCTGGCCTCGCTCAGACGAACGCTACTCCCTCCCCAGGAAGCAGTGAAGCGCCGCCGCCGCGGCCAGCGCTGCCGCCGCCGCCGCCGCCGCCCATGTACCCTGAAGGCCTTCGCCTGGAGGAAGGGTGCAGCCAGCGAGGCGGCCCTGTGACAGCGGCCGCTGACAGCTCCCCGCGCCCGGCGCGCCCACCCCTCGCCGCCAAATGGCTCCGCCCCTGGGCGCCCTCGGCCCCGCCCGTGCCCCACGCACATGGCCTACGCCGGAAGGGCGCGCCTGCAATTGTCAGGTTTTTTTTGTTTGCGTAAGGTTTTTGAGTCAGTATGTCTGTGACATTCAATCATCTTGTAATGCTGATTCAGCTCTTTCTTTTGATGAGTAGTATTTCTTTGTATGAATAAACCACAGATTTTTTAAAAGGTCTGTTTTTAGTTTTGCCTGCTATGAATAAAGTCTCTGAGAATGTTTGTGTATAGGTCTTTTTTTTTTGTAAGCCTAAGCACCCATTTCCATTTGAGGAAAAGCCTACACGTGGAATTGCTGGGCCATAAGCTCAGTATGTTTTTAAGGTTCTCCAAACTGGCAGATCGTTTTCCCAAAATGGCATACCATTTTACATGCCCACGAGTTTGATCCAAGTTGAGGTCTGGCAGTGTCAGTTTTTTTTTTTATTTTCATCATTCTAACGTAATTGTGATGTCACAATGTGATTTCAATTTGCTTCTATTTGATGACTAACGTTGCTGAATGTTTTTCCATGGACTCATTGGCCATTTGTACCTCTTCTTTTATGAAACATCTCTTCGCTTTTCTGCATTTCTTAATTCAATTTACAATGTTTTCCTATTATGGTATCATTCATCTGCAGTTACGTGAAGGATATTATGTTTACTAGGCTCGCCCTTTCACCAAGATCTCCCCACATTCCCCTTCACAGCCACTGTCCATCAGCATAGTAAGATGCTGTAAAATCACTCTTTGTCTTCTCTGTGATGTACAGCCCTCTCTGTGACCCCCCTCCCACATTGTACATGCTAATCGTAATGCACGCTTTCTTTCCCTCTCCCCTTATCCCTCCCAGTCCCAACTATCCACACCAGTCCCTTTCCATTTGGTAACTGTTCGTCCATTCTTGGCTTCGATATATCTGGTGCTGTTCTGCTCACTCATTTTCTCTTGGTTCTCCCTCTGAGAGGATAGTGAAATCATTTGATACTTGTCTTTCTGCGCCTGGTTAGTTCACTACGCATATTACCCTGTAGCTCCATCCCTGTTGTTGTAAATGGTAGGATGTTTTCTCTTGTTTTGGCTGAATAATATTGCACTGGTCATCCTCTGATGGACACTTAGCTTGGCTCTTGTAAATAGTGTCAAACATATGGGTGCACATGTCTTTTCTAAACTGGGCTGCTGCATTTCATTATTCATATTTTACGTATGTATGTATGTACATATGTATGTATGTATTCATTTACATACTTCCTTAATTGTTATCTATTCATTTATCCTTACTCTACAACCACATGAGTAACATTATGTTTACTACACTCCCCCCATCACCAAGTTACCAAAGGTAAGGGACTAGGAAGGCTGGTTGGGAAGGGACGGAGAAGGGTGTACAGGGGTCATTACCATGAGCTGATATAATGTATGGGGAGGTCCCACGCGGAAGACAGTATAGTACAGAGAGTTCAAGTAGTGATTCTATAGCATCCTGCTACGCTGATGGACAGTGACTGTACCGGGGTATGTGGAGTGGACATGGTCTGGGGCGTGTAGTCACTCTAATGTAGCTCACATAGTTGTAGATTGCTTATCATGAATAGTGCTGTGGTAAATGTATGGGTGCACGTGTCTTTTTACAGCTGGGCTGGTGCTTTCTTTCTTCCTTACTTTCTTTCATTTTTTAGTTTTTTGTTTGTTTATTTATCAATATATTTATTTATTTAATCATTTTTAATCGTTTTTAAGTTATTTATTTAATATTTCTGTGTGAATGCATGTATTTATTTACTTATTGATTCATTCATTCATTATCTATCTGTCTTTCGTTCTATGTGACTTCCTTTTTGTCTTCCATTATATGTACGTATTTATATACTTATCTATTCATGCATGCATTCATTCATTTATCTGTGTCTCCATCTATCTGCCTGTCTTTCTGTCTATCTTTCTGGCATTAATATAGAATTATATGAGTACCATTATGTTTACTAGCCTCCTCCATTAGGAGGATGCCTGCACACACACCATTCTATCATTTATTTATTTACTTACTTGTCCTTAATCTCCAATTACATGAGTAACATTATGTTTCCTAGACTGCCCCCATCACCAGTTTTGCAAAGGTTAGCTTCTAGGAAGGCTGGTTGGGAAGGGAAGGCGCAAGGTGGAAAAGGGGCATTAAGATTAGCTCCCATAGTGTGGGAGGGTTTCCACGTGGAAGTCAGTGTAGTGCAGAGAATTTAGGTAGTGAATCTATAGAATCGTACTATGCTGATGGATAGTGACTCTAATAGGGTATGTGGTACGGAGGGAACTTGATGATCTGGGGAGCCTACTAAGTATAATATTGCTCTTACACTTGTTGATGATTGATAGTGAAAAAAACCCTGCGTATTCCTTACTAGATAATGGTGAAACCCTGGAAAAAAAAAAAAGGGAGGCGTGGGTTGCAGCCGCTTGGGCTCCCGGCGGGCATCCCACAGGTCCCTGCAAGCTGCTGAGCTCTCTCGGTTGGTCCGCAGGGGTTCCCCGGCCTTCCCCATCAGGCAGCGCGCCGCGGTGACCACGGGGTCATTTTCCCAGGGCACCTGCGCGGCGGCCCCAGGGGCCCCGGGCAACCTGAGGCCGCTTGGCTGCTGAGCCGCTTCCGCCACGGCCCGCCGCCGCCGCCGCCGCCCGCCTCCGAGGCGAACTCGAGGAACCTCCGGGCTGGGGACCAGCGGGTGCGGGTGTGGGCGACGGGCTCGGGAGGCACTCGAGTGTAGGCCTTGTGCCTGGCCTCGCTCAGACGAACGCTCCTCCCTTCCCAGGAAGCAGTGAAGCGCCGCCAGCCCCGCCGGCGCCGCCACCGCCTCCGCCGCCGCCCATGTTCCCTGAAGGCCTTCGCCTGGAGGAAGGGTGCAGCCAGCGAGGCGGCCCTGTGAGAGCGGCCGCTGACAGCTCCCCGCGCCCGGCGCGCCCACCCCTCGCCGCCAAGTGGCTCCGCCCCTGGGCGCCCTCGGCCCCGCCCGTGCCCCACGCCCGTGCCCTACGCCGGACGGGCGCGCCTGCAATTGTCAGGTTTTTTTGTTTGCGCAAGGTTTTTGAGACAGTATGTCTGTGACATTCAATCATCTTGTATTGCTGATTCAGCCCTTTCTTTTGATGAGTAGTATTTCTTTGTATGAATAAACCACAGATTTTTTAATAGGTCTGTTTTTAGTTTTGCCTGCTATGAATAAAGTCTCTGAGAATGTTTGTGTATAGGTCTTTTTTTTTTTGTAAGCATAAGCACCCATTTCCATTTGAGGAAAAGCCTACAAGTGGAATTGCTGGGCCAGAAGCTCAGTATGTTTTTAAGGTTCTCCAAACTGGCAGATCGTTTTCCCAAAATGGCATACCATTTTACATGCCCACGAGTTTGATCCAAGTTGAGGTCTGGCAGTGTCATTTTTTTTTTTATTTTCATCATTCTAACGTAATTGTGATGTCACAATGTGATTTCGATTTGCTTTTACTTGATGACTAATGTTGCTGAATGTTTTTCCATGGACTCATTGGCCAGTTGTACCTCTTCTTTTATGAAACGTCTCTTCGCTTTTCTGCATTTCTTAATTCAATTTACAATGTTTTCCTCTTTTGGTATCATTCATCTGCAGTTACATGAAGGATATTATGTTTACTAGGCTGGCCCGTTCACCAAGATCTCCCCACATTCCCCTTCACAGCCACTGTCCATCAGCATAGTAAGATGCTGTAAAATCACTCTTTGTCTTCTCTTTGATGTACAGCCCTCTGTGTGACCGCCCTCCCTCATTGTACATGCTAATCGTAATGCACGCTTTCTTTCCCTCTCCCCTTATCCCTTCCAGTCCCAACGATCCACTCCAGTCCCTTTCCCTTTGGTAACTGTAGGTCCATTCTTGGCTTCGATGAATCTGGTGGTGTTCTGCTCACTCATTTTCTCTTGGTTCTCCCTCTGAGAGGATAGTGAAATCATTTGATACTTGTCTTTCTGCTCCTGGGTTAGTTCACTGCGCTTATTACCCTGTAGCTCCATCCCTGTTGTTGTAAATAGTAGGATGTTTTCTCTTGTTTTGGCTGAATAATATTGCACTGGTCATCCTCTGATAGACACTTAGCTTGGCTCTTGTAAATAGTGTCAAACATATGGGTGCACATGTCTTTTCTAAACTGGGCTGCTGCATTTCATTATTCATATTTTACGTATGTATGTATGTATGTATGTATGTATGTATTCATTTACATACTTCCTTAATTGTTATCTATTCATTTATCCTTACTCTACAACCACATGAGTAACATTATGTTTACTACACTGCCCCCATCACCAAGTTACCAAAGGTAAGGGACTAGGAAGGCTGGTTGGGAAGGGACGGAGAAGGGTGTACAGGGGTCATTACCATGAGCTGATATAATGTATGGGGAGGTCCCACGCGGAAGACAGTATAGTACAGAGAGTTCAAGTAGTGATTCTATAGCATCCTGCTACGCTGATGGACAGTGACTGTACCGGGGTATGTGGAGTGGACATGGTCTGGGGCGTGTAGTCACTCTAATGTAGCTCACATAGTTGTAGATTGCTTATCATGAATAGTGCTGTGGTAAATGTATGGGTGCCCGTGTCTTTTTACAGCTGGGCTGGTGCTTTCTTTCTTCCTTACTTTCTTTCATTTTTTAGTTTTTTGTTTATTTATGAATATATATTTTTTTAATCATTTTTAATCGTTTTTAAGTTATCTATTTAATATTTCTGTGTGAATGTATGTATTTATTTACTTACTCTTTCATTCATTCATTCATTATCTATCTATCTGTCTTTCGTTCTATGTAACTTTCTTTTTGTCTTCCATTATATGTACGTATTTATATACTTATTTATTCATGCATGCATTCATTCATTTATCTGTCTTTCCATCTATCTGCCTGTCTTTCTGTCTATCTTTCTGTCATTAATAGAGAATTATGTGGGTCACATTATGTTTACTAGCCTCCACCATTAGGAGGATGCGTGCACACACTCCATTCTATCATTTATTTATTTACTTACTTGTCCTTAATCTCCAATTACATGGGTAACATTATGTTTACTAGACTCCCCCCATCACCAGTTTTGCAAAGGTAAGCGTCTAGGAAGGCTGGTTAGGAAGGGAAGGGGCAGGGTGTAAAAAGGGCATTAAGATTAGCTCCCATAGTGTGGGAGGGTTTCCACGTGGAAGTCAGTGTAGTGCAGAGAAGTCAAGTAGTGATTCTATAGAATCGTACTATGCTGATGGATAGTGACTCTAATAGGGTATGTGGTACGGAGGGAACTTGATGATCTGGGGAGCCTACTAACTTTAATATTGCTCTTACACTTGTTGATAATTGATATTGAAAAATACCCGGGTATTCCTGACTAGATAATGATGAAACCCAGGAAAAAAAAAAAAGGGAGGCGTGGGTTGCAGCCGCTTGGGCACCCGGCGGGCATCCCGCAGGTCCCTGCAAGCTGCTGAGCTCTCTCGGTTGGTCCACAGGGGTTCCCTGGCCTTCCCCATCAGGCAGCGCGCCGCGGTGACCCCGGGGTCATTTTCCCAGGGCACCTGCGCGGCGGCCCCGCGGGCCCCGGGCAACCTGAGGCCGCTTGGCTGCTGAGCCGCTTCCGCCAGGGCCCGCCGCCGCCGCCGCCGCCCGCCTCCGAGGCGAACTCGAGGAACCTCCGGGCTGGGGACCAGCGGGTGCGGGTGTGGGCGCGGGCTCGGGAGGCACTCGAGTGTAGTCCTCGTGCCTGGCCTCGCTCAGAGGAACGCTACTCCCTCCCCAGGAAGCAGTGAAGCGCCGCCGCCGCGGCCAGCGCTGCCGCCGCCGCCGCCGCCGCCCATGTACCCTGAAGGCCTTCGCCTGGAGGAAGGGTGCAGCCAGCGAGGCGGCCCTGTGACAGCGGCCGCTGACAGCTCCCCGCGCCCGGCGCGCCCACCCCTCGCCGCCAAATGGCTCCGCCCCTGGGCGCCCTCGGCCCCGCCCGTGCCCCACGCACATGGCCTACGCCGGAAGGGCGCGCCTGCAATTGTCAGGTTTTTTTGTTTGCGTAAGGTTTTTGAGTCAGTATGTCTGTGACATTCAATCATCTTGTAATGCTGATTCAGCTCTTTCTTTTGATGAGTAGTATTTCTTTGTATGAATAAACCACAGATTTTTTAAAAGGTCTGTTTTTAGTTTTGCCTGCTATGAATAAAGTCTCTGAGAATGTTTGTGTATAGGTCTTTTTTTTTTGTAAGCCTAAGCACCCATTTCCATTTGAGGAAAAGCCTACACGTGGAATTGCTGGGCCATAAGCTCAGTATGTTTTTAAGGTTCTCCAAACTGGCAGATCGTTTTCCCAAAATGGCATACCATTTTACATGCCCACGAGTTTGATCCAAGTTGAGGTCTGGCAGTGTCAGTTTTTTTTTTTATTTTCATCATTCTAACGTAATTGTGATGTCACAATGTGATTTCAATTTGCTTCTATTTGATGACTAACGTTGCTGAATGTTTTTCCATGGACTCATTGGCCATTTGTACCTCTTCTTTTATGAAACATCTCTTCGCTTTTCTGCATTTCTTAATTCAATTTACAATGTTTTCCTATTATGGTATCATTCATCTGCAGTTACGTGAAGGATATTATGTTTACTAGGCTCGCCCTTTCACCAAGATCTCCCCACATTCCCCTTCACAGCCACTGTCCATCAGCATAGTAAGATGCTGTAAAATCACTCTTTGTCTTCTCTGTGATGTACAGCCCTCTCTGTGACCCCCCTCCCACATTGTACATGCTAATCGTAATGCACGCTTTCTTTCCCTCTCCCCTTATCCCTCCCAGTCCCAACTATCCACACCAGTCCCTTTCCATTTGGTAACTGTTCGTCCATTCTTGGCTTCGATATATCTGGTGCTGTTCTGCTCACTCATTTTCTCTTGGTTCTCCCTCTGAGAGGATAGTGAAATCATTTGATACTTGTCTTTCTGCGCCTGGTTAGTTCACTACGCATATTACCCTGTAGCTCCATCCCTGTTGTTGTAAATGGTAGGATGTTTTCTCTTGTTTTGGCTGAATAATATTGCACTGGTCATCCTCTGATGGACACTTAGCTTGGCTCTTGTAAATAGTGTCAAACATATGGGTGCACATGTCTTTTCTAAACTGGGCTGCTGCATTTCATTATTCATATTTTACGTATGTATGTATGTACATATGTATGTATGTATTCATTTACATACTTCCTTAATTGTTATCTATTCATTTATCCTTACTCTACAACCACATGAGTAACATTATGTTTACTACACTCCCCCCATCACCAAGTTACCAAAGGTAAGGGACTAGGAAGGCTGGTTGGGAAGGGACGGAGAAGGGTGTACAGGGGTCATTACCATGAGCTGATATAATGTATGGGGAGGTCCCACGCGGAAGACAGTATAGTACAGAGAGTTCAAGTAGTGATTCTATAGCATCCTGCTACGCTGATGGACAGTGACTGTACCGGGGTATGTGGAGTGGACATGGTCTGGGGCGTGTAGTCACTCTAATGTAGCTCACATAGTTGTAGATTGCTTATCATGAATAGTGCTGTGGTAAATGTATGGGTGCACGTGTCTTTTTACAGCTGGGCTGGTGCTTTCTTTCTTCCTTACTTTCTTTCATTTTTTAGTTTTTTGTTTGTTTATTTATCAATATATTTATTTATTTAATCATTTTTAATCGTTTTTAAGTTATTTATTTAATATTTCTGTGTGAATGCATGTATTTATTTACTTATTGATTCATTCATTCATTATCTATCTGTCTTTCGTTCTATGTGACTTCCTTTTTGTCTTCCATTATATGTACGTATTTATATACTTATCTATTCATGCATGCATTCATTCATTTATCTGTGTCTCCATCTATCTGCCTGTCTTTCTGTCTATCTTTCTGGCATTAATATAGAATTATATGAGTACCATTATGTTTACTAGCCTCCTCCATTAGGAGGATGCCTGCACACACACCATTCTATCATTTATTTATTTACTTACTTGTCCTTAATCTCCAATTACATGAGTAACATTATGTTTCCTAGACTGCCCCCATCACCAGTTTTGCAAAGGTTAGCTTCTAGGAAGGCTGGTTGGGAAGGGAAGGCGCAAGGTGGAAAAGGGGCATTAAGATTAGCTCCCATAGTGTGGGAGGGTTTCCACGTGGAAGTCAGTGTAGTGCAGAGAATTTAGGTAGTGAATCTATAGAATCGTACTATGCTGATGGATAGTGACTCTAATAGGGTATGTGGTACGGAGGGAACTTGATGATCTGGGGAGCCTACTAAGTATAATATTGCTCTTACACTTGTTGATGATTGATAGTGAAAAAAACCCTGCGTATTCCTTACTAGATAATGGTGAAACCCTGGAAAAAAAAAAAAGGGAGGCGTGGGTTGCAGCCGCTTGGGCTCCCGGCGGGCATCCCACAGGTCCCTGCAAGCTGCTGAGCTCTCTCGGTTGGTCCGCAGGGGTTCCCCGGCCTTCCCCATCAGGCAGCGCGCCGCGGTGACCACGGGGTCATTTTCCCAGGGCACCTGCGCGGCGGCCCCAGGGGCCCCGGGCAACCTGAGGCCGCTTGGCTGCTGAGCCGCTTCCGCCACGGCCCGCCGCCGCCGCCGCCGCCCGCCTCCGAGGCGAACTCGAGGAACCTCCGGGCTGGGGACCAGCGGGTGCGGGTGTGGGCGACGGGCTCGGGAGGCACTCGAGTGTAGGCCTTGTGCCTGGCCTCGCTCAGACGAACGCTCCTCCCTTCCCAGGAAGCAGTGAAGCGCCGCCAGCCCCGCCGGCGCCGCCACCGCCTCCGCCGCCGCCCATGTTCCCTGAAGGCCTTCGCCTGGAGGAAGGGTGCAGCCAGCGAGGCGGCCCTGTGAGAGCGGCCGCTGACAGCTCCCCGCGCCCGGCGCGCCCACCCCTCGCCGCCAAGTGGCTCCGCCCCTGGGCGCCCTCGGCCCCGCCCGTGCCCCACGCCCGTGCCCTACGCCGGACGGGCGCGCCTGCAATTGTCAGGTTTTTTTGTTTGCGCAAGGTTTTTGAGACAGTATGTCTGTGACATTCAATCATCTTGTATTGCTGATTCAGCCCTTTCTTTTGATGAGTAGTATTTCTTTGTATGAATAAACCACAGATTTTTTAATAGGTCTGTTTTTAGTTTTGCCTGCTATGAATAAAGTCTCTGAGAATGTTTGTGTATAGGTCTTTTTTTTTTGTAAGCATAAGCACCCATTTCCATTTGAGGAAAAGCCTACAAGTGGAATTGCTGGGCCAGAAGCTCAGTATGTTTTTAAGGTTCTCCAAACTGGCAGATCGTTTTCCCAAAATGGCATACCATTTTACATGCCCACGAGTTTGATCCAAGTTGAGGTCTGGCAGTGTCATTTTTTCTTTTATTTTCATCATTCTAACGTAATTGTGATGTCACAATGTGATTTCGATTTGCTTTTACTTGATGACTAATGTTGCTGAATGTTTTTCCATGGACTCATTGGCCAGTTGTACCTCTTCTTTTATGAAACGTCTCTTCGCTTTTCTGCATTTCTTAATTCAATTTACAATGTTTTCCTCTTTTGGTATCATTCATCTGCAGTTACATGAAGGATATTATGTTTACTAGGCTGGCCCGTTCACCAAGATCTCCCCACATTCCCCTTCACAGCCACTGTCCATCAGCATAGTAAGATGCTGTAAAATCACTCTTTGTCTTCTCTTTGATGTACAGCCCTCTGTGTGACCGCCCTCCCTCATTGTACATGCTAATCGTAATGCACGCTTTCTTTCCCTCTCCCCTTATCCCTTCCAGTCCCAACGATCCACTCCAGTCCCTTTCCCTTTGGTAACTGTAGGTCCATTCTTGGCTTCGATGAATCTGGTGGTGTTCTGCTCACTCATTTTCTCTTGGTTCTCCCTCTGAGAGGATAGTGAAATCATTTGATACTTGTCTTTCTGCTCCTGGGTTAGTTCACTGCGCTTATTACCCTGTAGCTCCATCCCTGTTGTTGTAAATAGTAGGATGTTTTCTCTTGTTTTGGCTGAATAATATTGCACTGGTCATCCTCTGATAGACACTTAGCTTGGCTCTTGTAAATAGTGTCAAACATATGGGTGCACATGTCTTTTCTAAACTGGGCTGCTGCATTTCATTATTCATATTTTACGTATGTATGTATGTATGTATGTATGTATTCATTTACATACTTCCTTAATTGTTATCTATTCATTTATCCTTACTCTACAACCACATGAGTAACATTATGTTTACTACACTGCCCCCATCACCAAGTTACCAAAGGTAAGGGACTAGGAAGGCTGGTTGGGAAGGGACGGAGAAGGGTGTACAGGGGTCATTACCATGAGCTGATATAATGTATGGGGAGGTCCCACGCGGAAGACAGTATAGTACAGAGAGTTCAAGTAGTGATTCTATAGCATCCTGCTACGCTGATGGACAGTGACTGTACCGGGGTATGTGGAGTGGACATGGTCTGGGGCGTGTAGTCACTCTAATGTAGCTCACATAGTTGTAGATTGCTTATCATGAATAGTGCTGTGGTAAATGTATGGGTGCCCGTGTCTTTTTACAGCTGGGCTGGTGCTTTCTTTCTTCCTTACTTTCTTTCATTTTTTAGTTTTTTGTTTATTTATGAATATATATTTTTTTAATCATTTTTAATCGTTTTTAAGTTATCTATTTAATATTTCTGTGTGAATGTATGTATTTATTTACTTACTCTTTCATTCATTCATTCATTATCTATCTATCTGTCTTTCGTTCTATGTAACTTTCTTTTTGTCTTCCATTATATGTACGTATTTATATACTTATTTATTCATGCATGCATTCATTCATTTATCTGTCTTTCCATCTATCTGCCTGTCTTTCTGTCTATCTTTCTGTCATTAATAGAGAATTATGTGGGTCACATTATGTTTACTAGCCTCCACCATTAGGAGGATGCGTGCACACACTCCATTCTATCATTTATTTATTTACTTACTTGTCCTTAATCTCCAATTACATGGGTAACATTATGTTTACTAGACTCCCCCCATCACCAGTTTTGCAAAGGTAAGCGTCTAGGAAGGCTGGTTAGGAAGGGAAGGGGCAGGGTGTAAAAAGGGCATTAAGATTAGCTCCCATAGTGTGGGAGGGTTTCCACGTGGAAGTCAGTGTAGTGCAGAGAAGTCAAGTAGTGATTCTATAGAATCGTACTATGCTGATGGATAGTGACTCTAATAGGGTATGTGGTACGGAGGGAACTTGATGATCTGGGGAGCCTACTAACTTTAATATTGCTCTTACACTTGTTGATAATTGATATTGAAAAATACCCGGGTATTCCTGACTAGATAATGATGAAACCCAGGAAAAAAAAAAAAGGGAGGCGTGGGTTGCAGCCGCTTGGGCACCCGGCGGGCATCCCGCAGGTCCCTGCAAGCTGCTGAGCTCTCTCGGTTGGTCCACAGGGGTTCCCTGGCCTTCCCCATCAGGCAGCGCGCCGCGGTGACCCCGGGGTCATTTTCCCAGGGCACCTGCGCGGCGGCCCCGCGGGCCCCGGGCAACCTGAGGCCGCTTGGCTGCTGAGCCGCTTCCGCCAGGGCCCGCCGCCGCCGCCGCCGCCCGCCTCCGAGGCGAACTCGAGGAACCTCCGGGCTGGGGACCAGCGGGTGCGGGTGTGGGCGCGGGCTCGGGAGGCACTCGAGTGTAGTCCTCGTGCCTGGCCTCGCTCAGACGAACGCTACTCCCTCCCCAGGAAGCAGTGAAGCGCCGCCGCCGCGGCCAGCGCTGCCGCCGCCGCCGCCGCCGCCCATGTACCCTGAAGGCCTTCGCCTGGAGGAAGGGTGCAGCCAGCGAGGCGGCCCTGTGACAGCGGCCGCTGACAGCTCCCCGCGCCCGGCGCGCCCACCCCTCGCCGCCAAATGGCTCCGCCCCTGGGCGCCCTCGGCCCCGCCCGTGCCCCACGCACATGGCCTACGCCGGAAGGGCGCGCCTGCAATTGTCAGGTTTTTTTTGTTTGCGTAAGGTTTTTGAGTCAGTATGTCTGTGACATTCAATCATCTTGTAATGCTGATTCAGCTCTTTCTTTTGATGAGTAGTATTTCTTTGTATGAATAAACCACAGATTTTTTAAAAGGTCTGTTTTTAGTTTTGCCTGCTATGAATAAAGTCTCTGAGAATGTTTGTGTATAGGTCTTTTTTTTTTGTAAGCCTAAGCACCCATTTCCATTTGAGGAAAAGCCTACACGTGGAATTGCTGGGCCATAAGCTCAGTATGTTTTTAAGGTTCTCCAAACTGGCAGATCGTTTTCCCAAAATGGCATACCATTTTACATGCCCACGAGTTTGATCCAAGTTGAGGTCTGGCAGTGTCAGTTTTTTTTTTTATTTTCATCATTCTAACGTAATTGTGATGTCACAATGTGATTTCAATTTGCTTCTATTTGATGACTAACGTTGCTGAATGTTTTTCCATGGACTCATTGGCCATTTGTACCTCTTCTTTTATGAAACATCTCTTCGCTTTTCTGCATTTCTTAATTCAATTTACAATGTTTTCCTATTATGGTATCATTCATCTGCAGTTACGTGAAGGATATTATGTTTACTAGGCTCGCCCTTTCACCAAGATCTCCCCACATTCCCCTTCACAGCCACTGTCCATCAGCATAGTAAGATGCTGTAAAATCACTCTTTGTCTTCTCTGTGATGTACAGCCCTCTCTGTGACCCCCCTCCCACATTGTACATGCTAATCGTAATGCACGCTTTCTTTCCCTCTCCCCTTATCCCTCCCAGTCCCAACTATCCACACCAGTCCCTTTCCATTTGGTAACTGTTCGTCCATTCTTGGCTTCGATATATCTGGTGCTGTTCTGCTCACTCATTTTCTCTTGGTTCTCCCTCTGAGAGGATAGTGAAATCATTTGATACTTGTCTTTCTGCGCCTGGTTAGTTCACTACGCATATTACCCTGTAGCTCCATCCCTGTTGTTGTAAATGGTAGGATGTTTTCTCTTGTTTTGGCTGAATAATATTGCACTGGTCATCCTCTGATGGACACTTAGCTTGGCTCTTGTAAATAGTGTCAAACATATGGGTGCACATGTCTTTTCTAAACTGGGCTGCTGCATTTCATTATTCATATTTTACGTATGTATGTATGTACATATGTATGTATGTATTCATTTACATACTTCCTTAATTGTTATCTATTCATTTATCCTTACTCTACAACCACATGAGTAACATTATGTTTACTACACTCCCCCCATCACCAAGTTACCAAAGGTAAGGGACTAGGAAGGCTGGTTGGGAAGGGACGGAGAAGGGTGTACAGGGGTCATTACCATGAGCTGATATAATGTATGGGGAGGTCCCACGCGGAAGACAGTATAGTACAGAGAGTTCAAGTAGTGATTCTATAGCATCCTGCTACGCTGATGGACAGTGACTGTACCGGGGTATGTGGAGTGGACATGGTCTGGGGCGTGTAGTCACTCTAATGTAGCTCACATAGTTGTAGATTGCTTATCATGAATAGTGCTGTGGTAAATGTATGGGTGCACGTGTCTTTTTACAGCTGGGCTGGTGCTTTCTTTCTTCCTTACTTTCTTTCATTTTTTAGTTTTTTGTTTGTTTATTTATCAATATATTTATTTATTTAATCATTTTTAATCGTTTTTAAGTTATTTATTTAATATTTCTGTGTGAATGCATGTATTTATTTACTTATTGATTCATTCATTCATTATCTATCTGTCTTTCGTTCTATGTGACTTCCTTTTTGTCTTCCATTATATGTACGTATTTATATACTTATCTATTCATGCATGCATTCATTCATTTATCTGTGTCTCCATCTATCTGCCTGTCTTTCTGTCTATCTTTCTGGCATTAATATAGAATTATATGAGTACCATTATGTTTACTAGCCTCCTCCATTAGGAGGATGCCTGCACACACACCATTCTATCATTTATTTATTTACTTACTTGTCCTTAATCTCCAATTACATGAGTAACATTATGTTTCCTAGACTGCCCCCATCACCAGTTTTGCAAAGGTTAGCTTCTAGGAAGGCTGGTTGGGAAGGGAAGGCGCAAGGTGGAAAAGGGGCATTAAGATTAGCTCCCATAGTGTGGGAGGGTTTCCACGTGGAAGTCAGTGTAGTGCAGAGAATTTAGGTAGTGAATCTATAGAATCGTACTATGCTGATGGATAGTGACTCTAATAGGGTATGTGGTACGGAGGGAACTTGATGATCTGGGGAGCCTACTAAGTATAATATTGCTCTTACACTTGTTGATGATTGATAGTGAAAAAAACCCTGCGTATTCCTTACTAGATAATGGTGAAACCCTGGAAAAAAAAAAAAGGGAGGCGTGGGTTGCAGCCGCTTGGGCTCCCGGCGGGCATCCCACAGGTCCCTGCAAGCTGCTGAGCTCTCTCGGTTGGTCCGCAGGGGTTCCCCGGCCTTCCCCATCAGGCAGCGCGCCGCGGTGACCACGGGGTCATTTTCCCAGGGCACCTGCGCGGCGGCCCCAGGGGCCCCGGGCAACCTGAGGCCGCTTGGCTGCTGAGCCGCTTCCGCCACGGCCCGCCGCCGCCGCCGCCGCCCGCCTCCGAGGCGAACTCGAGGAACCTCCGGGCTGGGGACCAGCGGGTGCGGGTGTGGGCGACGGGCTCGGGAGGCACTCGAGTGTAGGCCTTGTGCCTGGCCTCGCTCAGACGAACGCTCCTCCCTTCCCAGGAAGCAGTGAAGCGCCGCCAGCCCCGCCGGCGCCGCCACCGCCTCCGCCGCCGCCCATGTTCCCTGAAGGCCTTCGCCTGGAGGAAGGGTGCAGCCAGCGAGGCGGCCCTGTGAGAGCGGCCGCTGACAGCTCCCCGCGCCCGGCGCGCCCACCCCTCGCCGCCAAGTGGCTCCGCCCCTGGGCGCCCTCGGCCCCGCCCGTGCCCCACGCCCGTGCCCTACGCCGGACGGGCGCGCCTGCAATTGTCAGGTTTTTTTGTTTGCGCAAGGTTTTTGAGACAGTATGTCTGTGACATTCAATCATCTTGTATTGCTGATTCAGCCCTTTCTTTTGATGAGTAGTATTTCTTTGTATGAATAAACCACAGATTTTTTAATAGGTCTGTTTTTAGTTTTGCCTGCTATGAATAAAGTCTCTGAGAATGTTTGTGTATAGGTCTTTTTTTTTTGTAAGCATAAGCACCCATTTCCATTTGAGGAAAAGCCTACAAGTGGAATTGCTGGGCCAGAAGCTCAGTATGTTTTTAAGGTTCTCCAAACTGGCAGATCGTTTTCCCAAAATGGCATACCATTTTACATGCCCACGAGTTTGATCCAAGTTGAGGTCTGGCAGTGTCAGTTTTTTTTTTTATTTTCATCATTCTAACGTAATTGTGATGTCACAATGTGATTTCGATTTGCTTTTACTTGATGACTAATGTTGCTGAATGTTTTTCCATGGACTCATTGGCCAGTTGTACCTCTTCTTTTATGAAACGTCTCTTCGCTTTTCTGCATTTCTTAATTCAATTTACAATGTTTTCCTCTTTTGGTATCATTCATCTGCAGTTACATGAAGGATATTATGTTTACTAGGCTGGCCCGTTCACCAAGATCTCCCCACATTCCCCTTCACAGCCACTGTCCATCAGCATAGTAAGATGCTGTAAAATCACTCTTTGTCTTCTCTTTGATGTACAGCCCTCTGTGTGACCGCCCTCCCTCATTGTACATGCTAATCGTAATGCACGCTTTCTTTCCCTCTCCCCTTATCCCTTCCAGTCCCAACGATCCACTCCAGTCCCTTTCCCTTTGGTAACTGTAGGTCCATTCTTGGCTTCGATGAATCTGGTGGTGTTCTGCTCACTCATTTTCTCTTGGTTCTCCCTCTGAGAGGATAGTGAAATCATTTGATACTTGTCTTTCTGCTCCTGGGTTAGTTCACTGCGCTTATTACCCTGTAGCTCCATCCCTGTTGTTGTAAATAGTAGGATGTTTTCTCTTGTTTTGGCTGAATAATATTGCACTGGTCATCCTCTGATAGACACTTAGCTTGGCTCTTGTAAATAGTGTCAAACATATGGGTGCACATGTCTTTTCTAAACTGGGCTGCTGCATTTCATTATTCATATTTTACGTATGTATGTATGTATGTATGTATGTATGTATTCATTTACATACTTCCTTAATTGTTATCTATTCATTTATCCTTACTCTACAACCACATGAGTAACATTATGTTTACTACACTGCCCCCATCACCAAGTTACCAAAGGTAAGGGACTAGGAAGGCTGGTTGGGAAGGGACGGAGAAGGGTGTACAGGGGTCATTACCATGAGCTGATATAATGTATGGGGAGGTCCCACGCGGAAGACAGTATAGTACAGAGAGTTCAAGTAGTGATTCTATAGCATCCTGCTACGCTGATGGACAGTGACTGTACCGGGGTATGTGGAGTGGACATGGTCTGGGGCGTGTAGTCACTCTAATGTAGCTCACATAGTTGTAGATTGCTTATCATGAATAGTGCTGTGGTAAATGTATGGGTGCCCGTGTCTTTTTACAGCTGGGCTGGTGCTTTCTTTCTTCCTTACTTTCTTTCATTTTTTAGTTTTTTGTTTATTTATGAATATATATTTTTTTAATCATTTTTAATCGTTTTTAAGTTATCTATTTAATATTTCTGTGTGAATGTATGTATTTATTTACTTACTCTTTCATTCATTCATTCATTATCTATCTATCTGTCTTTCGTTCTATGTAACTTTCTTTTTGTCTTCCATTATATGTACGTATTTATATACTTATTTATTCATGCATGCATTCATTCATTTATCTGTCTTTCCATCTATCTGCCTGTCTTTCTGTCTATCTTTCTGTCATTAATAGAGAATTATGTGGGTCACATTATGTTTACTAGCCTCCACCATTAGGAGGATGCGTGCACACACTCCATTCTATCATTTATTTATTTACTTACTTGTCCTTAATCTCCAATTACATGGGTAACATTATGTTTACTAGACTCCCCCCATCACCAGTTTTGCAAAGGTAAGCGTCTAGGAAGGCTGGTTAGGAAGGGAAGGGGCAGGGTGTAAAAAGGGCATTAAGATTAGCTCCCATAGTGTGGGAGGGTTTCCACGTGGAAGTCAGTGTAGTGCAGAGAAGTCAAGTAGTGATTCTATAGAATCGTACTATGCTGATGGATAGTGACTCTAATAGGGTATGTGGTACGGAGGGAACTTGATGATCTGGGGAGCCTACTAACTTTAATATTGCTCTTACACTTGTTGATAATTGATATTGAAAAATACCCGGGTATTCCTGACTAGATAATGATGAAACCCAGGAAAAAAAAAAAAGGGAGGCGTGGGTTGCAGCCGCTTGGGCACCCGGCGGGCATCCCGCAGGTCCCTGCAAGCTGCTGAGCTCTCTCGGTTGGTCCACAGGGGTTCCCTGGCCTTCCCCATCAGGCAGCGCGCCGCGGTGACCCCGGGGTCATTTTCCCAGGGCACCTGCGCGGCGGCCCCGCGGGCCCCGGGCAACCTGAGGCCGCTTGGCTGCTGAGCCGCTTCCGCCAGGGCCCGCCGCCGCCGCCGCCGCCCGCCTCCGAGGCGAACTCGAGGAACCTCCGGGCTGGGGACCAGCGGGTGCGGGTGTGGGCGCGGGCTCGGGAGGCACTCGAGTGTAGTCCTCGTGCCTGGCCTCGCTCAGACGAACGCTACTCCCTCCCCAGGAAGCAGTGAAGCGCCGCCGCCGCGGCCAGCGCTGCCGCCGCCGCCGCCGCCGCCCATGTACCCTGAAGGCCTTCGCCTGGAGGAAGGGTGCAGCCAGCGAGGCGGCCCTGTGACAGCGGCCGCTGACAGCTCCCCGCGCCCGGCGCGCCCACCCCTCGCCGCCAAATGGCTCCGCCCCTGGGCGCCCTCGGCCCCGCCCGTGCCCCACGCACATGGCCTACGCCGGAAGGGCGCGCCTGCAATTGTCAGGTTTTTTTTGTTTGCGTAAGGTTTTTGAGTCAGTATGTCTGTGACATTCAATCATCTTGTAATGCTGATTCAGCTCTTTCTTTTGATGAGTAGTATTTCTTTGTATGAATAAACCACAGATTTTTTAAAAGGTCTGTTTTTAGTTTTGCCTGCTATGAATAAAGTCTCTGAGAATGTTTGTGTATAGGTCTTTTTTTTTTGTAAGCCTAAGCACCCATTTCCATTTGAGGAAAAGCCTACACGTGGAATTGCTGGGCCATAAGCTCAGTATGTTTTTAAGGTTCTCCAAACTGGCAGATCGTTTTCCCAAAATGGCATACCATTTTACATGCCCACGAGTTTGATCCAAGTTGAGGTCTGGCAGTGTCAGTTTTTTTTTTTATTTTCATCATTCTAACGTAATTGTGATGTCACAATGTGATTTCAATTTGCTTCTATTTGATGACTAACGTTGCTGAATGTTTTTCCATGGACTCATTGGCCATTTGTACCTCTTCTTTTATGAAACATCTCTTCGCTTTTCTGCATTTCTTAATTCAATTTACAATGTTTTCCTATTATGGTATCATTCATCTGCAGTTACGTGAAGGATATTATGTTTACTAGGCTCGCCCTTTCACCAAGATCTCCCCACATTCCCCTTCACAGCCACTGTCCATCAGCATAGTAAGATGCTGTAAAATCACTCTTTGTCTTCTCTGTGATGTACAGCCCTCTCTGTGACCCCCCTCCCACATTGTACATGCTAATCGTAATGCACGCTTTCTTTCCCTCTCCCCTTATCCCTCCCAGTCCCAACTATCCACACCAGTCCCTTTCCATTTGGTAACTGTTCGTCCATTCTTGGCTTCGATATATCTGGTGCTGTTCTGCTCACTCATTTTCTCTTGGTTCTCCCTCTGAGAGGATAGTGAAATCATTTGATACTTGTCTTTCTGCGCCTGGTTAGTTGACTACGCATATTACCCTGTAGCTCCATCCCTGTTGTTGTAAATGGTAGGATGTTTTCTCTTGTTTTGGCTGAATAATATTGCACTGGTCATCCTCTGATGGACACTTAGCTTGGCTCTTGTAAATAGTGTCAAACATATGGGTGCACATGTCTTTTCTAAACTGGGCTGCTGCATTTCATTATTCATATTTTACGTATGTATGTATGTACATATGTATGTATGTATTCATTTACATACTTCCTTAATTGTTATCTATTCATTTATCCTTACTCTACAACCACATGAGTAACATTATGTTTACTACACTCCCCCCATCACCAAGTTACCAAAGGTAAGGGACTAGGAAGGCTGGTTGGGAAGGGACGGAGAAGGGTGTACAGGGGTCATTACCATGAGCTGATATAATGTATGGGGAGGTCCCACGCGGAAGACAGTATAGTACAGAGAGTTCAAGTAGTGATTCTATAGCATCCTGCTACGCTGATGGACAGTGACTGTACCGGGGTATGTGGAGTGGACATGGTCTGGGGCGTGTAGTCACTCTAATGTAGCTCACATAGTTGTAGATTGCTTATCATGAATAGTGCTGTGGTAAATGTATGGGTGCACGTGTCTTTTTACAGCTGGGCTGGTGCTTTCTTTCTTCCTTACTTTCTTTCATTTTTTAGTTTTTTGTTTGTTTATTTATCAATATATTTATTTATTTAATCATTTTAATCGTTTTTAAGTTATTTATTTAATATTTCTGTGTGAATGCATGTATTTATTTACTTATTGATTCATTCATTCATTATCTATCTGTCTTTCGTTCTATGTGACTTCCTTTTTGTCTTCCATTATATGTACGTATTTATATACTTATCTATTCATGCATGCATTCATTCATTTATCTGTGTCTCCATCTATCTGCCTGTCTTTCTGTCTATCTTTCTGGCATTAATATAGAATTATATGAGTACCATTATGTTTACTAGCCTCCTCCATTAGGAGGATGCCTGCACACACACCATTCTATCATTTATTTATTTACTTACTTGTCCTTAATCTCCAATTACATGAGTAACATTATGTTTCCTAGACTGCCCCCATCACCAGTTTTGCAAAGGTTAGCTTCTAGGAAGGCTGGTTGGGAAGGGAAGGCGCAAGGTGGAAAAGGGGCATTAAGATTAGCTCCCATAGTGTGGGAGGGTTTCCACGTGGAAGTCAGTGTAGTGCAGAGAATTTAGGTAGTGAATCTATAGAATCGTACTATGCTGATGGATAGTGACTCTAATAGGGTATGTGGTACGGAGGGAACTTGATGATCTGGGGAGCCTACTAAGTATAATATTGCTCTTACACTTGTTGATGATTGATAGTGAAAAAAACCCTGCGTATTCCTTACTAGATAATGGTGAAACCCTGGAAAAAAAAAAAAGGGAGGCGTGGGTTGCAGCCGCTTGGGCTCCCGGCGGGCATCCCACAGGTCCCTGCAAGCTGCTGAGCTCTCTCGGTTGGTCCGCAGGGGTTCCCCGGCCTTCCCCATCAGGCAGCGCGCCGCGGTGACCACGGGGTCATTTTCCCAGGGCACCTGCGCGGCGGCCCCAGGGGCCCCGGGCAACCTGAGGCCGCTTGGCTGCTGAGCCGCTTCCGCCACGGCCCGCCGCCGCCGCCGCCGCCCGCCTCCGAGGCGAACTCGAGGAACCTCCGGGCTGGGGACCAGCGGGTGCGGGTGTGGGCGACGGGCTCGGGAGGCACTCGAGTGTAGGCCTTGTGCCTGGCCTCGCTCAGACGAACGCTCCTCCCTTCCCAGGAAGCAGTGAAGCGCCGCCAGCCCCGCCGGCGCCGCCACCGCCTCCGCCGCCGCCCATGTTCCCTGAAGGCCTTCGCCTGGAGGAAGGGTGCAGCCAGCGAGGCGGCCCTGTGAGAGCGGCCGCTGACAGCTCCCCGCGCCCGGCGCGCCCACCCCTCGCCGCCAAGTGGCTCCGCCCCTGGGCGCCCTCGGCCCCGCCCGTGCCCCACGCCCGTGCCCTACGCCGGACGGGCGCGCCTGCAATTGTCAGGTTTTTTTGTTTGCGCAAGGTTTTTGAGACAGTATGTCTGTGACATTCAATCATCTTGTATTGCTGATTCAGCCCTTTCTTTTGATGAGTAGTATTTCTTTGTATGAATAAACCACAGATTTTTTAATAGGTCTGTTTTTAGTTTTGCCTGCTATGAATAAAGTCTCTGAGAATGTTTGTGTATAGGTCTTTTTTTTTTGTAAGCATAAGCACCCATTTCCATTTGAGGAAAAGCCTACAAGTGGAATTGCTGGGCCAGAAGCTCAGTATGTTTTTAAGGTTCTCCAAACTGGCAGATCGTTTTCCCAAAATGGCATACCATTTTACATGCCCACGAGTTTGATCCAAGTTGAGGTCTGGCAGTGTCAGTTTTTTTTTTTATTTTCATCATTCTAACGTAATTGTGATGTCACAATGTGATTTCGATTTGCTTTTACTTGATGACTAATGTTGCTGAATGTTTTTCCATGGACTCATTGGCCAGTTGTACCTCTTCTTTTATGAAACGTCTCTTCGCTTTTCTGCATTTCTTAATTCAATTTACAATGTTTTCCTCTTTTGGTATCATTCATCTGCAGTTACATGAAGGATATTATGTTTACTAGGCTGGCCCGTTCACCAAGATCTCCCCACATTCCCCTTCACAGCCACTGTCCATCAGCATAGTAAGATGCTGTAAAATCACTCTTTGTCTTCTCTTTGATGTACAGCCCTCTGTGTGACCGCCCTCCCTCATTGTACATGCTAATCGTAATGCACGCTTTCTTTCCCTCTCCCCTTATCCCTTCCAGTCCCAACGATCCACTCCAGTCCCTTTCCCTTTGGTAACTGTAGGTCCATTCTTGGCTTCGATGAATCTGGTGGTGTTCTGCTCACTCATTTTCTCTTGGTTCTCCCTCTGAGAGGATAGTGAAATCATTTGATACTTGTCTTTCTGCTCCTGGGTTAGTTCACTGCGCTTATTACCCTGTAGCTCCATCCCTGTTGTTGTAAATAGTAGGATGTTTTCTCTTGTTTTGGCTGAATAATATTGCACTGGTCATCCTCTGATAGACACTTAGCTTGGCTCTTGTAAATAGTGTCAAACATATGGGTGCACATGTCTTTTCTAAACTGGGCTGCTGCATTTCATTATTCATATTTTACGTATGTATGTATGTATGTATGTATGTATGTATTCATTTACATACTTCCTTAATTGTTATCTATTCATTTATCCTTACTCTACAACCACATGAGTAACATTATGTTTACTACACTGCCCCCATCACCAAGTTACCAAAGGTAAGGGACTAGGAAGGCTGGTTGGGAAGGGACGGAGAAGGGTGTACAGGGGTCATTACCATGAGCTGATATAATGTATGGGGAGGTCCCACGCGGAAGACAGTATAGTACAGAGAGTTCAAGTAGTGATTCTATAGCATCCTGCTACGCTGATGGACAGTGACTGTACCGGGGTATGTGGAGTGGACATGGTCTGGGGCGTGTAGTCACTCTAATGTAGCTCACATAGTTGTAGATTGCTTATCATGAATAGTGCTGTGGTAAATGTATGGGTGCCCGTGTCTTTTTACAGCTGGGCTGGTGCTTTCTTTCTTCCTTACTTTCTTTCATTTTTTAGTTTTTTGTTTATTTATGAATATATATTTTTTTAATCATTTTTAATCGTTTTTAAGTTATCTATTTAATATTTCTGTGTGAATGTATGTATTTATTTACTTACTCTTTCATTCATTCATTCATTATCTATCTATCTGTCTTTCGTTCTATGTAACTTTCTTTTTGTCTTCCATTATATGTACGTATTTATATACTTATTTATTCATGCATGCATTCATTCATTTATCTGTCTTTCCATCTATCTGCCTGTCTTTCTGTCTATCTTTCTGTCATTAATAGAGAATTATGTGGGTCACATTATGTTTACTAGCCTCCACCATTAGGAGGATGCGTGCACACACTCCATTCTATCATTTATTTATTTACTTACTTGTCCTTAATCTCCAATTACATGGGTAACATTATGTTTACTAGACTCCCCCCATCACCAGTTTTGCAAAGGTAAGCGTCTAGGAAGGCTGGTTAGGAAGGGAAGGGGCAGGGTGTAAAAAGGGCATTAAGATTAGCTCCCATAGTGTGGGAGGGTTTCCACGTGGAAGTCAGTGTAGTGCAGAGAAGTCAAGTAGTGATTCTATAGAATCGTACTATGCTGATGGATAGTGACTCTAATAGGGTATGTGGTACGGAGGGAACTTGATGATCTGGGGAGCCTACTAACTTTAATATTGCTCTTACACTTGTTGATAATTGATATTGAAAAATACCCGGGTATTCCTGACTAGATAATGATGAAACCCAGGAAAAAAAAAAAAGGGAGGCGTGGGTTGCAGCCGCTTGGGCACCCGGCGGGCATCCCGCAGGTCCCTGCAAGCTGCTGAGCTCTCTCGGTTGGTCCACAGGGGTTCCCTGGCCTTCCCCATCAGGCAGCGCGCCGCGGTGACCCCGGGGTCATTTTCCCAGGGCACCTGCGCGGCGGCCCCGCGGGCCCCGGGCAACCTGAGGCCGCTTGGCTGCTGAGCCGCTTCCGCCAGGGCCCGCCGCCGCCGCCGCCGCCCGCCTCCGAGGCGAACTCGAGGAACCTCCGGGCTGGGGACCAGCGGGTGCGGGTGTGGGCGCGGGCTCGGGAGGCACTCGAGTGTAGTCCTCGTGCCTGGCCTCGCTCAGACGAACGCTACTCCCTCCCCAGGAAGCAGTGAAGCGCCGCCGCCGCGGCCAGCGCTGCCGCCGCCGCCGCCGCCGCCCATGTACCCTGAAGGCCTTCGCCTGGAGGAAGGGTGCAGCCAGCGAGGCGGCCCTGTGACAGCGGCCGCTGACAGCTCCCCGCGCCCGGCGCGCCCACCCCTCGCCGCCAAATGGCTCCGCCCCTGGGCGCCCTCGGCCCCGCCCGTGCCCCACGCACATGGCCTACGCCGGAAGGGCGCGCCTGCAATTGTCAGGTTTTTTTTGTTTGCGTAAGGTTTTTGAGTCAGTATGTCTGTGACATTCAATCATCTTGTAATGCTGATTCAGCTCTTTCTTTTGATGAGTAGTATTTCTTTGTATGAATAAACCACAGATTTTTTAAAAGGTCTGTTTTTAGTTTTGCCTGCTATGAATAAAGTCTCTGAGAATGTTTGTGTATAGGTCTTTTTTTTTTGTAAGCCTAAGCACCCATTTCCATTTGAGGAAAAGCCTACACGTGGAATTGCTGGGCCATAAGCTCAGTATGTTTTTAAGGTTCTCCAAACTGGCAGATCGTTTTCCCAAAATGGCATACCATTTTACATGCCCACGAGTTTGATCCAAGTTGAGGTCTGGCAGTGTCAGTTTTTTTTTTTATTTTCATCATTCTAACGTAATTGTGATGTCACAATGTGATTTCAATTTGCTTCTATTTGATGACTAACGTTGCTGAATGTTTTTCCATGGACTCATTGGCCATTTGTACCTCTTCTTTTATGAAACATCTCTTCGCTTTTCTGCATTTCTTAATTCAATTTACAATGTTTTCCTATTATGGTATCATTCATCTGCAGTTACGTGAAGGATATTATGTTTACTAGGCTCGCCCTTTCACCAAGATCTCCCCACATTCCCCTTCACAGCCACTGTCCATCAGCATAGTAAGATGCTGTAAAATCACTCTTTGTCTTCTCTGTGATGTACAGCCCTCTCTGTGACCCCCCTCCCACATTGTACATGCTAATCGTAATGCACGCTTTCTTTCCCTCTCCCCTTATCCCTCCCAGTCCCAACTATCCACACCAGTCCCTTTCCATTTGGTAACTGTTCGTCCATTCTTGGCTTCGATATATCTGGTGCTGTTCTGCTCACTCATTTTCTCTTGGTTCTCCCTCTGAGAGGATAGTGAAATCATTTGATACTTGTCTTTCTGCGCCTGGTTAGTTCACTACGCATATTACCCTGTAGCTCCATCCCTGTTGTTGTAAATGGTAGGATGTTTTCTCTTGTTTTGGCTGAATAATATTGCACTGGTCATCCTCTGATGGACACTTAGCTTGGCTCTTGTAAATAGTGTCAAACATATGGGTGCACATGTCTTTTCTAAACTGGGCTGCTGCATTTCATTATTCATATTTTACGTATGTATGTATGTACATATGTATGTATGTATTCATTTACATACTTCCTTAATTGTTATCTATTCATTTATCCTTACTCTACAACCACATGAGTAACATTATGTTTACTACACTCCCCCCATCACCAAGTTACCAAAGGTAAGGGACTAGGAAGGCTGGTTGGGAAGGGACGGAGAAGGGTGTACAGGGGTCATTACCATGAGCTGATATAATGTATGGGGAGGTCCCACGCGGAAGACAGTATAGTACAGAGAGTTCAAGTAGTGATTCTATAGCATCCTGCTACGCTGATGGACAGTGACTGTACCGGGGTATGTGGAGTGGACATGGTCTGGGGCGTGTAGTCACTCTAATGTAGCTCACATAGTTGTAGATTGCTTATCATGAATAGTGCTGTGGTAAATGTATGGGTGCACGTGTCTTTTTACAGCTGGGCTGGTGCTTTCTTTCTTCCTTACTTTCTTTCATTTTTTAGTTTTTTGTTTGTTTATTTATCAATATATTTATTTATTTAATCATTTTTAATCGTTTTTAAGTTATTTATTTAATATTTCTGTGTGAATGCATGTATTTATTTACTTATTGATTCATTCATTCATTATCTATCTGTCTTTCGTTCTATGTGACTTCCTTTTTGTCTTCCATTATATGTACGTATTTATATACTTATCTATTCATGCATGCATTCATTCATTTATCTGTGTCTCCATCTATCTGCCTGTCTTTCTGTCTATCTTTCTGGCATTAATATAGAATTATATGAGTACCATTATGTTTACTAGCCTCCTCCATTAGGAGGATGCCTGCACACACACCATTCTATCATTTATTTATTTACTTACTTGTCCTTAATCTCCAATTACATGAGTAACATTATGTTTCCTAGACTGCCCCCATCACCAGTTTTGCAAAGGTTAGCTTCTAGGAAGGCTGGTTGGGAAGGGAAGGCGCAAGGTGGAAAAGGGGCATTAAGATTAGCTCCCATAGTGTGGGAGGGTTTCCACGTGGAAGTCAGTGTAGTGCAGAGAATTTAGGTAGTGAATCTATAGAATCGTACTATGCTGATGGATAGTGACTCTAATAGGGTATGTGGTACGGAGGGAACTTGATGATCTGGGGAGCCTACTAAGTATAATATTGCTCTTACACTTGTTGATGATTGATAGTGAAAAAAACCCTGCGTATTCCTTACTAGATAATGGTGAAACCCTGGAAAAAAAAAAAAGGGAGGCGTGGGTTGCAGCCGCTTGGGCTCCCGGCGGGCATCCCGCAGGTCCCTGCAAGCTGCTGAGCTCTCTCGGTTGGTCCGCAGGGGTTCCCCGGCCTTCCCCATCAGGCAGCGCGCCGCGGTGACCACGGGGTCATTTTCCCAGGGCACCTGCGCGGCGGCCCCAGGGGCCCCGGGCAACCTGAGGCCGCTTGGCTGCTGAGCCGCTTCCGCCACGGCCCGCCGCCGCCGCCGCCGCCCGCCTCCGAGGCGAACTCGAGGAACCTCCGGGCTGGGGACCAGCGGGTGCGGGTGTGGGCGCGGGCTCGGGAGGCACTCGAGTGTAGGCCTCGTGCCTGGCCTCGCTCAGACGAACGCTGCTCCCTCCCCAGGAAGCAGTGAAGCGCCGCCAGCCCCGCCGGCGCCGCCACCGCCTCCGCCGCCGCCCATGTTCCCTGAAGGCCTTCGCCTGGAGGAAGGGTGCAGCCAGCGAGGCGGCCCTGTGAGAGCGGCCGCTGACAGCTCCCCGCGCCCGGCGCGCCCACCCCTCGCCGCCAAGTGGCTCCGCCCCTGGGCGCCCTCGGCCCCGCCCGTGCCCCACGCACATGGCCTACGCCGGACGGGCGCGCCTGCAATTGTCAGGTTTTTCTGTTTGCGCAAGGTTTTTGAGACAGTATGTCTGTGACATTCAATCATCTTGTATTGCTGATTCAGCCCTTTCTTTTGATGAGTAGTATTTCTTTGTATGAATAAACCACAGATTTTTTAATAGGTCTGTTTTTAGTTTTGCCTGCTATGAATAAAGTCTCTGAGAATGTTTGTGTATAGGTCTTTTTTTTTTGTAAGCATAAGCACCCATTTCCATTTGAGGAAAAGCCTACAAGTGGAATTGCTGGGCCAGAAGCTCAGTATGTTTTTAAGGTTCTCCAAACTGGCAGATCGTTTTCCCAAAATGGCATACCATTTTACATGCCCACGAGTTTGATCCAAGTTGAGGTCTGGCAGTGTCAGTTTTTTTTTTTATTTTCATCATTCTAACGTAATTGTGATGTCACAATGTGATTTCAATTTGCTTTTACTTGATGACTAATGTTGCTGAATGTTTTTCCATGGACTCATTGGCCAGTTGTACCTCTTCTTTTATGAAACGTCTCTTCGCTTTTCTGCATTTCTTAATTCAATTTACAATGTTTTCCTATTTTGGTATCATTCATCTGCAGTTACATGAAGGATATTATGTTTACTAGGCTGGCCCGTTCACCAAGATCTCCCCACATTCCCCTTCACAGCCACTGTCCATCAGCATAGTAAGATGCTGTAAAATCACTCTTTGTCTTCTCTTTGATGTACAGCCCTCTGTGTGACCGCCCTCCCTCATTGTACATGCTAATCGTAATGCACGCTTTCTTTCCCTCTCCCCTTATCCCTTCCAGTCCCAACGATCCACTCCAGTCCCTTTCCCTTTGGTAACTGTAGGTCCATTCTTGGCTTCGATGAATCTGGTGCTGTTCTGCTCACTCATTTTCTCTTGGTTCTCCCTCTGAGAGGATAGTGAAATCATTTGATACTTGTCTTTCTGCTCCTGGGTTAGTTCACTGCGCTTATTACCCTGTAGCTCCATCCCTGTTGTTGTAAATAGTAGGATGTTTTCTCTTGTTTTGGCTGAATAATATTGCACTGGTCATCCTCTGATAGACACTTAGCTTGGCTCTTGTAAATAGTGTCAAACATATGGGTGCACATGTCTTTTCTAAACTGGGCTGCTGCATTTCATTATTCATATTTTACGTATGTATGTATGTATGTATGTATGTATGTATTCATTTACATACTTCCTTAATTGTTATCTATTCATTTATCCTTACTCTACAACCACATGAGTAACATTATGTTTACTACACTCCCCCCATCAGCAAGTTACCAAAGGTAAGGGACTAGGAAGGCTGGTTGGGAAGGGACGGAGAAGGGTGTACAGGGGGCATTACCTTTAGCTGATATAATGTATGGGGAGGTCCCACGGGGAAGACAGTATAGTACAGAGAGTTCAAGTAGTGATTCTATAGCATCCTGCTACGCTGATGGACAGTGACTGTACCGGGGTATGTGGAGTGGACATGGTCTGGGGCGTGTTGTCACTCTAATGTAGCTCACATAGTTGTAGATTGCTTATCATGAATAGTGTGTGGTAAACGTACGGGTGCACGTGTCTTTTTACAGCTGGGCTGGTGCTTTCTTTCTTCCTTACTTTCTTTCATTTTTTAGTTTTTTGTTTATTTATGAATATATATATTTTTTAATCATTTTTAATCGTTTTTAAGTTATCTATTTAATATTTCTGTGTGAATGTATGTATTTATTTACTTACTCTTTCATTCATTCATTCATTATCTATCTATCTGTCTTTCGTTCTATGTAACTTTCTTTTTGTCTTCCATTATATGTACGTATTTATATACTTATTTATTCATGCATGCATTCATTCATTTATCTGTCTTTCCATCTATCTGCCTGTCTTTCTGTCTATCTTTCTGTCATTAATAGAGAATTATATGGGTCACATTATGTTTACTAGCCTCCACCATTAGGAGGATGCGTGCACACACTCCATTCTATCATTTATTTATTTACTTACTTGTCCTTAATCTCCAATTACATGGGTAACATTATGTTTACTAGACTCCCCCCATCACCAGTTTTGCAAAGGTAAGCGTCTAGGAAGGCTGGTTAGGAAGGGAAGGGGCAGGGTGTAAAAAGGGCATTAAGATTAGCTCCCATAGTGTGGGAGGGTTTCCACGTGGAAGTCAGTGTAGTGCAGAGAAGTCAAGTAGTGATTCTATAGAATCGTACTATGCTGATGGATAGTGACTCTAATAGGGTATGTGGTACGGAGGGAACTTGATGATCTGGGGAGCCTACTAACTTTAATATTGCTCTTACACTTGTTGATAATTGATAGTGAAAAAAACCCGGGTATTCCTGACTAGATAATGATGAAACCCAGGAAAAAAAAAAAAGGGAGGCGTGGGTTGCAGCCGCTTGGGCTCCCGGCGGGCATCCCGCAGGTCCCTGCAAGCTGCTGAGCTCTCTCGGTTGGTCCGCAGGGGTTCCCTGGCCTTCCCCATCAGGCAGCGCGCCGCGGTGACCCCGGGGTCATTTTCCCAGGGCACCTGCGCGGCGGCCCCGCGGGCCCCGGGCAACCTGAGGCCGCTTGGCTGCTGAGCCGCTTCCGCCAGGGCCCGCCGCCGCCGCCGCCGCCCGCCTCCGAGGCGAACTCGAGGAACCTCCGGGCTGGGGACCAGCGGGTGCGGGTGTGGGCGCGGGCTCGGGAGGCACTCGAGTGTAGTCCTCGTGCCTGGCCTCGCTCAGACGAACGCTCCTCCCTCCCCAGGAAGCAGTGAAGCGCCGCCGCCGCGGCCAGCGCTGCCGCCGCCGCCGCCGCCGCCCATGTACCCTGAAGGCCTTCGCCTGGAGGAAGGGTGCAGCCAGCGAGGCGGCCCTGTGACAGCGGCCGCTGACAGCTCCCCGCGCCCGGCGCGCCCACCCCTCGCCGCCAAATGGCTCCGCCCCTGGGCGCCCTCGGCCCCGCCCGTGCCCCACGCACATGGCCTACGCCGGAAGGGCGCGCCTGCAATTGTCAGGTTTTTTTTGTTTGCGTAAGGTTTTTGAGTCAGTATGTCTGTGACATTCAATCATCTTGTAATGCTGATTCAGCTCTTTCTTTTGATGAGTAGTATTTCTTTGTATGAATAAACCACAGATTTTTTAAAAGGTCTGTTTTTAGTTTTGCCTGCTATGAATAAAGTCTCTGAGAATGTTTGTGTATAGGTCTTTTTTTTTTGTAAGCCTAAGCACCCATTTCCATTTGAGGAAAAGCCTACACGTGGAATTGCTGGGCCATAAGCTCAGTATGTTTTTAAGGTTCTCCAAACTGGCAGATCGTTTTCCCAAAATGGCATACCATTTTACATGCCCACGAGTTTGATCCAAGTTGAGGTCTGGCAGTGTCAGTTTTTTTTTTTATTTTCATCATTCTAACGTAATTGTGATGTCACAATGTGATTTCAATTTGCTTCTATTTGATGACTAACGTTGCTGAATGTTTTTCCATGGACTCATTGGCCATTTGTACCTCTTCTTTTATGAAACATCTCTTCGCTTTTCTGCATTTCTTAATTCAATTTACAATGTTTTCCTATTATGGTATCATTCATCTGCAGTTACATGAAGGATATTATGTTTACTAGGCTCGCCCTTTCACCAAGATCTCCCCACATTCCCCTTCACAGCCACTGTCCATCAGCATAGTAAGATGCTGTAAAATCACTCTTTGTCTTCTCTGTGATGTACAGCCCTCTCTGTGACCCCCCTCCCACATTGTACATGCTAATCGTAATGCACGCTTTCTTTCCCTCTCCCCTTATCCCTCCCAGTCCCAACTATCCACACCAGTCCCTTTCCATTTGGTAACTCTTCGTCCATTCTTGGCTTCGATATATCTGGTGCTGTTCTGCTCACTCATTTTCTCTTGGTTCTCCCTCTGAGAGGATAGTGAAATCATTTGATACTTGTCTTTCTGCGCCTGGTTAGTTCACTACGCATATTACCCTGTAGCTCCATCCCTGTTGTTGTAAATGGTAGGATGTTTTCTCTTGTTTTGGCTGAATAATATTGCACTGGTCATCCTCTGATGGACACTTAGCTTGGCTCTTGTAAATAGTGTCAAACATATGGGTGCACATGTCTTTTCTAAACTGGGCTGCTGCATTTCATTATTCATATTTTACGTATGTATGTATGTACATATGTATGTATGTATTCATTTACATACTTCCTTAATTGTTATCCATTCATTTATCCTTACTCTACAACCACATGAGTAACATTATGTTTACTACACTCCCCCCATCACCAAGTTACCAAAGGTAAGGGACTAGGAAGGCTGGTTGGGAAGGGACGGAGAAGGGTGTACAGGGGTCATTACCATGAGCTGATATAATGTATGGGGAGGTCCCACGCGGAAGACAGTATAGTACAGAGAGTTCAAGTAGTGATTCTATAGCATCCTGCTACGCTGATGGACAGTGACTGTACCGGGGTATGTGGAGTGGACATGGTCTGGGGCGTGTAGTCACTCTAATGTAGCTCACATAGTTGTAGATTGCTTATCATGAATAGTGCTGTGGTAAATGTATGGGTGCACGTGTCTTTTTACAGCTGGGCTGGTGCTTTCTTTCTTCCTTACTTTCTTTCATTTTTTAGTTTTTTGTTTGTTTATTTATCAATATATTTATTTATTTAATCATTTTTAATCGTTTTTAAGTTATTTATTTAATATTTCTGTGTGAATGCATGTATTTATTTACTTATTGATTCATTCATTCATTATCTATCTGTCTTTCGTTCTATGTGACTTCCTTTTTGTCTTCCATTATATGTACGTATTTATATACTTATCTATTCATGCATGCATTCATTCATTTATCTGTGTCTCCATCTATCTGCCTGTCTTTCTGTCTATCTTTCTGGCATTAATATAGAATTATATGAGTACCATTATGTTTACTAGCCTCCTCCATTAGGAGGATGCCTGCACACACACCATTCTATCATTTATTTATTTACTTACTTGTCCTTAATCTCCAATTACATGAGTAACATTATGTTTCCTAGACTGCCCCCATCACCAGTTTTGCAAAGGTTAGCTTCTAGGAAGGCTGGTTGGGAAGGGAAGGCGCAAGGTGGAAAAGGGGCATTAAGATTAGCTCCCATAGTGTGGGAGGGTTTCCACGTGGAAGTCAGTGTAGTGCAGAGAATTTAGGTAGTGAATCTATAGAATCGTACTATGCTGATGGATAGTGACTCTAATAGGGTATGTGGTACGGAGGGAACTTGATGATCTGGGGAGCCTACTAAGTATAATATTGCTCTTACACTTGTTGATGATTGATAGTGAAAAAAACCCTGCGTATTCCTTACTAGATAATGGTGAAACCCTGGAAAAAAAAAAAAGGGAGGCGTGGGTTGCAGCCGCTTGGGCTCCCGGCGGGCATCCCGCAGGTCCCTGCAAGCTGCTGAGCTCTCTCGGTTGGTCCGCAGGGGTTCCCCGGCCTTCCCCATCAGGCAGCGCGCCGCGGTGACCACGGGGTCATTTTCCCAGGGCACCTGCGCGGCGGCCCCAGGGGCCCCGGGCAACCTGAGGCCGCTTGGCTGCTGAGCCGCTTCCGCCACGGCCCGCCGCCGCCGCCGCCGCCCGCCTCCGAGGCGAACTCGAGGAACCTCCGGGCTGGGGACCAGCGGGTGCGGGTGTGGGCGCGGGCTCGGGAGGCACTCGAGTGTAGGCCTCGTGCCTGGCCTCGCTCAGACGAACGCTGCTCCCTCCCCAGGAAGCAGTGAAGCGCCGCCAGCCCCGCCGGCGCCGCCACCGCCTCCGCCGCCGCCCATGTTCCCTGAAGGCCTTCGCCTGGAGGAAGGGTGCAGCCAGCGAGGCGGCCCTGTGAGAGCGGCCGCTGACAGCTCCCCGCGCCCGGCGCGCCCACCCCTCGCCGCCAAGTGGCTCCGCCCCTGGGCGCCCTCGGCCCCGCCCGTGCCCCACGCACATGGCCTACGCCGGACGGGCGCGCCTGCAATTGTCAGGTTTTTCTGTTTGCGCAAGGTTTTTGAGACAGTATGTCTGTGACATTCAATCATCTTGTATTGCTGATTCAGCCCTTTCTTTTGATGAGTAGTATTTCTTTGTATGAATAAACCACAGATTTTTTAATAGGTCTGTTTTTAGTTTTGCCTGCTATGAATAAAGTCTCTGAGAATGTTTGTGTATAGGTCTTTTTTTTTTGTAAGCATAAGCACCCATTTCCATTTGAGGAAAAGCCTACAAGTGGAATTGCTGGGCCAGAAGCTCAGTATGTTTTTAAGGTTCTCCAAACTGGCAGATCGTTTTCCCAAAATGGCATACCATTTTACATGCCCACGAGTTTGATCCAAGTTGAGGTCTGGCAGTGTCAGTTTTTTTTTTTATTTTCATCATTCTAACGTAATTGTGATGTCACAATGTGATTTCAATTTGCTTTTACTTGATGACTAATGTTGCTGAATGTTTTTCCATGGACTCATTGGCCAGTTGTACCTCTTCTTTTATGAAACGTCTCTTCGCTTTTCTGCATTTCTTAATTCAATTTACAATGTTTTCCTATTTTGGTATCATTCATCTGCAGTTACATGAAGGATATTATGTTTACTAGGCTGGCCCGTTCACCAAGATCTCCCCACATTCCCCTTCACAGCCACTGTCCATCAGCATAGTAAGATGCTGTAAAATCACTCTTTGTCTTCTCTTTGATGTACAGCCCTCTCTGTGACCGCCCTCCCTCATTGTACATGCTAATCGTAATGCACGCTTTCTTTCCCTCTCCCCTTATCCCTTCCAGTCCCAACGATCCACTCCAGTCCCTTTCCCTTTGGTAACTGTAGGTCCATTCTTGGCTTCGATGAATCTGGTGCTGTTCTGCTCACTCATTTTCTCTTGGTTCTCCCTCTGAGAGGATAGTGAAATCATTTGATACTTGTCTTTCTGCGCCTGGTTAGTTCACTACGCATATTACCCTGTAGCTCCATCCCTGTTGTTGTAAATGGTAGGATGTTTTCTCTTGTTTTGGCTGAATAATATTGCACTGGTCATCCTCTGATGGACACTTAGCTTGGCTCTTGTAAATAGTGTCAAACATATGGGTGCACATGTCTTTTCTAAACTGGGCTGCTGCATTTCATTATTCATATTTTACGTATGTATGTATGTACATATGTATGTATGTATTCATTTACATACTTCCTTAATTGTTATCTATTCATTTATCCTTACTCTACAACCACATGAGTAACATTATGTTTACTACACTCCCCCCATCACCAAGTTACCAAAGGTAAGGGACTAGGAAGGCTGGTTGGGAAGGGACGGAGAAGGGTGTACAGGGGTCATTACCTTGAGCTGATATAATGTATGGGGAGGTCCCACGCGGAAGACAGTATAGTACAGAGAGTTCAAGTAGTGATTCTATAGCATCCTGCTACGCTGATGGACAGTGACTGTACCGGGGTATGTGGAGTGGACATGGTCTGGGGCGTGTAGTCACTCTAATGTAGCTCACATAGTTGTAGATTGCTTATCATGAATAGTGCTGTGGTAAATGTATGGGTGCACGTGTCTTTTTACAGCTGGGCTGGTGCTTTCTTTCTTCCTTACTTTCTTTCATTTTTTAGTTTTTTGTTTGTTTATTTATCAATATATTTATTTATTTAATCATTTTTAATCGTTTTTAAGTTATTTATTTAATATTTCTGTGTGAATGCATGTATTTATTTACTTATTGATTCATTCATTCATTATCTATCTGTCTTTCGTTCTATGTGACTTCCTTTTTGTCTTCCATTATATGTACGTATTTATATACTTATCTATTCATGCATGCATTCATTCATTTATCTGTGTCTCCATCTATCTGCCTGTCTTTCTGTCTATCTTTCTGGCATTAATATAGAATTATATGAGTACCATTATGTTTACTAGCCTCCTCCATTAGGAGGATGCCTGCACACACACCATTCTATCATTTATTTATTTACTTACTTGTCCTTAATCTCCAATTACATGAGTAACATTATGTTTCCTAGACTGCCCCCATCACCAGTTTTGCAAAGGTTAGCTTCTAGGAAGGCTGGTTGGGAAGGGAAGGCGCAAGGTGGAAAAGGGGCATTAAGATTAGCTCCCATAGTGTGGGAGGGTTTCCACGTGGAAGTCAGTGTAGTGCAGAGAATTTAGGTAGTGAATCTATAGAATCGTACTATGCTGATGGATAGTGACTCTAATAGGGTATGTGGTACGGAGGGAACTTGATGATCTGGGGAGCCTACTAAGTATAATATTGCTCTTACACTTGTTGATGATTGATAGTGAAAAAAACCCTGCGTATTCCTTACTAGATAATGGTGAAACCCTGGAAAAAAAAAAAAAGGGAGGCGTGGGTTGCAGCCGCTTGGGCTCCCGGCGGGCATCCCGCAGGTCCCTGCAAGCTGCTGAGCTCTCTCGGTTGGTCCGCAGGGGTTCCCCGGCCTTCCCCATCAGGCAGCGCGCCGCGGTGACCACGGGGTCATTTTCCCAGGGCACCTGCGCGGCGGCCCCAGGGGCCCCGGGCAACCTGAGGCCGCTTGGCTGCTGAGCCGCTTCCGCCACGGCCCGCCGCCGCCGCCGCCGCCCGCCTCCGAGGCGAACTCGAGGAACCTCCGGGCTGGGGACCAGCGGGTGCGGGTGTGGGCGCGGGCTCGGGAGGCACTCGAGTGTAGGCCTCGTGCCTGGCCTCGCTCAGACGAACGCTGCTCCCTCCCCAGGAAGCAGTGAAGCGCCGCCAGCCCCGCCGGCGCCGCCACCGCCTCCGCCGCCGCCCATGTTCCCTGAAGGCCTTCGCCTGGAGGAAGGGTGCAGCCAGCGAGGCGGCCCTGTGAGAGCGGCCGCTGACAGCTCCCCGCGCCCGGCGCGCCCACCCCTCGCCGCCAAGTGGCTCCGCCCCTGGGCGCCCTCGGCCCCGCCCGTGCCCCACGCACATGGCCTACGCCGGACGGGCGCGCCTGCAATTGTCAGGTTTTTCTGTTTGCGCAAGGTTTTTGAGACAGTATGTCTGTGACATTCAATCATCTTGTATTGCTGATTCAGCCCTTTCTTTTGATGAGTAGTATTTCTTTGTATGAATAAACCACAGATTTTTTAATAGGTCTGTTTTTAGTTTTGCCTGCTATGAATAAAGTCTCTGAGAATGTTTGTGTATAGGTCTTTTTTTTTTGTAAGCATAAGCACCCATTTCCATTTGAGGAAAAGCCTACAAGTGGAATTGCTGGGCCAGAAGCTCAGTATGTTTTTAAGGTTCTCCAAACTGGCAGATCGTTTTCCCAAAATGGCATACCATTTTACATGCCCACGAGTTTGATCCAAGTTGAGGTCTGGCAGTGTCAGTTTTTTTTTTTATTTTCATCATTCTAACGTAATTGTGATGTCACAATGTGATTTCAATTTGCTTTTACTTGATGACTAATGTTGCTGAATGTTTTTCCATGGACTCATTGGCCAGTTGTACCTCTTCTTTTATGAAACGTCTCTTCGCTTTTCTGCATTTCTTAATTCAATTTACAATGTTTTCCTATTTTGGTATCATTCATCTGCAGTTACATGAAGGATATTATGTTTACTAGGCTGGCCCGTTCACCAAGATCTCCCCACATTCCCCTTCACAGCCACTGTCCATCAGCATAGTAAGATGCTGTAAAATCACTCTTTGTCTTCTCTTTGATGTACAGCCCTCTGTGTGACCGCCCTCCCTCATTGTACATGCTAATCGTAATGCACGCTTTCTTTCCCTCTCCCCTTATCCCTTCCAGTCCCAACGATCCACTCCAGTCCCTTTCCCTTTGGTAACTGTAGGTCCATTCTTGGCTTCGATGAATCTGGTGCTGTTCTGCTCACTCATTTTCTCTTGGTTCTCCCTCTGAGAGGATAGTGAAATCATTTGATACTTGTCTTTCTGCTCCTGGGTTAGTTCACTGCGCTTATTACCCTGTAGCTCCATCCCTGTTGTTGTAAATAGTAGGATGTTTTCTCTTGTTTTGGCTGAATAATATTGCACTGGTCATCCTCTGATAGACACTTAGCTTGGCTCTTGTAAATAGTGTCAAACATATGGGTGCACATGTCTTTTCTAAACTGGGCTGCTGCATTTCATTATTCATATTTTACGTATGTATGTATGTATGTATGTATGTATGTATTCATTTACATACTTCCTTAATTGTTATCTATTCATTTATCCTTACTCTACAACCACATGAGTAACATTATGTTTACTACACTCCCCCCATCAGCAAGTTACCAAAGGTAAGGGACTAGGAAGGCTGGTTGGGAAGGGACGGAGAAGGGTGTACAGGGGGCATTACCTTTAGCTGATATAATGTATGGGGAGGTCCCACGGGGAAGACAGTATAGTACAGAGAGTTCAAGTAGTGATTCTATAGCATCCTGCTACGCTGATGGACAGTGACTGTACCGGGGTATGTGGAGTGGACATGGTCTGGGGCGTGTTGTCACTCTAATGTAGCTCACATAGTTGTAGATTGCTTATCATGAATAGTGTGTGGTAAACGTACGGGTGCACGTGTCTTTTTACAGCTGGGCTGGTGCTTTCTTTCTTCCTTACTTTCTTTCATTTTTTAGTTTTTTGTTTATTTATGAATATATATATTTTTTTAATCATTTTTAATCGTTTTTAAGTTATCTATTTAATATTTCTGTGTGAATGTATGTATTTATTTACTTACTCTTTCATTCATTCATTCATTATCTATCTATCTGTCTTTCGTTCTATGTAACTTTCTTTTTGTCTTCCATTATATGTACGTATTTATATACTTATTTATTCATGCATGCATTCATTCATTTATCTGTCTTTCCATCTATCTGCCTGTCTTTCTGTCTATCTTTCTGTCATTAATAGAGAATTATATGGGTCACATTATGTTTACTAGCCTCCACCATTAGGAGGATGCGTGCACACACTCCATTCTATCATTTATTTATTTACTTACTTGTCCTTAATCTCCAATTACATGGGTAACATTATGTTTACTAGACTCCCCCCATCACCAGTTTTGCAAAGGTAAGCGTCTAGGAAGGCTGGTTAGGAAGGGAAGGGGCAGGGTGTAAAAAGGGCATTAAGATTAGCTCCCATAGTGTGGGAGGGTTTCCACGTGGAAGTCAGTGTAGTGCAGAGAAGTCAAGTAGTGATTCTATAGAATCGTACTATGCTGATGGATAGTGACTCTAATAGGGTATGTGGTACGGAGGGAACTTGATGATCTGGGGAGCCTACTAACTTTAATATTGCTCTTACACTTGTTGATAATTGATAGTGAAAAAAACCCGGGTATTCCTGACTAGATAATGATGAAACCCAGGAAAAAAAAAAAAGGGAGGCGTGGGTTGCAGCCGCTTGGGCTCCCGGCGGGCATCCCGCAGGTCCCTGCAAGCTGCTGAGCTCTCTCGGTTGGTCCGCAGGGGTTCCCTGGCCTTCCCCATCAGGCAGCGCGCCGCGGTGACCCCGGGGTCATTTTCCCAGGGCACCTGCGCGGCGGCCCCGCGGGCCCCGGGCAACCTGAGGCCGCTTGGCTGCTGAGCCGCTTCCGCCAGGGCCCGCCGCCGCCGCCGCCGCCCGCCTCCGAGGCGAACTCGAGGAACCTCCGGGCTGGGGACCAGCGGGTGCGGGTGTGGGCGCGGGCTCGGGAGGCACTCGAGTGTAGTCCTCGTGCCTGGCCTCGCTCAGACGAACGCTCCTCCCTCCCCAGGAAGCAGTGAAGCGCCGCCGCCGCGGCCAGCGCTGCCGCCGCCGCCGCCGCCGCCCATGTACCCTGAAGGCCTTCGCCTGGAGGAAGGGTGCAGCCAGCGAGGCGGCCCTGTGACAGCGGCCGCTGACAGCTCCCCGCGCCCGGCGCGCCCACCCCTCGCCGCCAAATGGCTCCGCCCCTGGGCGCCCTCGGCCCCGCCCGTGCCCCACGCACATGGCCTACGCCGGAAGGGCGCGCCTGCAATTGTCAGGTTTTTTTTGTTTGCGTAAGGTTTTTGAGTCAGTATGTCTGTGACATTCAATCATCTTGTAATGCTGATTCAGCTCTTTCTTTTGATGAGTAGTATTTCTTTGTATGAATAAACCACAGATTTTTTAAAAGGTCTGTTTTTAGTTTTGCCTGCTATGAATAAAGTCTCTGAGAATGTTTGTGTATAGGTCTTTTTTTTTTGTAAGCCTAAGCACCCATTTCCATTTGAGGAAAAGCCTACACGTGGAATTGCTGGGCCATAAGCTCAGTATGTTTTTAAGGTTCTCCAAACTGGCAGATCGTTTTCCCAAAATGGCATACCATTTTACATGCCCACGAGTTTGATCCAAGTTGAGGTCTGGCAGTGTCAGTTTTTTTTTTTATTTTCATCATTCTAACGTAATTGTGATGTCACAATGTGATTTCAATTTGCTTCTATTTGATGACTAACGTTGCTGAATGTTTTTCCATGGACTCATTGGCCATTTGTACCTCTTCTTTTATGAAACATCTCTTCGCTTTTCTGCATTTCTTAATTCAATTTACAATGTTTTCCTATTATGGTATCATTCATCTGCAGTTACATGAAGGATATTATGTTTACTAGGCTCGCCCTTTCACCAAGATCTCCCCACATTCCCCTTCACAGCCACTGTCCATCAGCATAGTAAGATGCTGTAAAATCACTCTTTGTCTTCTCTGTGATGTACAGCCCTCTCTGTGACCCCCCTCCCACATTGTACATGCTAATCGTAATGCACGCTTTCTTTCCCTCTCCCCTTATCCCTCCCAGTCCCAACTATCCACACCAGTCCCTTTCCATTTGGTAACTCTTCGTCCATTCTTGGCTTCGATATATCTGGTGCTGTTCTGCTCACTCATTTTCTCTTGGTTCTCCCTCTGAGAGGATAGTGAAATCATTTGATACTTGTCTTTCTGCGCCTGGTTAGTTCACTACGCATATTACCCTGTAGCTCCATCCCTGTTGTTGTAAATGGTAGGATGTTTTCTCTTGTTTTGGCTGAATAATATTGCACTGGTCATCCTCTGATGGACACTTAGCTTGGCTCTTGTAAATAGTGTCAAACATATGGGTGCACATGTCTTTTCTAAACTGGGCTGCTGCATTTCATTATTCATATTTTACGTATGTATGTATGTACATATGTATGTATGTATTCATTTACATACTTCCTTAATTGTTATCCATTCATTTATCCTTACTCTACAACCACATGAGTAACATTATGTTTACTACACTCCCCCCATCACCAAGTTACCAAAGGTAAGGGACTAGGAAGGCTGGTTGGGAAGGGACGGAGAAGGGTGTACAGGGGTCATTACCATGAGCTGATATAATGTATGGGGAGGTCCCACGCGGAAGACAGTATAGTACAGAGAGTTCAAGTAGTGATTCTATAGCATCCTGCTACGCTGATGGACAGTGACTGTACCGGGGTATGTGGAGTGGACATGGTCTGGGGCGTGTAGTCACTCTAATGTAGCTCACATAGTTGTAGATTGCTTATCATGAATAGTGCTGTGGTAAATGTATGGGTGCACGTGTCTTTTTACAGCTGGGCTGGTGCTTTCTTTCTTCCTTACTTTCTTTCATTTTTTAGTTTTTTGTTTGTTTATTTATCAATATATTTATTTATTTAATCATTTTTAATCGTTTTTAAGTTATTTATTTAATATTTCTGTGTGAATGCATGTATTTATTTACTTATTGATTCATTCATTCATTATCTATCTGTCTTTCGTTCTATGTGACTTCCTTTTTGTCTTCCATTATATGTACGTATTTATATACTTATCTATTCATGCATGCATTCATTCATTTATCTGTGTCTCCATCTATCTGCCTGTCTTTCTGTCTATCTTTCTGGCATTAATATAGAATTATATGAGTACCATTATGTTTACTAGCCTCCTCCATTAGGAGGATGCCTGCACACACACCATTCTATCATTTATTTATTTACTTACTTGTCCTTAATCTCCAATTACATGAGTAACATTATGTTTCCTAGACTGCCCCCATCACCAGTTTTGCAAAGGTTAGCTTCTAGGAAGGCTGGTTGGGAAGGGAAGGCGCAAGGTGGAAAAGGGGCATTAAGATTAGCTCCCATAGTGTGGGAGGGTTTCCACGTGGAAGTCAGTGTAGTGCAGAGAATTTAGGTAGTGAATCTATAGAATCGTACTATGCTGATGGATAGTGACTCTAATAGGGTATGTGGTACGGAGGGAACTTGATGATCTGGGGAGCCTACTAAGTATAATATTGCTCTTACACTTGTTGATGATTGATAGTGAAAAAAACCCTGCGTATTCCTTACTAGATAATGGTGAAACCCTGGAAAAAAAAAAAAGGGAGGCGTGGGTTGCAGCCGCTTGGGCTCCCGGCGGGCATCCCGCAGGTCCCTGCAAGCTGCTGAGCTCTCTCGGTTGGTCCGCAGGGGTTCCCCGGCCTTCCCCATCAGGCAGCGCGCCGCGGTGACCACGGGGTCATTTTCCCAGGGCACCTGCGCGGCGGCCCCAGGGGCCCCGGGCAACCTGAGGCCGCTTGGCTGCTGAGCCGCTTCCGCCACGGCCCGCCGCCGCCGCCGCCGCCCGCCTCCGAGGCGAACTCGAGGAACCTCCGGGCTGGGGACCAGCGGGTGCGGGTGTGGGCGCGGGCTCGGGAGGCACTCGAGTGTAGGCCTCGTGCCTGGCCTCGCTCAGACGAACGCTGCTCCCTCCCCAGGAAGCAGTGAAGCGCCGCCAGCCCCGCCGGCGCCGCCACCGCCTCCGCCGCCGCCCATGTTCCCTGAAGGCCTTCGCCTGGAGGAAGGGTGCAGCCAGCGAGGCGGCCCTGTGAGAGCGGCCGCTGACAGCTCCCCGCGCCCGGCGCGCCCACCCCTCGCCGCCAAGTGGCTCCGCCCCTGGGCGCCCTCGGCCCCGCCCGTGCCCCACGCACATGGCCTACGCCGGACGGGCGCGCCTGCAATTGTCAGGTTTTTCTGTTTGCGCAAGGTTTTTGAGACAGTATGTCTGTGACATTCAATCATCTTGTATTGCTGATTCAGCCCTTTCTTTTGATGAGTAGTATTTCTTTGTATGAATAAACCACAGATTTTTTAATAGGTCTGTTTTTAGTTTTGCCTGCTATGAATAAAGTCTCTGAGAATGTTTGTGTATAGGTCTTTTTTTTTTGTAAGCATAAGCACCCATTTCCATTTGAGGAAAAGCCTACAAGTGGAATTGCTGGGCCAGAAGCTCAGTATGTTTTTAAGGTTCTCCAAACTGGCAGATCGTTTTCCCAAAATGGCATACCATTTTACATGCCCACGAGTTTGATCCAAGTTGAGGTCTGGCAGTGTCAGTTTTTTTTTTTATTTTCATCATTCTAACGTAATTGTGATGTCACAATGTGATTTCAATTTGCTTTTACTTGATGACTAATGTTGCTGAATGTTTTTCCATGGACTCATTGGCCAGTTGTACCTCTTCTTTTATGAAACGTCTCTTCGCTTTTCTGCATTTCTTAATTCAATTTACAATGTTTTCCTATTTTGGTATCATTCATCTGCAGTTACATGAAGGATATTATGTTTACTAGGCTGGCCCGTTCACCAAGATCTCCCCACATTCCCCTTCACAGCCACTGTCCATCAGCATAGTAAGATGCTGTAAAATCACTCTTTGTCTTCTCTTTGATGTACAGCCCTCTGTGTGACCGCCCTCCCTCATTGTACATGCTAATCATAATGCACGCTTTCTTTCCCTCTCCACTTATCCCTTCCAGTCCCAACGATCCACTCCAGTCCCTTTCCCTTTGGTAACTGTAGGTCCATTCTTGGCTTCGATGAATCTGGTGCTGTTCTGCTCACTCATTTTCTCTTGGTTCTCCCTCTGAGAGGATAGTGAAATCATTTGATACTTGTCTTTCTGCTCCTGGGTTAGTTCACTGCGCTTATTACAGTGTAGCTCCGTCCCTGTTGTTGTAAATGGTAGGATGTTTTCTCTTGTTTTGGCTGAATAATATTGCACTGGTCATCCTCTGATGGACCATTAGCTTGGCTCTTGTAAATAGTGTCAAACATATGGGTGCACATGTGTTTTTTAAACTGGGCTGCTGCATTTCATTATTCATATTTTACGTATGTATGTATGTACATATGTATGTATGTATTCATTTACATACTTCCTTAATTCTTATCCATTCATTTATCCTTACTCTACAACCACATGAGTAACATTATGTTTACTACACTCCCCGCATCACCAAGTTACCAAAGGTAAGGGACTAGGAAGGCTGGTTGGGAAGGGACGGAGAAGGGTGTACAGGGGTCATTACCATGAGCTGATATAATGTATGGGGAGGTCCCACGCGGAAGACAGTATAGTACAGAGAGTTCAAGTAGTGATTCTATAGCATCCTGCTACGCTGATGGACAGTGACTGTACCGGGGTATGTGGAGTGGACATGGTCTGGGGCGTGTAGTCACTCTAATGTAGCTCACATAGTTCTAGATTGCTTATCATGAATAGTGCTGTGGTAAATGTATGGGTGCACGTGTCTTTTTACAGCTGGGCTGGTGCTTTCTTTCTTCCTTACTTTCTTTCATTTTTTAGTTTTTTGTTTGTTTATTTATCAATATATTTATTTATTTAATCATTTTTAATCGTTTTTAAGTTATTTATTTAATATTTCTGTGTGAATGCATGTATTTATTTACTTATTGATTCATTCATTCATTATCTATCTGTCTTTCGTTCTATGTGACTTCCTTTTTGTCTTCCATTATATGTACGTATTTATATACTTATCTATTCATGCATGCATTCATTCATTTATCTGTGTCTCCATCTATCTGCCTGTCTTTCTGTCTATCTTTCTGGCATTAATATAGAATTATATGAGTACCATTATGTTTACTAGCCTCCTCCATTAGGAGGATGCCTGCACACACACCATTCTATCATTTATTTATTTACTTACTTGTCCTTAATCTCCAATTACATGAGTAACATTATGTTTCCTAGACTGCCCCCATCACCAGTTTTGCAAAGGTTAGCTTCTAGGAAGGCTGGTTGGGAAGGGAAGGCGCAAGGTGGAAAAGGGGCATTAAGATTAGCTCCCATAGTGTGGGAGGGTTTCCACGTGGAAGTCAGTGTAGTGCAGAGAATTTAGGTAGTGAATCTATAGAATCGTACTATGCTGATGGATAGTGACTCTAATAGGGTATGTGGTACGGAGGGAACTTGATGATCTGGGGAGCCTACTAAGTATAATATTGCTCTTACACTTGTTGATGATTGATAGTGAAAAAAACCCTGCGTATTCCTTACTAGATAATGGTGAAACCCTGGAAAAAAAAAAAAGGGAGGCGTGGGTTGCAGCCGCTTGGGCTCCCGGCGGGCATCCCGCAGGTCCCTGCAAGCTGCTGAGCTCTCTCGGTTGGTCCGCAGGGGTTCCCCGGCCTTCCCCATCAGGCAGCGCGCCGCGGTGACCACGGGGTCATTTTCCCAGGGCACCTGCGCGGCGGCCCCAGGGGCCCCGGGCAACCTGAGGCCGCTTGGCTGCTGAGCCGCTTCCGCCACGGCCCGCCGCCGCCGCCGCCGCCCGCCTCCGAGGCGAACTCGAGGAACCTCCGGGCTGGGGACCAGCGGGTGCGGGTGTGGGCGCGGGCTCGGGAGGCACTCGAGTGTAGGCCTCGTGCCTGGCCTCGCTCAGACGAACGCTGCTCCCTCCCCAGGAAGCAGTGAAGCGCCGCCAGCCCCGCCGGCGCCGCCACCGCCTCCGCCGCCGCCCATGTTCCCTGAAGGCCTTCGCCTGGAGGAAGGGTGCAGCCAGCGAGGCGGCCCTGTGAGAGCGGCCGCTGACAGCTCCCCGCGCCCGGCGCGCCCACCCCTCGCCGCCAAGTGGCTCCGCCCCTGGGCGCCCTCGGCCCCGCCCGTGCCCCACGCACATGGCCTACGCCGGACGGGCGCGCCTGCAATTGTCAGGTTTTTTTGTTTGCGCAAGGTTTTTGAGACAGTATGTCTGTGACATTCAATCATCTTGTATTGCTGATTCAGCCCTTTCTTTTGATGAGTAGTATTTCTTTGTATGAATAAACCACAGATTTTTTAATAGGTCTGTTTTTAGTTTTGCCTGCTATGAATAAAGTCTCTGAGAATGTTTGTGTATAGGTCTTTTTTTTTTGTAAGCATAAGCACCCATTTCCATTTGAGGAAAAGCCTACAAGTGGAATTGCTGGGCCAGAAGCTCAGTATGTTTTTAAGGTTCTCCAAACTGGCAGATCGTTTTCCCAAAATGGCATACCATTTTACATGCCCACGAGTTTGATCCAAGTTGAGGTCTGGCAGTGTCAGTTTTTTTTTTATTTTCATCATTCTAACGTAATTGTGATGTCACAATGTGATTTCAATTTGCTTTTACTTGATGACTAATGTTGCTGAATGTTTTTCCATGGACTCATTGGCCAGTTGTACCTCTTCTTTTATGAAACGTCTCTTCGCTTTTCTGCATTTCTTAATTCAATTTACAATGTTTTCCTATTTTGGTATCATTCATCTGCAGTTACATGAAGGATATTATGTTTACTAGGCTGGCCCGTTCACCAAGATCTCCCCACATTCCCCTTCACAGCCACTGTCCATCAGCATAGTAAGATGCTGTAAAATCACTCTTTGTCTTCTCTTTGATGTACAGCCCTCTCTGTGACCGCCCTCCCTCATTGTACATGCTAATCGTAATGCACGCTTTCTTTCCCTCTCCCCTTATCCCTTCCAGTCCCAACGATCCACTCCAGTCCCTTTCCCTTTGGTAACTGTAGGTCCATTCTTGGCTTCGATGAATCTGGTGCTGTTCTGCTCACTCATTTTCTCTTGGTTCTCCCTCTGAGAGGATAGTGAAATCATTTGATACTTGTCTTTCTGCTCCTGGGTTAGTTCACTGCGCTTATTACCCTGTAGCTCCATCCCTGTTGTTGTAAATAGTAGGATGTTTTCTCTTGTTTTGGCTGAATAATATTGCACTGGTCATCCTCTGATAGACACTTAGCTTGGCTCTTGTAAATAGTGTCAAACATATGGGTGCACATGTCTTTTCTAAACTGGGCTGCTGCATTTCATTATTCATATTTTACGTATGTATGTATGTATGTATGTATGTATGTATTCATTTACATACTTCCTTAATTGTTATCTATTCATTTATCCTTACTCTACAACCACATGAGTAACATTATGTTTACTACACTCCCCCCATCAGCAAGTTACCAAAGGTAAGGGACTAGGAAGGCTGGTTGGGAAGGGACGGAGAAGGGTGTACAGGGGGCATTACCTTTAGCTGATATAATGTATGGGGAGGTCCCACGGGGAAGACAGTATAGTACAGAGAGTTCAAGTAGTGATTCTATAGCATCCTGCTACGCTGATGGACAGTGACTGTACCGGGGTATGTGGAGTGGACATGGTCTGGGGCGTGTTGTCACTCTAATGTAGCTCACATAGTTGTAGATTGCTTATCATGAATAGTGTGTGGTAAACGTACGGGTGCACGTGTCTTTTTACAGCTGGGCTGGTGCTTTCTTTCTTCCTTACTTTCTTTCATTTTTTAGTTTTTTGTTTATTTATGAATATATATATTTTTTAATCATTTTTAATCGTTTTTAAGTTATCTATTTAATATTTCTGTGTGAATGTATGTATTTATTTACTTACTCTTTCATTCATTCATTCATTATCTATCTATCTGTCTTTCGTTCTATGTAACTTTCTTTTTGTCTTCCATTATATGTACGTATTTATATACTTATTTATTCATGCATGCATTCATTCATTTATCTGTCTTTCCATCTATCTGCCTGTCTTTCTGTCTATCTTTCTGTCATTAATAGAGAATTATATGGGTCACATTATGTTTACTAGCCTCCACCATTAGGAGGATGCGTGCACACACTCCATTCTATCATTTATTTATTTACTTACTTGTCCTTAATCTCCAATTACATGGGTAACATTATGTTTACTAGACTCCCCCCATCACCAGTTTTGCAAAGGTAAGCGTCTAGGAAGGCTGGTTAGGAAGGGAAGGGGCAGGGTGTAAAAAGGGCATTAAGATTAGCTCCCATAGTGTGGGAGGGTTTCCACGTGGAAGTCAGTGTAGTGCAGAGAAGTCAAGTAGTGATTCTATAGAATCGTACTATGCTGATGGATAGTGACTCTAATAGGGTATGTGGTACGGAGGGAACTTGATGATCTGGGGAGCCTACTAACTTTAATATTGCTCTTACACTTGTTGATAATTGATAGTGAAAAAAACCCGGGTATTCCTGACTAGATAATGATGAAACCCAGGAAAAAAAAAAAAGGGAGGCGTGGGTTGCAGCCGCTTGGGCTCCCGGCGGGCATCCCGCAGGTCCCTGCAAGCTGCTGAGCTCTCTCGGTTGGTCCGCAGGGGTTCCCTGGCCTTCCCCATCAGGCAGCGCGCCGCGGTGACCCCGGGGTCATTTTCCCAGGGCACCTGCGCGGCGGCCCCGCGGGCCCCGGGCAACCTGAGGCCGCTTGGCTGCTGAGCCGCTTCCGCCAGGGCCCGCCGCCGCCGCCGCCGCCCGCCTCCGAGGCGAACTCGAGGAACCTCCGGGCTGGGGACCAGCGGGTGCGGGTGTGGGCGCGGGCTCGGGAGGCACTCGAGTGTAGTCCTCGTGCCTGGCCTCGCTCAGACGAACGCTCCTCCCTCCCCAGGAAGCAGTGAAGCGCCGCCGCCGCGGCCAGCGCTGCCGCCGCCGCCGCCGCCGCCCATGTACCCTGAAGGCCTTCGCCTGGAGGAAGGGTGCAGCCAGCGAGGCGGCCCTGTGACAGCGGCCGCTGACAGCTCCCCGCGCCCGGCGCGCCCACCCCTCGCCGCCAAATGGCTCCGCCCCTGGGCGCCCTCGGCCCCGCCCGTGCCCCACGCACATGGCCTACGCCGGAAGGGCGCGCCTGCAATTGTCAGGTTTTTTTTGTTTGCGTAAGGTTTTTGAGTCAGTATGTCTGTGACATTCAATCATCTTGTAATGCTGATTCAGCTCTTTCTTTTGATGAGTAGTATTTCTTTGTATGAATAAACCACAGATTTTTTAAAAGGTCTGTTTTTAGTTTTGCCTGCTATGAATAAAGTCTCTGAGAATGTTTGTGTATAGGTCTTTTTTTCTTGTAAGCCTAAGCACCCATTTCCATTTGAGGAAAAGCCTACACGTGGAATTGCTGGGCCATAAGCTCAGTATGTTTTTAAGGTTCTCCAAACTGGCAGATCGTTTTCCCAAAATTGCATACCATTTTACATGCCCACGAGTTTGATCCAAGTTGAGGTCTGGCAGTGTCAGTTTTTTTTTTATTTTCATCATTCTAACGTAATTGTGATGTCACAATGTGATTTCAATTTGCTTTTACTTGATGACTAATGTTGCTGAATGTTTTTCCATGGACTCACTGGCCAGCTGTATCACTTCTTTTATGAAACATCTCTTCGCTTTTCTGCATTTCTTAATTCAATTTACAATGTTTTCCTATTTTGGTATCATTCATCTGCAGTTACATGAAGGATATTATGTTTACTAGGCTGGCCCGTTCACCAAGATCTCCCCACATTCCCCTTCACAGCCACTGTCCATCAGCATAGTAAGATGCTGTAAAATCACTCTTTGTCTTCTCTGTGATGTACAGCCCTCTCTGTGACCGCCCTCCCTCATTGTACATGCTAATCGTAATGCACGCTTTCTTTCCCTCTCCCCTTATCCCTTCCAGTCCCAACGATCCACTCCAGTCCCTTTCCCTTTGGTAACTGTAGGTCCATTCTTGGCTTCGATGAATCTGGTGCTGTTCTGCTCACTCATTTTCTCTTGGTTCTCCCTCTGAGAGGATAGTGAAATCATTTGATACTTGTCTTTCTGCTCCTGGGTTAGTTCACTGCGCTTATTACCCTGTAGCTCCATCCCTGTTGTTGTAAATAGTAGGATGTTTTCTCTTGTTTTGGCTGAATAATATTGCACTGGTCATCCTCTGATAGACACTTAGCTTGGCTCTTGTAAATAGTGTCAAACATATGGGTGCACATGTCTTTTCTAAACTGGGCTGCTGCATTTCATTATTCATATTTTACGTATGTATGTATGTATGTATGTATGTATGTATTCATTTACATACTTCCTTAATTGTTATCTATTCATTTATCCTTACTCTACAACCACATGAGTAACATTATGTTTACTACACTCCCCCCATCAGCAAGTTACCAAAGGTAAGGGACTAGGAAGGCTGGTTGGGAAGGGACGGAGAAGGGTGTACAGGGGGCATTACCTTTAGCTGATATAATGTATGGGGAGGTCCCACGGGGAAGACAGTATAGTACAGAGAGTTCAAGTAGTGATTCTATAGCATCCTGCTACGCTGATGGACAGTGACTGTACCGGGGTATGTGGAGTGGACATGGTCTGGGGCGTGTTGTCACTCTAATGTAGCTCACATAGTTGTAGATTGCTTATCATGAATAGTGTGTGGTAAACGTACGGGTGCACGTGTCTTTTTACAGCTGGGCTGGTGCTTTCTTTCTTCCTTACTTTCTTTCATTTTTTAGTTTTTTGTTTATTTATGAATATATATATTTTTTAATCATTTTTAATCGTTTTTAAGTTATCTATTTAATATTTCTGTGTGAATGTATGTATTTATTTACTTACTCTTCATTCATTCATTCATTATCTATCTATCTGTCTTTCGTTCTATGTAACTTTCTTTTTGTCTTCCATTATATGTACGTATTTATATACTTATTTATTCATGCATGCATTCATTCATTTATCTGTCTTTCCATCTATCTGCCTGTCTTTCTGTCTATCTTTCTGTCATTAATAGAGAATTATATGGGTCACATTATGTTTACTAGCCTCCACCATTAGGAGGATGCGTGCACACACTCCATTCTATCATTTATTTATTTACTTACTTGTCCTTAATCTCCAATTACATGGGTAACATTATGTTTACTAGACTCCCCCCATCACCAGTTTTGCAAAGGTAAGCGTCTAGGAAGGCTGGTTAGGAAGGGAAGGGGCAGGGTGTAAAAAGGGCATTAAGATTAGCTCCCATAGTGTGGGAGGGTTTCCACGTGGAAGTCAGTGTAGTGCAGAGAAGTCAAGTAGTGATTCTATAGAATCGTACTATGCTGATGGATAGTGACTCTAATAGGGTATGTGGTACGGAGGGAACTTGATGATCTGGGGAGCCTACTAACTTTAATATTGCTCTTACACTTGTTGATAATTGATAGTGAAAAAAACCCGGGTATTCCTGACTAGATAATGATGAAACCCAGGAAAAAAAAAAAAGGGAGGCGTGGGTTGCAGCCGCTTGGGCTCCCGGCGGGCATCCCGCAGGTCCCTGCAAGCTGCTGAGCTCTCTCGGTTGGTCCGCAGGGGTTCCCTGGCCTTCCCCATCAGGCAGCGCGCCGCGGTGACCCCGGGGTCATTTTCCCAGGGCACCTGCGCGGCGGCCCCGCGGGCCCCGGGCAACCTGAGGCCGCTTGGCTGCTGAGCCGCTTCCGCCAGGGCCCGCCGCCGCCGCCGCCGCCCGCCTCCGAGGCGAACTCGAGGAACCTCCGGGCTGGGGACCAGCGGGTGCGGGTGTGGGCGCGGGCTCGGGAGGCACTCGAGTGTAGTCCTCGTGCCTGGCCTCGCTCAGACGAACGCTCCTCCCTCCCCAGGAAGCAGTGAAGCGCCGCCGCCGCGGCCAGCGCTGCCGCCGCCGCCGCCGCCGCCCATGTACCCTGAAGGCCTTCGCCTGGAGGAAGGGTGCAGCCAGCGAGGCGGCCCTGTGACAGCGGCCGCTGACAGCTCCCCGCGCCCGGCGCGCCCACCCCTCGCCGCCAAATGGCTCCGCCCCTGGGCGCCCTCGGCCCCGCCCGTGCCCCACGCACCTGGCCTACGCCGGAAGGGCGCGCCTGCAATTGTCAGGTTTTTTTTGTTTGCGTAAGGTTTTTGAGTCAGTATGTCTGTGACATTCAATCATCTTGTAATGCTGATTCAGCTCTTTCTTTTGATGAGTAGTATTTCTTTGTATGAATAAACCACAGATTTTTTAAAAGGTCTGTTTTTAGTTTTGCCTGCTATGAATAAAGTCTCTGAGAATGTTTGTGTATAGGTCTTTTTTTTTTGTAAGCCTAAGCACCCATTTCCATTTGAGGAAAAGCCTACACGTGGAATTGCTGGGCCATAAGCTCAGTATGTTTTTAAGGTTCTCCAAACTGGCAGATCGTTTTCCCAAAATGGCATACCATTTTACATGCCCACGAGTTTGATCCAAGTTGAGGTCTGGCAGTGTCAGTTTTTTTTTTTATTTTCATCATTCTAACGTAATTGTGATGTCACAATGTGATTTCAATTTGCTTCTATTTGATGACTAACGTTGCTGAATGTTTTTCCATGGACTCATTGGCCATTTGTACCTCTTCTTTTATGAAACATCTCTTCGCTTTTCTGCATTTCTTAATTCAATTTACAATGTTTTCCTATTATGGTATCATTCATCTGCAGTTACATGAAGGATATTATGTTTACTAGGCTCGCCCTTTCACCAAGATCTCCCCACATTCCCCTTCACAGCCACTGTCCATCAGCATAGTAAGATGCTGTAAAATCACTCTTTGTCTTCTCTTTGATGTACAGCCCTCTCTGTGACCGCCCTCCCTCATTGTACATGCTAATCGTAATGCACGCTTTCTTTCCCTCTCCCCTTATCCCTCCCAGTCCCAACTATCCACACCAGTCCCTTTCCATTTGGTAACTGTTCGTCCATTCTTGGCTTCGATATATCTGGTGCTGTTCTGCTCACTCATTTTCTCTTGGTTCTCCCTCTGAGAGGATAGTGAAATCATTTGATACTTGTCTTTCTGCGCCTGGTTAGTTCACTACGCATATTACCCTGTAGCTCCATCCCTGTTGTTGTAAATGGTAGGATGTTTTCTCTTGTTTTGGCTGAATAATATTGCACTGGTCATCCTCTGATGGACACTTAGCTTGGCTCTTGTAAATAGTGTCAAACATATGGGTGCACATGTCTTTTCTAAACTGGGCTGCTGCATTTCATTATTCATATTTTACGTATGTATGTATGTACATATGTATGTATGTATTCATTTACATACTTCCTTAATTGTTATCTATTCATTTATCCTTACTCTACAACCACATGAGTAACATTATGTTTACTACACTCCCCCCATCACCAAGTTACCAAAGGTAAGGGACTAGGAAGGCTGGTTGGGAAGGGACGGAGAAGGGTGTACAGGGGGCATTACCATGAGCTGATATAATGTATGGGGAGGTCCCACGCGGAAGACAGTATAGTACAGAGAGTTCAAGTAGTGATTCTATAGCATCCTGCTACGCTGATGGACAGTGACTGTACCGGGGTATGTGGAGTGGACATGGTCTGGGGCGTGTAGTCACTCTAATGTAGCTCACATAGTTGTAGATTGCTTATCATGAATAGTGTGTGGTAAACGTACGGGTGCACGTGACTTTTTACAGCTGTGCTAGTGCTTTCTTTCTTCCTTACTTTCTTTCATTTTTTAATTTTTTGTTTATTTATGAATATATATTTATTTAATCATTTCTAATCGTTTTTAAGTTATCTATTTAATATTTCTGTGTGAATGTATGTATTTATTTACTTACTCTTCATTCATTCATTCATTATCTATCTATCTGTCTTTCGTTCTATGTAACTTTCTTTTTGTCTTCCATTATATGTACGTATTTATATACTTATTTATTCATGCATGCATTCATTCATTTATCTGTCTTTCCATCTATCTGCCTGTCTTTCTGTCTATCTTTCTGTCATTAATAGAGAATTATATGGGTCACATTATGTTTACTAGCCTCCACCATTAGGAGGATGCGTGCACACACTCCATTCTATCATTTATTTATTTACTTACTTGTCCTTAATCTCCAATTACATGGGTAACATTATGTTTACTAGACTCCCCCCATCACCAGTTTTGCAAAGGTAAGCGTCTAGGAAGGCTGGTTAGGAAGGGAAGGGGCAGGGTGTAAAAAGGGCATTAAGATTAGCTCCCATAGTGTGGGAGGGTTTCCACGTGGAAGTCAGTGTAGTGCAGAGAAGTCAAGTAGTGATTCTATAGAATCGTACTATGCTGATGGATAGTGACTCTAATAGGGTATGTGGTACGGAGGGAACTTGATGATCTGGGGAGCCTACTAACTTTAATATTGCTCTTACACTTGTTGATAATTGATAGTGAAAAAAACCCGGGTATTCCTGACTAGATAATGATGAAACCCAGGAAAAAAAAAAAAGGGAGGCGTGGGTTGCAGCCGCTTGGGCTCCCGGCGGGCATCCCGCAGGTCCCTGCAAGCTGCTGAGCTCTCTCGGTTGGTCCGCAGGGGTTCCCTGGCCTTCCCCATCAGGCAGCGCGCCGCGGTGACCCCGGGGTCATTTTCCCAGGGCACCTGCGCGGCGGCCCCGCGGGCCCCGGGCAACCTGAGGCCGCTTGGCTGCTGAGCCGCTTCCGCCAGGGCCCGCCGCCGCCGCCGCCGCCCGCCTCCGAGGCGAACTCGAGGAACCTCCGGGCTGGGGACCAGCGGGTGCGGGTGTGGGCGCGGGCTCGGGAGGCACTCGAGTGTAGTCCTCGTGCCTGGCCTCGCTCAGACGAACGCTCCTCCCTCCCCAGGAAGCAGTGAAGCGCCGCCGCCGCGGCCAGCGCTGCCGCCGCCGCCGCCGCCGCCCATGTACCCTGAAGGCCTTCGCCTGGAGGAAGGGTGCAGCCAGCGAGGCGGCCCTGTGAGAGCGGCCGCTGACAGCTCCCCGCGCCCGGCGCGCCCACCCCTCGCCGCCAAATGGCTCCGCCCCTGGGCGCCCTCGGCCCCGCCCGTGCCCCACGCACATGGCCTACGCCGGAAGGGCGCGCCTGCAATTGTCAGGTTTTTTTTGTTTGCGTAAGGTTTTTGAGTCAGTATGTCTGTGACATTCAATCATCTTGTAATGCTGATTCAGCTCTTTCTTTTGATGAGTAGTATTTCTTTGTATGAATAAACCACAGATTTTTTAAAAGGTCTGTTTTTAGTTTTGCCTGCTATGAATAAAGTCTCTGAGAATGTTTGTGTATAGGTCTTTTTTTTTTGTAAGCCTAAGCACCCATTTCCATTTGAGGAAAAGCCTACACGTGGAATTGCTGGGCCATAAGCTCAGTATGTTTTTAAGGTTCTCCAAACTGGCAGATCGTTTTCCCAAAATGGCATACCATTTTACATGCCCACGAGTTTGATCCAAGTTGAGGTCTGGCAGTGTCAGTTTTTTTTTTTATTTTCATCATTCTAACGTAATTGTGATGTCACAATGTGATTTCAATTTGCTTCTATTTGATGACTAACGTTGCTGAATGTTTTTCCATGGACTCATTGGCCATTTGTACCTCTTCTTTTATGAAACATCTCTTCGCTTTTCTGCATTTCTTAATTCAATTTACAATGTTTTCCTATTATGGTATCATTCATCTGCAGTTACATGAAGGATATTATGTTTACTAGGCTCGCCCTTTCACCAAGATCTCCCCACATTCCCCTTCACAGCCACTGTCCATCAGCATAGTAAGATGCTGTAAAATCACTCTTTGTCTTCTCTGTGATGTACAGCCCTCTCTGTGACCCCCCTCCCACATTGTACATGCTAATCGTAATGCACGCTTTCTTTCCCTCTCCCCTTATCCCTCCCAGTCCCAACTATCCACACCAGTCCCTTTCCATTTGGTAACTCTTCGTCCATTCTTGGCTTCGATATATCTGGTGCTGTTCTGCTCACTCATTTTCTCTTGGTTCTCCCTCTGAGAGGATAGTGAAATCATTTGATACTTGTCTTTCTGCGCCTGGTTAGTTCACTACGCATATTACCCTGTAGCTCCATCCCTGTTGTTGTAAATGGTAGGATGTTTTCTCTTGTTTTGGCTGAATAATATTGCACTGGTCATCCTCTGATGGACACTTAGCTTGGCTCTTGTAAATAGTGTCAAACATATGGGTGCACATGTCTTTTCTAAACTGGGCTGCTGCATTTCATTATTCATATTTTACGTATGTATGTATGTACATATGTATGTATGTATTCATTTACATACTTCCTTAATTGTTATCCATTCATTTATCCTTACTCTACAACCACATGAGTAACATTATGTTTACTACACTCCCCCCATCACCAAGTTACCAAAGGTAAGGGACTAGGAAGGCTGGTTGGGAAGGGACGGAGAAGGGTGTACAGGGGTCATTACCATGAGCTGATATAATGTATGGGGAGGTCCCACGCGGAAGACAGTATAGTACAGAGAGTTCAAGTAGTGATTCTATAGCATCCTGCTACGCTGATGGACAGTGACTGTACCGGGGTATGTGGAGTGGACATGGTCTGGGGCGTGTAGTCACTCTAATGTAGCTCACATAGTTGTAGATTGCTTATCATGAATAGTGCTGTGGTAAATGTATGGGTGCACGTGTCTTTTTACAGCTGGGCTGGTGCTTTCTTTCTTCCTTACTTTCTTTCATTTTTTAGTTTTTTGTTTGTTTATTTATCAATATATTTATTTATTTAATCATTTTTAATCGTTTTTAAGTTATTTATTTAATATTTCTGTGTGAATGCATGTATTTATTTACTTATTGATTCATTCATTCATTATCTATCTGTCTTTCGTTCTATGTGACTTCCTTTTTGTCTTCCATTATATGTACGTATTTATATACTTATCTATTCATGCATGCATTCATTCATTTATCTGTGTCTCCATCTATCTGCCTGTCTTTCTGTCTATCTTTCTGGCATTAATATAGAATTATATGAGTACCATTATGTTTACTAGCCTCCTCCATTAGGAGGATGCCTGCACACACACCATTCTATCATTTATTTATTTACTTACTTGTCCTTAATCTCCAATTACATGAGTAACATTATGTTTCCTAGACTGCCCCCATCACCAGTTTTGCAAAGGTTAGCTTCTAGGAAGGCTGGTTGGGAAGGGAAGGCGCAAGGTGGAAAAGGGGCATTAAGATTAGCTCCCATAGTGTGGGAGGGTTTCCACGTGGAAGTCAGTGTAGTGCAGAGAATTTAGGTAGTGAATCTATAGAATCGTACTATGCTGATGGATAGTGACTCTAATAGGGTATGTGGTACGGAGGGAACTTGATGATCTGGGGAGCCTACTAAGTATAATATTGCTCTTACACTTGTTGATGATTGATAGTGAAAAAAACCCTGCGTATTCCTTACTAGATAATGGTGAAACCCTGGAAAAAAAAAAAAGGGAGGCGTGGGTTGCAGCCGCTTGGGCTCCCGGCGGGCATCCCGCAGGTCCCTGCAAGCTGCTGAGCTCTCTCGGTTGGTCCGCAGGGGTTCCCCGGCCTTCCCCATCAGGCAGCGCGCCGCGGTGACCACGGGGTCATTTTCCCAGGGCACCTGCGCGGCGGCCCCAGGGGCCCCGGGCAACCTGAGGCCGCTTGGCTGCTGAGCCGCTTCCGCCACGGCCCGCCGCCGCCGCCGCCGCCCGCCTCCGAGGCGAACTCGAGGAACCTCCGGGCTGGGGACCAGCGGGTGCGGGTGTGGGCGCGGGCTCGGGAGGCACTCGAGTGTAGGCCTCGTGCCTGGCCTCGCTCAGACGAACGCTCCTCCCTCCCCAGGAAGCAGTGAAGCGCCGCCAGCCCCGCCGGCGCCGCCACCGCCTCCGCCGCCGCCCATGTTCCCTGAAGGCCTTCGCCTGGAGGAAGGGTGCAGCCAGCGAGGCGGCCCTGTGAGAGCGGCCGCTGACAGCTCCCCGCGCCCGGCGCGCCCACCCCTCGCCGCCAAGTGGCTCCGCCCCTGGGCGCCCTCGGCCCCGCCCGTGTCCCACGCACGTGGCCTACGCCGGACGGGTGCGCCTGCAATTGACAGGTTTTTTTGTTTGCGCAAGGTTTTTGAGACAGTATGTCTGTGACATTCAATCATCTTGTATTGCTGATTCAGCCCTTTCTTTTGATGAGTAGTATTTCTTTGTATGAATAAACCACAGATTTTTTAATAGGTCTGTTTTTAGTTTTGCCTGCTATGAATAAAGTCTCTGAGAATGTTTGTGTATAGGTCTTTTTTTTTTGTAAGCATAAGCACCCATTTCCATTTGAGGAAAAGCCTACAAGTGGAATTGCTGGGCCAGAAGCTCAGTATGTTTTTAAGGTTCTCCAAACTGGCAGATCGTTTTCCCAAAATGGCATACCATTTTACATGCCCACGAGTTTGATCCAAGTTGAGGTCTGGCAGTGTCAGTTTTTTTTTTTATTTTCATCATTCTAACGTAATTGTGATGTCACAATGTGATTTCAATTTGCTTTTACTTGATGACTAATGTTGCTGAATGTTTTTCCATGGACTCATTGGCCAGTTGTACCTCTTCTTTTATGAAACGTCTCTTCGCTTTTCTGCATTTCTTAATTCAATTTACAATGTTTTCCTATTTTGGTATCATTCATCTGCAGTTACATGAAGGATATTATGTTTACTAGGCTGGCCCGTTCACCAAGATCTCCCCACATTCCCCTTCACAGCCACTGTCCATCAGCATAGTAAGATGCTGTAAAATCACTCTTTGTCTTCTCTTTGATGTACAGCCCTCTCTGTGACCGCCCTCCCTCATTGTACATGCTAATCGTAATGCACGCTTTCTTTCCCTCTCCCCTTATCCCTTCCAGTCCCAACGATCCACTCCAGTCCCTTTCCCTTTGGTAACTGTAGGTCCATTCTTGGCTTCGATGAATCTGGTGCTGTTCTGCTCACTCATTTTCTCTTGGTTCTCCCTCTGAGAGGATAGTGAAATCATTTGATACTTGTCTTTCTGCTCCTGGGTTAGTTCACTGCGCTTATTACCCTGTAGCTCCATCCCTGTTGTTGTAAATAGTAGGATGTTTTCTCTTGTTTTGGCTGAATAATATTGCACTGGTCATCCTCTGATAGACACTTAGCTTGGCTCTTGTAAATAGTGTCAAACATATGGGTGCACATGTCTTTTCTAAACTGGGCTGCTGCATTTCATTATTCATATTTTACGTATGTATGTATGTATGTATGTATGTATGTATTCATTTACATACTTCCTTAATTGTTATCTATTCATTTATCCTTACTCTACAACCACATGAGTAACATTATGTTTACTACACTCCCCCCATCACCAAGTTACCAAAGGTAAGGGACTAGGAAGGCTGGTTGGGAAGGGACGGAGAAGGGTGTACAGGGGTCATTACCATGAGCTGATATAATGTATGGGGAGGTCCCACGCGGAAGACAGTATAGTACAGAGAGTTCAAGTAGTGATTCTATAGCATCCTGCTACGCTGATGGACAGTGACTGTACCGGGGTATGTGGAGTGGACATGGTCTGGGGCGTGTAGTCACTCTAATGTAGCTCACATAGTTGTAGATTGCTTATCATGAATAGTGCTGTGGTAAATGTATGGGTGCACGTGTCTTTTTACAGCTGGGCTGGTGCTTTCTTTCTTCCTTACTTTCTTTCATTTTTTAGTTTTTTGTTTATTTATGAATATATATATTTTTTTAATCATTTTTAATCGTTTTTAAGTTATCTATTTAATATTTCTGTGTGAATGTATGTATTTATTTACTTACTCTTTCATTCATTCATTCATTATCTATCTATCTGTCTTTCGTTCTATGTAACTTTCTTTTTGTCTTCCATTATATGTACGTATTTATATACTTATTTATTCATGCATGCATTCATTCATTTATCTGTCTTTCCATCTATCTGCCTGTCTTTCTGTCTATCTTTCTGTCATTAATAGAGAATTATGTGGGTCACATTATGTTTACTAGCCTCCACCATTAGGAGGATGCGTGCACACACTCCATTCTATCATTTATTTATTTACTTACTTGTCCTTAATCTCCAATTACATGGGTAACATTATGTTTACTAGACTCCCCCCATCACCAGTTTTGCAAAGGTAAGCGTCTAGGAAGGCTGGTTAGGAAGGGAAGGGGCAGGGTGTAAAAAGGGCATTAAGATTAGCTCCCATAGTGTGGGAGGGTTTCCACGTGGAAGTCAGTGTAGTGCAGAGAAGTCAAGTAGTGATTCTATAGAATCGTACTATGCTGATGGATAGTGACTCTAATAGGGTATGTGGTACGGAGGGAACTTGATGATCTGGGGAGCCTACTAACTTTAATATTGCTCTTACACTTGTTGATAATTGATATTGAAAAATACCCGGGTATTCCTGACTAGATAATGATGAAACCCAGGAAAAAAAAAAAAGGGAGGCGTGGGTTGCAGCCGCTTGGGCACCCGGCGGGCATCCCGCAGGTCCCTGCAAGCTGCTGAGCTCTCTCGGTTGGTCCACAGGGGTTCCCTGGCCTTCCCCATCAGGCAGCGCGCCGCGGTGACCCCGGGGTCATTTTCCCAGGGCACCTGCGCGGCGGCCCCGCGGGCCCCGGGCAACCTGAGGCCGCTTGGCTGCTGAGCCGCTTCCGCCAGGGCCCGCCGCCGCCGCCGCCGCCCGCCTCCGAGGCGAACTCGAGGAACCTCCGGGCTGGGGACCAGCGGGTGCGGGTGTGGGCGCGGGCTCGGGAGGCACTCGAGTGTAGTCCTCGTGCCTGGCCTCGCTCAGACGAACGCTACTCCCTCCCCAGGAAGCAGTGAAGCGCCGCCGCCGCGGCCAGCGCTGCCGCCGCCGCCGCCGCCGCCCATGTACCCTGAAGGCCTTCGCCTGGAGGAAGGGTGCAGCCAGCGAGGCGGCCCTGTGACAGCGGCCGCTGACAGCTCCCCGCGCCCGGCGCGCCCACCCCTCGCCGCCAAATGGCTCCGCCCCTGGGCGCCCTCGGCCCCGCCCGTGCCCCACGCACATGGCCTACGCCGGAAGGGCGCGCCTGCAATTGTCAGGTTTTTTTTGTTTGCGTAAGGTTTTTGAGTCAGTATGTCTGTGACATTCAATCATCTTGTAATGCTGATTCAGCTCTTTCTTTTGATGAGTAGTATTTCTTTGTATGAATAAACCACAGATTTTTTAAAAGGTCTGTTTTTAGTTTTGCCTGCTATGAATAAAGTCTCTGAGAATGTTTGTGTATAGGTCTTTTTTTTTTGTAAGCCTAAGCACCCATTTCCATTTGAGGAAAAGCCTACACGTGGAATTGCTGGGCCATAAGCTCAGTATGTTTTTAAGGTTCTCCAAACTGGCAGATCGTTTTCCCAAAATGGCATACCATTTTACATGCCCACGAGTTTGATCCAAGTTGAGGTCTGGCAGTGTCAGTTTTTTTTTTTATTTTCATCATTCTAACGTAATTGTGATGTCACAATGTGATTTCAATTTGCTTCTATTTGATGACTAACGTTGCTGAATGTTTTTCCATGGACTCATTGGCCATTTGTACCTCTTCTTTTATGAAACATCTCTTCGCTTTTCTGCATTTCTTAATTCAATTTACAATGTTTTCCTATTATGGTATCATTCATCTGCAGTTACGTGAAGGATATTATGTTTACTAGGCTCGCCCTTTCACCAAGATCTCCCCACATTCCCCTTCACAGCCACTGTCCATCAGCATAGTAAGATGCTGTAAAATCACTCTTTGTCTTCTCTGTGATGTACAGCCCTCTCTGTGACCCCCCTCCCACATTGTACATGCTAATCGTAATGCACGCTTTCTTTCCCTCTCCCCTTATCCCTCCCAGTCCCAACTATCCACACCAGTCCCTTTCCATTTGGTAACTGTTCGTCCATTCTTGGCTTCGATATATCTGGTGCTGTTCTGCTCACTCATTTTCTCTTGGTTCTCCCTCTGAGAGGATAGTGAAATCATTTGATACTTGTCTTTCTGCGCCTGGTTAGTTCACTACGCATATTACCCTGTAGCTCCATCCCTGTTGTTGTAAATGGTAGGATGTTTTCTCTTGTTTTGGCTGAATAATATTGCACTGGTCATCCTCTGATGGACACTTAGCTTGGCTCTTGTAAATAGTGTCAAACATATGGGTGCACATGTCTTTTCTAAACTGGGCTGCTGCATTTCATTATTCATATTTTACGTATGTATGTATGTACATATGTATGTATGTATTCATTTACATACTTCCTTAATTGTTATCTATTCATTTATCCTTACTCTACAACCACATGAGTAACATTATGTTTACTACACTCCCCCCATCACCAAGTTACCAAAGGTAAGGGACTAGGAAGGCTGGTTGGGAAGGGACGGAGAAGGGTGTACAGGGGTCATTACCATGAGCTGATATAATGTATGGGGAGGTCCCACGCGGAAGACAGTATAGTACAGAGAGTTCAAGTAGTGATTCTATAGCATCCTGCTACGCTGATGGACAGTGACTGTACCGGGGTATGTGGAGTGGACATGGTCTGGGGCGTGTAGTCACTCTAATGTAGCTCACATAGTTGTAGATTGCTTATCATGAATAGTGCTGTGGTAAATGTATGGGTGCACGTGTCTTTTTACAGCTGGGCTGGTGCTTTCTTTCTTCCTTACTTTCTTTCATTTTTTAGTTTTTTGTTTGTTTATTTATCAATATATTTATTTATTTATTCATTTTTAATCGTTTTTAAGTTATTTATTTAATATTTCTGTGTGAATGCATGTATTTATTTACTTATTGATTCATTCATTCATTATCTATCTGTCTTTCGTTCTATGTGACTTCCTTTTTGTCTTCCATTATATGTACGTATTTATATACTTATCTATTCATGCATGCATTCATTCATTTATCTGTGTCTCCATCTATCTGCCTGTCTTTCTGTCTATCTTTCTGGCATTAATATAGAATTATATGAGTACCATTATGTTTACTAGCCTCCTCCATTAGGAGGATGCCTGCACACACACCATTCTATCATTTATTTATTTACTTACTTGTCCTTAATCTCCAATTACATGAGTAACATTATGTTTCCTAGACTGCCCCCATCACCAGTTTTGCAAAGGTTAGCTTCTAGGAAGGCTGGTTGGGAAGGGAAGGCGCAAGGTGGAAAAGGGGCATTAAGATTAGCTCCCATAGTGTGGGAGGGTTTCCACGTGGAAGTCAGTGTAGTGCAGAGAATTTAGGTAGTGAATCTATAGAATCGTACTATGCTGATGGATAGTGACTCTAATAGGGTATGTGGTACGGAGGGAACTTGATGATCTGGGGAGCCTACTAAGTATAATATTGCTCTTACACTTGTTGATGATTGATAGTGAAAAAAACCCTGCGTATTCCTTACTAGATAATGGTGAAACCCTGGAAAAAAAAAAAAGGGAGGCGTGGGTTGCAGCCGCTTGGGCTCCCGGCGGGCATCCCACAGGTCCCTGCAAGCTGCTGAGCTCTCTCGGTTGGTCCGCAGGGGTTCCCCGGCCTTCCCCATCAGGCAGCGCGCCGCGGTGACCACGGGGTCATTTTCCCAGGGCACCTGCGCGGCGGCCCCAGGGGCCCCGGGCAACCTGAGGCCGCTTGGCTGCTGAGCCGCTTCCGCCACGGCCCGCCGCCGCCGCCGCCGCCCGCCTCCGAGGCGAACTCGAGGAACCTCCGGGCTGGGGACCAGCGGGTGCGGGTGTGGGCGACGGGCTCGGGAGGCACTCGAGTGTAGGCCTTGTGCCTGGCCTCGCTCAGACGAACGCTCCTCCCTTCCCAGGAAGCAGTGAAGCGCCGCCAGCCCCGCCGGCGCCGCCACCGCCTCCGCCGCCGCCCATGTTCCCTGAAGGCCTTCGCCTGGAGGAAGGGTGCAGCCAGCGAGGCGGCCCTGTGAGAGCGGCCGCTGACAGCTCCCCGCGCCCGGCGCGCCCACCCCTCGCCGCCAAGTGGCTCCGCCCCTGGGCGCCCTCGGCCCCGCCCGTGCCCCACGCCCGTGCCCTACGCCGGACGGGCGCGCCTGCAATTGTCAGGTTTTTTTGTTTGCGCAAGGTTTTTGAGACAGTATGTCTGTGACATTCAATCATCTTGTATTGCTGATTCAGCCCTTTCTTTTGATGAGTAGTATTTCTTTGTATGAATAAACCACAGATTTTTTAATAGGTCTGTTTTTAGTTTTGCCTGCTATGAATAAAGTCTCTGAGAATGTTTGTGTATAGGTCTTTTTTTTTTGTAAGCATAAGCACCCATTTCCATTTGAGGAAAAGCCTACAAGTGGAATTGCTGGGCCAGAAGCTCAGTATGTTTTTAAGGTTCTCCAAACTGGCAGATCGTTTTCCCAAAATGGCATACCATTTTACATGCCCACGAGTTTGATCCAAGTTGAGGTCTGGCAGTGTCATTTTTTCTTTTATTTTCATCATTCTAACGTAATTGTGATGTCACAATGTGATTTCGATTTGCTTTTACTTGATGACTAATGTTGCTGAATGTTTTTCCATGGACTCATTGGCCAGTTGTACCTCTTCTTTTATGAAACGTCTCTTCGCTTTTCTGCATTTCTTAATTCAATTTACAATGTTTTCCTATTTTGGTATCATTCATCTGCAGTTACATGAAGGATATTATGTTTACTAGGCTGGCCCGTTCACCAAGATCTCCCCACATTCCCCTTCACAGCCACTGTCCATCAGCATAGTAAGATGCTGTAAAATCACTCTTTGTCTTCTCTTTGATGTACAGCCCTCTGTGTGACCGCCCTCCCTCATTGTACATGCTAATCGTAATGCACGCTTTCTTTCCCTCTCCCCTTATCCCTTCCAGTCCCAACGATCCACTCCAGTCCCTTTCCCTTTGGTAACTGTAGGTCCATTCTTGGCTTCGATGAATCTGGTGGTGTTCTGCTCACTCATTTTCTCTTGGTTCTCCCTCTGAGAGGATAGTGAAATCATTTGATACTTGTCTTTCTGCTCCTGGGTTAGTTCACTGCGCTTATTACCCTGTAGCTCCATCCCTGTTGTTGTAAATAGTAGGATGTTTTCTCTTGTTTTGGCTGAATAATATTGCACTGGTCATCCTCTGATAGACACTTAGCTTGGCTCTTGTAAATAGTGTCAAACATATGGGTGCACATGTCTTTTCTAAACTGGGCTGCTGCATTTCATTATTCATATTTTACGTATGTATGTATGTATGTATGTATGTATGTATTCATTTACATACTTCCTTAATTGTTATCTATTCATTTATCCTTACTCTACAACCACATGAGTAACATTATGTTTACTACACTGCCCCCATCACCAAGTTACCAAAGGTAAGGGACTAGGAAGGCTGGTTGGGAAGGGACGGAGAAGGGTGTACAGGGGTCATTACCATGAGCTGATATAATGTATGGGGAGGTCCCACGCGGAAGACAGTATAGTACAGAGAGTTCAAGTAGTGATTCTATAGCATCCTGCTACGCTGATGGACAGTGACTGTACCGGGGTATGTGGAGTGGACATGGTCTGGGGCGTGTAGTCACTCTAATGTAGCTCACATAGTTGTAGATTGCTTATCATGAATAGTGCTGTGGTAAATGTATGGGTGCCCGTGTCTTTTTACAGCTGGGCTGGTGCTTTCTTTCTTCCTTACTTTCTTTCATTTTTTAGTTTTTTGTTTATTTATGAATATATATTTTTTTAATCATTTTTAATCGTTTTTAAGTTATCTATTTAATATTTCTGTGTGAATGTATGTATTTATTTACTTACTCTTTCATTCATTCATTCATTATCTATCTATCTGTCTTTCGTTCTATGTAACTTTCTTTTTGTCTTCCATTATATGTACGTATTTATATACTTATTTATTCATGCATGCATTCATTCATTTATCTGTCTTTCCATCTATCTGCCTGTCTTTCTGTCTATCTTTCTGTCATTAATAGAGAATTATGTGGGTCACATTATGTTTACTAGCCTCCACCATTAGGAGGATGCGTGCACACACTCCATTCTATCATTTATTTATTTACTTACTTGTCCTTAATCTCCAATTACATGGGTAACATTATGTTTACTAGACTCCCCCCATCACCAGTTTTGCAAAGGTAAGCGTCTAGGAAGGCTGGTTAGGAAGGGAAGGGGCAGGGTGTAAAAAGGGCATTAAGATTAGCTCCCATAGTGTGGGAGGGTTTCCACGTGGAAGTCAGTGTAGTGCAGAGAAGTCAAGTAGTGATTCTATAGAATCGTACTATGCTGATGGATAGTGACTCTAATAGGGTATGTGGTACGGAGGGAACTTGATGATCTGGGGAGCCTACTAACTTTAATATTGCTCTTACACTTGTTGATAATTGATATTGAAAAATACCCGGGTATTCCTGACTAGATAATGATGAAACCCAGGAAAAAAAAAAAAGGGAGGCGTGGGTTGCAGCCGCTTGGGCACCCGGCGGGCATCCCGCAGGTCCCTGCAAGCTGCTGAGCTCTCTCGGTTGGTCCACAGGGGTTCCCTGGCCTTCCCCATCAGGCAGCGCGCCGCGGTGACCCCGGGGTCATTTTCCCAGGGCACCTGCGCGGCGGCCCCGCGGGCCCCGGGCAACCTGAGGCCGCTTGGCTGCTGAGCCGCTTCCGCCAGGGCCCGCCGCCGCCGCCGCCGCCCGCCTCCGAGGCGAACTCGAGGAACCTCCGGGCTGGGGACCAGCGGGTGCGGGTGTGGGCGCGGGCTCGGGAGGCACTCGAGTGTAGTCCTCGTGCCTGGCCTCGCTCAGAGGAACGCTACTCCCTCCCCAGGAAGCAGTGAAGCGCCGCCGCCGCGGCCAGCGCTGCCGCCGCCGCCGCCGCCGCCCATGTACCCTGAAGGCCTTCGCCTGGAGGAAGGGTGCAGCCAGCGAGGCGGCCCTGTGACAGCGGCCGCTGACAGCTCCCCGCGCCCGGCGCGCCCACCCCTCGCCGCCAAATGGCTCCGCCCCTGGGCGCCCTCGGCCCCGCCCGTGCCCCACGCACATGGCCTACGCCGGAAGGGCGCGCCTGCAATTGTCAGGTTTTTTTTGTTTGCGTAAGGTTTTTGAGTCAGTATGTCTGTGACATTCAATCATCTTGTAATGCTGATTCAGCTCTTTCTTTTGATGAGTAGTATTTCTTTGTATGAATAAACCACAGATTTTTTAAAAGGTCTGTTTTTAGTTTTGCCTGCTATGAATAAAGTCTCTGAGAATGTTTGTGTATAGGTCTTTTTTTTTTGTAAGCCTAAGCACCCATTTCCATTTGAGGAAAAGCCTACACGTGGAATTGCTGGGCCATAAGCTCAGTATGTTTTTAAGGTTCTCCAAACTGGCAGATCGTTTTCCCAAAATGGCATACCATTTTACATGCCCACGAGTTTGATCCAAGTTGAGGTCTGGCAGTGTCAGTTTTTTTTTTTATTTTCATCATTCTAACGTAATTGTGATGTCACAATGTGATTTCAATTTGCTTCTATTTGATGACTAACGTTGCTGAATGTTTTTCCATGGACTCATTGGCCATTTGTACCTCTTCTTTTATGAAACATCTCTTCGCTTTTCTGCATTTCTTAATTCAATTTACAATGTTTTCCTATTATGGTATCATTCATCTGCAGTTACGTGAAGGATATTATGTTTACTAGGCTCGCCCTTTCACCAAGATCTCCCCACATTCCCCTTCACAGCCACTGTCCATCAGCATAGTAAGATGCTGTAAAATCACTCTTTGTCTTCTCTGTGATGTACAGCCCTCTCTGTGACCCCCCTCCCACATTGTACATGCTAATCGTAATGCACGCTTTCTTTCCCTCTCCCCTTATCCCTCCCAGTCCCAACTATCCACACCAGTCCCTTTCCATTTGGTAACTGTTCGTCCATTCTTGGCTTCGATATATCTGGTGCTGTTCTGCTCACTCATTTTCTCTTGGTTCTCCCTCTGAGAGGATAGTGAAATCATTTGATACTTGTCTTTCTGCGCCTGGTTAGTTCACTACGCATATTACCCTGTAGCTCCATCCCTGTTGTTGTAAATGGTAGGATGTTTTCTCTTGTTTTGGCTGAATAATATTGCACTGGTCATCCTCTGATGGACACTTAGCTTGGCTCTTGTAAATAGTGTCAAACATATGGGTGCACATGTCTTTTCTAAACTGGGCTGCTGCATTTCATTATTCATATTTTACGTATGTATGTATGTACATATGTATGTATGTATTCATTTACATACTTCCTTAATTGTTATCTATTCATTTATCCTTACTCTACAACCACATGAGTAACATTATGTTTACTACACTCCCCCCATCACCAAGTTACCAAAGGTAAGGGACTAGGAAGGCTGGTTGGGAAGGGACGGAGAAGGGTGTACAGGGGTCATTACCATGAGCTGATATAATGTATGGGGAGGTCCCACGCGGAAGACAGTATAGTACAGAGAGTTCAAGTAGTGATTCTATAGCATCCTGCTACGCTGATGGACAGTGACTGTACCGGGGTATGTGGAGTGGACATGGTCTGGGGCGTGTAGTCACTCTAATGTAGCTCACATAGTTGTAGATTGCTTATCATGAATAGTGCTGTGGTAAATGTATGGGTGCACGTGTCTTTTTACAGCTGGGCTGGTGCTTTCTTTCTTCCTTACTTTCTTTCATTTTTTAGTTTTTTGTTTGTTTATTTATCAATATATTTATTTATTTAATCATTTTTAATCGTTTTTAAGTTATTTATTTAATATTTCTGTGTGAATGCATGTATTTATTTACTTATTGATTCATTCATTCATTATCTATCTGTCTTTCGTTCTATGTGACTTCCTTTTTGTCTTCCATTATATGTACGTATTTATATACTTATCTATTCATGCATGCATTCATTCATTTATCTGTGTCTCCATCTATCTGCCTGTCTTTCTGTCTATCTTTCTGGCATTAATATAGAATTATATGAGTACCATTATGTTTACTAGCCTCCTCCATTAGGAGGATGCCTGCACACACACCATTCTATCATTTATTTATTTACTTACTTGTCCTTAATCTCCAATTACATGAGTAACATTATGTTTCCTAGACTGCCCCCATCACCAGTTTTGCAAAGGTTAGCTTCTAGGAAGGCTGGTTGGGAAGGGAAGGCGCAAGGTGGAAAAGGGGCATTAAGATTAGCTCCCATAGTGTGGGAGGGTTTCCACGTGGAAGTCAGTGTAGTGCAGAGAATTTAGGTAGTGAATCTATAGAATCGTACTATGCTGATGGATAGTGACTCTAATAGGGTATGTGGTACGGAGGGAACTTGATGATCTGGGGAGCCTACTAAGTATAATATTGCTCTTACACTTGTTGATGATTGATAGTGAAAAAAACCCTGCGTATTCCTTACTAGATAATGGTGAAACCCTGGAAAAAAAAAAAAGGGAGGCGTGGGTTGCAGCCGCTTGGGCTCCCGGCGGGCATCCCACAGGTCCCTGCAAGCTGCTGAGCTCTCTCGGTTGGTCCGCAGGGGTTCCCCGGCCTTCCCCATCAGGCAGCGCGCCGCGGTGACCACGGGGTCATTTTCCCAGGGCACCTGCGCGGCGGCCCCAGGGGCCCCGGGCAACCTGAGGCCGCTTGGCTGCTGAGCCGCTTCCGCCACGGCCCGCCGCCGCCGCCGCCGCCCGCCTCCGAGGCGAACTCGAGGAACCTCCGGGCTGGGGACCAGCGGGTGCGGGTGTGGGCGACGGGCTCGGGAGGCACTCGAGTGTAGGCCTTGTGCCTGGCCTCGCTCAGACGAACGCTCCTCCCTTCCCAGGAAGCAGTGAAGCGCCGCCAGCCCCGCCGGCGCCGCCACCGCCTCCGCCGCCGCCCATGTTCCCTGAAGGCCTTCGCCTGGAGGAAGGGTGCAGCCAGCGAGGCGGCCCTGTGAGAGCGGCCGCTGACAGCTCCCCGCGCCCGGCGCGCCCACCCCTCGCCGCCAAGTGGCTCCGCCCCTGGGCGCCCTCGGCCCCGCCCGTGCCCCACGCCCGTGCCCTACGCCGGACGGGCGCGCCTGCAATTGTCAGGTTTTTTTGTTTGCGCAAGGTTTTTGAGACAGTATGTCTGTGACATTCAATCATCTTGTATTGCTGATTCAGCCCTTTCTTTTGATGAGTAGTATTTCTTTGTATGAATAAACCACAGATTTTTTAATAGGTCTGTTTTTAGTTTTGCCTGCTATGAATAAAGTCTCTGAGAATGTTTGTGTATAGGTCTTTTTTTTTTGTAAGCATAAGCACCCATTTCCATTTGAGGAAAAGCCTACAAGTGGAATTGCTGGGCCAGAAGCTCAGTATGTTTTTAAGGTTCTCCAAACTGGCAGATCGTTTTCCCAAAATGGCATACCATTTTACATGCCCACGAGTTTGATCCAAGTTGAGGTCTGGCAGTGTCAGTTTTTTTTTTTATTTTCATCATTCTAACGTAATTGTGATGTCACAATGTGATTTCGATTTGCTTTTACTTGATGACTAATGTTGCTGAATGTTTTTCCATGGACTCATTGGCCAGTTGTACCTCTTCTTTTATGAAACGTCTCTTCGCTTTTCTGCATTTCTTAATTCAATTTACAATGTTTTCCTATTTTGGTATCATTCATCTGCAGTTACATGAAGGATATTATGTTTACTAGGCTGGCCCGTTCACCAAGATCTCCCCACATTCCCCTTCACAGCCACTGTCCATCAGCATAGTAAGATGCTGTAAAATCACTCTTTGTCTTCTCTTTGATGTACAGCCCTCTGTGTGACCGCCCTCCCTCATTGTACATGCTAATCGTAATGCACGCTTTCTTTCCCTCTCCCCTTATCCCTTCCAGTCCCAACGATCCACTCCAGTCCCTTTCCCTTTGGTAACTGTAGGTCCATTCTTGGCTTCGATGAATCTGGTGGTGTTCTGCTCACTCATTTTCTCTTGGTTCTCCCTCTGAGAGGATAGTGAAATCATTTGATACTTGTCTTTCTGCTCCTGGGTTAGTTCACTGCGCTTATTACCCTGTAGCTCCATCCCTGTTGTTGTAAATAGTAGGATGTTTTCTCTTGTTTTGGCTGAATAATATTGCACTGGTCATCCTCTGATAGACACTTAGCTTGGCTCTTGTAAATAGTGTCAAACATATGGGTGCACATGTCTTTTCTAAACTGGGCTGCTGCATTTCATTATTCATATTTTACGTATGTATGTATGTATGTATGTATGTATGTATTCATTTACATACTTCCTTAATTGTTATCTATTCATTTATCCTTACTCTACAACCACATGAGTAACATTATGTTTACTACACTGCCCCCATCACCAAGTTACCAAAGGTAAGGGACTAGGAAGGCTGGTTGGGAAGGGACGGAGAAGGGTGTACAGGGGTCATTACCATGAGCTGATATAATGTATGGGGAGGTCCCACGCGGAAGACAGTATAGTACAGAGAGTTCAAGTAGTGATTCTATAGCATCCTGCTACGCTGATGGACAGTGACTGTACCGGGGTATGTGGAGTGGACATGGTCTGGGGCGTGTAGTCACTCTAATGTAGCTCACATAGTTGTAGATTGCTTATCATGAATAGTGCTGTGGTAAATGTATGGGTGCCCGTGTCTTTTTACAGCTGGGCTGGTGCTTTCTTTCTTCCTTACTTTCTTTCATTTTTTAGTTTTTTGTTTATTTATGAATATATATTTTTTTAATCATTTTTAATCGTTTTTAAGTTATCTATTTAATATTTCTGTGTGAATGTATATATTTATTTACTTATTCTTTCATTCATGCATTCATTATCTATCTATCTGTCTTTCGTTCTATGTAACTTTCTTTTTGTCTTCCATTATATGTACGTATTTATATACTTATTTATTCATGCATGCATTCATTCATTTATCTGTCTTTCCATCTATCTGCCTGTCTTTCTGTCTATCTTTCTGTCATTAATAGAGAATTGTGTGGGTCACATTATGTTTACTAGCCTCCACCATTAGGAGGATGCGTGCACACACTCCATTCTATCATTTATTTATTTACTTACTTGTCCTTAATCTCCAATTACATGGGTAACATTATGTTTACTAGACTCCCCCCATCACCAGTTTTGCAAAGGTAAGCGTCTAGGAAGGCTGGTTAGAAAGGGAAGGGGCAGGGTGTAAAAAGGGCATTAAGATTAGCTCCCATAGTGTGGGAGGGTTTCCACGTGGAAGTCAGTGTAGTGCAGAGAAGTCAAGTAGTGATTCTATAGAATCGTACTATGCTGATGGATAGTGACTCTAATAGGGTATGTGGTACGGAGGGAACTTGATGATCTGGGGAGCCTACTAACTTTAATATTGCTCTTACACTTGTTGATAATTGATATTGAAAAATACCCGGGTATTCCTGACTAGATAATGATGAAACCCAGGAAAAAAAAAAAGGGAGGCGTGGGTTGCAGCCGCTTGGGCACCCGGCGGGCATCCCGCAGGTCCCTGCAAGCTGCTGAGCTCTCTCGGTTGGTCCACAGGGGTTCCCTGGCCTTCCCCATCAGGCAGCGCGCCGCGGTGACCCCGGGGTCATTTTCCCAGGGCACCTGCGCGGCGGCCCCGCGGGCCCCGGGCAACCTGAGGCCGCTTGGCTGCTGAGCCGCTTCCGCCAGGGCCCGCCGCCGCCGCCGCCGCCCGCCTCCGAGGCGAACTCGAGGAACCTCCGGGCTGGGGACCAGCGGGTGCGGGTGTGGGCGCGGGCTCGGGAGGCACTCGAGTGTAGTCCTCGTGCCTGGCCTCGCTCAGACGAACGCTACTCCCTCCCCAGGAAGCAGTGAAGCGCCGCCGCCGCGGCCAGCGCTGCCGCCGCCGCCGCCGCCGCCGCCCATGTACCCTGAAGGCCTTCGCCTGGAGGAAGGGTGCAGCCAGCGAGGCGGCCCTGTGACAGCGGCCGCTGACAGCTCCCCGCGCCCGGCGCGCCCACCCCTCGCCGCCAAATGGCTCCGCCCCTGGGCGCCCTCGGCCCCGCCCGTGCCCCACGCACATGGCCTACGCCGGAAGGGCGCGCCTGCAATTGTCAGGTTTTTTTTGTTTGCGTAAGGTTTTTGAGTCAGTATGTCTGTGACATTCAATCATCTTGTAATGCTGATTCAGCTCTTTCTTTTGATGAGTAGTATTTCTTTGTATGAATAAACCACAGATTTTTTAAAAGGTCTGTTTTTAGTTTTGCCTGCTATGAATAAAGTCTCTGAGAATGTTTGTGTATAGGTCTTTTTTTTTTGTAAGCCTAAGCACCCATTTCCATTTGAGGAAAAGCCTACACGTGGAATTGCTGGGCCATAAGCTCAGTATGTTTTTAAGGTTCTCCAAACTGGCAGATCGTTTTCCGAAAATGGCATACCATTTTACATGCCCACGAGTTTGATCCAAGTTGAGGTCTGGCAGTGTCAGTTTTTTTTTTTATTTTCATCATTCTAACGTAATTGTGATGTCACAATGTGATTTCAATTTGCTTCTATTTGATGACTAACGTTGCTGAATGTTTTTCCATGGACTCATTGGCCATTTGTACCTCTTCTTTTATGAAACATCTCTTCGCTTTTCTGCATTTCTTAATTCAATTTACAATGTTTTCCTATTATGGTATCATTCATCTGCAGTTACGTGAAGGATATTATGTTTACTAGGCTCGCCCTTTCACCAAGATCTCCCCACATTCCCCTTCACAGCCACTGTCCATCAGCATAGTAAGATGCTGTAAAATCACTCTTTGTCTTCTCTGTGATGTACAGCCCTCTCTGTGACCCCCCTCCCACATTGTACACGCTAATCGTAATGCACGCTTTCTTTCCCTCTCCCCTTATCCCTCCCAGTCCCAATTATCCACACCAGTCCCTTTCCATTTGGTAACTGTTCGTCCATTCTTGGCTTCGATATATCTGGTGCTGTTCTGCTCACTCATTTTCTCTTGGTTCTCCCTCTGAGAGGATAGTGAAATCATTTGATACTTGTCTTTCTGCGCCTGGTTAGTTGACTACGCATATTACCCTGTAGCTCCATCCCTGTTGTTGTAAATGGTAGGATGTTTTCTCTTGTTTTGGCTGAATAATATTGCACTGGTCATCCTCTGATGGACACTTAGCTTGGCTCTTGTAAATAGTGTCAAACATATGGGTGCACATGTCTTTTCTAAACTGGGCTGCTGCATTTCATTATTCATATTTTACGTATGTATGTATGTACATATGTATGTATGTATTCATTTACATACTTCCTTAATTGTTATCTATTCATTTATCCTTACTCTACAACCACATGAGTAACATTATGTTTACTACACTCCCCCCATCACCAAGTTACCAAAGGTAAGGGACTAGGAAGGCTGGTTGGGAAGGGACGGAGAAGGGTGTACAGGGGTCATTACCATGAGCTGATATAATGTATGGGGAGGTCCCACGCGGAAGACAGTATAGTACAGAGAGTTCAAGTAGTGATTCTATAGCATCCTGCTACGCTGATGGACAGTGACTGTACCGGGGTATGTGGAGTGGACATGGTCTGGGGCGTGTAGTCACTCTAATGTAGCTCACATAGTTGTAGATTGCTTATCATGAATAGTGCTGTGGGTAAATGTATGGGTGCACGTGTCTTTTTACAGCTGGGCTGGTGCTTTCTTTCTTCCTTACTTTCTTTCATTTTTTAGTTTTTTGTTTGTTTATTTATCAATATATTTATTTATTTAATCATTTTAATCGTTTTTAAGTTATTTATTTAATATTTCTGTGTGAATGCATGTATTTATTTACTTATTGATTCATTCATTCATTATCTATCTGTCTTTCGTTCTATGTGACTTCCTTTTTGTCTTCCATTATATGTACGTATTTATATACTTATCTATTCATGCATGCATTCATTCATTTATCTGTGTCTCCATCTATCTGCCTGTCTTTCTGTCTATCTTTCTGGCATTAATATAGAATTATATGAGTACCATTATGTTTACTAGCCTCCTCCATTAGGAGGATGCCTGCACACACACCATTCTATCATTTATTTATTTACTTACTTGTCCTTAATCTCCAATTACATGAGTAACATTATGTTTCCTAGACTGCCCCCATCACCAGTTTTGCAAAGGTTAGCTTCTAGGAAGGCTGGTTGGGAAGGGAAGGCGCAAGGTGGAAAAGGGGCATTAAGATTAGCTCCCATAGTGTGGGAGGGTTTCCACGTGGAAGTCAGTGTAGTGCAGAGAATTTAGGTAGTGAATCTATAGAATCGTACTATGCTGATGGATAGTGACTCTAATAGGGTATGTGGTACGGAGGGAACTTGATGATCTGGGGAGCCTACTAAGTATAATATTGCTCTTACACTTGTTGATGATTGATAGTGAAAAAAACCCTGCGTATTCCTTACTAGATAATGGTGAAACCCTGGAAAAAAAAAAAAGGGAGGCGTGGGTTGCAGCCGCTTGGGCTCCCGGCGGGCATCCCACAGGTCCCTGCAAGCTGCTGAGCTCTCTCGGTTGGTCCGCAGGGGTTCCCCGGCCTTCCCCATCAGGCAGCGCGCCGCGGTGACCACGGGGTCATTTTCCCAGGGCACCTGCGCGGCGGCCCCAGGGGCCCCGGGCAACCTGAGGCCGCTTGGCTGCTGAGCCGCTTCCGCCACGGCCCGCCGCCGCCGCCGCCGCCCGCCTCCGAGGCGAACTCGAGGAACCTCCGGGCTGGGGACCAGCGGGTGCGGGTGTGGGCGACGGGCTCGGGAGGCACTCGAGTGTAGGCCTTGTGCCTGGCCTCGCTCAGACGAACGCTCCTCCCTCCCCAGGAAGCAGTGAAGCGCCGCCAGCCCCGCCGGCGCCGCCACCGCCTCCGCCGCCGCCCATGTTCCCTGAAGGCCTTCGCCTGGAGGAAGGGTGCAGCCAGCGAGGCGGCCCTGTGAGAGCGGCCGCTGACAGCTCCCCGCGCCCGGCGCGCCCACCCCTCGCCGCCAAGTGGCTCCGCCCCTGGGCGCCCTCGGCCCCGCCCGTGCCCCACGCCCGTGCCCTACGCCGGACGGGCGCGCCTGCAATTGTCAGGTTTTTTTGTTTGCGCAAGGTTTTTGAGACAGTATGTCTGTGACATTCAATCATCTTGTATTGCTGATTCAGCCCTTTCTTTTGATGAGTAGTATTTCTTTGTATGAATAAACCACAGATTTTTTAATAGGTCTGTTTTTAGTTTTGCCTGCTATGAATAAAGTCTCTGAGAATGTTTGTGTATAGGTCTTTTTTTTTTGTAAGCATAAGCACCCATTTCCATTTGAGGAAAAGCCTACAAGTGGAATTGCTGGGCCAGAAGCTCAGTATGTTTTTAAGGTTCTCCAAACTGGCAGATCGTTTTCCCAAAATGGCATACCATTTTACATGCCCACGAGTTTGATCCAAGTTGAGGTCTGGCAGTGTCAGTTTTTTTTTTTTATTTTCATCATTCTAACGTAATTGTGATGTCACAATGTGATTTCGATTTGCTTTTACTTGATGACTAATGTTGCTGAATGTTTTTCCATGGACTCATTGGCCAGTTGTACCTCTTCTTTTATGAAACGTCTCTTCGCTTTTCTGCATTTCTTAATTCAATTTACAATGTTTTCCTCTTTTGGTATCATTCATCTGCAGTTACATGAAGGATATTATGTTTACTAGGCTGGCCCGTTCACCAAGATCTCCCCACATTCCCCTTCACAGCCACTGTCCATCAGCATAGTAAGATGCTGTAAAATCACTCTTTGTCTTCTCTTTGATGTACAGCCCTCTGTGTGACCGCCCTCCCTCATTGTACATGCTAATCGTAATGCACGCTTTCTTTCCCTCTCCCCTTATCCCTTCCAGTCCCAACGATCCACTCCAGTCCCTTTCCCTTTGGTAACTGTAGGTCCATTCTTGGCTTCGATGAATCTGGTGGTGTTCTGCTCACTCATTTTCTCTTGGTTCTCCCTCTGAGAGGATAGTGAAATCATTTGATACTTGTCTTTCTGCTCCTGGGTTAGTTCACTGCGCTTATTACCCTGTAGCTCCATCCCTGTTGTTGTAAATAGTAGGATGTTTTCTCTTGTTTTGGCTGAATAATATTGCACTGGTCATCCTCTGATAGACACTTAGCTTGGCTCTTGTAAATAGTGTCAAACATATGGGTGCACATGTCTTTTCTAAACTGGGCTGCTGCATTTCATTATTCATATTTTACGTATGTATGTATGTATGTATGTATGTATGTATTCATTTACATACTTCCTTAATTGTTATCTATTCATTTACCCTTACTCTACAACCACATGAGTAACATTATGTTTACTACACTGCCCCCATCAGCAAGTTACCAAAGGTAAGGGACTAGGAAGGCTGGTTGGGAAGGGACGGGGAAGGGTGTACAGGGGGCATTACCTTTAGCTGATATAATGTATGGGGAGGTCCCACGGGGAAGACAGTATAGTACAGAGAGTTCAAGTAGTGATTCTATAGCATCCTGCTACGCTGATGGACAGTGACTGTACCGGGGTATGTGGAGTGGACATGGTCTGGGGCGTGTTGTCACTCTAATGTAGCTCACATAGTTGTAGATTGCTTATCATGAATAGCGCTGTGGTAAACGTACGGGTGCACGTGTCTTTTTACAGCTGGGCTGGTGCTTTCTTTCTTCCCTACTTTCTTTCATTTTTTAGTTTTTTGTTTATTTATGAATATATATTTTTTAAATCATTTTTAATCGTTTTTAAGTTATCTATTTAATATTTCTGTGTGAAAGTATGTATTTATTTACTTACTGTTTCATTCATTCATTCATTATCTATCTATCTGTCTTTCGTTCTATGTAACTTTCTTTTTGTCTTCCATTATATGTAAGTATTTATATACTTATTTATTCATGCATGCATTCATTCATTTATCTGTCTTTCCATCTATCTGCCTGTCTTTCTGTCTATCTTTCTGTCATTAATAGAGAATTATATGGGTCACATTATGTTTACTAGCCTCCACCATTAGGAGGATGCATGCACACACTCCATTCTATCATTTATTTATTTACTTACTTGTCCTTAATCTCCAATTACATGGGTAACATTATGTTTACTAGACTCCCCCCATCACCAGTTTTGCAAAGGTTAGCTTCTAGGAAGGCTGGTTGGGAAGGGAAGGCGCAAGGTGGAAAAGGGGCATTAAGATTAGCTCCCATAGTGTGGGAGGGTTTCCACGTGGAAGTCAGTGTAGTGCAGAGAATTTAGGTAGTGAATCTATAGAATCGTACTAATCTGATGGATACTGACTCTAATAGGGTATGTGGTACGGAGGGAACTTGATGATCTGGGGAGCCTAATAAGTATAATATTGCTCTTACACTTGTTGATGATTGATAGTGAAAAAAACCCTGCGTATTCCTTACTAGATAATGGTGAAACCCTGGAAAAAAAAAAAAGGGAGGCGTGGGTTGCAGCCGCTTGGGCTCCCGGCGGGCATCCCGCAGGTCCCTGCAAGCTGCTGAGCTCTCTCGGTTGGTCCGCAGGGGTTCCCCGGCCTTCCCCATCAGGCAGCGCGCCGCGGTGACCACGGGGTCATTTTCCCAGGGCACCTGCGCGGCGGCCCCAGGGGCCCCGGGCAACCTGAGGCCGCTTGGCTGCTGAGCCGCTTCCGCCACGGCCCGCCGCCGCCGCCGCCGCCCGCCTCCGAGGCGAACTCGAGGAACCTCTGGGCTGGGGACCAGCGGGTGCGGGTGTGGGCGCGGGCTCGGGAGGCACTCGAGTGTAGGCCTTGTGCCTGGCCTCGCTCAGACGAACGCTCCTCCCTCCCCAGGAAGCAGTGAAGCGCCGCCAGCCCCGCCGGCGCCGCCACCGCCTCCGCCGCCGCCCATGTACCCTGAAGGCCTTCGCCTGGAGGAAGGGTGCAGCCAGCGAGGCGGCCCTGTGACAGCGGCCGCTGACAGCTCCCCGCGCCCGACGCGCCCACCCCTCGCCGCCAAATGGCTCCGCCCCTGGGCGCCCTCGGCCCCGCCCGTGCCCCACGCACGTGGCCTACGCCGGAAGGGCGAGCCTGCAATTGTCAGGTTTTTTTTGTTTGCGTAAGGTTTTTGAGTCAGTATGTCTGTGACATTCAATCATCTTGTAATGCTGATTCAGCTCTTTCTTTTGATGAGTAGTATTTCTTTGTATGAATAAACCACAGATTTTTTAAAAGGTCTGTTTTTAGTTTTGCCTGCTATGAATAAAGTCTCTGAGAATGTTTGTGTATAGGTCTTTTTTTTTTGTAAGCCTAAGCACCCATTTCCATTTGAGGAAAAGCCTACACGTGGAATTGCTGGGCCATAAGCTCAGTATGTTTTTAAGGTTCTCCAAACTGGCAGATCGTTTTCCCAAAATGGCATACCATTTTACATGCCCACGAGTTTGATCCAAGTTGAGGTCTGGCAGTGTCAGTTTTTTTTTTTATTTTCATCATTCTAACGTAATTGTGATGTCACAATGTGATTTCAATTTGCTTCTATTTGATGACTAACGTTGCTGAATGTTTTTCCATGGACTCATTGGCCATTTGTACCTCTTCTTTTATGAAACATCTCTTCGCTTTTCTGCATTTCTTAATTCAATTTACAATGTTTTCCTATTATGGTATCATTCATCTGCAGTTACGTGAAGGATATTATGTTTACTAGGCTCGCCCTTTCACCAAGATCTCCCCACATTCCCCTTCACAGCCACTGTCCATCAGCATAGTAAGATGCTGTAAAATCACTCTTTGTCTTCTCTGTGATGTACAGCCCTCTCTGTGACCCCCCTCCCACATTGTACATGCTAATCGTAATGCACGCTTTCTTTCCCTCTCCCCTTATCCCTCCCAGTCCCAACTATCCACACCAGTCCCTTTCCATTTGGTAACTGTTCGTCCATTCTTGGCTTCGATATATCTGGTGCTGTTCTGCTCACTCATTTTCTCTTGGTTCTCCCTCTGAGAGGATAGTGAAATCATTTGATACTTGTCTTTCTGCGCCTGGTTAGTTCACTACGCATATTACCCTGTAGCTCCATCCCTGTTGTTGTAAATGGTAGGATGTTTTCTCTTGTTTTGGCTGAATAATATTGCACTGGTCATCCTCTGATGGACACTTAGCTTGGCTCTTGTAAATAGTGTCAAACATATGGGTGCACATGTCTTTTCTAAACTGGGCTGCTGCATTTCATTATTCATATTTTACGTATGTATGTATGTACATATGTATGTATGTATTCATTTACATACTTCCTTAATTGTTATCTATTCATTTATCCTTACTCTACAACCACATGAGTAACATTATGTTTACTACACTCCCCCCATCACCAAGTTACCAAAGGTAAGGGACTAGGAAGGCTGGTTGGGAAGGGACGGAGAAGGGTGTACAGGGGTCATTACCATGAGCTGATATAATGTATGGGGAGGTCCCACGCGGAAGACAGTATAGTACAGAGAGTTCAAGTAGTGATTCTATAGCATCCTGCTACGCTGATGGACAGTGACTGTACCGGGGTATGTGGAGTGGACATGGTCTGGGGCGTGTAGTCACTCTAATGTAGCTCACATAGTTGTAGATTGCTTATCATGAATAGTGCTGTGGTAAATGTATGGGTGCACGTGTCTTTTTACAGCTGGGCTGGTGCTTTCTTTCTTCCTTACTTTCTTTCATTTTTTAGTTTTTTGTTTGTTTATTTATCAATATATTTATTTATTTAATCATTTTTAATCGTTTTTAAGTTATTTATTTAATATTTCTGTGTGAATGCATGTATTTATTTACTTATTGATTCATTCATTCATTATCTATCTGTCTTTCGTTCTATGTGACTTCCTTTTTGTCTTCCATTATATGTACGTATTTATATACTTATCTATTCATGCATGCATTCATTCATTTATCTGTGTCTCCATCTATCTGCCTGTCTTTCTGTCTATCTTTCTGGCATTAATATAGAATTATATGAGTACCATTATGTTTACTAGCCTCCTCCATTAGGAGGATGCCTGCACACACACCATTCTATCATTTATTTATTTACTTACTTGTCCTTAATCTCCAATTACATGAGTAACATTATGTTTCCTAGACTGCCCCCATCACCAGTTTTGCAAAGGTTAGCTTCTAGGAAGGCTGGTTGGGAAGGGAAGGCGCAAGGTGGAAAAGGGGCATTAAGATTAGCTCCCATAGTGTGGGAGGGTTTCCACGTGGAAGTCAGTGTAGTGCAGAGAATTTAGGTAGTGAATCTATAGAATCGTACTATGCTGATGGATAGTGACTCTAATAGGGTATGTGGTACGGAGGGAACTTGATGATCTGGGGAGCCTACTAAGTATAATATTGCTCTTACACTTGTTGATGATTGATAGTGAAAAAAACCCTGCGTATTCCTTACTAGATAATGGTGAAACCCTGGAAAAAAAAAAAAGGGAGGCGTGGGTTGCAGCCGCTTGGGCTCCCGGCGGGCATCCCGCAGGTCCCTGCAAGCTGCTGAGCTCTCTCGGTTGGTCCGCAGGGGTTCCCCGGCCTTCCCCATCAGGCAGCGCGCCGCGGTGACCACGGGGTCATTTTCCCAGGGCACCTGCGCGGCGGCCCCAGGGGCCCCGGGCAACCTGAGGCCGCTTGGCTGCTGAGCCGCTTCCGCCACGGCCCGCCGCCGCCGCCGCCGCCCGCCTCCGAGGCGAACTCGAGGAACCTCCGGGCTGGGGACCAGCGGGTGCGGGTGTGGGCGACGGGCTCGGGAGGCACTCGAGTGTAGGCCTTGTGCCTGGCCTCGCTCAGACGAACGCTCCTCCCTCCCCAGGAAGCAGTGAAGCGCCGCCAGCCCCGCCGGCGCCGCCACCGCCTCCGCCGCCGCCCATGTTCCCTGAAGGCCTTCGCCTGGAGGAAGGGTGCAGCCAGCGAGGCGGCCCTGTGAGAGCGGCCGCTGACAGCTCCCCGCGCCCGGCGCGCCCACCCCTCGCCGCCAAGTGGCTCCGCCCCTGGGCGCCCTCGGCCCCGCCCGTGCCCCACGCCCGTGCCCTACGCCGGACGGGCGCGCCTGCAATTGTCAGGTTTTTTTGTTTGCGCAAGGTTTTTGAGACAGTATGTCTGTGACATTCAATCATCTTGTATTGCTGATTCAGCCCTTTCTTTTGATGAGTAGTATTTCTTTGTATGAATAAACCACAGATTTTTTAATAGGTCTGTTTTTAGTTTTGCCTGCTATGAATAAAGTCTCTGAGAATGTTTGTGTATAGGTCTTTTTTTTTTGTAAGCATAAGCACCCATTTCCATTTGAGGAAAAGCCTACAAGTGGAATTGCTGGGCCAGAAGCTCAGTATGTTTTTAAGGTTCTCCAAACTGGCAGATCGTTTTCCCAAAATGGCATACCATTTTACATGCCCACGAGTTTGATCCAAGTTGAGGTCTGGCAGTGTCATTTTTTCTTTTATTTTCATCATTCTAACGTAATTGTGATGTCACAATGTGATTTCGATTTGCTTTTACTTGATGACTAATGTTGCTGAATGTTTTTCCATGGACTCATTGGCCAGTTGTACCTCTTCTTTTATGAAACGTCTCTTCGCTTTTCTGCATTTCTTAATTCAATTTACAATGTTTTCCTATTTTGGTATCATTCATCTGCAGTTACATGAAGGATATTATGTTTACTAGGCTGGCCCGTTCACCAAGATCTCCCCACATTCCCCTTCACAGCCACTGTCCATCAGCATAGTAAGATGCTGTAAAATCACTCTTTGTCTTCTCTTTGATGTACAGCCCTCTCTGTGACCGCCCTCCCTCATTGTACATGCTAATCGTAATGCACGCTTTCTTTCCCTCTCCCCTTATCCCTTCCAGTCCCAACGATCCACTCCAGTCCCTTTCCATTTGGTAACTCTTCGTCCATTCTTGGCTTCGATATATCTGGTGCTGTTCTGCTCACTCATTTTCTCTTGGTTCTCCCTCTGAGAGGATAGTGAAATCATTTGATACTTGTCTTTCTGCGCCTGGTTAGTTCACTACGCATATTACCCTGTAGCTCCATCCCTGTTGTTGTAAATAGTAGGATGTTTTCTCTTGTTTTGGCTGAATAATATTGCACTGGTCATCCTCTGATAGACACTTAGCTTGGCTCTTGTAAATAGTGTCAAACATATGGGTGCACATGTCTTTTCTAAACTGGGCTGCTGCATTTCATTATTCATATTTTACGTATGTATGTATGTATGTATGTATGTATGTATTCATTTACATACTTCCTTAATTGTTATCTATTCATTTATCCTTACTCTACAACCACATGAGTAACATTATGTTTACTACACTCCCCCCATCAGCAAGTTTCCAAAGGTAAGGGACTAGGAAGGCTGGTTGGGAAGGGACGGAGAAGGGTGTACAGGGGGCATTACCTTTAGCTGATATAATGTATGGGGAGGTCCCACGGGGAAGACAGTATAGTACAGAGAGTTCAAGTAGTGATTCTATAGCATCCTGCTACGCTGATGGACAGTGACTGTACCGGGGTATGTGGAGTGGACATGGTCTGGGGCGTGTTGTCACTCTAATGTAGCTCACATAGTTGTAGATTGCTTATCATGAATAGTGTGTGGTAAACGTACGGGTGCACGTGTCTTTTTACAGCTGGGCTGGTGCTTTCTTTCTTCCTTACTTTCTTTCATTTTTTAGTTTTTCGTTTATTTATGAATATATATTTTTTAATCATTTTTAATCGTTTTTAAGTTATCTATTTAATATTTCTGTGTGAATGTATGTATTTATTTACTTACTCTTTCATTCATTCATTCATTATCTATCTATCTGTCTTTCGTTCTATGTAACTTTCTTTTTGTCTTCCATTATATGTACGTATTTATATACTTATTTATTCATGCATGCATTCATTCATTTATCTGTCTTTCCATCTATCTGCCTGTCTTTCTGTCTATCTTTCTGTCATTAATAGAGAATTATATGGGTCACATTATGTTTACTAGCCTCCACCATTAGGAGGATGCGTGCACACACTCCATTCTATCATTTATTTATTTACTTACTTGTCCTTAATCTCCAATTACATGGGTAACATTATGTTTACTAGACTCCCCCCATCACCAGTTTTGCAAAGGTAAGCGTCTAGGAAGGCTGGTTAGGAAGGGAAGGGGCAGGGTGTAAAAAGGGCATTAAGATTAGCTCCCATAGTGTGGGAGGGTTTCCACGTGGAAGTCAGTGTAGTGCAGAGAAGTCAAGTAGTGATTCTATAGAATCGTACTATGCTGATGGATAGTGACTCTAATAGGGTATGTGGGACGGAGGGAACTTGATGATCTGGGGAGCCTACTAACTTTAATATTGCTCTTACACTTGTTGATAATTGATAGTGAAAAAAACCCGGGTATTCCTGACTAGATAATGATGAAACCCAGGAAAAAAAAAAAAGGGAGGCGTGGGTTGCAGCCGCTTGGGCTCCCGGCGGGCATCCCGCAGGTCCCTGCAAGCTGCTGAGCTCTCTCGGTTGGTCCGCAGGGGTTCCCTGGCCTTCCCCATCAGGCAGCGCGCCGCGGTGACCCCGGGGTCATTTTCCCAGGGCACCTGCGCTGCGGCCCCGCGGGCCCCGTGCAACCTGAGGCCGCTTGGCTGCTGAGCCGCTTCCGCCACGGCCCGCCGCCGCCGACGCCGCGCGCCTCCGAGGCGAACTCGAGGAACCTCCGGGCTGGGGACCAGCGGGTGCGGGTGTGGGCGCGGGCTCGGGAGGCACTCGAGTGTAGTCCTCGTGCCTGGCCTCGCTCAGACGAACGCTCCTCCCTCCCCAGGAAGCAGTGAAGCGCCGCCGCCGCAGCCAGCGCTGCCGCCGCCGCCGCCGCCGCCCATGTACCCTGAAGGCCTTCGCCTGGAGGAAGGGTGCAGCCAGCGAGGCGGCCCTGTGACAGCGGCCGCTGACAGCTCCCCGCGCCCGGCGCGCCCACCCCTCGCCGCCAAATGGCTCCGCCCCTGGGCGCCCTCGGCCCCGCCCGTGCCCCACGCACCTGGCCTACGCCGGAAGGGCGCGCCTGCAATTTTCAGGTTTTTTTTGTTTGCGTAAGGTTTTTGAGTCAGTATGTCTGTGACATTCAATCATCTTGTAATGCTGATTCAGCTCTTTCTTTTGATGAGTAGTATTTCTTTGTATGAATAAACCACAGATTTTTTAAAAGGTCTGTTTTTTGTTTTGCCTGCTATGAATAAAGTCTCTGAGAATGTTTGTGTATAGGTCTTTTTTTTTTGTAAGCCTAAGCACCCATTTCCATTTGAGGAAAAGCCTACACGTGGAATTGCTGGGCCATAAGCTCAGTATGTTTTTAAGGTTCTCCAAACTGGCAGATCGTTTTCCCAAAATGGCATACCATTTTACATGCTCACGAGTTTGATCCAAGTTGAGGTCTGGCAGTGTCAGTTTTTTTTTTATTTTCATCATTCTAACGTAATTGTGATGTCACAATGTGATTTCAATTTGCTTCTATTTGATGACTAACGTTGCTGAATGTTTTTCCATGGACTCATTGGCCATTTGTACCTCTTCTTTTATGAAACATCTCTTCGCTTTTCTGCATTTCTTAATTCAATTTACAATGTTTTCCTATTATGGTATCATTCATCTGCAGTTACATGAAGGATATTATGTTTACGAGGCTCGCCCTTTCACCAAGATCTCCCCACATTCCCCTTCACAGCCACTGTCCATCAGCATAGTAAGATGCTGTAAAATCACTCTTTGTCTTCTCTGTGATGTACAGCCCTCTCTGTGACCCCCCTCCCACATTGTACATGCTAATCGTAATGCACGCTTTCTTTCCCTCTCCCCTTATCCCTCCCAGTCCCAATTATCCACACCAGTCCCTTTCCATTTGGTAACTGTTCGTCCATTCTTGGCTTCGATATATCTGGTGCTGTTCTGCTCACTCATTTTCTCTTGGTTCTCCCTCTGAGAGGATAGTGAAATCATTTGATACTTGTCTTTCTGCGCCTGGTTAGTTCACTACGCATATTACCCTGTAGCTCCATCCCTGTTGTTGTAAATGGTAGGATGTTTTCTCTTGTTTTGGCTGAATAATATTGCACTGGTCATCCTCTGATGGACACTTAGCTTGGCTCTTGTAAATAGTGTCAAACATATGGGTGCACATGTCTTTTCTAAACTGGGCTGCTGCATTTCATTATTCATATTTTACGTATGTATGTATGTACATATGTATGTATGTATTCATTTACATACTTCCTTAATTGTTATCTATTCATTTATCCTTACTCTACAACCACATGAGTAACATTATGTTTACTACACTCCCCCCATCACCAAGTTACCAAAGGTAAGGGACTAGGAAGGCTGGTTGGGAAGGGACGGAGAAGGGTGTACAGGGGTCATTACCATGAGCTGATATAATGTATGGGGAGGTCCCACGCGGAAGACAGTATAGTACAGAGAGTTCAAGTAGTGATTCTATAGCATCCTGCTACGCTGATGGACAGTGACTGTACCGGGGTATGTGGAGTGGACATGGTCTGGGGCGTGTAGTCACTCTAATGTAGCTCACATAGTTGTAGATTGCTTATCATGAATAGTGTGTGGTAAACGTACGGGTGCACGTGTCTTTTTACAGCTGGGCTGGTGCTTTCTTTCTTCCTTACTTTCTTTCATTTTTTAGTTTTTCGTTTATTTATGAATATATATTTTTTAATCATTTTTAATCGTTTTTAAGTTATCTATTTAATATTTCTGTGTGAATGTATGTATTTATTTACTTACTCTTTCATTCATTCATTCATTATCTATCTATCTGTCTTTCGTTCTATGTAACTTTCTTTTTGTCTTCCATTATATGTACGTATTTATATACTTATTTATTCATGCATGCATTCATTCATTTATCTGTCTTTCCATCTATCTGCCTGTCTTTCTGTCTATCTTTCTGTCATTAATAGAGAATTATATGGGTCACATTATGTTTACTAGCCTCCACCATTAGGAGGATGCGTGCACACACTCCATTCTATCATTTATTTATTTACTTACTTGTCCTTAGTCTCCAATTACATGGGTAACATTATGTTTACTAGACTCCCCCCATCACCAGTTTTGCAAAGGTAAGCGTCTAGGAAGGCTGGTTAGGAAGGGAAGGGGCAGGGTGTAAAAAGGGCATTAAGATTAGCTCCCATAGTGTGGGAGGGTTTCCACGTGGAAGTCAGTGTAGTGCAGAGAAGTCAAGTAGTGATTCTATAGAATCGTACTATGCTGATGGATAGAGACTCTAATAGGGTATGTGGGACGGAGGGAACTTGATGATCTGGGGAGCCTACTAACTTTAATATTGCTCTTACACTTGTTGATAATTGATAGTGAAAAAAACCCGGGTATTCCTGACTAGATAATGATGAAACCCAGGAAAAAAAAAAAAGGGACGCGTGGGTTGCAGCCGCTTGGGCTCCCGGCGGGCATCCCGCAGGTCCCTGCAAGCTGCTGAGCTCTCTCGGTTGGTCCGCAGGGGTTCCCTGGCCTTCCCCATCAGGCAGCGCGGCGCGGTGACCCCGGGGTCATTTTCCCAGGGCACCTGCGCTGCGGCCCCGCGGGCCCCGGGCAACCTGAGGCCGCTTGGCTGCTAAGCCGCTTCCGCCACGGCCCGCCGCCGCCGCCGCCGCCCGCCTCCGAGGCGAACTCGAGGAACCTCCTTGCTGGGGACCAGCGGGTGCGGGTGTGGGCGCGGGCTCGGGAGGCACTCGAGTGTAGGCCTTGTGCCTGGCCTCGCTCAGACGAACGCTCCTCCCTCCCCAGGAAGCAGTGAAGCGCCGCCAGCCCCGCCGGCGCCGCCACCGCCTCCGCCGCCGCCCATGTTCCCTGAAGGCCTTCGCCTGGAGGAAGGGTGCAGCCAGCGAGGCGGCCCTGTGAGAGCGGCCGCTGACAGCTCCCCGCGCCCGGCGCGCCCACCCCTCGCCGCCAAGTGGCTCCGCCCCTGGGCGCCCTCGGCCCCGCCCCTGCCCCACGCACATGGCCTACGCCGGACGGGCGCGCCTGCAATTGTCAGGTTTTTTTGTTTGCGCAAGGTTTTTGAGACAGTATGTCTGTGACATTCAATCATCTTGTAATGCTGATTCAGCCCTTTCTTTTGATGAGTAGTATTTCTTTGTATGAATAAACCACAGATTTTTTAATAGGTCTGTTTTTAGTTTTGCCTGCTATGAATAAAGTCTCTGAGAATGTTTGTGTATAGGTGTTTTTTTTTTGTAAGCATAAGCACCCATTTCCATTTGAGGAAAAGCCTACAAGTGGAATTGCTGGGCCAGAAGCTCAGTATGTTTTTAAGGTTCTCCAAACTGGCAGATCGTTTTCCCAAAATGGCATACCATTTTACATGCCCACGAGTTTGATCCAAGTTGAGGTCTGGCAGTGTCATTTTTTCTTTTATTTTCATCATTCTAACGTAATTGTGATGTCACAATGTGATTTCAATTTGCTTTTACTTGATTACTAATGTTGCTGAATGTTTTTCCATGGACTCATTGGCCAGTTGTACCTCTTCTTTTATGAAACGTCTCTTCGCTTTTCTGCATTTCTTAATTCAATTTACAATGTTTTCCTATTTTGGTATCATTCATCTGCAGTTACATGAAGGATATTATGTTTACTAGGCTGGCCCGTTCACCAAGATCTCCCCACATTCCCCTTCACAGCCACTGTCCATCAGCATAGTAATATGCTGTAAAATCACTCTTTGTCTTCTCTTTGATGTACAGCCCTCTCTGTGACCGCCCTCCCTCATTGTACATGCTAATCGTAATGCACGCTTTCTTTCCCTCTCCCCTTATCCCTTCCCGTCCCAACGATCCACTCCAGTCCCTTTCCCTTTGGTAACTGTAGGTCCATTCTTGGCTTCGATGAATCTGGTGCTGTTCTGCTCACTCATTTTCTCTTGGTTCTCCCTCTGAGAGGATAGTGAAATCATTTGATACTTGTCTTTCTGCTCCTGGGTTAGTTCACTGCGCTTATTACCCTGTAGCTCCATCCCTGTTGTTGTAAATACTAGGATGTTTTCTCTTGTTTTGGCTGAATAATATTGCACTGGTCATCCTCTGATAGACACTTAGCTTGGCTCTTGTAAATAGTGTCAAACATATGGGTGCACATGTCTTTTCTAAACTGGGCTGCTGCATTTCATTATTCATATTTTACGTATGTATGTATGTATGTATGTATGTATTCATTTACATACTTCCTTAATTGTTATCTATTCATTTATCTTTACTCTACAACCACATGAGTAACATTATGTTTACTACACTCCCCCCATCAGCAAGTTTCCAAAGGTAAGGGACTAGGAAGGCTGGTTGGGAAGGGACGGAGAAGGGTGTAGAGGGGGCATTACCTTTAGCTGATATAATGTATAGGGAGGTCCCACGGGGAAGACAGTATAGTACAGAGAGTTCAAGTAGTGATTCTATAGCATCCTGCTACGCTGATGGACAGTGACTGTACCGGGGTATGTGGAGTGGACATGGTCTGGGGCGTGTTGTCACTCTAATGTAGCTCACATAGTTGTAGATTGCTTATCATGAATAGTGTGTGGTAAACGTACGGGTGCACGTGTCTTTTTACAGCTGGGCTGGTGCTTTCTTTCTTCCTTACTTTCTTTCATTTTTTAGTTTTTCGTTTATTTATGAATATATATTTTTTAATCATTTTTAATCGTTTTTAAGTTATCTATTTAAAATTTCTGTGTGAATGTATGTATTTATTTACTTACTCTTTCATTCATTCATTCATTATCTATCTATCTGTCTTTCGTTCTATGTAACTTTCTTTTTGTCTTCCATTATATGTACGTATTTATATACTTATTTATTCATGCATGCATTCATTCATTTATCTGTCTTTCCATCTATCTGCCTGTCTTTCTGTCTATCTTTCTGTCATTAATAGAGAATTATATGGGTCACATTATGTTTACTAGCCTCCACCATTAGGAGGATGCGTGCACACACTCCATTCTATCATTTATTTATTTACTTACTTGTCCTTAATCTCCAATTACATGGGTAACATTATGTTTACTAGACTCCCCCCATCACCAGTTTTGCAAAGGTAAGCGTCTAGGAAGGCTGGTTAGGAAGGGAAGGGGCAGGGTGTAAAAAGGGCATTAAGATTAGCTCCCATAGTGTGGGAGGGTTTCCACGTGGAAGTCAGTGTAGTGCAGAGAAGTCAAGTAGTGATTCTATAGAATCGTACTATGCTGATGGATAGTGACTCTAATAGGGTATGTGGGACGGAGGGAACTTGATGATCTGGGGAGCCTACTAACTTTAATATTGCTCTTACACTTGTTGATAATTGATAGTGAAAAAAACCCGGGTATTCCTGACTAGATAATGATGAAACCCAGGAAAAAAAAAAAAGGGAGGCGTGGGTTGCAGCCGCTTGGGCTCCCGGCGGGCATCCCGCAGGTCCCTGCAAGCTGCTGAGCTCTCTCGGTTGGTCCGCAGGGGTTCCCTGGCCTTCCCCATCAGGCAGCGCGCCGCGGTGACCCCGGGGTCATTTTCCCAGGGCACCTGGGCTGCGGCCCCGCGGGCCCCGGGCCACCTGAGGCCGCTTGGCTGCTGAGCCGCTTCCGCCACGGCCCGCCGCCGCCGACGCCGCGCGCCTCCGAGGCGAACTCGAGGAACCTCCGGGCTGGGGACCAGCGGGTGCGGGTGTGGGCGCGGGCTCGGGAGGCACTCGAGTGTAGTCCTCGTGCCTGGCCTCGCTCAGACGAACGCTCCTCCCTCCCCAGGAAGCAGTGAAGCGCCGCCGCCGCAGCCAGCGCTGCCGCCGCCGCCGCCGCCGCCCATGTACCCTGAAGGCCTTCGCCTGGAGGAAGGGTGCAGCCAGCGAGGCGGCCCTGTGACAGCGGCCGCTGACAGCTCCCCGCGCCCGGCGCGCCCACCCCTCGCCGCCAAATGGCTCCGCCCCTGGGCGCCCTCGGCCCCGCCCGTGCCCCACACACCTGGCCTACGCCGGAAGGGCGCGCCTGCAATTTTCAGGTTTTTTTTGTTTGCGTAAGGTTTTTGAGTCAGTATGTCTGTGACATTCAATCATCTTGTAATGCTGATTCAGCTCTTTCTTTTGATGAGTAGTATTTCTTTGTATGAATAAACCACAGATTTTTTAAAAGGTCTGTTTTTTGTTTTGCCTGCTATGAATAAAGTCTCTGAGAATGTTTGTGTATAGGTCTTTTTTTTTTGTAAGCCTAAGCACCCATTTCCATTTGAGGAAAAGCCTACACGTGGAATTGCTGGGCCATAAGCTCAGTATGTTTTTAAGGTTCTCCAAACTGGCAGATCGTTTTCCCAAAATGGCATACCATTTTACATGCCCACGAGTTTGATCCAAGTTGAGGTCTGGCAGTGTCAGTTTTTTTTTTATTTTCATCATTCTAACGTAATTGTGATGTCACAATGTGATTTCAATTTGCTTCTATTTGATGACTAACGTTGCTGAATGTTTTTCCATGGACTCATTGGCCATTTGTACCTCTTCTTTTATGAAACATCTCTTCGCTTTTCTGCATTTCTTAATTCAATTTACAATGTTTTCCTATTATGGTATCATTCATCTGCAGTTACATGAAGGATATTATGTTTACGAGGCTCGCCCTTTCACCAAGATCTCCCCACATTCCCCTTCACAGCCACTGTCCATCAGCATAGTAAGATGCTGTAAAATCACTCTTTGTCTTCTCTGTGATGTACAGCCCTCTCTGTGACCCCCCTCCCACATTGTACACGCTAATCGTAATGCACGCTTTCTTTCCCTCTCCCCTTATCCCTCCCAGTCCCAATTATCCACACCAGTCCCTTTCCATTTGGTAACTGTTCGTCCATTCTTGGCTTCGATATATCTGGTGCTGTTCTGCTCACTCATTTTCTCTTGGTTCTCCCTCTGAGAGGATAGTGAAATCATTTGATACTTGTCTTTCTGCGCCTGGTTAGTTCACTACGCATATTACCCTGTAGCTCCATCCCTGTTGTTGTAAATGGTAGGATGTTTTCTCTTGTTTTGGCTGAATAATATTGCACTGGTCATCCTCTGATGGACACTTAGCTTGGCTCTTGTAAATAGTGTCAAACATATGGGTGCACATGTCTTTTCTAAACTGGGCTGCTGCATTTCATTATTCATATTTTACGTATGTATGTATGTACATATGTATGTATGTATTCATTTACATACTTCCTTAATTGTTATCTATTCATTTATCCTTACTCTACAACCACATGAGTAACATTATGTTTACTACACTCCCCCCATCACCAAGTTACCAAAGGTAAGGGACTAGGAAGGCTGGTTGGGAAGGGACGGAGAAGGGTGTACAGGGGTCATTACCATGAGCTGATATAATGTATGGGGAGGTCCCACGCGGAAGACAGTATAGTACAGAGAGTTCAAGTAGTGATTCTATAGCATCCTGCTACGCTGATGGACAGTGACTGTACCGGGGTATGTGGAGTGGACATGGTCTGGGGCGTGTAGTCACTCTAATGTAGCTCACATAGTTGTAGATTGCTTATCATGAATAGTGTGTGGTAAACGTACGGGTGCACGTGTCTTTTTACAGCTGGGCTGGTGCTTTCTTTCTTCCTTACTTTCTTTCATTTTTTAGTTTTTCGTTTATTTATGAATATATATTTTTTAATCATTTTTAATCGTTTTTAAGTTATCTATTTAATATTTCTGTGTGAATGTATGTATTTATTTACTTACTCTTTCATTCATTCATTCATTATCTATCTATCTGTCTTTCGTTCTATGTAACTTTCTTTTTGTCTTCCATTATATGTACGTATTTATATACTTATTTATTCATGCATGCATTCATTCATTTATCTGTCTTTCCATCTATCTGCCTGTCTTTCTGTCTATCTTTCTGTCATTAATAGAGAATTATATGGGTCACATTATGTTTACTAGCCTCCACCATTAGGAGGATGCGTGCACACACTCCATTCTATCATTTATTTATTTACTTACTTGTCCTTAGTCTCCAATTACATGGGTAACATTATGTTTACTAGACTCCCCCCATCACCAGTTTTGCAAAGGTAAGCGTCTAGGAAGGCTGGTTAGGAAGGGAAGGGGCAGGGTGTAAAAAGGGCATTAAGATTAGCTCCCATAGTGTGGGAGGGTTTCCACGTGGAAGTCAGTGTAGTGCAGAGAAGTCAAGTAGTGATTCTATAGAATCGTACTATGCTGATGGATAGTGACTCTAATAGGGTATGTGGTACGGAGGGAACTTGATGATCTGGGGAGCCTACTAACTTTAATAATTGCTCTTACACTTGTTGATAATTGATAGTGAAAAAAACCCGGGTATTCCTGACTAGATAATGATGAAAGCCAGGGAAAAAAAAAAAGGGAGGCGTGGGTTGCAGCCGCTTGGGCTCCCGGCGGGCATCCCGCAGGTCCCTGCAAGCTGCTGAGCTCTCTCGGTTGGTCCGCAGGGTTTCCCTGGCCTTCCCCATCAGGCAGCGCGCCGCGGTGACCACGGGGTCATTTTCCCAGGGCACCTGCGCGGCGGCCCGCGGGCCCCGGGCAACCTGAGGCCGCTTGGCTGCTGATCCGCTTCCGCCAGGGCCCGCCGCCGCCGCCGCCGCCCGCCTCCGAGGCGAACTCGAGGAACCTCGGGGATGGGGACCAGCGGGTGCGGGTGTGGGCGCGGGCTCGGGAGGCACTCGAGTGTAGGCCTCGTGCCTGGCCTCGCTCAGACGAACGCTCCTCCCTCCCCAGGAAGCAGTGAAGCGCCGCCGCCGAGGCCAGCGCTGCCGCCGCCGCCGCCGCCCATGTACCCTGAAGGCCTTCGCCTGGAGGAAGGGTGCAGCCAGCGAGGCGGCCCTGTGACAGCGGCCGCTGACAGCTCCCCCGCGCCCCGGCGCGCCCACCCCTCGCCGCCAAATGGCTCCGCCCCCTGGGCCCCCTCGGCCCCGCCCGTGCCCCACGCACCTGGCCTACGCCGGAAGGGCGCGCCTGCAATTGTCAGGTTTTTTTTGTTTGCGTAAGGTTTTTGAGTCAGTATGTCTGTTACATTCAATCATCTTGTATTGCTGATTCAGCCCTTTCTTTTGATGAGTAGTATTTCTTTGTATGAATAAACCACAGATTTTTTAAAAGGTCTGTTTTTAGTTTTGCCTGCTATGAATAAAGTCTCTGAGAATGTTTGTGTATAGGTCTTTTTTTTTTGTAAGCCTAAGCACCCATTTCCATTTGAGGAAAAGCCTACACGTGGAATTGCTGGGCCAGAAGCTCAGTATGTTTTTAAGGTTCTCCAAACTGGCAGATCGTTTTCCCAAAATGGCATACCATTTTACATGCCCACGAGTTTGATCCAAGTTGAGGTCTGGCAGTGTCAGTTTTTTTTTTTATTTTCATCATTCTAACGTAATTGTGATGTCACAATGTGATTTCAATTTGCTTTTACTTGATGACTAATGTTGCTGAATGTTTTTCCATGGACTCATTGGCCAGTTGTACCTCTTCTTTTATGAAACATCTCTTCGCTTTTCTGCATTTCTTAATTCAATTTACAATGTTTTCCTATTATGGTATCATTCATCTGCAGTTACATGAAGAATATTATGTTTACTAGGCTCGCCCTTTCACCAAGATCTCCCCACATTCCCCTTCACAGCCACTGTCCATCAGCATAGTAAGATGCTGTAAAATCACTCTTTGTCTTCTCTGTGATGTACAGCCCTCTCTGTGACCCCCCTCGCACATTGTTCATGCTAATGGTAATGCACGCTTTCTTTCCCTCTCCCCTTATCCCTCCCAGTCCCAACTATCCACACCAGTCCCTTTCCATTTGGTAACTGTTCGTCCATTCTTGGCTTCGATATATCTGGTGCTGTTCTGCTCACTCATTTTCTCTTGGTTCTCCCTCTGAGAGGATAGTGAAATCAATTGATACTTGTCTTTCTGCGCCTGGTTAGTTCACTACGCATATTACCCTGTAGCTCCATCCCTGTTGTTGTAAATGGTAGGATGTTTTTTCTTGTTTTGGCTGAATAATATTGCACTGGTCATCCTCTGATGGACACTTAGCTTGTCTCTTGTAAATAGTGTCAAACATATGGGTGCACATGTCTTTTCTAAACTGGGCTGCTGCATTTCATTATTCATATTTTACGTATGTATGTATGTACATATGTATGTATGTATTCATTTACATACTTCCTTAATTGTTATCTATTCATTTATCCTTACTCTACAACCACATGAGTAACATTATGTTTACTACACTCCCCCCATCACCAAGTTACCAAAGGTAAGGGACTAGGAAGGCTTGTTGGGAAGGGACAGAGAAGGGTGTTCAGGGGTCATTACCATGAGCTGATATAATGTATGGGGAGGTCCCACGCGGAAGACAGTCTAGTACACAGAGTTCAAGTAGTGATTCTATAGCATCCTGCTACGCTGATGGACAGTGACTGTACCGGGGTATGTGGAGTGGACATGGTCTGGGGCGTGTCGTCACTCTAATGTAGCTCACATAGTTGGAGATTGCTTATCATGAATAGTGCTGTGGTAAATGTATGGGTGCACGTGTCTTTTTACAGCTGGGCTGGTGCTTTCTTTCTTCCTTGCTTTCTTTCATTTTTTAGTTTTTTGTTTGTTTATTTATCAATATATTTGTTTATTTAATCATTTTTAATCGTTTTTTAAGTTATTTATTTAATATTTCTGTGTGAATGCATGTATTTATTTACTGTATTGATTCATTCATTCATTATCTATCTGTCTTTCGTTCTATGTGACTTCCTTTTTGTCTTCCATTATATGTACGTATTTATATACTTATCTATTCATGCATGCATTCATTCATTTATCTGTGTCTCCATCTATCTGCCTGTCTTTCTGTCTATCTTTCTGGCATTAATATAGAATTATATGAGTACCATTATGTTTACTAGCCTTCTCCATTAGGAGGATGCCTGCACACACACCATTCTATCATTTATTTATTTACTTACTTGTCCTTAATCTCCAATTACATGAGTAACATTATGTTTCCTAGACTGCCCCCATCACCAGTTTTGCAAAGGTTAGCTTCTAGGAAGGCTGGTTGGGAAGGAAAGGCGAAAGGTGGAAAAGGGGCATTAAGATTAGCTCCCATAGTGTGGGAGGGTTTCCACGTGGAAGTCAGTGTAGTGCAGAGAATTTAGGTAGTGAATCTATAGAATCGTACTATGCTGATGGATAGTGACTCTAATAGGGTATGTGGTACGGAGGGAACTTGATGATCTGGGGAGCCTACTAAGTATAATATTGCTCTTACACTTGTTGATGATTGATAGTGAAAAAAACCCTGCGTATTCCTTACTAGATAATGGTGAAACCATGGAAAAAAAAAAAAGGGAGGCGTGGGTTGCAGCCGCTTGGGCTCCCGGCGGGCATCCCGTAGGTCCCTGCAAGCTGCTGAGCTCTCTCGGTTGGTCCGCAGGGGTTCCCTGGCCTTCCCCATCAGGCAGCGCGCCGCGGTGACCACGGGGTCATTTTCCCAGAGCACCTGCGCGGCGGCCCCAGGGGCCCCGGGCAACCTGAGGCCGCTTGGCTGCTGAGCCGCTTCCGCCACGGCCCGCCGCCGCCGCCGCCGCCCGCCTCCGAGGCGAACTCGAGGAACCTCCGGGCTGGGGACCAGCGGGTGCGGGTGTGGGCGCGGGCTCGGGAGGCCCTTGAGTGTAGGCCTTGTGCCTGGCCTCGCTCAGACGAACGCTCCTCCCTCCCCAGGAAGCAGTGAAGCGCCGCCAGCCCCGCCGGCGCCGCCACCGCCTCCGCCGCCGCCCATGTTCCCTGAAGGCCTTCGCCTGGAGGAAGGGTGCAGCCAGCGAGGCGGCCCTGTGAGAGCGGCCGGCCGCTGACAGCTCCCCGCGCCCGGGGCGCCCACCCCTCGCCGCCAAGTGGCTCCGCCCCTGGGCGCCCTCGGCCCCGCCCGTGCCCCACGCACATGGCCTACGCCGGAAGGGCGCGCCTGCAATTGTCAGGTTTTTCTGTTTGCGCAAGGTTTTTGAGACAGTATGTCTGTGACATTCAATCATCTTGTATTGCTGATTCAGCCCTTTCTTTTGATGAGTAGTATTTCTTTGTATGAATAAACCACAGATTTTTTAATAGGTCTGTTTTTAGTTTTGCCTGCTATGAATAAAGTCTCTGAGAATGTTTGTGTATAGGTCTTTTTTTTTTGTAAGCACAAGCACCCATTTCCATTTGAGGAAAAGCCTACAAGTGGAATTGCTGGGCCAGAAGCTCAGTATGTTTTTAAGGTTCTCCAAACTGGCAGATCGTTTTCCCAAAATGGCATACCATTTTACATGCCCACGAGTTTGATCCAAGTTGAGGTCTGGCAGTGTCATTTTTTTTTTATTTTGATCATTCTAACGTAATTGTGATGTCACAATGTGATTTCAATTTGCTTTTACTTGATGACTAATGTTGCTGAATGTTTTTGCATGGACTCATTGGCCAGTTGTACCTCTTCTTTTATGAAACGTCTCTTCGCTTTTCTGCATTTCTTAATTCAATTTACAATGTTTTCCTATTATGGTATCATTCATCTGCAGTTACATGAAGGATATTATGTTTACTAGGCTGGCACGTTCACCAAGATCTCCCCACATTCCCCTTCACAGCCACTGTCCATCAGCATAGTAAGATGCTGTAAAATCACTCTTTGTCTTCTCTTTGATGTACAGCCCTCTCTGTGACCGCCCTCCCTCATTGTACATGCTAATCGTAATGCACGCTTTCTTTCCCTCTCCCCTTATCCCTTCCAGTCCCAACGATCCACTCCAGTCCCTTTCCCTTTGGTAACTGTAGGTCCATTCTTGGCTTCGATGAATCTGGTGCTGTTCTGCTCACTCATTTTCTCTTGGTTCTCCCTCTGAGAGGATAGTGAAATCATTTGATACTTGTCTTTCTGCTCCTGGGTTAGTTCACTGCGCTTATTACCCTGTAGCTCCATCCCTGTTGTTGTAAATAGTAGGATGTTTTCTCTTGTTTTGGCTGAATAATATTGCACTGGTCATCCTCTGATAGACACTTAGCTTGGCTCTTGTAAATAGTGTCAAACATATGGGTGCACATGTCTTTTCTAAACTGGGCTGCTGCATTTCATTATTCATATTTTACGTATGTATGTATGTATGTATGTATGTATGTATTCATTTACATACTTCCTTAATTGTTATCTATTCATTTATCCTTACTCTACAACCACATGAGTAACATTATGTTTACTACACTCCCCCCATCAGCAAGTTTCCAAAGGTAAGGGACTAGGAAGGCTGGTTGGGAAGGGACGGAGAAGGGTGTACAGGGGGCATTACCTTTAGCTGATATAATGTATGGGGAGGTCCCACGGGGAAGACAGTATAGTACAGAGAGTTCAAGTAGTGATTCTATAGCATCCTGCTACGCTGATGGACAGTGACTGTACCGGGGTATGTGGAGTGGACATGGTCTGGGGCGTGTTGTCACTCTAATGTAGCTCACATAGTTGTAGATTGCTTATCATGAATAGTGTGTGGTAAACGTACGGGTGCACGTGTCTTTTTACAGCTGGGCTGGTGCTTTCTTTCTTCCTTACTTTCTTTCATTTTTTAGTTTTTTGTTTATTTATGAATATATATTTTTTTAATCATTTTTAATCGTTTTTAAGTTATCTATTTAATATTTCTGTGTGAATGTATGTATTTATTTACTTACTCTTTCATTCATTCATTCATTATCTATCTGTCTTTCGTTCTATGTAACTTTCTTTTTGTCTTCCATTATATGTACGTATTTATATACTTATTTATTCATGCATGCATTCATTCATTTATCTGTCTTTCCATCTATCTGCCTGTCTTTCTGTCTATCTTTCTGTCATTAATAGAGAATTATATGGGTCACATTATGTTTACTAGCCTCCACCATTAGGAGGATGCGTGCACACACTCCATTCTATCATTTATTTATTTACTTACTTGTCCTTAATCTCCAATTACATGGGTAACATTATGTTTACTAGACTCCCCCCATCACCAGTTTTGCAAAGGTAAGCGTCTAGGAAGGCTGGTTAGGAAGGGAAGGGGCAGGGTGTAAAAAGGGCATTAAGATTAGCTCCCATAGTGTGGGAGGGTTTCCACGTGGAAGTCAGTGTAGTGCAGAGAAGTCAAGTAGTGATTCTATAGAATCGTACTATGCTGATGGATAGTGACTCTAATAGGGTATGTGGTACGGAGGGAACTTGATGATCTGGGGAGCCTACTAACTTTAATATTGCTCTTACACTTGTTGATAATTGATAGTGAAAAAAACCCGGGTATTCCTGACTAGATAATGATGAAAGCCAGGGAAAAAAAAAAAGGGAGGCGTGGGTTGCAGCCGCTTGGGCTCCCGGCGGGCATCCCGCAGGTCCCTGCAAGCTGCTGAGCTCTCTCGGTTGGTCCGCAGGGGTTCCCTGGCCTTCCCCATCAGGCAGCGCGCCGCGGTGACCCCGGGGTCATTTTCCCAGGGCACCTGCGCGGCGGCCCCGCGGGCCCCCGGCAACCTGAGGCCGCTTGGCTGCTGAGCCGCTTCCGCCAGGGCCCGCCGCCGCCGCCGCCGCCCGCCTCCGAGGCGAACTCGAGGAACCTCGGGGATGGGGACCAGCGGGTGCGGATGTGGGCGCGGGCTCATGAGCCACTCGAGTGTAGTCCTCGTGCCTGGCCTCGCTCAGACGAACGCTCCTCCCTCCCCAGGAAGCAGTGAAGCGCCGCCGCCGCGGCCAGCGCTGCCGCCGCCGCCGCCGCCGCCCATGTACCCTGAAGGCCTTCGCCTGGAGGAAGGGTGCAGCCAGCGAGGCGGCCCTGTGACAGCGGCCGCTGACAGCTCCCCGCGCCCGGCGCGCCCACCCCTCGCCGCCAAATGGCTCCGCCCCTGGGCGCCCTCGGCCCCGCCCGTGCCCCACGCACATGGCCTACGCCGGAAGGGCGCGCCTGCAATTGTCAGGTTTTTTTGTTTGCGCAAGGTTTTTGAGACAGTATGTCTGTGACATTCAATCATCTTGTATTGCTGATTCAGCCCTTTCTTTTGATGAGTAGTATTTCTTTGTATGAATAAACCACAGATTTTTTAATAGGTCTGTTTTTAGTTTTGCCTGCTATGAATAAAGTCTCTGAGAATGTTTGTGTATAGGTCTTTTTTTTTTGTAAGCATAAGCACCCATTTCCATTTGAGGAAAAGCCTACAAGTGGAATTGCTGGGCCAGAAGCTCAGTATGTTTTTAAGGTTCTCCAAACTGGCAGATCGTTTTCCCAAAATGGCATACCATTTTACATGCCCACGAGTTTGATCCAAGTTGAGGTCTGGCAGTGTCATTTTTTTTTTTATTTTCATCATTCTAACGTAATTGTGATGTCACAATGTGATTTCAATTTGCTTTTACTTGATGACTAATGTTGCTGAATGTTTTTCCATGGACTCATTGGCCAGTTGTACCTCTTCTTTTATGAAAAGTCTCTTCGCTTTTCTGCATTTCTTAATTCAATTTACAATGTTTTCCTATTTTGGTATCATTCATCTGCAGTTAAAAGATATTATGTTTACTAGGCTGGCCCGTTCACCAAGATCTCCCCACATTCCCCTTCACAGCCACTGTCCATCAGCATAGTAAGATGCTGTAAAATCACTCTTTGTCTTCTCTTTGATGTACAGCCCTCTGTGTGACCGCCCTCCCTCATTGTACATGCTAATCGTAATGCACGCTTTCTTTCCCTCTCCCCTTATCCCTTCCAGTCCCAACGATCCACTCCAGTCCCTTTCCCTTTGGTAACTGTAGGTCCATTCTTGGCTTCGATGAATCTGGTGCTGTTCTGCTCACTCATTTTCTCTTGGTTCTCCCTCTGAGAGGATAGTGAAATCATTTGATACTTGTCTTTCTGCTCCTGGGTTAGTTCACTGCGCTTATTACCCTGTAGCTAAATCCCTGTTGTTGTAAATAGTAGGATGTTTTCTCTTGTTTTGGCTGAATAATATTGCACTGGTCATCCTCTGATAGACACTTAGCTTGGCTCTTGTAAATAGTGTCAAACATATGGGTGCACATGTCTTTTCTAAACTGGGCTGCTGCATTTCATTATTCATATTTTACGTATGTATGTATGTATGTATGTATGTATGTATTCATTTACATACTTCCTTAATTGTTATCTATTCATTTATCCTTACTCTACAACCACATGAGTAACATTATGTTTACTACACTCCCCCCATCAGCAAGTTTCCAAAGGTAAGGGACTAGGAAGGCTGGTTGGGAAGGGACGGAGAAGGGTGTACAGGGGGCATTACCTTTAGCTGATATAATGTATGGGGAGGTCCCACGGGGAAGACAGTATAGCACAGAGAGTTCAAGTAGTGATTCTATAGCATCCTGCTACGCTGATGGACAGTGACTGTACCGGGGTATGTGGAGTGGACATGGTCTGGGGCGTGTTGTCACTCTAATGTAGCTCACATAGTTGTAGATTGCTTATCATGAATAGTGCTGTGGTAAATGTATGGGTGCACGTGTCTTTTTACAGCTGGGCTTGTGCTTTCTTTCTTCCTTACTTTCTTTCATTTTTTAGTTTTTTGTTTATTTATGAATATATATTTTTTTAATCATTTTTAATCGTTTTTAAGTTATCTATTTAATATTTCTGTGTGAATGTATGTATTTATTTACTTACTCTTTCATTCATTCATTCATTATCTATCTGTCTTTCGTTCTATGTAACTTTCTTTTTGTCTTCCATTATATGTACGTATTTATATACTTATTTATTCATGCATGCATTCATTCATTTATCTGTCTTTCCATCTATCTGCCTGTCTTTCTGTCTATCTTTCTGTCATTAATAGAGAATTATATGGGTCACATTATGTTTACTAGCCTCCACCATTAGGAGGATGCGTGCACACACTCCATTCTATCATTTATTTATTTACTTACTTGTCCTTAATCTCCAATTACATGGGTAACATTATGTTTACTAGACTCCCCCCATCACCAGTTTTGCAAAGGTAAGCGTCTAGGAAGGCTGGTTAGGAAGGGAAGGGGCAGGGTGTAAAAAGGGCATTAAGATTAGCTCCCATAGTGTGGGAGGGTTTCCACGTGGAAGTCAGTGTAGTGCAGAGAAGTCAAGTAGTGATTCTATAGAATCGTACTATGCTGATGGATAGTGACTCTAATAGGGTATGTGGTACGGAGGGAACTTGATGATCTGGGGAGCCTACTAACTTTAATATTGCTCTTACACTTGTTGATAATTGATAGTGAAAAAAACCCGGGTATTCCTGACTAGATAATGATGAAAGCCAGGAAAAAAAAAAAAGGGAGGCGTGGGTTGCAGCCGCTTGGGCTCCCGGCGGGCATCCCGCAGGTCCCTGCAAGCTGCTGAGCTCTCTCGGTTGGTCCGCAGGGTTTCCCTGGCCTTCCCCATCAGGCAGCGCGCCGCGGTGACCACGGGGTCATTTTCCCAGGGCACCTGCGCGGCGGCCCGCGGGCCCCGGGCAACCTGAGGCCGCTTGGCTGCTGATCCGCTTCCGCCAGGGCCCGCCGCCGCCGCCGCCGCCCGCCTCCGAGGCGAACTCGAGGAACCTCGGGGATGGGGACCAGCGGGTGCGGGTGTGGGCGCGGGCTCGGGAGGCACTCGAGTGTAGGCCTCGTGCCTGGCCTCGCTCAGACGAACGCTCCTCCCTCCCCAGGAAGCAGTGAAGCGCCGCCGCCGAGGCCAGCGCTGCCGCCGCCGCCGCCGCCGCCCATGTACCCTGAAGGCCTTCGCCTGGAGGAAGGGTGCAGCCAGCGAGGCGGCCCTGTGACAGCGGCCGCTGACAGCTCCCCGCGCCCGGCGCGCCCACCCCTCGCCGCCAAATGGCTCCGCCCCTGGGCGCCGTCGGCCCCGCCCGTGCCCCACGCACATGGCCTACGCCGGAAGGGCGCGCCTGCAATTGTCAGGTTTTTTTTGTTTGCGTAAGGTTTTTGAGTCAGTATGTCTGTGACATTCAATCATCTTGTAATGCTGATTCAGCTCTTTCTTTTGATGAGTAGTATTTCTTTGTATGAATAAACCACAGATTTTTTAAAAGGTCTGTTTTTAGTTTTGCCTGCTATGAATAAAGTCTCTGAGAATGTTTGTGTATAGGTCTTTTTTTTTTGTAAGCCTAAGCACCCATTTCCATTTGAGGAAAAGCCTACACGTGGAATTGCTGGGCCAGAAGCTCAGTATGTTTTTAAGGTTCTCCAAACTGGCAGATCGTTTTCCCAAAATGGCATACCATTTTACATGCCCACGAGTTTGATCCAAGTTGAGGTCTGGCAGTGTCAGTTTTTTTTTTTATTTTCATCATTCTAACGTAATTGTGATGTCACAATGTGATTTCAATTTGCTTTTACTTGATGACTAATGTTGCTGAATGTTTTTCCATGGACTCATTGGCCAGTTGTACCTCTTCTTTTATGAAACATCTCTTCGCTTTTCTGCATTTCTTAATTCAATTTACAATGTTTTCCTATTATGGTATCATTCATCTGCAGTTACATGAAGAATATTATGTTTACTAGGCTCGCCCTTTCACCAAGATCTCCCCACATTCCCCTTCACAGCCACTGTCCATCAGCATAGTAAGATGCTGTAAAATCACTCTTTGTCTTCTCTGTGATGTACAGCCCTCTCTGTGACCCCCCTCGCACATTGTTCATGCTAATGGTAATGCACGCTTTCTTTCCCTCTCCCCTTATCCCTCCCAGTCCCAACTATCCACACCAGTCCCTTTCCATTTGGTAACTGTTCGTCCATTCTTGGCTTCGATATATCTGGTGCTGTTCTGCTCACTCATTTTCTCTTGGTTCTCCCTCTGAGAGGATAGTGAAATCAATTGATACTTGTCTTTCTGCGCCTGGTTAGTTCACTACGCATATTACCCTGTAGCTCCATCCCTGTTGTTGTAAATGGTAGGATGTTTTCTCTTGTTTTGGCTGAATAATATTGCACTGGTCATCCTCTGATGGACACTTAGCTTGTCTCTTGTAAATAGTGTCAAACATATGGGTGCACATGTCTTTTCTAAACTGGGCTGCTGCATTTCATTATTCATATTTTACGTATGTATGTATGTACATATGTATGTATGTATTCATTTACATACTTCCTTAATTGTTATCTATTCATTTATCCTTACTCTACAACCACATGAGTAACATTATGTTTACTACACTCCCCCCATCACCAAGTTACCAAAGGTAAGGGACTAGGAAGGCTTGTTGGGAAGGGACAGAGAAGGGTGTACAGGGGTCATTACCATGAGCTGATATAATGTATGGGGAGGTCCCACGCGGAAGACAGTCTAGTACACAGAGTTCAAGTAGTGATTCTATAGCATCCTGCTACGCTGATGGACAGTGACTGTACCGGGGTATGTGGAGTGGACATGGTCTGGGGCGTGTCGTCACTCTAATGTAGCTCACATAGTTGGAGATTGCTTATCATGAATAGTGCTGTGGTAAATGTATGGGTGCACGTGTCTTTTTACAGCTGGGCTGGTGCTTTCTTTCTTCCTTACTTTCTTTCATTTTTTAGTTTTTTGTTTATTTATCAATATATTTATTTATTTAATCATTTTTAATCGTTTTTAAGTTATTTATTTAATATTTCTGTGTGAATGCATGTATTTATTTACTTATTGATTCATTCATTCATTATCTATCTGTCTTTCGTTCTATGTGACTTCCTTTTTGTCTTCCATTATATGTACGTATTTATATACTTATCTATTCATGCATGCATTCATTCATTTATCTGTGTCTCCATCTATCTGCCTGTCTTTCTGTCTATCTTTCTGGCATTAATATAGAATTATATGAGTACCATTATGTTTACTAGCCTTCTCCATTAGGAGGATGCCTGCACACACACCATTCTATCATTTATTTATTTACTTACTTGTCCTTAATCTCCAATTACATGAGTAACATTATGTTTCCTAGACTGCCCCCATCACCAGTTTTGCAAAGGTTAGCTTCTAGGAAGGCTGGTTGGGAAGGAAAGGCGAAAGGTGGAAAAGGGGCATTAAGATTAGCTCCCATAGTGTGGGAGGGTTTCCACGTGGAAGTCAGTGTAGTGCAGAGAATTTAGGTAGTGAATCTATAGAATCGTACTATGCTGATGGATAGTGACTCTAATAGGGTATGTGGTACGGAGGGAACTTGATGATCTGGGGAGCCTACTAAGTATAATATTGCTCTTACACTTGTTGATGATTGATAGTGAAAAAAACCCTGCGTATTCCTTACTAGATAATGGTGAAACCATGGAAAAAAAAAAAAGGGAGGCGTGGGTTGCAGCCGCTTGGGCTCCCGGCGGGCATCCCGTAGGTCCCTGCAAGCTGCTGAGCTCTCTCGGTTGGTCCGCAGGGGTTCCCTGGCCTTCCCCATCAGGCAGCGCGCCGCGGTGACCACGGGGTCATTTTCCCAGAGCACCTGCGCGGCGGCCCCAGGGGCCCCGGGCAACCTGAGGCCGCTTGGCTGCTGAGCCGCTTCCGCCACGGCCCGCCGCCGCCGCCGCCGCCCGCCTCCGAGGCGAACTCGAGGAACCTCCGGGCTGGGGACCAGCGGGTGCGGGTGTGGGCGCGGGCTCGGGAGGCCCTTGAGTGTAGGCCTTGTGCCTGGCCTCGCTCAGACGAACGCTCCTCCCTCCCCAGGAAGCAGTGAAGCGCCGCCAGCCCCGCCGGCGCCGCCACCGCCTCCGCCGCCGCCCATGTTCCCTGAAGGCCTTCGCCTGGAGGAAGGGTGCAGCCAGCGAGGCGGCCCTGTGAGAGCGGCCGGCCGCTGACAGCTCCCCGCGCCCGGGGCGCCCACCCCTCGCCGCCAAGTGGCTCCGCCCCTGGGCGCCCTCGGCCCCGCCCGTGCCCCACGCACATGGCCTACGCCGGACGGGCGCGCCTGCAATTGTCAGGTTTTTCTGTTTGCGCAAGGTTTTTGAGACAGTATGTCTGTGACATTCAATCATCTTGTATTGCTGATTCAGCCCTTTCTTTTGATGAGTAGTATTTCTTTGTATGAATAAACCACAGATTTTTTAATAGGTCTGTTTTTAGTTTTGCCTGCTATGAATAAAGTCTCTGAGAATGTTTGTGTATAGGTCTTTTTTTTTTGTAAGCACAAGCACCCATTTCCATTTGAGGAAAAGCCTACAAGTGGAATTGCTGGGCCAGAAGCTCAGTATGTTTTTAAGGTTCTCCAAACTGGCAGATCGTTTTCCCAAAATGGCATACCATTTTACATGCCCACGAGTTTGATCCAAGTTGAGGTCTGGCAGTGTCATTTTTTTTTTATTTTGATCATTCTAACGTAATTGTGATGTCACAATGTGATTTCAATTTGCTTTTACTTGATGACTAATGTTGCTGAATGTTTTTGCATGGACTCATTGGCCAGTTGTACCTCTTCTTTTATGAAACGTCTCTTCGCTTTTCTGCATTTCTTAATTCAATTTACAATGTTTTCCTATTATGGTATCATTCATCTGCAGTTACATGAAGGATATTATGTTTACTAGGCTGGCACGTTCACCAAGATCTCCCCACATTCCCCTTCACAGCCACTGTCCATCAGCATAGTAAGATGCTGTAAAATCACTCTTTGTCTTCTCTTTGATGTACAGCCCTCTCTGTGACCGCCCTCCCTCATTGTACATGCTAATCGTAATGCACGCTTTCTTTCCCTCTCCCCTTATCCCTTCCAGTCCCAACGATCCACTCCAGTCCCTTTCCCTTTGGTAACTGTAGGTCCATTCTTGGCTTCGATGAATCTGGTGCTGTTCTGCTCACTCATTTTCTCTTGGTTCTCCCTCTGAGAGGATAGTGAAATCATTTGATACTTGTCTTTCTGCTCCTGGGTTAGTTCACTGCGCTTATTACCCTGTAGCTCCATCCCTGTTGTTGTAAATAGTAGGATGTTTTCTCTTGTTTTGGCTGAATAATATTGCACTGGTCATCCTCTGATAGACACTTAGCTTGGCTCTTGTAAATAGTGTCAAACATATGGGTGCACATGTCTTTTCTAAACTGGGCTGCTGCATTTCATTATTCATATTTTACGTATGTATGTATGTATGTATGTATGTATGTATGTATTCATTTACATACTTCCTTAATTGTTATCTATTCATTTATCCTTACTCTACAACCACATGAGTAACATTATGTTTACTACACTCCCCCCATCAGCAAGTTTCCAAAGGTAAGGGACTAGGAAGGCTGGTTGGGAAGGGACGGAGAAGGGTGTACAGGGGGCATTACCTTTAGCTGATATAATGTATGGGGAGGTCCCACGGGGAAGACAGTATAGTACAGAGAGTTCAAGTAGTGATTCTATAGCATCCTGCTACGCTGATGGACAGTGACTGTACCGGGGTATGTGGAGTGGACATGGTCTGGGGCGTGTTGTCACTCTAATGTAGCTCACATAGTTGTAGATTGCTTATCATGAATAGTGTGTGGTAAACGTACGGGTGCACGTGTCTTTTTACAGCTGGGCTGGTGCTTTCTTTCTTCCTTACTTTCTTTCATTTTTTAGTTTTTTGTTTATTTATGAATATATATTTTTTTAATCATTTTTAATCGTTTTTAAGTTATCTATTTAATATTTCTGTGTGAATGTATGTATTTATTTACTTACTCTTTCATTCATTCATTCATTATCTATCTGTCTTTCGTTCTATGTAACTTTCTTTTTGTCTTCCATTATATGTACGTATTTATATACTTATTTATTCATGCATGCATTCATTCATTTATCTGTCTTTCCATCTATCTGCCTGTCTTTCTGTCTATCTTTCTGTCATTAATAGAGAATTATATGGGTCACATTATGTTTACTAGCCTCCACCATTAGGAGGATGCGTGCACACACTCCATTCTATCATTTATTTATTTACTTACTTGTCCTTAATCTCCAATTACATGGGTAACATTATGTTTACTAGACTCCCCCCATCACCAGTTTTGCAAAGGTAAGCGTCTAGGAAGGCTGGTTAGGAAGGGAAGGGGCAGGGTGTAAAAAGGGCATTAAGATTAGCTCCCATAGTGTGGGAGGGTTTCCACGTGGAAGTCAGTGTAGTGCAGAGAAGTCAAGTAGTGATTCTATAGAATCGTACTATGCTGATGGATAGTGACTCTAATAGGGTATGTGGTACGGAGGGAACTTGATGATCTGGGGAGCCTACTAACTTTAATATTGCTCTTACACTTGTTGATAATTGATAGTGAAAAAAACCCGGGTATTCCTGACTAGATAATGATGAAAGCCAGGGAAAAAAAAAAAAGGGAGGCGTGGGTTGCAGCCGCTTGGGCTCCCGGCGGGCATCCCGCAGGTCCCTGCAAGCTGCTGAGCTCTCTCGGTTGGTCCGCAGGGGTTCCCTGGCCTTCCCCATCAGGCAGCGCGCCGCGGTGACCCCGGGGTCATTTTCCCAGGGCACCTGCGCGGCGGCCCCGCGGGCCCCCGGCAACCTGAGGCCGCTTGGCTGCTGAGCCGCTTCCGCCAGGGCCCGCCGCCGCCGCCGCCGCCCGCCTCCGAGGCGAACTCGAGGAACCTCGGGGATGGGGACCAGCGGGTGCGGATGTGGGCGCGGGCTCATGAGCCACTCGAGTGTAGTCCTCGTGCCTGGCCTCGCTCAGACGAACGCTCCTCCCTCCCCAGGAAGCAGTGAAGCGCCGCCGCCGCGGCCAGCGCTGCCGCCGCCGCCGCCGCCGCCCATGTACCCTGAAGGCCTTCGCCTGGAGGAAGGGTGCAGCCAGCGAGGCGGCCCTGTGACAGCGGCCGCTGACAGCTCCCCGCGCCCGGCGCGCCCACCCCTCGCCGCCAAATGGCTCCGCCCCTGGGCGCCCTCGGCCCCGCCCGTGCCCCACGCACATGGCCTACGCCGGAAGGGCGCGCCTGCAATTGTCAGGTTTTTTTGTTTGCGCAAGGTTTTTGAGACAGTATGTCTGTGACATTCAATCATCTTGTATTGCTGATTCAGCCCTTTCTTTTGATGAGTAGTATTTCTTTGTATGAATAAACCACAGATTTTTTAATAGGTCTGTTTTTAGTTTTGCCTGCTATGAATAAAGTCTCTGAGAATGTTTGTGTATAGGTCTTTTTTTTTTGTAAGCATAAGCACCCATTTCCATTTGAGGAAAAGCCTACAAGTGGAATTGCTGGGCCAGAAGCTCAGTATGTTTTTAAGGTTCTCCAAACTGGCAGATCGTTTTCCCAAAATGGCATACCATTTTACATGCCCACGAGTTTGATCCAAGTTGAGGTCTGGCAGTGTCATTTTTTTTTTTTATTTTCATCATTCTAACGTAATTGTGATGTCACAATGTGATTTCAATTTGCTTTTACTTGATGACTAATGTTGCTGAATGTTTTTCCATGGACTCATTGGCCAGTTGTACCTCTTCTTTTATGAAACGTCTCTTCGCTTTTCTGCATTTCTTAATTCAATTTACAATGTTTTCCTATTTTGGTATCATTCATCTGCAGTTAAAAGATATTATGTTTACTAGGCTGGCCCGTTCACCAAGATCTCCCCACATTCCCCTTCACAGCCACTGTCCATCAGCATAGTAAGATGCTGTAAAATCACTCTTTGTCTTCTCTTTGATGTACAGCCCTCTGTGTGACCGCCCTCCCTCATTGTACATGCTAATCGTAATGCACGCTTTCTTTCCCTCTCCCCTTATCCCTTCCAGTCCCAACGATCCACTCCAGTCCCTTTCCCTTTGGTAACTGTAGGTCCATTCTTGGCTTCGATGAATCTGGTGCTGTTCTGCTCACTCATTTTCTCTTGGTTCTCCCTCTGAGAGGATAGTGAAATCATTTGATACTTGTCTTTCTGCTCCTGGGTTAGTTCACTGCGCTTATTACCCTGTAGCTAAATCCCTGTTGTTGTAAATAGTAGGATGTTTTCTCTTGTTTTGGCTGAATAATATTGCACTGGTCATCCTCTGATAGACACTTAGCTTGGCTCTTGTAAATAGTGTCAAACATATGGGTGCACATGTCTTTTCTAAACTGGGCTGCTGCATTTCATTATTCATATTTTACGTATGTATGTATGTATGTATGTATGTATGTATTCATTTACATACTTCCTTAATTGTTATCTATTCATTTATCCTTACTCTACAACCACATGAGTAACATTATGTTTACTACACTCCCCCCATCAGCAAGTTTCCAAAGGTAAGGGACTAGGAAGGCTGGTTGGGAAGGGACGGAGAAGGGTGTACAGGGGGCATTACCTTTAGCTGATATAATGTATGGGGAGGTCCCACGGGGAAGACAGTATAGCACAGAGAGTTCAAGTAGTGATTCTATAGCATCCTGCTACGCTGATGGACAGTGACTGTACCGGGGTATGTGGAGTGGACATGGTCTGGGGCGTGTTGTCACTCTAATGTAGCTCACATAGTTGTAGATTGCTTATCATGAATAGTGCTGTGGTAAATGTATGGGTGCACGTGTCTTTTTACAGCTGGGCTTGTGCTTTCTTTCTTCCTTACTTTCTTTCATTTTTTAGTTTTTTGTTTATTTATGAATATATATTTTTTTAATCATTTTTAATCGTTTTTAAGTTATCTATTTAATATTTCTGTGTGAATGTATGTATTTATTTACTTACTCTTTCATTCATTCATTCATTATCTATCTGTCTTTCGTTCTATGTAACTTTCTTTTTGTCTTCCATTATATGTACGTATTTATATACTTATTTATTCATGCATGCATTCATTCATTTATCTGTCTTTCCATCTATCTGCCTGTCTTTCTGTCTATCTTTCTGTCATTAATAGAGAATTATATGGGTCACATTATGTTTACTAGCCTCCACCATTAGGAGGATGCGTGCACACACTCCATTCTATCATTTATTTATTTACTTACTTGTCCTTAATCTCCAATTACATGGGTAACATTATGTTTACTAGACTCCCCCCATCACCAGTTTTGCAAAGGTAAGCGTCTAGGAAGGCTGGTTAGGAAGGGAAGGGGCAGGGTGTAAAAAGGGCATTAAGATTAGCTCCCATAGTGTGGGAGGGTTTCCACGTGGAAGTCAGTGTAGTGCAGAGAAGTCAAGTAGTGATTCTATAGAATCGTACTATGCTGATGGATAGTGACTCTAATAGGGTATGTGGTACGGAGGGAACTTGATGATCTGGGGAGCCTACTAACTTTAATATTGCTCTTACACTTGTTGATAATTGATAGTGAAAAAAACCCGGGTATTCCTGACTAGATAATGATGAAAGCCAGGGAAAAAAAAAAAAGGGAGGCGTGGGTTGCAGCCGCTTGGGCTCCCGGCGGGCATCCCGCAGGTCCCTGCAAGCTGCTGAGCTCTCTCGGTTGGTCCGCAGGGTTTCCCTGGCCTTCCCCATCAGGCAGCGCGCCGCGGTGACCACGGGGTCATTTTCCCAGGGCACCTGCGCGGCGGCCCGCGGGCCCCGGGCAACCTGAGGCCGCTTGGCTGCTGATCCGCTTCCGCCAGGGCCCGCCGCCGCCGCCGCCGCCCGCCTCCGAGGCGAACTCGAGGAACCTCGGGGATGGGGACCAGCGGGTGCGGGTGTGGGCGCGGGCTCGGGAGGCACTCGAGTGTAGGCCTCGTGCCTGGCCTCGCTCAGACGAACGCTCCTCCCTCCCCAGGAAGCAGTGAAGCGCCGCCGCCGCGGCCAGCGCTGCCGCCGCCGCCGCCGCCGCCGCCCATGTACCCTGAAGGCCTTCGCCTGGAGGAAGGGTGCAGCCAGCGAGGCGGCCCTGTGACAGCGGCCGCTGACAGCTCCCCGCGCCCCGGGCGCCCACCCCTCGCCGCCAAATGGCTCCGCCCCTGGGCGCCCTCGGCCCCGCCCGTGCCCCACGCACATGGCCTACGCCGGAAGGGCGCGCCTGCAATTGTCAGGTTTTTTTTGTTTGCGTAAGGTTTTTGAGTCAGTATGTCTGTGACATTCAATCATCTTGTAATGCTGATTCAGCTCTTTCTTTTGATGAGTAGTATTTCTTTGTATGAATAAACCACAGATTTTTTAAAAGGTCTGTTTTTAGTTTTGCCTGCTATGAATAAAGTCTCTGAGAATGTTTGTGTATAGGTCTTTTTTTTTTGTAAGCCTAAGCACCCATTTCCATTTGAGGAAAAGCCTACACGTGGAATTGCTGGGCCAGAAGCTCAGTATGTTTTTAAGGTTCTCCAAACTGGCAGATCGTTTTCCCAAAATGGCATACCATTTTACATGCCCACGAGTTTGATCCAAGTTGAGGTCTGGCAGTGTCAGTTTTTTTTTTTTTATTTTCATCATTCTAACGTAATTGTGATGTCACAATGTGATTTCAATTTGCTTTTACTTGATGACTAATGTTGCTGAATGTTTTTCCATGGACTCATTGGCCAGTTGTACCTCTTCTTTTATGAAACATCTCTTCGCTTTTCTGCATTTCTTAATTCAATTTACAATGTTTTCCTATTATGGTATCATTCATCTGCAGTTACATGAAGAATATTATGTTTACTAGGCTCGCCCTTTCACCAAGATCTCCCCACATTCCCCTTCACAGCCACTGTCCATCAGCATAGTAAGATGCTGTAAAATCACTCTTTGTCTTCTCTGTGATGTACAGCCCTCTCTGTGACCCCCCTCGCACATTGTTCATGCTAATGGTAATGCACGCTTTCTTTCCCTCTCCCCTTATCCCTCCCAGTCCCAACTATCCACACCAGTCCCTTTCCATTTGGTAACTGTTCGTCCATTCTTGGCTTCGATATATCTGGTGCTGTTCTGCTCACTCATTTTCTCTTGGTTCTCCCTCTGAGAGGATAGTGAAATCAATTGATACTTGTCTTTCTGCGCCTGGGTTAGTTCACTACGCATATTACCCTGTAGCTCCATCCCTGTTGTTGTAAATGGTAGGATGTTTTCTCTTGTTTTGGCTGAATAATATTGCACTGGTCATCCTCTGATGGACACTTAGCTTGTCTCTTGTAAATAGTGTCAAACATATGGGTGCACATGTCTTTTCTAAACTGGGCTGCTGCATTTCATTATTCATATTTTACGTATGTATGTATGTATGTATGTATGTATGTATTCATTTACATACTTCCTTAATTGTTATCTATTCATTTATCCTTACTCTACAACCACATGAGTAACATTATGTTTACTACACTCCCCCCATCAGCAAGTTACCAAAGGTAAGGGACTAGGAAGGCTGGTTGGGAAGGGACGGAGAAGGGTGTACAGGGGGCATTACCTTTAGCTGATATAATGTATGGGGAGGTCCCACGGGGAAGACAGTATAGTACAGAGAGTTCAAGTAGTGATTCTATAGCATCCTGCTACGCTGATGGACAGTGACTGTACCGGGGTATGTGGAGTGGACATGGTCTGGGGCGTGTTGTCACTCTAATGTAGCTCACATAGTTGTAGATTGCTTATCATGAATAGTGCTGTGGTAAATGTATGGGTGCACGTGTCTTTTTACAGCTGGGCTGGTGCTTTCTTTCTTCCTTACTTTCTTTCATTTTTTAGTTTTTTGTTTATTTATGAATATATATTTTTTTAATCATTTTTAATCGTTTTTAAGTTATCTATTTAATATTTCTGTGTGAATGTATGTATTTATTTACTTACTCTTTCATTCATTCATTCATTATCTATCTGTCTTTCGTTCTATGTAACTTTCTTTTTGTCTTCCATTATATGTACGTATTTATATACTTATTTATTCATGCATGCATTCATTCATTTATCTGTCTTTCCATCTATCTGCCTGTCTTTCTGTCTATCTTTCTGTCATTAATAGAGAATTATATGGGTCACATTATGTTTACTAGCCTCCACCATTAGGAGGATGCGTGCACACACTCCATTCTATCATTTATTTATTTACTTACTTGTCCTTAATCTCCAATTACATGGGTAACATTATGTTTACTAGACTCCCCCCCATCACCAGTTTTGCAAAGGTAAGCGTCTAGGAAGGCTGGTTAGGAAGGGAAGGGGCATGGTGTAAAAAGGGCATTAAGATTAGCTCCCATAGTGTGGGAGGGTTTCCACGTGGAAGTCAGTGTAGTGCAGAGAAGTCAAGTAGTGATTCTATAGAATCGTACTATGCTGATGGATAGTGACTCTAATAGGGTATGTGGTACGGAGGGAACTTGATGATCTGGGGAGCCTACTAACTTTAATATTGCTCTTACACTTGTTGATAATTGATAGTGAAAAAAACCCGGGTATTCCTGACTAGATAATGATGAAAGCCAGGGAAAAAAAAAAAAAGGGAGGCGTGGGTTGCAGCCGCTTGGGCTCCCCGGCGGGCATCCCGCAGGTCCCTGCAAGCTGCTGAGCTCTCTCGGTTGGTCCGCAGGGTTTCCCTGGCCTTTCCCCATCAGGCAGCGCGCCGCGGTGACCACGGGGGTCATTTTCCCAGGGCACCTGCGCGGCGGCCCGCGGGCCCCGGGCAACCTGAGGCCGCTTGGCTGCTGATCCGCTTCCGCCAGGGCCCGCCGCCGCCGCCGCCGCCCGCCTCCGAGGCGAACTCGAGGAACCTCCGGGCTGGGGACCAGCGGGTGCGGGTGTGGGCGCGGGCTCGGGAGGCACTCGAGTGTAGTCCTCGTGCCTGGCCTCGCTCAGACGAACGCTCCTCCCTCCCCAGGAAGCAGTGAAGTGCCGCCGCCGCGGCCAGTACTGCCGCCGCCGCCTCCGCCGCCCATGTACCCTGAAGGCCTTCGCCTGGAGGAAGGGTGCAGCCAGCGAGGCGGCCCTGTGACAGCGGCCGCTGACAGCTCCCCGCGCCCGGCTCGCCCACCCCTCGCCGCCAAGTGGCTCCGCCCCTGGGCGCCCTCGGCCCCGCCCGTGCCCCACGCACATGGCCTACGCCGGAAGGATGCGCCTGCAATTGTCAGGTTTTTTTTGTTTGCGTAAGGTTTTTGAGTCAGTATGTCTGTGACATTCAATCATCTTGTAATGCTGATTCAGCTCTTTCTTTTGATGAGTAGTATTTCTTTGTATGAATAAACCACAGATTTTTTAAAAGGTCTGTTTTTAGTTTTGCCTGCTATGAATAAAGTCTCTGAGAATGTTTGTGTATAGGTCTTTTTTTTTTGTAAGCCTAAGCACCCATTTCCATTTGAGGAAAAGCCTACACGTGGAATTGCTGGGCCATATGCTCAGTATGTTTTTAAGGTTCTCCAAACTGGCAGATCGTTTTCCCAAAATGGCATACCATTTTACATGCCCACGAGTTTGATCCAAGTTGAGGTCTGGCAGTGTCCGTTTTTTTTTTTATTTTCATCATTCTAACGTAATTGTGATGTCACAATGTGATTTCAATTTGCTTCTATTTGATGACTAACGTTGCTGAATGTTTTTCCATGGACTCATTGGCCATTTGTACCTCTTCTTTTATGAAACATCTCTTCGCTTTTCTGCATTTCTTAATTCAATTTACAATGTTTTCCTATTATGGTATCATTCATCTGCAGTTACATGAAGGATATTATGTTTACTATTCTCGCCGTTTCACCAAGATCTCCCCACATTCCCCTTCACAGCCACTGTCCATCAGCATAGTAAGATGCTGTAAAATCACTCTTTGCCTTCTCTGTGATGTACAGCCCTCTCTGTGACCCCCCTCCCACATTGTACATGCTAATCGTAATGCACGCTTTCTTTCCCTCTCCCCTTATCCCTCCCAGTCCCAACTATCCACACCAGTCCCTTTCCATTTGGTAACTCTTCGTCCATTCTGGGCTTCGATATATCTGGTGCTGTTCTGCTCACTCATTTTCTCTTGGTTCTCCCTCTGAGAGGATAGTGAAATCATTTGATACTTGTCTTTCTGCGCCTGGTTAGTTCACTACGCATTTTACCCTGTAGCTCCATCCCTGTTGTTGTAAATGGTAGGATGTTTTCTCTTGTTTTGGCTGAATAATATTGCACTGGTCATCCTCTGATGGACACTTAGCTTGGCTCTTGTAAATAGTGTCAAACATATGGGTGCACATGTCTTTTCTAAACTGGGCTGCTGCATTTCATTATTCATATTTTACGTATGTATGTATGTATATATGTATGTATGTATTCATTTACATACTTCCTTAATTGTTATCTATTCATTTATCCTTACTCTACAACCACATGAGTAACATTATGTTTACTACACTACCCCCATCACCAAGTTACCAACGGTAAGCGACTAGGAAGTCTGGTTGGGAAGGGACGGAGAAGGGTGTACAGGGGGCATTACCATTAGCTGATATAATGTATGGGGAGCTCCCACGGGGAAGACAGTATAGTACAGAGAGTTCAAGTAGTGATTCTATAGCATCCTGCTACGCTGATGGACAGTGACCGTACCGGGGCATGTGGAGTGGACATGATCTGGGGCGTGTAGTCACTCTAATGTAGCTCACATAGTTGTAGATTGCTTATCATGAATAGTGCTGTGGTAAACGTACGGGGGTGCACGTGTCTTTTTACAGCTGGGCTGGTGCTTTCTTTCTTCCTTATTTTCTTTCATTTTTTAGTTTTTTGTTTGTTTATTCATCAATATATTTATTTATTTAATCATTTTTAATCGTTTTTAAGTTGTTTATTTAATATTTCTGTGTGAATGCATGTATTTATTTACTTATTGATTCATTCATTCATTATCTATCTGTCTTTCGTTCTATGTTACTTTCTTTTTGTCTTCCATTATATGTACGTATTTGTATACTTATCTATTCATGCATGCATTCATTCATTTATCTGTGTCTCCGTCCATCTGCCTGTCTTTCTGTCTATCTTTCTGTCATTAATATAGAATTATATGAGTACCATTATGTTTACTAGCCTCCTCCATTACGAGGATGCCTGCACACACCCCGTTCTATCATTTATTTATTTACTTACTTGTCGTTAATCTCCAATTACATGGGTAACATTATGTTTCCTAGACTGCCCCCATCACCAGTTTTGCAAAGGTTAGCATCTAGGAAGGCTGGTTGGGAAGGGAAGGCGTAGGGTGGAAAAGGGGCAGTAAGATTAGCTCCCATAGTGTGGGAGGGTTTCCACGTGGAAGTCAGTGTAGTGCAGAGAATTTAGGTAGTGAATCTATAGAATCGTACTATGCTGATGGATAGTGACTCTAATAGGGTATGTGCTACGGAGGGAACTTGATGATCTGGGGAGCCTACTAAGTATAATATTGCTCTTACACTTGTTGATGATTGATAGTGAAAAAAACCCTGCGTATTCCTTACTAGATAATGGTGAAACCCTGGAAAAATAAAAAAGGGAGGCGTGGGTTGCAGCCGCTTGGGCTCCCGGCGGGCATCCCGCAGGTCCCTGCAAGCTGCTGTGCTCTCTCGGTTGGTCCGCAGGGGTTCCCTGGCCTTCCCCATCAGGCAGCGCGCCGCGGTGACCCCGGGGTCATTTTCCCAGGGCACCTGCGCGGCGGCCCCGGGGGCCCCGGGCAACCTGAGGCCGCTTGTCTGCTGAGCCGCTTCCGCCAGGGCCCGCCGCCGCCGTCAACGCCCGCATCCGAGGCGAACTCGAGGAACCTTCGGACTGGGGACCAGCGGGTGCGGGTGTGGGCACGGGCTCGGGAGGCACTCGAGTGTAGGCCTTGTGCCTGGCCTCGCTCTGACGAATGCTCCTCCCTCCCCAGGAAGCAGTGAAGCGCCGCCGTCCCCGCCTGCGCCGCGCCGCCGCCGCCGCCGCCGCAGCCGCCCATGTTCCCTGAAGGCCTTCGCCTGGAGGAAGGGTGCAGTCAGCCAGGCGGCCCTGTGAGAGCGGCCGCTGACAGCTTCCCGCGCCCGGCGCTCCCACCCCTCGCTGCCAAATGGCTCCGCCCCTGGGCGCCCTCGGCCCCGCCCGTGCCCTACGCACATGGCCTACGCCGGACGGGCGCGCCTGCAATTGTCAGGTTTTTTTGTTTGCGCAAGGTTTTTGAGACAGTATGTCTGTGACATTCAATCATCTTGTATTGCTGATTCAGCCCTTTCTTTTGATGAGTAGTATTTCTTTGTATGAATAAACCACAGATTTTTTAATAGGTCTGTTTTTAGTTTTGCCTGCTATGAATAAAGTCTCTGAGAATGTTTGTGTATAGGTCTTTTTTTTTTGTAAGCATAAGCACCCATTTCCATTTGAGGAAAAGCCTACAAGTGGAATTGCTGGGCCAGAAGCTCAGTATGTTTTTAAGGTTCTCCAAACTGGCAGATCGTTTTCCCAAAATGGCATACCATTTTACATGCCCACGAGTTTGATCCAAGTTGAGGTCTGGCAGCGTCATTTTTTTTTTATTTTCATCATTCTAACGTAATTGTGATGTCACAATGTGATTTCAATTTGCTTTTACTTGATGACTAATGTTGCTGAATGTTTTTCCATGGACTCATTGGCCAGTTGTACCTCTTCTTTTATGAAACGTCTCTTCGCTTTTCTGCATTTCTTAATTCAATTTACAATGTTTTCCTATTTTGGTATCATTCATCTGCAGTTACATGAAAGATATTATGTTTACTAGGCTGGCCCGTTCACCAAGATCTCCCCACATTCCCCTTCACAGCCACTGTTCATCAGCATAGTAAGATGCTGTAAAATCACTCTTTGTCTTCTCTTTCATGTACAGCCCTCTCTGTGACCGCCCTCCCTCATTGTACATGCTAATCGTAATGTACGCTTTCTTTCCCTCTCCCCTTATCCCTTCCAGTCCCAACGATCCACTCCAGTCCCTTTCCCTTTGGTAACTGTAGGTCCATTCTTGGCTTCGATGAATCTGGTGCTGTTCTGCTCACTCATTTTCTCTTGGTTCTCCCTCTGAGAGGATAGTGAAATCATTTGATACTTGTCTTTCTGCTCCTGGGTTAGTTCACTGCGCTTATTACCCTGTAGCTCCATCCCTGTTGTTGTAAATAGTAGGATGTTTTCTCTTGTTTTGGCTGAATAATATTGCACTGGTCATCCTCTGATAGACACTTAGCTTGGCTCTTGTAAATAGTGTCAAACATATGGGTGCACATGTCTTTTCTAAACTGGGCTGCTGCATTTCATTATTCATATTTTACGTATGTATGTATGTATGTATGTATGTATTCATTTACATACTTCCTTAATTGTTATCTATTCATTTATCCTTACTCTACAACCACATGAGTAACATTATGTTTACTACACTCCCCCCATCAGCAAGTTTCCAAAGGTAAGGGACTAGGAAGGCTGGTTGGGAAGGGACGGAGAAGGGTGTACAGGGGGCATTACCTTTAGCTGATATAATGTATGGGGAGGTCCCACGGGGAAGACAGTATAGTACAGAGAGTTCAAGTAGTGATTCTATAGCATCCTGCTACGCTGATGGACAGTGACTGTACCGGGGTATGTGGAGTGGACATGGTCTGGGGCGTGTTGTCACTCTAATGTAGCTCACATAGTTGTAGATTGCTTATCATGAATAGTGTGTGGTAAACGTACGGGTGCACGTGTCTTTTTACAGCTGGGCTGGTGCTTTCTTTCTTCCTTACTTTCTTTCATTTTTTAGTTTTTTGTTTATTTATGAATATATATTTTTTTAATCATTTTTAATCGTTTTTAAGTTATCTATTTAATATTTCTGTGTGAATGTATGTATTTATTTACTTACTCTTTCATTCATTCATTCATTATCTATCTGTCTTTCGTTCTATGTAACTTTCTTTTTGTCTTCCATTATATGTACGTATTTATATACTTATTTATTCATGCATGCATTCATTCATTTATCTGTCTTTCCATCTATCTGCCTGTCTTTCTGTCTATCTTTCTGTCATTAATAGAGAATTATATGGGTCACATTATGTTTACTAGCCTCCACCATTAGGAGGATGCGTGCACACACTCCATTCTATCATTTATTTATTTACTTACTTGTCCTTAATCTCCAATTACATGGGTAACATTATGTTTACTAGACTCCCCCCATCACCAGTTTTGCAAAGGTAAGCGTCTAGGAAGGCTGGTTAGGAAGGGAAGGGGCAGGGTGTAAAAAGGGCATTAAGATTAGCTCCCATAGTGTGGGAGGGTTTCCACGTGGAAGTCAGTGTAGTGCAGAGAAGTCAAGTAGTGATTCTATAGAATCGTACTATGCTGATGGACAGTGACTCTAATACGGTATGTGGTACGGAGGGAACTTGATGATCTGGGGAGCCTACTAACATTAATATTGATCTTACACTTGTTGAAAATTGATAGTGAAAAAAACCCGGGTATTCCTGACTAGATAATGATGAAAGCCAGGGAAAAAAAAAAAGGGAGGCGTGGGTTGCAGCCGCTTGGGCTCCCGGCGGGCATCCCGCAGGTCCCTGCAAGCTGCTGAGCTCTCTCGGTTGGTCCGCAGGGGTTCCCTGGCCTTCCCCATCAGGCAGCGCGCCGCGGTGACCCCGGGGTCATTTTCCCAGGGCACCTGCGCGGCGGCCCCGCGGGCCCCGGGCAACCTGAGGCCGCTTGGCTGCTGAGCCGCTTCCGCCAGGGCCCGCCGCCGCCGCCGCCGCCCGCCTCCGAGGCGAACTCGAGGAACCTCGGGGATGGGGACCAGCGGGTGCGGCTGTGGGCGCGGGCTCATGAGCCACTCGAGTGTAGTCCTCGTGCCTGGCCTCGCTCAGACGAACGCTCCTCCCTCCCCAGGAAGCAGTGAAGCGCCGCCGCCGCGGCCAGCGCTGCCGCCGCCGCCGCCGCCGCCCATGTACCCTGAAGGCCTTCGCCTGGAGGAAGGGTGCAGCCAGCGAGGCGGCCCTGTGACAGCGGCCGCTGACAGCTCCCCGCGCCCGGCGCGCCCACCCCTCGCCGCCAAATGGCTCCGCCCCTGGGCGCCCTCGGCCCCGCCCGTGCCCCACGCACATGGCCTACGCCGGAAGGGCGCGCCTGCAATTGTCAGGTTTTTTTGTTTGCGCAAGGTTTTTGAGACAGTATGTCTGTGACATTCAATCATCTTGTATTGCTGATTCAGCCCTTTCTTTTGATGAGTAGTATTTCTTTGTATGAATAAACCACAGATTTTTTAATAGGTCTGTTTTTAGTTTTGCCTGCTATGAATAAAGTCTCTGAGAATGTTTGTGTATAGGTCTTTTTTTTTTGTAAGCATAAGCACCCATTTCCATTTGAGGAAAAGCCTACAAGTGGAATTGCTGGGCCAGAAGCTCAGTATGTTTTTAAGGTTCTCCAAACTGGCAGATCGTTTTCCCAAAATGGCATACCATTTTACATGCCCACGAGTTTGATCCAAGTTGAGGTCTGGCAGTGTCATTTTTTTTTTATTTTCATCATTCTAACGTAATTGTGATGTCACAATGTGATTTCAATTTGCTTTTACTTGATGACTAATGTTGCTGAATGTTTTTCCATGGACTCATTGGCCAGTTGTACCTCTTCTTTTATGAAACGTCTCTTCGCTTTTCTGCATTTCTTAATTCAATTTACAATGTTTTCCTATTTTGGTATCATTCATCTGCAGTTACATGAAAGATATTATGTTTACTAGGCTGGCCCGTTCACCAAGATCTCCCCACATTCCCCTTCACAGCCACTGTCCATCAGCATAGTAAGATGCTGTAAAATCACTCTTTGTCTTCTCTTTGATGTACAGCCCTCTCTGTGACCGCCCTCCCTCATTGTACATGCTAATCGTAATGCACGCTTTCTTTCCCTCTCCCCTTATCCCTTCCAGTCCCAACGATCCACTCCAGTCCCTTTCCCTTTGGTAACTGTAGGTCCATTCTTGGCTTCGATGAATCTGGTGCTGTTCTGCTCACTCATTTTCTCTTGGTTCTCCCTCTGAGAGGATAGTGAAATCATTTGATACTTGTCTTTCTGCTCCTGGGTTAGTTCACTGCGCTTATTACCCTGTAGCTCCATCCCTGTTGTTGTAAATAGTAGGATGTTTTCTCTTGTTTTGGCTGAATAATATTGCACTGGTCATCCTCTGATAGACACTTAGCTTGGCTCTTGTAAATAGTGTCAAACATATGGGTGCACATGTCTTTTCTAAACTGGGCTGCTGCATTTCATTATTCATATTTTACGTATGTATGTATGTATGTATGTATGTATGTATTCATTTACATACTTCCTTAATTGTTATCTATTCATTTATCCTTACTCTACAACCACATGAGTAACATTATGTTTACTACACTCCCCCCATCACCAAGTTTCCAAAGGTAAGGGACTAGGAAGGCTGGTTGGGAAGGGACGGAGAAGGGTGTACAGGGGGCATTACCTTTAGCTGATATAATGTATGGGGAGGTCCCACGGGGAAGACAGTATAGTACAGAGAGTTCAAGTAGTGATTCTATAGCATCCTGCTACGCTGATGGACAGTGACTGTACCGGGGTATGTGGAGTGGACATGGTCTGGGGCGTGTTGTCACTCTAATGTAGCTCACATAGTTGTAGATTGCTTATCATGAATAGTGCTGTGGTAAATGTACGGGTGCACGTGTCTTTCTACAGCTGGGCTGGTGCTTTCTTTCTTCCTTACTTTCTTTCATTTTTTAGTTTTTTGTTTATTTATGAATATATATTTTTTTAATCATTTTTAATCGTTTTTAAGTTATCTATTTAATATTTCTGTGTGAATGTATGTATTTATTTACTTACTCTTTCATTCATTCATTCATTATCTATCTGTCTTTCGTTCTATGTAACTTTCTTTTTGTCTTCCATTATATGTACGTATTTATATACTTATTTATTCATGCATGCATTCATTCATTTATCTGTCTTTCCATCTATCTGCCTGTCTTTCTGTCTATCTTTCTGTCATTAATAGAGAATTATATGGGTCACATTATGTTTACTAGCCTCCACCATTAGGAGGATGCGTGCACACACTCCATTCTATCATTTATTTATTTACTTACTTGTCCTTAATCTCCAATTACATGGGTAACATTATGTTTACTAGACTCCCCCCATCACCAGTTTTGCAAAGGTAAGCGTCTAGGAAGGCTGGTTAGGAAGGGAAGGGGCAGGGTGTAAAAAGGGCATTAAGATTAGCTCCCATAGTGTGGGAGGGTTTCCACGTGGAAGTCAGTGTAGTGCAGAGAAGTCAAGTAGTGATTCTATAGAATCGTACTATGCTGATGGATAGTGACTCTAATAGGGTATGTGGTACGGAGGGAACTTGATGATCTGGGGAGCCTACTAACTTTAATATTGCTCTTACACTTGTTGATAATTGATAGTGAAAAAAACCCGGGTATTCCTGACTAGATAATGATGAAACCCAGGAAAAAAAAAAAAGGGAGGCGTGGGTTGCAGCCGCTTGGGCTCCCGGCGGGCATCCCGCAGGTCCCTGCAAGCTGCTGAGCTCTCTCGGTTGGTCCGCAGGGGTTCCCTGGCCTTCCCCATCAGGCAGCGCGCCGCCGTGACCCCGGGGCCATTTTCCCAGGGCACCTGCGCGGCGGCCCCGCGGGCCCCGGGCAACCTGAGGCCGCTTGGCTGCTGAGCCGCTTCCGCCAGGGCCCGCCGCCGCCGCCGCAGCCGCCCGCCTCCGAGGCGAACTCGAGGAACCTCCGGGCTGGGTACCAGCGGGTGCGGGTGTGGGCGCGGGCTCGGGAGGCACTCGAGTGTAGGCCTCGTGCCTGGCCTCGCTCAGACGAACGCTCCTCCCTCCCCAGGAAGCAGTGAAGCGCCGCCGCCGCGGCCAGCGCTGCCGCCGCCGCCGCCGCCGCCCATGTACCCTGAAGGCCTTCGCCTGGAGGAAGGGTGCAGCCAGCGAGGCGGCCCTGTGACAGCGGCCGCTGACAGCTCCCCGCGCCCGGCGCGCCCACCCCTCGCCGCCAAATGGCTCCGCCCCTGGGCGCCCTCGGCCCCGCCCGTGCCCCACGCACATGGCCTACGCCGGAAGGGCGCGCCTGCAATTGTCAGGTTTTTTTTGTTTGCGTAAGGTTTTTGAGTCAGTATGTCTGTGACATTCAATCATCTTGTAATGCTGATTCAGCTCTTTCTTTTGATGAGTAGTATTTCTTTGTATGAATAAACCACAGATTTTTTAAAAGGTCTGTTTTTAGTTTTGCCTGCTATGAATAAAGTCTCTGAGAATGTTTGTGTATAGGTCTTTTTTTTTTGTAAGCCTAAGCACCCATTTCCATTTGAGGAAAAGCCTACACGTGGAATTGCTGGGCCAGAAGCTCAGTATGTTTTTAAGGTTCTCCAAACTGGCAGATCGTTTTCCCAAAATGGCATACCATTTTACATGCCCACGAGTTTGATCCAAGTTGAGGTCTGGCAGTGTCAGTTTTTTTTTTTATTTTCATCATTCTAACGTAATTGTGATGTCACAATGTGATTTCAATTTGCTTTTACTTGATGACTAATGTTGCTGAATGTTTTTCCATGGACTCATTGGCCAGTTGTACCTCTTCTTTTATGAAACATCTCTTCGCTTTTCTGCATTTCTTAATTCAATTTACAATGTTTTCCTATTATGGTATCATTCATCTGCAGTTACATGAAGAATATTATGTTTACTAGGCTCGCCCTTTCACCAAGATCTCCCCACATTCCCCTTCACAGCCACTGTCCATCAGCATAGTAAGATGCTGTAAAATCACTCTTTGTCTTCTCTGTGATGTACAGCCCTCTCTGTGACCCCCCTCGCACATTGTTCATGCTAATGGTAATGCACGCTTTCTTTCCCTCTCCCCTTATCCCTCCCAGTCCCAACTATCCACACCAGTCCCTTTCCATTTGGTAACTGTTCGTCCATTCTTGGCTTCGATATATCTGGTGCTGTTCTGCTCACTCATTTTCTCTTGGTTCTCCCTCTGAGAGGATAGTGAAATCAATTGATACTTGTCTTTCTGCGCCTGGTTAGTTCACTACGCATATTACCCTGTAGCTCCATCCCTGTTGTTGTAAATGGTAGGATGTTTTCTCTTGTTTTGGCTGAATAATATTGCACTGGTCATCCTCTGATGGACACTTAGCTTGTCTCTTGTAAATAGTGTCAAACATATGGGTGCACATGTCTTTTCTAAACTGGGCTGCTGCATTTCATTATTCATATTTTACGTATGTATGTATGTACATATGTATGTATGTATTCATTTACATACTTCCTTAATTGTTATCTATTCATTTATCCTTACTCTACAACCACATGAGTAACATTATGTTTACTACACTCCCCCCATCACCAAGTTACCAAAGGTAAGGGACTAGGAAGGCTTGTTGGGAAGGGACAGAGAAGGGTGTTCAGGGGTCATTACCATGAGCTGATATAATGTATGGGGAGGTCCCACGCGGAAGACAGTCTAGTACACAGAGTTCAAGTAGTGATTCTATAGCATCCTGCTACGCTGATGGACAGTGACTGTACCGGGGTATGTGGAGTGGACATGGTCTGGGGCGTGTCGTCACTCTAATGTAGCTCACATAGTTGGAGATTGCTTATCATGAATAGTGCTGTGGTAAATGTATGGGTGCACGTGTCTTTTTACAGCTGGGCTGGTGCTTTCTTTCTTCCTTACTTTCTTTCATTTTTTAGTTTTTTGTTTGTTTATTTATCAATATATTTGTTTATTTAATCATTTTTAATCGTTTTTAAGTTATTTATTTAATATTTCTGTGTGAATGCATGTATTTATTTACTTATTGATTCATTCATTCATTATCTATCTGTCTTTCGTTCTATGTGACTTCCTTTTTGTCTTCCATTATATGTACGTATTTATATACTTATCTATTCATGCATGCATTCATTCATTTATCTGTGTCTCCATCTATCTGCCTGTCTTTCTGTCTATCTTTCTGGCATTAATATAGAATTATATGAGTACCATTATGTTTACTAGCCTTCTCCATTAGGAGGATGCCTGCACACACACCATTCTATCATTTATTTATTTACTTACTTGTCCTTAATCTCCAATTACATGAGTAACATTATGTTTCCTAGACTGCCCCCATCACCAGTTTTGCAAAGGTTAGCTTCTAGGAAGGCTGGTTGGGAAGGAAAGGCGAAAGGTGGAAAAGGGGCATTAAGATTAGCTCCCATAGTGTGGGAGGGTTTCCACGTGGAAGTCAGTGTAGTGCAGAGAATTTAGGTAGTGAATCTATAGAATCGTACTATGCTGATGGATAGTGACTCTAATAGGGTATGTGGTACGGAGGGAACTTGATGATCTGGGGAGCCTACTAAGTATAATATTGCTCTTACACTTGTTGATGATTGATAGTGAAAAAAACCCTGCGTATTCCTTACTAGATAATGGTGAAACCATGGAAAAAAAAAAAAGGGAGGCGTGGGTTGCAGCCGCTTGGGCTCCCGGCGGGCATCCCGTAGGTCCCTGCAAGCTGCTGAGCTCTCTCGGTTGGTCCGCAGGGGTTCCCTGGCCTTCCCCATCAGGCAGCGCGCCGCGGTGACCACGGGGTCATTTTCCCAGAGCACCTGCGCGGCGGCCCCAGGGGCCCCGGGCAACCTGAGGCCGCTTGGCTGCTGAGCCGCTTCCGCCACGGCCCGCCGCCGCCGCCGCCGCCCGCCTCCGAGGCGACTCGAGGAACCTCCGGGCTGGGGACCAGCGGGTGCGGGTGTGGGCGCGGGCTCGGGAGGCCCTTGAGTGTAGGCCTTGTGCCTGGCCTCGCTCAGACGAACGCTCCTCCCTCCCCAGGAAGCAGTGAAGCGCCGCCAGCCCCGCCGGGCGCCGCCACCCGCCTCCGCCGCCCGCCCATGTTCTCTCAAGGCCTTCGCCTGGAGGAAGGGTGCAGCCAGCGAGGCGGCCCTGTGAGAGCGGCCGGCCGCTGACAGCTCCCCGCGCCCGGGGCGCCCACCCCTCGCCGCCAAGTGGCTCCGCCCCTGGGCGCCCTCGGCCCCGCCCGTGCCCCACGCACATGGCCTACGCCGGAAGGGCGCGCCTGCAATTGTCAGGTTTTTCTGTTTGCGCAAGGTTTTTGAGACAGTATGTCTGTGACATTCAATCATCTTGTATTGCTGATTCAGCCCTTTCTTTTGATGAGTAGTATTTCTTTGTATGAATAAACCACAGATTTTTTAATAGGTCTGTTTTTAGTTTGCCTGCTATGAATAAAGTCTCTGAGAATGTTTGTGTATAGGTCTTTTTTTTTTGTAAGCACAAGCACCCATTTCCATTTGAGGAAAAGCCTACAAGTGGAATTGCTGGCCAGAAGCTCAGTATGTTTTTAAGGTTCTCCAAACTGGCAGATCGTTTTCCCAAAATGGCATACCATTTTACATGCCCACGAGTTTGATCCAAGTTGAGGTCTGGCAGTGTCATTTTTTTTTTATTTTCATCATTCTAACGTAATTGTGATGTCACAATGTGATTTCAATTTGCTTTTACTTGATGACTAATGTTGCTGAATGTTTTTCCATGGACTCATTGGTCAGTTGTACCTCTTCTTATATGAAACGTCTCTTCGCTTTTCTGCATTTCTTAATTCAATTTACAATGTTTTCCTATTTTGGTATCATTCATCTGCAGTTACATGAAGGATATTATGTTTACTAGGCTGGCCCGTTCACCAAGATCTCCCCACATTCCCCTTCACAGCCACTGTCCATCAGCATAGTAAGATGCTGTAAAATCACTCTTTGTCTTCTCTTTGATGTACAGCCCTCTCTGTGACCGCCCTCCCTCATTGTACATGCTAATCGTAATGCACGCTTTCTTTCCCTCTCCCCTTATCCCTTCCAGTCCCAACAATCCACTCCAGTCCCTTTCCCTTTGGTAACGGTAGGTCCATTCTTGGCTTCGATGAATCTGGTGCTGTTCTGCTTACTCATTTTCTCTTGGTTCTCCCTCTGAGAGGATAGTGAAATCATTTGATACTTGTCTTTCTGCTCCTGGGTTAGTTCACTGCGCTTATTACCCTGTAGCTCCATCCCTGTTGTTGTAAATAGTAGGATGTTTTCGCTTGTTTTGGCTGAATAATATTGCACTGGTCATCCTCTGATAGACACTTAGCTTGGCTCTTGTAAATAGTGTCAAACATATGCGTGCACATGTCTTTTCTAAACTGGGCTGCTGCATTTCATTATTCATATTTTACGTATGTATGTATGTATGTATGTATGTATGTATTCATTTACATACTTCCTTAATTGTTATCTATTCATTTATCCTTACTCTACAACCACATGAGTAACATTATGTTTACTACACTCCCCCCATCAGCAAGTTTCCAAAGGTAAGGGACTAGGAAGGCTGGTTGGGAAGGGATGGAGAAGGGTGTACAGGGGGCATTACCTTTAGCTGATATAATGTATGGGGAGGTCCCACGGGGAAGACAGTATAGTACAGAGAGTTCAAGTAGTGATTCTATAGCATCCTGCTACGCTGATGGACAGTGACTGTACCGGGGTATGTGGAGTGGACATGGTCTGGGGCGTGTTGTCACTCTAATGTAGCTCACATAGTTGTAGATTGCTTATCATGAATAGTGTGTGGTAAACGTACGGGTGCACATGTCTTTTTACAGCTGGGCTGGTGCTTTCTTTCTTCCTTACTTTCTTTCATTTTTTAGTTTTTTGTTTATTTATGAATATATATTTTTTAATCATTTTTAATCGTTTTTAAGTTATCTATTTAATATTTCTGTGTGAATGTATGTATTTATTTACTTACTCTTTCATTCATTCATTCATTATCTATCTGTCTTTCGTTCTATGTAACTTTCTTTTTGTCTTCCATTATATGTACGTATTTATATACTTATTTATTCATGCATGCATTCATTCATTTATCTGTCTTTCCATCTGTCTGCCTGTCTTTCTGTCTATCTTTCTGTCATTAATAGAGAATTATGTGGGTCACATTATGTTTACTAGCCTCCACCATTAGGAGGATGCGTGCACACACTCCATTCTATCATTTATTTATTTACTTACTTGTCCTTAATCTCCAATTACATGGGTAACATTATGTTTACTAGACTCCCCCCATCACCAGTTTTGCAAAGGTAAGCGTCTAGGAAGGCTGGTTAGGAAGGGAAGGGGCAGGGTGTAAAAAGGGCATTAAGATTAGCTCCCATAGTGTGGGAGGGTTTCCACGTGGAAGTCAGTGTAGTGCAGAGAAGTCAAGTAGTGGTTCTATAGAATCGTACTATGCTGATGGATAGTGACTCTAATAGGGTATGTGGTACGGAGGGAACTTGATGATCTGGGGAGCCTACTAACTTTAATATTGCTCTTACACTTGCTGATAATTGATAGTGAAAAAAACCCGGGTATTCCTGACTAGATAATGATGAATCCCAGGAAAAAAAAAAAAGGGAGGCGTGGGTTGCAGCCGCTTGGGCTCCCGGCGGGCATCCCGCAGGTCCCTGCAAGCTGCTGAGCTCTCTCGGTTGGTCCACAGGGGTTCCCTGGCCTTCCCCATCAGGCAGGGCGCCACGGTGACCCCGGGGTCATTTTCCCAGGGCACCTGCGCGGCGGCCCCGCGGGCCCCGGGCAACCTGAGGCCGCTTGGCTGCTGAGCCGCTTCCGCCAGGGCCCGCCGCCGCCGCCGCCGCCCGCCTCCGAGGCGAACTCGAGGAACCTCCGGGCTGGGGACCAGCGGGTGCGGGTGTGGGCGCGAGCTCGGGAGGCACTCGAGTGTAGTCCTCGTGCCTGGCCTCGCTCAGACGAACGCTCCTCCCTCCCCAGGAAGCAGTGAAGCGCCGCCGCCGCGGCCAGCGCTGCCGCCGCCGCCGCCGCCGCCGCCCATGTAACCTGAAGGTCTTCGCCTGGAGGAAGGGTGCAGCCAGCGAGGCGGCCCTGTGACAGCGGCCGCTGACAGCTCCCCGCGCCCGGCGCGCCCACTCCTCGCCGCCAAATGGCTCCGCCCCTGGGCGCCCTCGGCCCCGCCCGTGCCCCACGCACCTGGCCTACGCCGGAAGGGCGCGCCTGCAATTGTCAGGTTTTTTTTGTTTGCGTAAGGTTTTTGAGTCAGTATGTCTGTGACATTCAATCATCTTGTAATGCTGATTCAGCTCTTTCTTTTGATGAGTAGTATTTCTTTGTATGAATAAACCACAGATTTTTTAAAAGGTCTGTTTTTAGTTTTGCCTGCTATGAATAAAGTCTCTGAGAATATTTGTGTATAGGTCTTTTTTTTTTGTAAGCCTAAGCACCCATTTCCACTTGAGGAAAAGCCTACACGTGGAATTGCTGGGCCATAAGCTCAGTATGTTTTTAAGGTTCTCCAAACTGGCAGATCGTTTTCCCAAAATGGCATACCATTTTACATGCCCACGAGTTTGATCCAAGTTGAGGTCTGGCAGTGTCAGTTTTTTTTTTTATTTTCATCATTCTAACGTAATTGTGATGTCACAATGTGATTTCAATTTGCTTCTATTTGATGACTAACGTTGCTGAATGTTTTTCCATGGACTCATTGGCCATTTGTACCTCTTCTTTTATGAAACATCTCTTCGCTTTTCTGCATTTCTTAATTCAATTTACAATGTTTTCCTATTATGGTATCATTCATCTGCAGTTACGTGAAGGATATTATGTTTACTAGGCTCGCCCTTTCACCAAGATCTCCCCACATTCCCCTTCACAGCCACTGTCCATCAGCATAGTAAGATGCTGTAAAATCACTCTTTGTCTTCTCTGTGATGTACAGCCCTCTCTGTGACCCCCCTCCCACATTGTACATGCTAATCGTAATGCACGCTTTCTTTCCCTCTCCCCTTATCCCTCCCAGTCCCAACTATCCACACCAGTCCCTTTCCATTTGGTAACTGTTCGTCCATTCTTGGCTTCGATATATCTGGTGCTGTTCTGCTCACTCATTTTCTCTTGGTTCTCCCTCTGAGAGGATAGTGAAATCATTTGATACTTGTCTTTCTGCGCCTGGTTAGTTCACTACGCATATTACCCTGTAGCTCCATCCCTGTTGTTGTAAATGGTAGGATGTTTTCTCTTGTTTTGGCTGAATAATATTGCACTGGTCATCCTCTGATGGACACTTAGCTTGGCTCTTGTAAATAGTGTCAAACATATGGGTGCACATGTCTTTTCTAAACTGGGCTGCTGCATTTCATTATTCATATTTTACGTATGTATGTATGTACATATGTATGTATGTATTCATTTACATACTTCCTTAATTGTTATCTATTCATTTATCCTTACTCTACAACCACATGAGTAACATTATGTTTACTACACTCCCCCCATCACCAAGTTACCAAAGGTAAGGGACTAGGAAGGCTGGTTGGGAAGGGACGGAGAAGGGTGTACAGGGGTCATTACCATGAGCTGATATAATGTATGGGGAGGTCCCACGCGGAAGACAGTATAGTACAGAGAGTTCAAGTAGTGATTCTATAGCATCCTGCTACGCTGATGGACACTGACTGTACCGGGGTATGTGGAGTGGACATGGTCTGGGGCGTGTAGTCACTCTAATGTAGCTCACATAGTTGTAGATTGCTTATCATGAATAGTGCTGGGGTAAATGTATGGGTGCACGTGTCTTTTTACAGCTGGGCTGGTGCTTTCTTTCTTCCTTACTTTCTTTCATTTTTTAGTTTTTTGTTTGTTTATTTATCAATATATTTATTTATTTATTCATTTTTAATCGTTTTTAAGTTATTTATTTAATATTTCTGTGTGAATGCATGTATTTATTTACTTATTGATTCATTCATTCATTATCTATCTGTCTTTCGTTCTATGTGACTTCCTTTTTGTCTTCCATTATATGTACGTATTTATATACTTATCTATTCATGCATGCATTCATTCATTTATCTGTGTCTCCATCTATCTGCCTGTCTTTCTGTCTATCTTTCTGGCATTAATATAGAATTATATGAGTACCATTATGTTTACTAGCCTCCTCCATTAGGAGGATGCCTGCACACACACCATTCTATCATTTATTTATTTACTTACTTGTCCTTAATCTCCAATTACATGAGTAACATTATGTTTCCTAGACTGCCCCCATCACCAGTTTTGCAAAGGTTAGCTTCTAGGAAGGCTGGTTGGGAAGGGAAGGCGCAAGGTGGAAAAGGGGCATTAAGATTAGCTCCCATAGTGTGGGAGGGTTTCCACGTGGAAGTCAGTGTAGTGCAGAGAATTTAGGTAGTGAATCTATAGAATCGTACTATGCTGATGGATAGTGACTCTAATAGGGTATGTGGTACGGAGGGAACTTGATGATCTGGGGAGCCTACTAAGTATAATATTGCTCTTACACTTGTTGATGATTGATAGTGAAAAAAACCCTGCGTATTCCTTACTAGATAATGGTGAAACCCTGGAAAAAAAAAAAGGGAGGCGTGGGTTGCAGCCGCTTGGGCTCCCGGCGGGCATCCCGCAGGTCCCTGCAAGCTGCTGAGCTCTCTCGGTTGGTCCGCAGGGGTTCCCCGGCCTTCCCCATCAGGCAGCGCGCCGCGGTGACCACGGGGTCATTTTCCCAGGGCACCTGCGCGGCGGCCCCAGGGGCCCCGGGCAACCTGAGGCCGCTTGGCTGCTGAGCCGCTTCCGCCACGGCCCGCCGCCGCCGCCGCCGCCCGCCTCCGAGGCGAACTCGAGGAACCTCCGGGCTGGGGACCAGCGGGTGCGGGTGTGGGCGACGGGCTCGGGAGGCACTCGAGTGTAGGCCTTGTGCCTGGCCTCGCTCAGACGAACGCTCCTCCCTCCCCAGGAAGCAGTGAAGCGCCGCCAGCCCCGCAGGCGCCGCCACCGCCTCCGCCGCCGCCCATGTTCCCTGAAAGCCTTCGCCTGGAGGAAGGATGCAGCCAGCGAGGCGGCCCTGTGAGAGAGCGGCCGCTGACAGCTCCCCCGCGCCCAGGGCGCGCCCACCCCCTCGCCGCCAAGTGGCTCCGCCCCTGGGCGCCCCTCGGCCCCCGCCCGTGCCCCACGCCCGTGCCCTACGCCGGACGGGGGCGCGCCTGCAATTGTCGAGGTTTTTTTGTTTGTGCAAGGTTTTTGAGACAGTATGTCTGTGACATTCAATCATCTTGTATTGCTGATTCAGCCCTTTCTTTTGATGAGTAGTATTTCTTTGTATGAATAAACCACAGATTTTTTAATAGGTCTGTTTTTAGTTTTGCCTGCTATGAATAAAGTCTCTGAGAATGTTTGTGTGTATAGGTCTTTTTTTTTTTGTAAGCATAAGCACCCATTTCCATTTGAGGAAAAAGCCTACAAGTGGAATTGCTGGGCCAGAAGCTCAGTATGTTTTTAAGGTTCTCCAAACTGGCAGATCGTTTTCCCAAAATGGCATACCATTTTACATGCCCACGAGTTTGATCCAAGTTGAGGTCTGGCAGTGTCATTTTTTCTTTTATTTTCATCATTCTAACGTAATTGTGATGTCACAATGTGATTTCGATTTGCTTTTACTTGATGACTAATGTTTGCTGAATGTTTTTCCATGGACTCATTGGCCAGTTGTACCTCTTCTTTTATGAAACGTCTCTTCGCTTTTCTGACATTTCTTAATTCAATTTACAATGTTTTCCTATTTTAGGTATCATTCATCTGCAGTTACATGAAGGATATTATGTTTACTAGGCTGGCCCGTTCACCAAGATCTGTCCCCCACATTCCCCTTCACAGCCACTGTCCATCAGCATAGTAAGATGCTGTAAAAATCACTCTTTGTCTTCTCTCTTGATGTACAGCCCCTCTGTGTGACCGCGCCTCCCCTCATTGTACATGCTAATCGTAATGCACGCTTTCTTTCCCTCATCCCCTTATCCCTTCACAGTCCCAACGATCCACTCCAGTCCCTTTCCCTTTGGTAACTGTAGGTCCATTCTTGGCTTCGATGAATCTGGTGGTGTTCTGCTCACTCATTTTCTCTTGGTTCTCCCTCTGAGAGGATAGTGAAATCATTTGATACTTGTCTTTCTGCTCCTGGGTTAGTTCACTCCGCTTATTACCCTGTAGCTCCATCCCTGTTGTTGTAAAGAGTAGGATGTTTTCTCTTGTTTTGGCTGAATAATATTGCACTGGTCATCCTCTGATAGACACTTAGCTTGGCTCTTGTAACTAGTGTCAAACATATGGGTGCACATGTCTTTTCTAAACTGGGCTGCTGCATTTCATTATTCATATTTTACGTATGTATGTATGTATGTATGTATGTATTCATTTACATACTTCCTTAATTGTTATCTATTCATTTACCCTTACTCTACAACCACATGAGTAACATTATGTTTACTACACTGCCCCCATCAGCAAGTTACCAAAAGGTAAGGGACTAGGAAGGCTGGTTGGGAAGGGACGGGGAAGGGTGTACAGGGGGCATTACCTTTAGCTGATATAATGTATGGGGAGGGTCCCACGGGAGGAAGACAGTATAGTACAGAGAGTTCAAGTAGTGATTCTATAGCATCCTGCTACGCTGATGGACAGTGACTGTACCGGGGTATGTGGAGTGGACATGGTCTGGGGGCGTGTTGTCACTCTAATGTAGCTCACATAGTTGTAGATTGCTTATCATGAATAGCGTGTGGTAAACGTACGGGTGCACGTGGTCTTTTTACAGCTGGGCTGGTGCTTTCTTTCTTGCCCTACTTTCTTTCATTTTTTAGTTTTTTTGTTTTATTTATGAATATATATTTTTTAAATCATTTTTAATCGTTTTTAAGTTATCTATTTAATCATTTCTGTGTGAAAGTATGTATTTATTTACTTACTGTTTCATTCATTCATTCATTATCTATCTATCTGTCTTTCGTTCTATGTAACTTTCTTTTTGTCTTCCATTATATGTAAGTATTTATATACTTATTTATTCATGCATGCATTCATTCATTTATCTGTCTTTCCATCTATCTGCCTGTCTTTCTGTCTATCTTTCTGTCATTAATAGAGAATTATATGGGTCACATTATGTTTACTAGCCTCCACCATTAGGAGGATGCATTGCACACACTCCATTCTATCATTTATTTATTTACTTACTTGTCCTTAATCTCCAATTACATGGGTAACATTATGTTTACTAGACTCCCCCCCATCACCAGTTTTGCAAAGGTTAGCTTCTAGGAAGGCTGGTTGGGAAGGGAAGGAAGGCGCAAGGTGGGAAAAGGGGCATTAAGATTAGCTCCCATAGTGTGGGGAGGGTTTCCACGTGGAAGTCAGTGTAGTGCAGAGAATTTAGGTAGTGAATCTATAGAATCGTACTAATCTGATGGATACTGACTCTAATAGGGTATGTGGTACGGAGGGAACTTGATGATCTGGGGAGCCTAATAAGTATAATATTGCTCTTACACTTGTTGATGATTGATAGTGAAAAAAAACCCTGCGTATTCCTTACTAGATAATGGTGAAACCCTGGAAAAAAAAAAAAGGGAGGCGTGGGTTGCAGCCGCTTGGGCTCCCGGCGGGCATCCCGCAGGTTCCCTGCAAGCTGCTGAGCTCTCTCGGTCTGGTCCGCAGGGGTTTCCCCCGGCCCTTCCCCATCAGGCAAGCGCGCCGCGGTGACCACGGGGTCATTTTCCCCAGGGCACCTGCGCGGCGGCCCTCAGGGGCCAGACGGGCAACCTGAGGCCCGCTTGGCTGCTGAGACCGCTTCTCCGCCACGGCCCCGCCGCCGCTCGCCGCCTGCCAGCCCGCCTCCGAGGGCGAACTCGAGGAACCTCTGGGGCTGGGGACCAGCGGTGGTGCGGGTGTGGGCGCGACTGGGACTCGGGAGGCACTCGAGTGTAGGCCCTTGTGCCTGGCCTCGCTCAGACGAACGCTCCTCCCTCCCCAGGAAGCAGTGAAGCGCCGCCAGCCCCGCCGGGCGCCGCCACCTCGCCTCCGCCCGCCGGCCCATGTTCCCTGAAGGCCTTCGCCTGGATGGAAGGGTGCAGCCAGCGAGGCGGCCCTGTGAGAGCGGCCGCTGACAGCTCCCCGCGCCCCCGGCGCGCCCACCCCTCGCCGCCAAGTGGACTCCGCCCCTGGGCGCCCTCGGCCCCGCCCGTGCCCCACGCCCCGTGCCCCTACGCCCGGACGGGCGCGCCTGCCAATTGTCAGGTTTTTTTCTTGTTCTGCGCAAGGGTTTTTGAGACAGTATGTCTGTGACATTCAATCATCTTGTATTGCTGATTCAGCCCTTCTCTTTTGATGAGTAGTATTTCTTTGTATGAATTAAACCACAGATTTTTTAATAGGTCTGTTTTTAGTTTTGCCTGCTGATTGAATAAAGTCTCTGAGAATGTTTGTGTATAGGTCTTTTTTTTTTGTAAGCATAAGCACCCATTTCCATTTGAGGAAAAGCCTACACGTGCAATTGCTGGGCCAGAAGCTCAGTATGTTTTTAAGGTTCTCCAAACTGGCAGATCGTTTTCTCCCAAAATGGCATACCATTTTACATGCCCCACGAGTTTGATCCAAGTTGAGGTCTGCAGTGTCAGTTTTTTTTTTTTATTTTCATCATTCTAACGTAATTGTGATGTCACAATGTGATTTCAATTTGCTATCTATTTGATGACTAACGTTGCTGAATGTTTTTCCATGGACTCATTGGCCATTTGTACCTCTTCTTTTATGAAACATCTCTTCGCTTTTTCTGCATTTCTTAATTCAATTTACAATGTTTTCCTATTATGGTATCATTCATCTGCAGTTACGTGAAGGATATTATGTTTACTAGGCTTGCCCTTTCACCAAGATCTCCCCACATTCCCCTTCCACAGCCACTGTCCATCAGCATAGTAAGATGCTGTAAAATCACTCTTTGTCTTCTCTGTGATGTACAGCCCTCTCTGTGACCCCCCCTCCCACATTGTATATGCTAATCGTAATGCACGCTTTCTTTCCCTCTCCCCTTATCCCTCCCCAGTCCCAACTATCCACACCAGTCCCTTTTCCATTTGGTAACTGTTCGTCCATTCTTGGCTTCGATATATCTGGTGCTGTTCTGCTCACTCATTTTCTCTTGGTTCTCCTCCTGAGAGGATAGTGAAATCATTTGATACTTGTCTTTCTGCGGCCCTGGTTAGTCTCACTACGCATATTACCCTGTAGCTCCATCCTAGTTGTTGTAAATGGTAGGATGTTTACTCTTGTTTTGGCTGAATAATATTGCACTGGTCATCCTCTAATGGACACTATAGCTTGGCTCTCTGTAAATAGTGTCAAACATATGGGTGCACATGTCTTTTCTAAACTGGGCTGCTGCATTTCATTATTCATATTTTACGTATGTATGTATGTACATATGTATGTATGTATTCATTTACATACTTCCTTAATTGTTATCTATTCATTTATCCCTTACTCTACAACCACATGAGTAACATTATGTTTTACTACACTCCCCCCATCACCAAGTTACCAAAGAGGTAATGGGACTAGGAAGGCTGGTTGGGAAGGGACGGAGAAGGGTGTACAGGGGTCATTACCATGAGCTGATATAATGTATGGGGAGGTCCCACGCGGAAGACAGTATAGTACAGAGAGTTCAAGTAGTGATTCTATAGCATCCTGCTACGCTGATGGACAGTGACTGTACCGGGGTATGTGGAGGAGTGGACATGGTCTGGGGCGTGTAGTCACTCTAATGTAGCTCACATAGTTGTAGATTGCTTATCATGAATAGTGCTGTGGTAAATGTATGCGGTGCACGTGTCTTTTTACAGCTGGGCTGGTGCTTTCTTTCTTCCTTACTTTCTTTCATTTTTTAGTTTTTTTGTTTGTTTATTTATCATATATATTTATTTATTTATTCATTTTTAATCGTTTTTAAGTTATTTATTTAATATTTCTGTGTGAATGCATGTATTTATTTACTTATTGATTCATTCATTCATTATCTATCTGTCTTTCGTTCTATGTGACTTCCTTTTTGTCTTCCATTATATGTACGTATTTATATACTTATCTATTCATGCATGCATTCATTCATTTATCTGTGTCTCCATCTATCTGCCTGTCTTTCTGTCTATCTTTCTGGCATTAATATAGAATTATATGAGTACCATTATGTTTACTAGCCTCCTCCATTAGGAGGATGCCTGCACACACACCATTCTATCATTTATTTATTTACTTACTTGTCCTTAATCTCCAATTACATGAGTAACATTATGTTTCCTAGACTGCCCCCATCACCAGTTTTGCAAAGGTTAGCTTCTAGGAAGGCTGGTTGGGAAGGGAAGGCGCAAGGTGGAAAAGGGGCATTAAGATTAGCTCCCATAGTGTGGGAGGGTTTCCACGTGGAAGTCAGTGTAGTGCAGAGAATTTAGGTAGTGAATCTATAGAATCGTACTATGCTGATGGATAGTGACTCTAATAGGGTATGTGGTACGGAGGGAACTTGATGATCTGGGGAGCCTACTAAGTATAATATTGCTCTTACACTTGTTGATGATTGATAGTGAAAAAAAACCCTGCGTATTCCTTACTAGATAATGGTGAAACCCTGGAAAAAAAAAAAAGGGAGGCGTGGGTTGCAGCCGCTTGGGCTCCCGGCGGGCATCCCGCAGGTCCCTGCAAGCTGCTGAGCTCTCTCGGTTGGTCCGCAGGGGTTCCCCCGGCCTCTTCCCCATCAGGCAGCGCGCCGCCGGTGACCACGGGGTCATTTTCCCAGGGCACCTGCGCGGCCGGCCCCAGGGGCCCCCGGGCAACCCTGAGGGCCGCTTGGCTGCTGAGCCGCTTCCCGCCACGGCCCGCCGCCGCCGCCGCCGCACGCCCGCCCTCCGAGGCGAACTCGAGGAACCTCCGGGCTGGGGACCCAGCGGGTGCGGGGTGTGTGGGCGACGGGCTTCGGGAGGCACTCGAGTGTAGGCCTTGTGCCTGGCCTCGCTCAGACGAACGACGCTCCTCCCTCCCCCAGGAAGCAGTGAAGCGCCGCCAGCCCCCGCCGGCGCCGCCACCGCCACCGCCTCCGCCGTCGCCCATGTTCCCTGAAGGCCTTCGCCTGGAGGAAGGGTGCAGCCAGCGAGGGCGGCCCTGTGAGAGCGGCCGCTGACAGCTCCCCGCGCCCGGCGCGCCCCACCCCTCGCCGCCAAGTGGCTCCGCCCCTGGGGCGCCCTCGGCCCAGCCCGTGCCCCACGCCCGTGCCCTACGCCGGACGGGGCGCGCCTGCAATTGTCAGGTTTTTTTGGTTTGCGCAAGGTTTTTGAGACAGTATGTCTGTGACATTCAATCATCTTGTATTGCTGATTCAGCCCTTTCTTTTGATGAGTAGTATTTCTTTGTATGAATAAACCACAGATGTTTTAATAGGTCTGTTTTTAGTTTTGCCTGCTATGAATAAAGTCTCTGAGAATGTTTGTGTATAGGTCTTTTTTTTTTGTAAGCATAAGCACCCATTTCCATTTGAGGAAAAGCCTACAAGTGGAATTGCTGGGCCAGAAGCTCAGTATGTTTTTTAAGGTTCTCCAAGACTGGCAGATCGTTTTCCCCAAAATGGCATACCATTTTACATGCCCACGAGTTTGATCCAAGTTGAGGTCTGGGCAGTGTCATTTTTTCTTTTATTTTCATCATTCTAACGTAATTGTGATGTCACAATGTGATTTCGATTTGCTTTTTACTTGATGACTAATGTTGGCTGAATGTTTTTCCATGGACTCATTGGCCAGTTGTACCTCTTCTTTTATGAAACGTCTCTTCGCTTTTCTGCATTTCTTAATTCAATTTACAATGTTTTTCCTATTTTGGTATCATTCATCTGCAGTTACATGAAGGATATTATGTTTACTAGGCTCGCCCTTTCACCAAGATCTCCCCACATTCCCCTTCACAGCCACTGTCCATCAGCATAGTAAGATGCTGTAAAATCACTCTTTGTCTTCTCTGTGATGTACAGCCCTCTCTGTGACCCCCCTCCCACATTGTACATGCTAATCGTAATGCACGCTTTCTTTCCCTCTCCCCTTATCCCTCCCAGTCCCAACTATCCACACCAGTCCCTTTCCATTTGTTAACTGTTCGTCCATTCTTGGCTTCGATATATCTGGTGCTGTTCTGCTCACTCATTTTCTCTTGGTTTCCCCTCTGAGAGGATAGTGAAATCATTTGATACTTGTCTTTCTGCGCCTGGTTAGTTCACTACGCATATTACCCTGTAGCTCCATCCCTGTTGTTGTAAATAGTAGGATGTTTTCTCTTGTTTTGGCTGAATAATATTGCACTGGTCATCCTCTGATAGACACTTAGCTTGGCTCTTGTAAATAGTGTCAAACATATGGGTGCACATGTCTTTTCTAAACTGGGCTGCTGCATTTCATTATTCATATTTTACGTACTCGTATGATATGTATGTATGTATGTATGTATTCATTTACATACTTCCTTAATTGTTATCTATTCATTTATCCTTACTCTACAACCACATGAGTAACATTATGTTTACTACACTCCCCCCATCAGCAAGTTTCCAAAGGTAAGGGACTAGGAAGGCTGGTTGGGAAGGGACGGAGAAGGGTGTACAGGGGGCATTACCCTTTAGCTGATATAATGTATGGAGGAGGTCCCACGGGGAAGACAGTATAGTACAGAGAGTTCAAGTAGTGATTCTATAGCATCCTGCTACGCTGATGGACAGTGACTGTACCGGGGTATGTGGAGTGGACATGGTCTGGGGCGTGTTGTCACTCTAATGTAGCTCACATAGTTGTAGATTGCTTATCATGAATAGTGTGTGGTAAACGTACGGAGTGCACGTGTTCTTTTTACAGCTGGGCTGGTGCTTTCTTTCTTCCTTACTTTCTTTCATTTTTTTAGTTTTTCGTTCTATTTATGAATATATATTTTTGTTAATCATTTTTAATCGTTTTTAAGTTATCTATTTAATATTTCTGTGTGAATGTATGTATTTATTTACTTACTCTTTCATTCATTCATTCATTATCTATCTATCTGTCTTTCGTTCTATGTAACTTTCTTTTTGTCTTCCATTATATGGTACGTATTTATATATACTTATTTTATTCATGCATGCATTCATTCATTTATCTGTCTTTCCATCTATCTGCCTGTCTTTCTGTCTATCTTTCTGTCATTAATAGAGAATTATATGGGTCACATTATGTTTACTAGCCTCCACCATTAGGAGGATGCGTGCACCACACTCCATTCTATCATTTATTTATTTACTTACTTGTCCTTAATCTCCAATTACATGGGTAACATTATGTTTACTAGACTCCCCCCATCACCCAGTTTTGCAAAGGTAAGCGTCTAGGAAGGCTGGTTAGGAAGGGAAGGGGCAGGGTGTAAAAAGGGGCATTAAGATTAGCTCCCATAGTGTGAGGAGGGTTTCCACGTGGAAGTCAGTGTAGTGCAGAGAAGTCAAGTAGTGATTCTATAGAATCGTACTATGCTGATGGATAGTGACTCTAATAGGGTAGGTGGGACGAGAGGGAACTTGATGATCTGGGGAGCCTACTAACTTTAATATTGCTCTTACACTTGTTGATAATTGATAGTGAAAAAAAACCCGGGTATTCCTGACTAGATAATGATGAAACCCAGGAAAAAAAAAAAAAGGGAGGGCGTGGGTTGCAGCCGCTTGGGCTCCCGGCGGGCATCCCGCAGGTCCCTGCAAGCTGCTGAGCTCTCTCGGGTTGGTCCGCAGGGGTTCCCTGGCCTTCCCCCATCAGGCAGCGCGCCGCGGTGACCCCCGGGGTCATTTTCCCAGGGCACCTGCGCTGCGGCCCCGCGGGCCCCGTGCAACCTGAGGCCGCTTGGCTGCTGAGCCCGCTTCCCGCCACGGCCCCGCCGCCCAGCCGAACGCCGCGCGCTCCTCCGAGGCCGAACTCGAGGAAACCTCCGGGCTGGGGACCAGCGGGGTGCGGGTGTGGGGCGCGGGCTCGGGAGGCACTCGAGTGTAGTCCTCGTGCCTGGCCTCGCTCAGACGAACGCTCCTCCCTCCCCAGGAAGCAGTGAAGCGCCGCCCGCCCGCAGCCAGCGCTGCCGCCGCCGCCGCGCATCGTCCGCCCATGTACCACTGAAGGCCTTCGCCTGGAGGAAGGGTGCAGCCAGCGAGGCGGCCCTGTGACAAGCGGCCGCTGACAGCTCCCCGCGCCCCGGCCGCGCCCACACCCCTCGCCGCCAAATGGCTCCGCCCCTGGGCGCCCCTCGGCCCCGCCCGTGCCCCCACGCTCCTGGCCTACGCCGAATAGGCGCGCCTGCAATTTTCAGGTTTTTTTTGTTTGCGTTAAGGTGTTTTGAGTCAGTATGTCTGTGACATTCAATCATCTTGTAATGCTGATTCAGCTCTTTCTTTTGATGAGTAGTATTTCTTTGTATGAATAAACCACAGATTTGTTTAAAACGTCTGTTTTTAGTTTTGCCTGCTATGAATAAAGTCTCTGAGAATGTTTGTGTATAGGTCTTTTTTTTTTTGTAAGCCTAAGCACCCATTTCCATTTGAGGAAAAGCCTACACGTGGAATTGCTGGGCCATAAGCTCAGTATGTTTTTAAGGTTCTCCAAACTGGCAGATCGTTTTCCCAAAATGGCATACCATTTTACATGCCCACGAGTTTGATCCAAGTTGAGGTCTGGCAGTGTCAGTTTTTTTTTTTATTTTCATCATTCTAACGTAATTGTGATGTCACAATGTGATTTCAATTTGCTTCTATTTGATGACTAACGTTGCTGAATGTTTTTCCATGGACTCATTGGCCATTTGTACCTCTTCTTTTATGAAACATCTCTTTCGCTCTTTTCTGCATTTCTTTAATTCAATTTACAATGTTTTCCTATTATGGTATCATTCATCTGCAGTTACATGAAGGATATTATGTTTACGAGGCTCGCCCTTTCACCAAGATCTCCCCACATTCCCCGTCACAGCCACTGTCCATCAGCATAGTAAGATGCCTGTAAAATCACTCTTTGTCTTCTCTGTGATGTACAGCCCTCTCTGTGACCCCCCTCCGCGACATTGTACATGCTAATCGTAATGCACGCTTTCTTTCCCTCTCCCCTCTATCCCTCCCAGTCCCAATTATCCACACCAGTCCCTTTCCATTTGGTAACTGTTCGTCCATTCTTGGCTTCGATATATCTGGTGCTGTTCTGCTCACTCATTTTCTCTTGGTTCTCCCTCTGAGAGGATAGTGAAATCATTTTGACTACTTGTCTTTCTGCCGCCTGGTTAGTTCACTACGCATATTAACCCTGTAGCTCCATCCCTGTTGTTGTAAATGGTAGGATGTTTTCTCTTGTTTTGGCTGAATAATATTGCACTGGTCATCCTCTGATGGACACTTAGCTTGGCTCTTGTAAATAGTGTCAAACATATGGGTGCACATGTCTTTTCTAAACGTGGGCTGCTGCATTTCATTATTCATATTTTACGTATGTATGTATGTACATATGTATGTATGTATTCATTTACATACTTCCTTAATTGTTATCTATTCATTTATCCTTACTCTACAACCACATGAGTAACATTATGTTTACTACACTCCCCCCATCACCAAGTTACCAAAGGTAAGGGACTAGGAAGGCTGGTTGGGAAGGGACGGAGAAGGGTGTACAGGGAGTCATTACCATGAGCTGATATAATGTATGGGGAAGGTCCCACGCGGAAAGACAGTAGAGGTACAGAGTCAGAGTCAAGTAGTGATTCTAGTAGCATCCTGCTACGCTGATGCGACAGTGACTGTACCGGGGTATGTGGAGTGGACCATGGTCTGGGGCATGTAGTCACTCTAATGTAGCTCACATAGTTGTAGATTGCTTATCATGAATAGTGGTGTGGTAAACGTTACGGGTGCACGTGTCTTTTTACAGCTGGGCTGGTGCTTTCTTTCTTCCCTTACTTTCTTTCATTTTTTAGTTTTTCGTTTATTTATGAATATATATCTTTTTTAATCATTTTTAATCGTTTTTTAAGTTATCTATTTAATATTTCTGTGTGAATGTATGTATTTATTTACTTACTCTTTCATTCATTCATTCATTATCTATCTATCTGTCTATCGTTCTATGTAACTTTCTTCTTTGGTCTTCCATTATATGTACGTATTTATATACTTATTTATTCATGCATGCATTCATATTCATTTTATCTGTCTTTCCATCTATCTGCCTGTCTTTCTGTCTATCTTTCTGTCATTAATAGAGAATTATATGGGTCACATTATGTTTACTAGCCTCCACCATTAGGGAGGATGCGTGCACACACACTCCATTCTATCATTTATTTATTTACTTACTTGTCCTTAGTCTCCAATTACATGGTAAACATTATGTTTACTAGACTCCCCCCATCACCAGTTTTGCAAAGGTAAGCGTCTAGGAAGGCTGGTTAGGAAGGGAAGGGGCAGGGTGTAAAAAGGGGCATTAAGATTAGCTCCCATAGTGTGGGAGGGTTTCCACGTGGAAGTCAGTGTAGTGCAGAGAAGTCAAGTAGTGATTCTATAGAATCGTACTATGCTGATGGATAGAGACTCTAATAGGGTATTGTGGGACGGAGGGAACTTGATAGATCTGGGGAGCCTACATAACTTTAATATTGCTCTTACACTTGTTGATAATTGATAGTGAAAAAAAACCCGGGTATTCCTGACTAGATAATGATGAAACCCAGGAAAAAAAAAAAAAGGGAGGCGGTGGGTTTGCAGCCGCTTGGGCTCCCGGCGGGCAGTCCCGCAGGTCCCTGCAAGCTAGCTGAGACTCTCTCGGATAGGTCCGCAGGAGGTTCCCTGGCCTTCCCCATCAGGCAGCGCGCCGCGGTGACCCCGGGGTCAGTTTTCCCAGGGCACCTGCGCTGCGGCCCCCGCGGGCCCCAGGGCAACCTGAGGCCGCTTGGCTGCTTGAGCCGCTTCCGCCACGGCCCGCCGCCGCCTGCCGCCGCCGCCCGCCTACGAGGCGAACTCGAGGAACCTCCTTGCTGGGGACCAGCGGGTGGCGGGTGTGGGCGAGCGGGCTCGGGGAGGCACTCGAGTAGTAGGGCCTTGTGCCTGGCCTCGCTCAGACGAACGCTCCTCCCCTCCCCAGGAAGCAGTGAAGCGCCGCCAGCGCCCGCCGCGCCGCGCACGCCCTCGCCCTCCCCGCCGCCCGCCCATGTTCCCTGAAGGCCTTCGCCTGGAGGAAGGGTGCAGCCAGCGAGGCGGCCCTGTGAGAGCGGCCGCTGACAGCTCCCCGCGCCCGGGCGCGCCCACCCCCTCGCCGCCAAGTGGCTCCGCCCCTGGGCGCCCTCGGGCCCCGCCCCCTGCCCCACGCACATGGCCTACGCCGGACGGGCGCGCCTGCAATTGTCAGGTTTTTTTGTCTTGCGCAAGGGTTTTTGAGACAGTATGTCTGTGACATTCAATCATCTTGTAATGCTGATTCAGCCCTTTCTTTTGATGAGTAGTATTTCTTTGTATGATCTAACCACAGATTTTTTTAATAGGTCCTGTTTTTAGTTTTGGCTGCTATGAATAAAGTCTCTGAGAATGTTGTGGTGTATAGGTGTTTTTTTTTTTGTAAGCATAAGCACCCATTTCCATTTGAGGAAAAAGCCTACAAGTGGAATTGCTGGGGCCAGAAGCTCAGTATGTTTTTAAGGTTCTCCAAACTGGCAGATCGTTTTCCCAAAATGGCATACCATTTTACATGCCCACGAGTTTGATGCCAAGTTGAGGTCTGGCAGTGTCATTTTGTTCTTTTATTTTCATCATTCTAACGTAATTGTGATGTCACAATGTGATTTCAGATTTGCTTTTACTTGATTACTAATGTTGCTGAATGTTTTTCCATAGGACTCATTGGCCCAGTTGTACCTCTTCTTTTATGAAACGTCTCTTCGCTTTTCTGCATTTCTTAATTCAATTTACAATGTTTTTCCTATTTTGGTATCATTCATCTGCAGTTACATGAAGGATATTATGTTTACTAGGCTGAGCCGTTCACCAAGATCTCCCCACATTCCCCTTCAGCAGCCACTGTCCATCAGCATAGTAATATGCTGTAAAATCACTCTTTGTCTTCTCTTTGATGTACAGCCCTCTCTGTGACCGCCCTCCCCTCATTGTACATGCTAATCGTAATGCACGCTTTCTTTCCCTCTCCCCTTATCCCTTCCCGTCCCAACGACTCCACTCCAGTCCCTTTCCCTTTGGTAACTGTAGGTCCATTTCTTGGCTCTCGATTGAATCTGGTGCTGTTCTGCTCACTCATTTTCTCTTGGTTCTCCCTCTGAGAGGATAGTGAAATCATTTGATTACTTGGTCTTTCTGCTCCTGGGTTAGTTCACTGCGCTTATTACCCTGTAGCTCCATCCCTGTTGTTGTAAATACTAGGATGTTATTCTCTTGTTTTGGCTGAATAATATTGCACTGGTCATCCTCTGATAGACACTTAGCTTGGCTCTTGTAAATAGTGTCAAACATATGGGTGCACATGTCTTTTCTAAACTGGGCTGCTGCATTTCATTATTCATATTTTACGTATGTATGTATGTATGTATGTATGTATTCATTTACATACTTCCTTAATTGTTATCTATTCATTTATCTTTACTCTACAACCACATGAGTAACATTATGTTTACTACACTCCCCCCATCAGCAAGTTTCCAAAGGTAAGGGACTAGGAAGGCTGGTTGGGAAGGGACGGAGAAGGGTGTAGAGGGGGCATTACCTTTAGCTGATATAATGTATAGGGAGGTCCCACGGGGAAGACAGTATAGTACAGAGAGTTCAAGTAGTGATTCTATAGCATCCTGCTACGCTGATGGACAGTGACTGTACCGGGGTATGTGGAGTGGACATGGTCTGGGGCGTGTTGTCACTCTAATGTAGCTCACATAGTTGTAGATTGCTTATCATGAATAGTGTGTGGTAAACGTACGGGTGCACGTGTCTTTTTACAGCTGGGCTGGTGCTTTCTTTCTTCCTTAACTTTTCTTTCATTTTTTAGTTTTTCGTTTATTTATGAATAATATATTTTTCTAATCATTTTTTAATCGTTTTTAAGTTACTCTATATAAAATTTCTGTGTGAATGTATGTATTTATTTACTTACTCTTTCATTCATTCATTCATTATCTATCTATCTGTCTTTCGTTCTATGTAACTTTCTTTTTGTCTTCCATTATATGTACGTATTTATATACTTATTTATTCATGCATGCATTCATTCATTTATCTGTCTTTCCATCTATCTGCCTGTCTTTCTGTCTATCTTTCTGTCATTAATAGAGAATTATATGGGTCACATTATGTTTACTAGCCTAAACCATTAGGAGGATGTGTGCACACACTCCATTCTATCATTTATTTATTTACTTACTTGTCCTTAATCTCCAATTACATGGGTAACATTATGTTTACTAGACTCCCCCCATCACCAGTTTTGCAAAGGTAAGCGTCTAGGAAGGCTGGATAGGAAGGGAAGGGGCAGGGTGTAAAAAGGGCATTAAGATTAGCTCCCATAGTGTGGGAGGGTTTCCACGTGGAAGTCAGTGTAGTGCAGAGAAGTCAAGTAGTGATTCTATAGAATCGTACTATGCTGATGGATAGTGACTCTAATAGGGTATGTGGGACGGAGGGAACTTGATGATCTGGGGAGCCTACTAACTTTAATATTGCTCTTACACTTGTTGATAATTGATAGTGAAAAAAACCCGGGTATTCCTGACTAGATAATGATGAAACCCAGGAAAAAAAAAAAGGGAGGCGTGGGTTGCAGCAGCTTGGGCTCCCGGCGGGCATCCCGCAGGTCCCTGCAAGCTGCTGAGCTCTCTTGGTTGGTCCGCAGGGGTTCCCTGGCCTTCCCCATCAGGCAGCGCGCCGCGGTGACCCCGGGGTCATTTTCCCAGGGCACCTGCGCTGCGGCCCCGCGGGCCCCGGGCAACCTGAGGCCGCTTGGCTGCTGAGCCGCTTCCGCCACGGCCCGCCGCCGCCGACCCCGCGCGCCTCCGAGGCGAACTCGAGGAACCTCCGGGCTGGGGACCAGCGGGTGCGGGTGTGGGCGCGGGCTCGGGAGGCACTCGAGTGTAGTCCTCGTGCCTGGCCTCGCTCAGACGAACGCTCCTCCCTCCCCAGGAAGCAGTGAAGCGCCGCCGCCGCAGCCAGCGCTGCCGCCGCCGCCGCCGCCGCCCATGTACCCTGAAGGCCTTCGCCTGGAGGAAGGGTGCAGCCAGCGAGGCGGCCCTGTGACAGCGGCCGCTGACAGCTCCCCGCGCCCGGCGCGCCCACCCCTCGCCGCCAAATGGCTCCGCCACTGGGCGCCCTCGGCCCCGCCCGTGCCCCACGCACATGGCCTACGCCGGAAGGGCGCGCCTGCAATTGTCAGGTTTTTTTTGTTTGCGTAAGGTTTTTGAGTCAGTATGTCTGTGACATTCAATCATCTTGTAATGCTGATTCAGCTCTTTCTTTTGATGAGTAGTATTTCTTTGTATGAATAAACCACAGATTTTTTAAAAGGTCTGTTTTTTGTTTTGCCTGCTATGAATAAAGTCTCTGAGAATGTTTGTGTATAGGTCTTTTTTTTTTGTAAGCCTAAGCACCCATTTCCATTTGAGGAAAAGCCTACACGTGGAATTGCTGGGCCATAAGCTCAGTATGTTTTTAAGGTTCTCCAAACTGGCAGATCATTTTCCCAAAATGGCATACCATTTTACATGCCCACGAGTTTGATCCAAGTTGAGGTCTGGCAGTGTCAGTTTTTTTTTTATTTTCATCATTCTAACGTAATTGTGATGTCACAATGTGATTTCAATTTGCTTCTATTTGATGACTAATGCTGCTGAATGTTTTTCCATGGACTCTTTGGCCAGTTGTACCTCTTCTTTTATGAAACGTCTCTTCGCTTTTCTGCATTTCTTAATTCAATTTACAATGTTTTCCTATTTTGGTATCATTCATCTGCAGTTACATGAAGGATATTATGTTTACTAGGCTGGCCCGTTCACCAAGATCTCCCCACATTCCCCTTCACAGCCACTGTCCATCAGCATAGTAAGATGCTGTAAAATCACTCTTTGCCTTCTCTTTGATGTACAGCCCTCTCTGTGACCGCCCTCCCTCATTGTACATGCTAATCGTAATGCACGCTTTCTTTCCCTCTCCCCTTATATCTTCCAGTCCCAACGATCCACTCCAGTCCCTTTCCCTTTGGTAACTGTAGGTCCATTCTTGGCTTCGATGAATCTGGTGCTGTTCTGCTCACTCATTTTCTCTTGGTTCTCCCTCTGAGAGGATAGTGAAATCATTTGATACTTGTCTTTCTGCTCCTGGGTTAGTTCACTGCGCTTATTACCCTGTAGCTCCATCCCTGTTGTTGTAAATACTAGGATGTTTTCTCTTGTTTTGGCTGAATAATATTGCACTGGTCATCCTCTGATAGACACTTAGCTTGGCTCTTGTAAATAGTGTCAAACATATGGGTGCACATGTCTTTTCTAAACTGGGCTGCTGCATTTCATTATTCATATTTTACGTATGTATGTATGTATGTATGTATTCATTTACATACTTCCTTAATTGTTATCTATTCATTTAATCTTACTCTACAACCACATGAGTAACATTATGTTTACTACACTCCCCCCATCAGCAAGTTTCCAAAGGTAAGGGACTAGGAAGGTTGTTTGGGAAGGGATGGAGAAGGGTGTACAGGGGGCATTACCTTTAGCTGATATAATGTATGGGGAGGTCCCACGGGGAAGACAGTATAGTACAGAGAGTTCAAGTAGTGATTCTATAGCATCCTGCTACGCTGATGGACAGTGACTGTACCGGGGTATGTGGAGTGGACATGGTCTGGGGCGTGTTGTCACTCTAATGTAGCTCACATAGTTGTAGATTGCTTATCATGAATAGTGTGTGGTAAACGTACGGGTGCACGTGTCTTTTTACAGCTGGGCTGGTGCTTTCTTTCTTCCTTACTTTCTTTCATTTTTTAGTTTTTTGTTTATTTATGAATATATATTTTTTAATCATTTTTAATCGTTTTTAAGTTATCAATTTAATATTTCTGTGTGAATGTATGTATTTATTTACTTACTCTTTCATTCATTCATTCGTTATCTATCTATCTGTCTTTCGTTCTATGTAACTTTCTTTTTGTCTTCCATTATATGTACGTATTTATATACTTATTTATTCATGCATGCATTCATTCATTTATCTGTCTTTCCATCTATCTGCCTGTCTTTCTGTCTATCTTTCTGTCATTAATAGAGAATTATATGGGTCACATTATGTTTACTAGCCTTCACCATTAGGAGGATGCGTGCACACACTCCATTCTATCATTTATTTATTTACTTACTTGTCCTTAATCTCCAATTACATGGGTAACATTATGTTTACTAGACTCCCCCCATCACCAGTTTTGCAAAGGTAAGCGTCTACGAAGGCTGGTTAGGAAGGGAAGTTGCAGGGTGTAAAAAGGGCATTAAGATTAGCTCCCATAGTGTGGGAGGGTTTCCACGTGGAAGTCAGTGTAGTGCAGAGAAGTCAAGTAGTGATTCTATAGAATCGTACTATGCTGATGGATAGTGACTCTAATAGGGTATGTGGGACGGAGGGAACTTGATGATCTGGGGAGCCTACTAACTTTAATATTGCTCTTACACTTGTTGATAATTGATAGTGAAAAAAACCCGGGTATTCCTGACTAGATAATGATGAAACCCAGGAAAAAAAAAAAAGGGAGGCGTGGGTTGCAGCCGCTTGGGCTCCCGGCGGGCATCCCGCAGGTCCCTGCAAGATGCTGAGCTCTGTCGGTTGGTCCGCAGGGGTTCCCTGACCTTCCCCATCAGGCAGCGCGCCGCGGTGACCCCGGGGTCATTTTCCCAGGGCACCTGCGCGGCGGCCCCGCGGGCCCCGGGCAACCTGAGGCCGCTTGGCTGCTGAGCCGCTTCCGCCACGGCCCGCCGCCGCCGCCGCCGCCCGCCTCCGAGGCGAACTCGAGGAACCTCCGGGCTGGGGACCAGCGGGTGCGGGTGTGGGCGCGGGCTCGGGAGGCACTCGAGTGTAGTCCTCGTGCCTGGCCTCGCTCAGACGAACGCTCCTCCCTCCCCAGGAAGCAGTGAAGCGCCGCCGCCGCGGCCAGCGCTGCCGCCGCCGCCGCCGCCGCCCATGTACCCTGAAGGCCTTCGCCTGGAGGAAGGGTGCAGCCAGCGAGGCGGCCCTGTGACAGCGGCCGCTGACAGCTCCCTGCGCCCGGCGTGCCCACCCCTCGCCGCCAAATGGCTCCGCCCCTGGGCGCCCTCGGCCCCGCCCGTGCCCCACGCACCTGGCCTACGCCGGAAGGGCGCGCCTGCAATTGTCAGGTTTTTCTGTTTGCGCAAGGTTTTTGAGACAGTATGTCTGTGACATTCAATCATCTTGTATTGCTGATTCAGCCCTTTCTTTTGATGAGTAGTATTTCTTTGTATGAATAAACCACAGATTTTTAATAAGTCTGTTTTTAATTTTGCCTGCTATTAATAAAGTCTCTGCGAATGATTGTGTATAGGTATTTTTTTTTTGTTAGCATAAGCACCCATTTCCAATTGAGCAAAAGGCTACAAGTGGAATTGCTGGGCCAGAAGCTCAGTATGTTTTTAAGGTTCTCCAAACTGGCAGAATCGTTTTCCCAAAATGGCATACCATTTTACATGCCCACGAGTTTGATCCAAGTTGAGGTCTGGCAGTGTCATTTTTTCTTTTTTTTCATCATTCTAACGTAATTGGGATGTCACAATGTGATTTCAATTTGCTTTTACTTGATTACTAATGTTGCTGAATGTTTTTCCATGGACTCATTGGCCAGTTGTACCTCTTCTTTTATGAAACGTCTCTTCGCTTTTCTGCATTTCTTAATTCAATTTACAATGTTTTCCTATTTTGGTATCATTCATCTGCAGTTACATGAAGGATATTATGTTTACTAGGCTGGCCCGTTCACCAAGATCTCCCCACATTCCCCTTCACAGCCACTGTCCATCAGCATAGTAAGATGCCTGTAAAATCACTCTTTGTCTTCTCTTTGATGTACAGCCCTCTCTGTGACCGCCCTCCCTCATTGTACATGCTAATCGTAATGCACGCTTTCTTTCCCTCTCCCCTTATCCCTTCCCGTCCCAACGATCCACTCCAGTCCCTTTCCCTTTGGTAACTGTAGGTCCATTCTTGGCTTCGATGAATCTGGTGCTGTTCTGCTCACTCATTTTCTCTTGGTTCTCCCTCTGAGAGGATAGTGAAATCATTTGATACTTGTCTTTCTGCTCCTGGGTTAGTTCACTGCGCTTATTACCCTGTAGCTCCATCCCTGTTGTTGTAAATACTAGGATGTTTTCTCTTGTTTTGGCTGAATAATATTGCACTGGTCATCCTCTGATAGACACTTAGCTTGGCTCTTGTAAATAGTGTCAAACATATGGGTGCACATGTCTTTTCTAAACTGGGCTGCTGCATTTCATTATTCATATTTTACGTATGTATGTATGTATGTATGTATGTATTCATTTACATACTTCCTTAATTGTTATCTATTCATTTATCCTTACTCTACAACCACATGAGTAACATTATGTTTACTACACTCCCCCCATCAGCAAGTTTCCAAAGGTAAGGGACTAGGAAGGCTGGTTGGGAAGGGACGGAGAAGGGTGTACAGGGGGCATTACCTTTAGCGGATATAATGTATAGGGAGGTCCCACGGGGAAGACAGTATAGTATAGAGAGTTCAAGTAGTGATTCTATAGCATCCTGCTACGCTGATGGACAGTGACTGTACCGGGGTATGTGGAGTGGACATGGTCTGGGGAGTGTTGTCACTCTAATGTAGCTCACATAGTTGTAGATTGCTTATCATGAATAGTGTGTGGTAAACGTACGGGTGCACGTGTCTTTTTACAGCTGGGCTGGTGCTTTCTTTCTTCCTTACTTTCTTTCATTTTTTAGTTTTTTGTTTATTTATGAATATATTTTTTTTAATCATTTTTAATCGTTTTTAAGTTATCTATTTAATATTTCTGTGTGAATGTATGTATTTATTTACTTACTCTTTCATTCATTCATTCATTATCTATCTATCTGTCTTTCGTTCTATCTAACTTTCTTTTTGTCTTCCATTATATGTACGTATTTATATACTTATTTATTCATGCATGCATTCATTCATTTATCTGTCTTTCCATCTATCTGCCTGTCTTTCTGTCTATCTTTCTGTCATTAATAGAGAATTATATGGGTCACATTATGTTTACTAGCCTAAACCATTAGGAGGATGTGTGCACACACTCCATTCAATCATTTATTTATTTACTTACTTGTCCTTAATCTCCAATTACATGGGTAACATTATGTTTACTAGACTCCCCCCATCACCAGTTTTGCAAAGGTAAGCGTCTAGGAAGGCTGGTTAGGAAGGGAAGGGGCAGGGTGTAAAAAGGGCATTAAGATTAGCTCCCATAGTGTGGGAGGGTTTCCACGTGGAAGTCAGTGTAGTGCAGAGAAGTCAAGTAGTGATTCTATAGAATCGTACTATGCTGATGGATAGTGACTCTAATAGGGTATGTGGTACGGAGGGAACTTGATGATCTGGGGAGCCTACTAACTTTAATATTGCTCTTACACTTGTTGATAATTGATAGTGAAAAAAACCCGGGTATTCCTGACTAGATAATGATGAAACCCAGGAAAAAAAAAAAGGGAGGCGTGGGTTGCAGCTGCTTGGGCTCCCGGCGGGCATGCCGCAGGTCCCTGCAAGCTGCTGAGCTCTCTCGGTTGGTCCGCAGGGGTTCCCTGGCCTTCCCCATCAGGCAGCGCGCCGCGGTGACCCCGGGGTCATTTTCCCAGGGCACCTGCGCGGCGGCCCCGCGGGCCCCGGGCAACCTGAGGCCGCTTGGCTGCCGACCCGCTTCCGCCAGGGCCCGCCGCCGCCGCCGCCCGCCTCCGAGGCGTACTCGAGGAACCTCCGGGCTGGGGACCAGCGGGTGCGGGTGTGGGCGCGGTCTCGGGAGGCACTCGAGTGTAGGCCTCGTGCCTGGCCTCGCGCAGACGAACGCTCCTCCCTCCCCAGGAAGCAGTTAAGCGCCCGCCGCCGCAGCCAGCGCTGCCGCCGCCGCCGCCGCCGCCCATGTACCCTGAAGGCCTTCGCCTGGAGGAAGGGTGCAGCCAGCGAGGCGGCCCTGTGACAGCGGCCGCTGACAGCTCCCCGCGCCCGGCGCGCCCACCCCTCGCCGCCAAATGGCTCCGCCACTGGGCGCCCTCGGCCCCGCCCGTGCCCCACGCACATGGCCTACGCCGGAAGGGCGCGCCTGCAATTGTCAGGTTTTTTTTGTTTGCGTAAGGTTTTTGAGTCAGTATGTCTGTGACATTCAATCATCTTGTAATGCTGATTCAGCTCTTTCTTTTGATGAGTAGTATTTCTTTGGTATGAATAAACCACAGATTTTTTAAAAGGTCTGTTTTTTGTTTTGCCTGCTATGAATAAAGTCTCTGAGAATGTTTGTGTATAGGTCTTTTTTTTTTGTAAGCCTAAGCACCCATTTCCATTTGAGGAAAAGCCTACACGTGGAATTGCTGGGCCATAAGCTCAGTATGTTTTTAAGGTTCTCCAAACTGGCAGATCATTTTCCCAAAATGGCATACCATTTTACATGCCCACGAGTTTGATCCAAGTTGAGGTCTGGCAGTGTCAGTTTTTTTTTTATTTTCATCATTCTAACGTAATTGTGATGTCACAATGTGATTTCAATTTGCTTCTATTTGATGACTAATGCTGCTGAATGTTTTTCCATGGACTCTTTGGCCAGTTGTACCTCTTCTTTTATGAAACGTCTCTTCGCTTTTCTGCATTTCTTAATTCAATTTACAATGTTTTCCTATTTTGGTATCATTCATCTGCAGTTACATGAAGGATATTATGTTTACTAGGCTGGCCCGTTCACCAAGATCTCCCCACATTCCCCTTCACAGCCACTGTCCATCAGCATAGTAAGATGCTGTAAAATCACTCTTTGCCTTCTCTTTGATGTACAGCCCTCTCTGTGACCGCCCTCCCTCATTGTACATGCTAATCGTAATGCACGCTTTCTTTCCCTCTCCCCTTATATCTTCCAGTCCCAACGATCCCCTCCCAGTCCCTTTCCCTTTGGTAACTGTAGGTCCATTCTTGGCTTCGATGAATCTGGTGCTGTTCTGCTCACTCATTTTCTCTTGGTTCTCCCTCTGAAAGGATAGTGAAATCATTTGATACTTGTCTTTCTGCTCCTGGGTTAGTTCACTGCGCTTATTACCCTGTAGCTCCATCCCTGTTGTTGTAAATACTAGGATGTTTTCTCTTGTTTTGGCTGAATAATATTGCACTAGTCATCCTCTCATAGACACTATAGCTTGGCTCTTGTAAATAGTGTCAAACATATGGGTGCACATGTCTTTTCTAAACTGGGCTGCTGCATTTCATTATTCATATTTTACGTATGTATGTATGTATGTATGTATTCATTTACATACTTCCTTAATTGTTATCTATTCATTTAATCTTACTCTACAACCACATGAGTAACATTATGTTTACTACACTCCCCCCATCAGCAAGTTTCCAAAGGTAAGGGACTAGGAAGGTTGTTTGGGAAGGGATGGAGAAGGGTGTACAGGGGGCATTACCTTTAGCTGATATAATGTATGGGGAGGTCCCACGGGGAAGACAGTATAGTACAGAGAGTTCAAGTAGTGATTCTATAGCATCCTGCTACGCTGATGGACAGTGACTGTACCGGGGTATGTGGAGTGGACATGGTCTGGGGCGTGTTGTCACTCTAATGTAGCTCACATAGTTGTAGATTGCTTATCATGAATAGTGTGTGGTAAACGTACGGGTGCACGTGTCTTTTTACAGCTGGGCTGGTGCTTTCTTTCTTCCTTACTTTCTTTCATTTTTTAGTTGTTTTTGTTTATTTATGAATATATATTTTTTAATCATTTTTAATCGTTTTTAAGTTATCAATTTAATATTTCTGTGTGAATGTATGTATTTATTTACTTACTCTTTCATTCATTCATTCGTTATCTATCTATCTGTCTTTCGTTCTATGTAACTTTCTTTTTGTCTTCCATTATATGTACGTATTTATATACTTATTTATTCATGCATGCATTCATTCATTTATCTGTCTTTCCATCTATCTGCCTGTCTTTCTGTCTATCTTTCTGTCATTAATAGAGAATTATATGGGTCACATTATGTTTACTAGCCTTCACCATTAGGAGGATGCGTGCACACACTCCATTCTATCATTTATTTATTTACTTACTTGTCCTTAATCTCCAATTACATGGGTAACATTATGTTTACTAGACTCCCCCATCACCAGTTTTGCAAAGGTAAGCGTCTACGAAGGCTGGTTAGGAAGGGAAGTTGCAGGGTGTAAAAAGGGCATTAAGATTAGCTCCCATAGTGTGGAAGGGTTTCCACGTGGAAGTCAGTGTAGTGCAGAGAAGTCAAGTAGTGATTCTATAGAATCGTACTATGCTGATGGATAGTGACTCTAATAGGGTATGTGGGACGGAGGGAACTTGATGATCTGGGGAGCCTACTAACTTTAATATTGCTCTTACACTTGTTGATAATTGATAGTGAAAAAAACCCGGGTATTCCTGACTAGATAATGATGAAACCCAGGAAAAAAAAAAAAGGGAGGCGTGGGTTGCAGCCGCTTGGGCTCCCGGCGGGCATCCCGCAGGTCCCTGCAAGATGCTGAGCTCTGTCGGTTGGTCCGCAGGGGTTCCCTGACCTTCCCCATCAGGCAGCGCGCCGCGGTGACCCCGGGGTCATTTTCCCAGGGCACCTGCGCGGCGGCCCCGCGGGCCCCGGGCAACCTGAGGCCGCTTGGCTGCTGAGCCGCTTCCGCCACGGCCCGCCGCCGCCGCCGCCGCCCGCCTCCGAGGCGAACTCGAGGAACCTCCGGGCTGGGGACCAGCGGGTGCGGGTGTGGGCGCGGGCTCGGGAGGCACTCGAGTGTAGTCCTCGTGCCTGGCCTCGCTCAGACGAACGCTCCTCCCTCCCCAGGAAGCAGTGAAGCGCCGCCGCCGCGGCCAGCGCTGCCGCCGCCGCCGCCGCCGCCCATGTACCCTGAAGGCCTTCGCCTGGAGGAAGGGTGCAGCCAGCGAGGCGGCCCTGTGACAGCGGCCGCTGACAGCTCCCTGCGCCCGGCGTGCCCACCCCTCGCCGCCAAATGGCTCCGCCCCTGGGCGCCCTCGGCCCCGCCCGTGCCCCACGCACCTGGCCTACGCCGGAAGGGCGCGCCTGCAATTGTCAGGTTTTTTTTGTTTGCGTAAGGTTTTTGAGTCAGTATGTCTGTGACATTCAATCATCTTGTAATGCTGATTCAGCTCTTTCTTTTGATGAGTAGTATTTCTTTGTATGAATAAACCACAGATTTTTTAAAAGGTCTGTTTTTAGATTTGTCTGCTATGAATAAAGTCTCTGAGAATGTTTGTGTATAGGTCTTTTTTTTTTGTAAGCCTAAGCACCCATTTCCATTTGAGGAAAAGCCTACACGTGGAATTGCTGGGCCATAAGCTCAGTATGTTTTTAAGGTTCTCCAAACTGGCAGATCGTTTTCCCAAAATGGCATACCATTTTACATGCCCACGAGTTTGATCCAAGTTGAGGTCTGGCAGTGTCAGTTTTTTTTTTTATTTTCATCATTCTAACGTAATTGTGATGTCACAATGTGATTTCAATTTGCTTCTATTTGATGACTAACGTTGCTGAATGTTTTTCCATGGACTCATTGGCCATTTGTACCTCTTCTTTTATGAAACATCTCTTCGCTTTTCTGCATTTCTTAATTCAATTTACAATGTTTTCCTATTATGGTATCATTCATCTGCAGTTACATGAAGGATATTATGTTTACTAGGCTCGCCCTTTCACCAAGATCTCCCCACATTCCCCTTCACAGCCACTGTCCATCAGCATAGTAAGATGCTGTAAAATCACTCTTTGTCTTCTCTGTGATGTACAGCCCTCTCTGTGACCCCCCTCCGACATTGTACACGCTAATCGTAATGCACGCTTTCTTTCCCTCTCCCCTTATCCCTCCCAGTCCCAACTATCCACACCAGTCCCTTTCCATTTGGTAACTGTTCGTCCATTCTTGGCTTCGATATATCTGGTGCTGTTCTGCTCACTCATTTTCTCTTGGTTCTCCCTCTGAGAGGATAGTGAAATCATTTGATACTTGTCTTTCTGCGCCTGGTTAGTTCACTACGCATATTACCCGGTAGCTCCATCCCTGTTGTTGTAAATGGTAGGATGTTTTCTCTTGTTTTGGCTGAATAATATTGCACTGGTCATCCTCTGATGGTCACTTAGCTTGGCTCTTGTAAATAGTGTCAAACATATGGGTGCACATGTCTTTTCTAAACTGGGCTGCTGCATTTCATTATTCATATTTTACGTATGTATGTATGTACATATGTATGTATGTATTCATTTACATACTTCCTTAATTGTTATCTATTCATTTATCCTTACTCTACAACAACATGAGTAACATTATGTTTACTACACTCCCCCCATCACCAAGTTACCAAAGGTAAGGGACTAGGAAGGCTGGTTGGGAAGGGACGGAGAAGGGTGTACAGGGGTCATTACCATGAGCTGATATAATGTATGGGGAGGTCCCACGCGGAAGACTGTATAGTACAGAGAGTTCAAGTAGTGATTCTATAGCATCCTGCTACGCTGATGGACAGTGACTGTACCGGGGTATGTGGAGTGGACATGGTCTGGGGCGTGTAGTCACTCTAATGTAGCTCACATAGTTGTAGATTGCTTATCATGAATAGTGCTGTGGTAAATGTATGGGTGCACGTGTCTTTTTACAGCTGGGCTGGTGCTTTCTTTCTTCCTTACTTTCTTTCATTTTTTAGTTTTTTGTTTGTTTATTTATCAATATATTTATTTATTTAATCATTTTAATCGTTTTTAAGTTATTTATTTAATATTTCTGTGTGAATGCATGTATTTATTTACTTATTGATTCATTCATTCATTATCTATCTGTCTTTCGTTCTATGTGACTTCCTTTTTGTCTTCCATTATATGTACGTATTTATATACTTATCTATTCATGCATGCATTCATTCATTTATCTGTGTCTCCATCTATCTGCCTGTCTTTCTGTCTATCTTTCTGGCATTAATATAGAATTATATGAGTACCATTATGTTTACTAGCCTCCTCCATTAGGAGGATGCCTGCACACACACCATTCTATCATTTATTTATTTACTTACTTGTCCTTAATCTCCAATTACATGAGTAACATTATGTTTCCTAGACTGCCCCCATCACCAGTTTTGCAAAGGTTAGCTTCTAGGAAGGCTGGTTGGGAAGGGAAGGCGCAAGGTGGAAAAGGGGCATTAAGATTAGCTCCCATAGTGTGGGAGGGTTTCCACGTGGAAGTCAGTGTAGTGCAGAGAATTTAGGTAGTGAATCTATAGAATCGTACTATGCTGATGGATAGTGACTCTAATAGGGTATGTGGTACGGAGGGAACTTGATGATCTGGGGAGCCTACTAAGTATAATATTGCTCTTACACTTGTTGATGATTGATAGTGAAAAAAACCCTGCGTATTCCTTACTAGATAATGGTGAAACCCTGGAAAAAAAAAAAAGGGAGGCGTGGGTTGCAGCCGCTTGGGCTCCTGGCGGGCATCCCGCAGGTCCCTACAAGCTGCTGAGCTCTCTCGGTTGGTCCGCAGGGGTTCCCCGGCCTTCCCCATCAGGCAGCGCGCCGCGGTGACCACGGGGTCATTTTCCCAGGGCACCTGCGCGGCGGCCCCAGGGGCCCCGGGCAACCTGAGGCCGCTTGGCTGCTGAGCCGCTTCCGCCAGGGCCCGCCGCCGCCGCCGCCGCCCGCCTCCGAGGCGAACTCGAGGAACCTCCGGGCTGGGGACCAGCGGGTGCGGGTGTGGGCGCGGGCTCAGGAGGCACTCGAGTGTAGGCCTTGTGCCTGGCCTCGCTCAGACGAACGCTCCTCCCTCCCCAGGAAGCAGTGAAGCGCCGCCAGCCCCGCCGGCGCCGCCACCGCCTCCGCCGCCGCCCATGTTCCCTGAAGGCCTTCGCCTGGAGGAAGGGTGCAGCCAGCGAGGCGGCCCTGTGAGAGCGGCCGCTGACAGCTCCCCGCGCCCGGCGCTCCCACCCCTCGCCGCCAAGTGGCTCCGCCCCTGGGCGCCCTAGGCCCCGCCCGTGCCCCACGCACATGGCCTTCGCCGGACGGGCGCGCCTGCAATTGTCAGGTTTTTTTGTTTGCGCAAGGTTTTTGAGACAGTATGTCTGTGACATTCAATCATCTTGTAATGCTGATTCAGCCCTTTCTTATGATGAGTAGTATTTCTTTGTATGAATAAACCACAGATTTTTTAATAGGTCTGTTTTTAGTTTTGCCTGCCATGAATAAAGTCTCTGAGAATGTTTGTGTATAGGTCTTTTTTTTTTGTAAGCATAAGCACCCATTTCCATTTGAGGAAAAGCCTACAAGTGGAATTGCTGGGCCAGAAGCTCAGTATGTTTTTAAGGTTCTCCAAACTGGCAGATCGTTTTCCCAAAATGGCATACCATTTTACATGCCCACGAGTTTGATCCAAGTTGAGGTCTGGCAGTGTCATTTTTTCTTTTATTTTCATCATTCTAACGTAATTGTGATGTCACAATGTGATTTCAATTTGCTTTTACTTGATGACTAATGTTGCTGAATGTTTTTCCATGGACTCATTGGTCAGTTGTACCTCTTCTTATATGAAACGTCTCTTCGCTTTTCTGCATTTCTTAATTCAATTTACAATGTTTTCCTATTTTGGTATCATTCATCTGCAGTTACATGAAGGATATTATGTTTACTAGGCTGGCCCGTTCACCAAGATCTCCCCACATTCCCCTTCACAGCCACTGTCCATCAGCATAGTAAGATGCTGTAAAATCACTCTTTGTCTTCTCTTTGATGTACAGCCCTCTCTGTGACCGCCCTCCCTCATTGTACATGCTAATCGTAATGCACGCTTTCTTTCCCTCTCCCCTTATCCCTTCCAGTCCCAACAATCCACTCCAGTCCCTTTCCCTTTGGTAACGGTAGGTCCATTCTTGGCTTCGATGAATCTGGTGCTGTTCTGCTTACTCATTTTCTCTTGGTTCTCCCTCTGAGAGGATAGTGAAATCATTTGATACTTGTCTTTCTGCTCCTGGGTTAGTTCACTGCGCTTATTACCCTGTAGCTCCATCCCTGTTGTTGTAAATAGTAGGATGTTTTCTCTTGTTTTGGCTGAATAATATTGCACTGGTCATCCTCTGATAGACACTTAGCTTGGCTCTTGTAAATAGTGTCAAACATATGCGTGCACATGTCTTTTCTAAACTGGGCTGCTGCATTTCATTATTCATATTTTACGTATGTATGTATGTATGTATGTATGTATGTATTCATTTACATACTTCCTTAATTGTTATCTATTCATTTATCCTTACTCTACAACCACATGAGTAACATTATGTTTACTACACTCCCCCCATCAGCAAGTTTCCAAAGGTAAGGGACTAGGAAGGCTGGTTGGGAAGGGATGGAGAAGGGTGTACAGGGGGCATTACCTTTAGCTGATATAATGTATGGGGAGGTCCCACGGGGAAGACAGTATAGTACAGAGAGTTCAAGTAGTGATTCTATAGCATCCTGCTACGCTGATGGACAGTGACTGTACCGGGGTATGTGGAGTGGACATGGTCTGGGGCGTGTTGTCACTCTAATGTAGCTCACATAGTTGTAGATTGCTTATCATGAATAGTGTGTGGTAAACGTACGGGTGCACATGTCTTTTTACAGCTGGGCTGGTGCTTTCTTTCTTCCTTACTTTCTTTCATTTTTTAGTTTTTTGTTTATTTATGAATATATATTTTTTAATCATTTTTAATCGTTTTTAAGTTATCTATTTAATATTTCTGTGTGAATGTATGTATTTATTTACTTACTCTTTCATTCATTCATTCATTATCTATCTGTCTTTCGTTCTATGTAACTTTCTTTTTGTCTTCCATTATATGTACGTATTTATATACTTATTTATTCATGCATGCATTCATTCATTTATCTGTCTTTCCATCTGTCTGCCTGTCTTTCTGTCTATCTTTCTGTCATTAATAGAGAATTATGTGGGTCACATTATGTTTACTAGCCTCCACCATTAGGAGGATGCGTGCACACACTCCATTCTATCATTTATTTATTTACTTACTTGTCCTTAATCTCCAATTACATGGGTAACATTATGTTTACTAGACTCCCCCCATCACCAGTTTTGCAAAGGTAAGCGTCTAGGAAGGCTGGTTAGGAAGGGAAGGGGCAGGGTGTAAAAAGGGCATTAAGATTAGCTCCCATAGTGTGGGAGGGTTTCCACGTGGAAGTCAGTGTAGTGCAGAGAAGTCAAGTAGTGGTTCTATAGAATCGTACTATGCTGATGGATAGTGACTCTAATAGGGTATGTGGTACGGAGGGAACTTGATGATCTGGGGAGCCTACTAACTTTAATATTGCTCTTACACTTGTTGATAATTGATAGTGAAAAAAACCCGGGTATTCCTGACTAGATAATGATGAATCCCAGGAAAAAAAAAAAAGGGAGGCGTGGGTTGCAGCCGCTTGGGCTCCCGGCGGGCATCCCGCAGGTCCCTGCAAGCTGCTGAGCTCTCTCGGTTGGTCCACAGGGGTTCCCTGGCCTTCCCCATCAGGCAGGGCGCCACGGTGACCCCGGGGTCATTTTCCCAGGGCACCTGCGCGGCGGCCCCGCGGGCCCCGGGCAACCTGAGGCCGCTTGGCTGCTGAGCCGCTTCCGCCAGGGCCCGCCGCCGCCGCCGCCGCCCGCCTCCGAGGCGAACTCGAGGAACCTCCGGGCTGGGGACCAGCGGGTGCGGGTGTGGGCGCGAGCTCGGGAGGCACTCGAGTGTAGTCCTCGTGCCTGGCCTCGCTCAGACGAACGCTCCTCCCTCCCCAGGAAGCAGTGAAGCGCCGCCGCCGCGGCCAGCGCTGCCGCCGCCGCCGCCGCCGCCGCCCATGTAACCTGAAGGTCTTCGCCTGGAGGAAGGGTGCAGCCAGCGAGGCGGCCCTGTGACAGCGGCCGCTGACAGCTCCCCGCGCCCGGCGCGCCCACTCCTCGCCGCCAAATGGCTCCGCCCCTGGGCGCCCTCGGCCCCGCCCGTGCCCCACGCACCTGGCCTACGCCGGAAGGGCGCGCCTGCAATTGTCAGGTTTTTTTTGTTTGCGTAAGGTTTTTGAGTCAGTATGTCTGTGACATTCAATCATCTTGTAATGCTGATTCAGCTCTTTCTTTTGATGAGTAGTATTTCTTTGTATGAATAAACCACAGATTTTTTAAAAGGTCTGTTTTTAGTTTTGCCTGCTATGAATAAAGTCTCTGAGAATATTTGTGTATAGGTCTTTTTTTTTTGTAAGCCTAAGCACCCATTTCCACTTGAGGAAAAGCCTACACGTGGAATTGCTGGGCCATAAGCTCAGTATGTTTTTAAGGTTCTCCAAACTGGCAGATCGTTTTCCCAAAATGGCATACCATTTTACATGCCCACGAGTTTGATCCAAGTTGAGGTCTGGCAGTGTCAGTTTTTTTTTTTATTTTCATCATTCTAACGTAATTGTGATGTCACAATGTGATTTCAATTTGCTTCTATTTGATGACTAACGTTGCTGAATGTTTTTCCATGGACTCATTGGCCATTTGTACCTCTTCTTTTATGAAACATCTCTTCGCTTTTCTGCATTTCTTAATTCAATTTACAATGTTTTCCTATTATGGTATCATTCATCTGCAGTTACGTGAAGGATATTATGTTTACTAGGCTCGCCCTTTCACCAAGATCTCCCCACATTCCCCTTCACAGCCACTGTCCATCAGCATAGTAAGATGCTGTAAAATCACTCTTTGTCTTCTCTGTGATGTACAGCCCTCTCTGTGACCCCCCTCCCACATTGTACATGCTAATCGTAATGCACGCTTTCTTTCCCTCTCCCCTTATCCCTCCCAGTCCCAACTATCCACACCAGTCCCTTTCCATTTGGTAACTGTTCGTCCATTCTTGGCTTCGATATATCTGGTGCTGTTCTGCTCACTCATTTTCTCTTGGTTCTCCCTCTGAGAGGATAGTGAAATCATTTGATACTTGTCTTTCTGCGCCTGGTTAGTTCACTACGCATATTACCCTGTAGCTCCATCCCTGTTGTTGTAAATGGTAGGATGTTTTCTCTTGTTTTGGCTGAATAATATTGCACTGGTCATCCTCTGATGGACACTTAGCTTGGCTCTTGTAAATAGTGTCAAACATATGGGTGCACATGTCTTTTCTAAACTGGGCTGCTGCATTTCATTATTCATATTTTACGTATGTATGTATGTACATATGTATGTATGTATTCATTTACATACTTCCTTAATTGTTATCTATTCATTTATCCTTACTCTACAACCACATGAGTAACATTATGTTTACTACACTCCCCCCATCACCAAGTTACCAAAGGTAAGGGACTAGGAAGGCTGGTTGGGAAGGGACGGAGAAGGGTGTACAGGGGTCATTACCATGAGCTGATATAATGTATGGGGAGGTCCCACGCGGAAGACAGTATAGTACAGAGAGTTCAAGTAGTGATTCTATAGCATCCTGCTACGCTGATGGACACTGACTGTACCGGGGTATGTGGAGTGGACATGGTCTGGGGCGTGTAGTCACTCTAATGTAGCTCACATAGTTGTAGATTGCTTATCATGAATAGTGCTGGGGTAAATGTATGGGTGCACGTGTCTTTTTACAGCTGGGCTGGTGCTTTCTTTCTTCCTTACTTTCTTTCATTTTTTAGTTTTTTGTTTGTTTATTTATCAATATATTTATTTATTTATTCATTTTTAATCGTTTTTAAGTTATTTATTTAATATTTCTGTGTGAATGCATGTATTTATTTACTTATTGATTCATTCATTCATTATCTATCTGTCTTTCGTTCTATGTGACTTCCTTTTTGTCTTCCATTATATGTACGTATTTATATACTTATCTATTCATGCATGCATTCATTCATTTATCTGTGTCTCCATCTATCTGCCTGTCTTTCTGTCTATCTTTCTGGCATTAATATAGAATTATATGAGTACCATTATGTTTACTAGCCTCCTCCATTAGGAGGATGCCTGCACACACACCATTCTATCATTTATTTATTTACTTACTTGTCCTTAATCTCCAATTACATGAGTAACATTATGTTTCCTAGACTGCCCCCATCACCAGTTTTGCAAAGGTTAGCTTCTAGGAAGGCTGGTTGGGAAGGGAAGGCGCAAGGTGGAAAAGGGGCATTAAGATTAGCTCCCATAGTGTGGGAGGGTTTCCACGTGGAAGTCAGTGTAGTGCAGAGAATTTAGGTAGTGAATCTATAGAATCGTACTATGCTGATGGATAGTGACTCTAATAGGGTATGTGGTACGGAGGGAACTTGATGATCTGGGGAGCCTACTAAGTATAATATTGCTCTTACACTTGTTGATGATTGATAGTGAAAAAAACCCTGCGTATTCCTTACTAGATAATGGTGAAACCCTGGAAAAAAAAAAAGGGAGGCGTGGGTTGCAGCCGCTTGGGCTCCCGGCGGGCATCCCGCAGGTCCCTGCAAGCTGCTGAGCTCTCTCGGTTGGTCCGCAGGGGTTCCCCGGCCTTCCCCATCAGGCAGCGCGCCGCGGTGACCACGGGGTCATTTTCCCAGGGCACCTGCGCGGCGGCCCCAGGGGCCCCGGGCAACCTGAGGCCGCTTGGCTGCTGAGCCGCTTCCGCCACGGCCCGCCGCCGCCGCCGCCGCCCGCCTCCGAGGCGAACTCGAGGAACCTCCGGGCTGGGGACCAGCGGGTGCGGGTGTGGGCGACGGGCTCGGGAGGCACTCGAGTGTAGGCCTTGTGCCTGGCCTCGCTCAGACGAACGCTCCTCCCTCCCCAGGAAGCAGTGAAGCGCCGCCAGCCCCGCAGGCGCCGCCACCGCCTCCGCCGCCGCCCATGTTCCCTGAAAGCCTTCGCCTGGAGGAAGGATGCAGCCAGCGAGGCGGCCCTGTGAGAGCGGCCGCTGACAGCACCCCGCGCCCGGCGCGCCCACCCCTCGCCGCCAAGTGGCTCCGCCCCTGGGCGCCCTCGGCCCCGCCCGTGCCCCACGCCCGTGCCCTACGCCGGACGGGCGCGCCTGCAATTGTCAGGTTTTTTTGTTTGTGCAAGGTTTTTGAGACAGTATGTCTGTGACATTCAATCATCTTGTATTGCTGATTCAGCCCTTTCTTTTGATGAGTAGTATTTCTTTGTATGAATAAACCACAGATTTTTTAATAGGTCTGTTTTTAGTTTTGCCTGCTATGAATAAAGTCTCTGAGAATGTTTGTGTATAGGTCTTTTTTTTTTGTAAGCATAAGCACCCATTTCCATTTGAGGAAAAGCCTACAAGTGGAATTGCTGGGCCAGAAGCTCAGTATGTTTTTAAGGTTCTCCAAACTGGCAGATCGTTTTCCCAAAATGGCATACCATTTTACATGCCCACGAGTTTGATCCAAGTTGAGGTCTGGCAGTGTCATTTTTTCTTTTATTTTCATCATTCTAACGTAATTGTGATGTCACAATGTGATTTCGATTTGCTTTTACTTGATGACTAATGTTGCTGAATGTTTTTCCATGGACTCATTGGCCAGTTGTACCTCTTCTTTTATGAAACGTCTCTTCGCTTTTCTGCATTTCTTAATTCAATTTACAATGTTTTCCTATTTTGGTATCATTCATCTGCAGTTACATGAAGGATATTATGTTTACTAGGCTGGCCCGTTCACCAAGATCTCCCCACATTCCCCTTCACAGCCACTGTCCATCAGCATAGTAAGATGCTGTAAAAGCACTCTTTGTCTTCTCTTTGATGTACAGCCCTCTGTGTGACCGCCCTCCCTCATTGTACATGCTAATCGTAATGCACGCTTTCTTTCCCTCTCCCCTTATCCCTTCCAGTCCCAACGATCCACTCCAGTCCCTTTCCCTTTGGTAACTGTAGGTCCATTCTTGGCTTCGATGAATCTGGTGGTGTTCTGCTCACTCATTTTCTCTTGGTTCTCCCTCTGAGAGGATAGTGAAATCATTTGATACTTGTCTTTCTGCTCCTGGGTTAGTTCACTCCGCTTATTACCCTGTAGCTCCATCCCTGTTGTTGTAAAGAGTAGGATGTTTTCTCTTGTTTTGGCTGAATAATATTGCACTGGTCATCCTCTGATAGACACTTAGCTTGGCTCTTGTAAATAGTGTCAAACATATGGGTGCACATGTCTTTTCTAAACTGGGCTGCTGCATTTCATTATTCATATTTTACGTATGTATGTATGTATGTATGTATGTATTCATTTACATACTTCCTTAATTGTTATCTATTCATTTACCCTTACTCTACAACCACATGAGTAACATTATGTTTACTACACTGCCCCCATCAGCAAGTTACCAAAGGTAAGGGACTAGGAAGGCTGGTTGGGAAGGGACGGGGAAGGGTGTACAGGGGGCATTACCTTTAGCTGATATAATGTATGGGGAGGTCCCACGGGGAAGACAGTATAGTACAGAGAGTTCAAGTAGTGATTCTATAGCATCCTGCTACGCTGATGGACAGTGACTGTACCGGGGTATGTGGAGTGGACATGGTCTGGGGCGTGTTGTCACTCTAATGTAGCTCACATAGTTGTAGATTGCTTATCATGAATAGCGTGTGGTAAACGTACGGGTGCACGTGTCTTTTTACAGCTGGGCTGGTGCTTTCTTTCTTCCCTACTTTCTTTCATTTTTTAGTTTTTTGTTTATTTATGAATATATATTTTTTAAATCATTTTTAATCGTTTTTAAGTTATCTATTTAATATTTCTGTGTGAAAGTATGTATTTATTTACTTACTGTTTCATTCATTCATTCATTATCTATCTATCTGTCTTTCGTTCTATGTAACTTTCTTTTTGTCTTCCATTATATGTAAGTATTTATATACTTATTTATTCATGCATGCATTCATTCATTTATCTGTCTTTCCATCTATCTGCCTGTCTTTCTGTCTATCTTTCTGTCATTAATAGAGAATTATATGGGTCACATTATGTTTACTAGCCTCCACCATTAGGAGGATGCGTGCACACACTCCATTCTATCATTTATTTATTTACTTACTTGTCCTTAATCTCCAATTACATGGGTAACATTATGTTTACTAGACTCCCCCCATCACCAGTTTTGCAAAGGTTAGCTTCTAGGAAGGCTGGTTGGGAAGGGAAGGCGCAAGGTGGAAAAGGGGCATTAAGATTAGCTCCCATAGTGTGGGAGGGTTTCCACGTGGAAGTCAGTGTAGTGCAGAGAATTTAGGTAGTGAATCTATAGAATCGTACTAATCTGATGGATACTGACTCTAATAGGGTATGTGGTACGGAGGGAACTTGATGATCTGGGGAGCCTACTAAGTATAATATTGCTCTTACACTTGTTGATGATTGATAGTGAAAAAAACCCTGCGTATTCCTTACTAGATAATGGTGAAACCCTGGAAAAAAAAAAAAGGGAGGCGTGGGTTGCAGCCGCTTGGGCTCCCGGCGGGCATCCCGCAGGTCCCTGCAAGCTGCTGAGCTCTCTCGGTTGGTCCGCAGGGGTTCCCCGGCCTTCCCCATCAGGCAGCGCGCCGCGGTGACCACGGGGTCATTTTCCCAGGGCACCTGCGCGGCGGCCCCAGGGGCCCCGGGCAACCTGAGGCCGCTTGGCTGCTGAGCCGCTTCCGCCACGGCCCGCCGCCGCCGCCGCCGCCCGCCTCCGAGGCGAACTCGAGGAACCTCTGGGCTGGGGACCAGCGGGTGCGGGTGTGGGCGACGGGCTCGGGAGGCACTCGAGTGTAGGCCTTGTGCCTGGCCTCGCTCAGACGAACGCTCCTCCCTCCCCAGGAAGCAGTGAAGCGCCGCCAGCCCCGCCGGCGCCGCCACCGCCTCCGCCGCCGCCCATGTTCCCTGAAGGCCTTCGCCTGGAGGAAGGGTGCAGCCAGCGAGGCGGCCCTGTGAGAGCGGCCGCTGACAGCTCCCCGCGCCCGGCGCGCCCACCCCTCGCCGCCAAGTGGCTCCGCCCCTGGGCGCCCTCGGCCCCGCCCGTGCCCCACGCCCGTGCCCTACGCCGGACGGGCGCGCCTGCAATTGTCAGGTTTTTTTGTTTGCGCAAGGTTTTTGAGACAGTATGTCTGTGACATTCAATCATCTTGTATTGCTGATTCAGCCCTTTCTTTTGATGAGTAGTATTTCTTTGTATGAATAAACCACAGATTTTTTAATAGGTCTGTTTTTAGTTTTGCCTGCTATGAATAAAGTCTCTGAGAATGTTTGTGTATAGGTCTTTTTGTTTTGTAAGCATAAGCACCCATTTCCATTTGAGGAAAAGCCTACACGTGCAATTGCTGGGCCAGAAGCTCAGTATGTTTTTAAGGTTCTCCAAACTGGCAGATCGTTTTCCCAAAATGGCATACCATTTTACATGCCCACGAGTTTGATCCAAGTTGAGGTCTGCAGTGTCAGTTTTTTTTTTTATTTTCATCATTCTAACGTAATTGTGATGTCACAATGTGATTTCAATTTGCTTCTATTTGATGACTAACGTTGCTGAATGTTTTTCCATGGACTCATTGGCCATTTGTACCTCTTCTTTTATGAAACATCTCTTCGCTTTTCTGCATTTCTTAATTCAATTTACAATGTTTTCCTATTATGGTATCATTCATCTGCAGTTACGTGAAGGATATTATGTTTACTAGGCTTGCCCTTTCACCAAGATCTCCCCACATTCCCCTTCACAGCCACTGTCCATCAGCATAGTAAGATGCTGTAAAATCACTCTTTGTCTTCTCTGTGATGTACAGCCCTCTCTGTGACCCCCCTCCCACATTGTATATGCTAATCGTAATGCACGCTTTCTTTCCCTCTCCCCTTATCCCTCCCAGTCCCAACTATCCACACCAGTCCCTTTCCATTTGGTAACTGTTCGTCCATTCTTGGCTTCGATATATCTGGTGCTGTTCTGCTCACTCATTTTCTCTTGGTTCTCCCTCTGAGAGGATAGTGAAATCATTTGATACTTGTCTTTCTGCGCCTGGTTAGTTCACTACGCATATTACCCTGTAGCTCCATCCCTGTTGTTGTAAATGGTAGGATGTTTTCTCTTGTTTTGGCTGAATAATATTGCACTGGTCATCCTCTAATGGACACTTAGCTTGGCTCTTGTAAATAGTGTCAAACATATGGGTGCACATGTCTTTTCTAAACTGGGCTGCTGCATTTCATTATTCATATTTTACGTATGTATGTATGTACATATGTATGTATGTATTCATTTACATACTTCCTTAATTGTTATCTATTCATTTATCCTTACTCTACAACCACATGAGTAACATTATGTTTACTACACTCCCCCCATCACCAAGTTACCAAAGGTAAGGGACTAGGAAGGCTGGTTGGGAAGGGACGGAGAAGGGTGTACAGGGGTCATTACCATGAGCTGATATAATGTATGGGGAGGTCCCACGCGGAAGACAGTATAGTACAGAGAGTTCAAGTAGTGATTCTATAGCATCCTGCTACGCTGATGGACAGTGACTGTACCGGGGTATGTGGAGTGGACATGGTCTGGGGCGTGTAGTCACTCTAATGTAGCTCACATAGTTGTAGATTGCTTATCATGAATAGTGCTGTGGTAAATGTATGGGTGCACGTGTCTTTTTACAGCTGGGCTGGTGCTTTCTTTCTTCCTTACTTTCTTTCATTTTTTAGTTTTTTGTTTGTTTATTTATCAATATATTTATTTATTTATTCATTTTTAATCGTTTTTAAGTTATTTATTTAATATTTCTGTGTGAATGCATGTATTTATTTACTTATTGATTCATTCATTCATTATCTATCTGTCTTTCGTTCTATGTGACTTCCTTTTTGTCTTCCATTATATGTACGTATTTATATACTTATCTATTCATGCATGCATTCATTCATTTATCTGTGTCTCCATCTATCTGCCTGTCTTTCTGTCTATCTTTCTGGCATTAATATAGAATTATATGAGTACCATTATGTTTACTAGCCTCCTCCATTAGGAGGATGCCTGCACACACACCATTCTATCATTTATTTATTTACTTACTTGTCCTTAATCTCCAATTACATGAGTAACATTATGTTTCCTAGACTGCCCCCATCACCAGTTTTGCAAAGGTTAGCTTCTAGGAAGGCTGGTTGGGAAGGGAAGGCGCAAGGTGGAAAAGGGGCATTAAGATTAGCTCCCATAGTGTGGGAGGGTTTCCACGTGGAAGTCAGTGTAGTGCAGAGAATTTAGGTAGTGAATCTATAGAATCGTACTATGCTGATGGATAGTGACTCTAATAGGGTATGTGGTACGGAGGGAACTTGATGATCTGGGGAGCCTACTAAGTATAATATTGCTCTTACACTTGTTGATGATTGATAGTGAAAAAAACCCTGCGTATTCCTTACTAGATAATGGTGAAACCCTGGAAAAAAAAAAAAGGGAGGCGTGGGTTGCAGCCGCTTGGGCTCCCGGCGGGCATCCCGCAGGTCCCTGCAAGCTGCTGAGCTCTCTCGGTTGGTCCGCAGGGGTTCCCCGGCCTTCCCCATCAGGCAGCGCGCCGCGGTGACCACGGGGTCATTTTCCCAGGGCACCTGCGCGGCGGCCCCAGGGGCCCCGGGCAACCTGAGGCCGCTTGGCTGCTGAGCCGCTTCCGCCACGGCCCGCCGCCGCCGCCGCCGCCCGCCTCCGAGGCGAACTCGAGGAACCTCCGGGCTGGGGACCAGCGGGTGCGGGTGTGGGCGACGGGCTCGGGAGGCACTCGAGTGTAGGCCTTGTGCCTGGCCTCGCTCAGACGAACGCTCCTCCCTCCCCAGGAAGCAGTGAAGCGCCGCCAGCCCCGCCGGCGCCGCCACCGCCTCCGCCGTCGCCCATGTTCCCTGAAGGCCTTCGCCTGGAGGAAGGGTGCAGCCAGCGAGGCGGCCCTGTGAGAGCGGCCGCTGACAGCTCCCCGCGCCCGGCGCGCCCACCCCTCGCCGCCAAGTGGCTCCGCCCCTGGGCGCCCTCGGCCCCGCCCGTGCCCCACGCCCGTGCCCTACGCCGGACGGGCGCGCCTGCAATTGTCAGGTTTTTTTGTTTGCGCAAGGTTTTTGAGACAGTATGTCTGTGACATTCAATCATCTTGTATTGCTGATTCAGCCCTTTCTTTTGATGAGTAGTATTTCTTTGTATGAATAAACCACAGATGTTTTAATAGGTCTGTTTTTAGTTTTGCCTGCTATGAATAAAGTCTCTGAGAATGTTTGTGTATAGGTCTTTTTTTTTTGTAAGCATAAGCACCCATTTCCATTTGAGGAAAAGCCTACAAGTGGAATTGCTGGGCCAGAAGCTCAGTATGTTTTTAAGGTTCTCCAAACTGGCAGATCGTTTTCCCAAAATGGCATACCATTTTACATGCCCACGAGTTTGATCCAAGTTGAGGTCTGGCAGTGTCATTTTTTCTTTTATTTTCATCATTCTAACGTAATTGTGATGTCACAATGTGATTTCGATTTGCTTTTACTTGATGACTAATGTTGCTGAATGTTTTTCCATGGACTCATTGGCCAGTTGTACCTCTTCTTTTATGAAACGTCTCTTCGCTTTTCTGCATTTCTTAATTCAATTTACAATGTTTTCCTATTTTGGTATCATTCATCTGCAGTTACATGAAGGATATTATGTTTACTAGGCTGGCCCGTTCACCAAGATCTCCCCACATTCCCCTTCACAGCCACTGTCCATCAGCATAGTAAGATGCTGTAAAATCACTCTTTGTCTTCTCTTTGATGTACAGCCCTCTGTGTGACCGCCCTCCCTCATTGTACATGCTAATCGTAATGCACGCTTTCTTTCCCTCTCCCCTTATCCCTTCCAGTCCCAACGATCCACTCCAGTCCCTTTCCCTTTGGTAACTGTAGGTCCATTCTTGGCTTCGATGAATCTGGTGCTGTTCTGCTCACTCATTTTCTCTTGGTTCTCCCTCTGAGAGGATAGTGAAATCATTTGATACTTGTCTTTCTGCTCCTGGGTTAGTTCAGTCGGCTTATTACCCTGTAGCTCCATCCCTGTTGTTGTAAATAGTAGGATGTTTTCTCTTGTTTTGGCTGAATAATATTGCACTGGTCATCCTCTAATAGACACTTAGCTTGGCTCTTGTAAATAGTGTCAAACATATGGGTGCACATGTCTTTTCTAAACTGGGCTGCTGCATTTCATTATTCATAGTTTACGTAAGTATGTATGTACATATGTATGTATGTATTTATTTACATACTTCCTTAATTGTTATCTATTCATTTATCGTTACTCTACAACCACATGAGTAACATTATGTTTACTACACTCCCCCCATCACCAAGTTACCAAAGGTAAGGGACTAGGAAGGCTGGTTGGGAAGGGACGGAGAAGGGCGTACAGGGGGCATTACCATTAGCTGATATAATGTATGGGGAGGACCCACGCGGAAGACAGTATAGTACAGAGAGTTCAAGTAGTGATTCTATAGCATCCTGCTACGCTGATGGACAGTGACTGTACCGGGGTATGTGGAGTGGACATGGTCTGGGGTGTGTAGTCACTCTAATGTAGCTCACATAGTTGTAGATTGCTTATCATGAATAGTGCTGTGTTAAACATACAGGTGCACTTGTCTTTTCACAGCTGCGCTGGTGCTTTCTTTCTTCCTTACTTTCTTTCATTTTTTAGATTTTTGTTTGTTTATTTATGAATATATTTATTTATTTAATCATTTTTAATCGTTTTTAAGTTATCTATTTAATATTTCTGTGTGAATGTATGTATTTATTTACTTATTCATTCATTCATTCATTATCTATCTGTCTTTCGTTCTATGTAACTTTCTTTTTTTTGTCTTCCATTATATGTACGTATTTATATACTTATCTATTCATGCGTGCATTCATTCATTTATCTGTGTCTCCATCTATCTGCCTGTCGTTCTGTCTATCTTTCTGTCATTAATATAGAATTATATGAGTAACATTATGTTTTACTAAGCCTCCTCCATTAGGAGGGATGCTTGCACACACCCCATTCCATCATTTATTTATTTACTTACTTGTCCTTAAATTTCCAATTACATGGGTAACATTATGTTTATTAGACTCCCCCCATCACCAGTTTTGAAAAGGTTAGCGTCTAGGAAGGGCTGGTTGGGAAGGGGAAGGCGCAGGGTGGAAAAGGGGCATTGAGAGTAGCTCCCATAGTGTGGGAGGGTTTCCACGTGGAAGTCAGTGTAGTGCAGAGAAGTCAAGTAGTGAATCTATAGAATCGTACTATGCTGATGGATAGTGACTCTAATAGGGTATGTGGTACGGAGGGAACTTGATGATCTGGGGAGCCTACTAACTTTAATATTGCTCTTACACTTGTTTGTAATTGATAGTGAAAAAAAACCGGGTATTTCTGACTGGATAATGATGAAACCCAGGAAAAAAAAAAAAAAAGGGAAGGGTGGGTTGCAGCCGCTTGGGCTCCCGGCGGGCATCACGCAGGTCCCTGCAAGCTGCTGAAGCTCTCTCGGTTGGTCCGCAGGGGTTCCCCGGCCTCTCCCACCATCAGGCAGCGCGCCGCGGTGACCCCGGGGTCATTTTCCCAGGGCACCTGCGCGGCGGCCCCTGGGGCCCCGAGCAACCTGAGGCCTCTTGGCTGCTGAGCCGCTTCCGCCAGGGCCCGCCGCCGCCGCCAACGCCCGCCTCCGAGGCGAACTCGAGGAACCTCCGGGCTGGGGACCAGCGGGTGCGGGTGTGGGCGCGGTCTCGGGAGGCACTCGAGTGTAGGCCTCGTGCCTGGCCTCGCTCAGACGAACGCTCCTACCTCCCCAGGAAGCAGTGAAGCGCCGCCGCCGCCGCCGCCGCCCATGTTCCCTGAAGGCCTTCGCCTGGAGGAAGGGTGCAGCCAGCGAGGCGGCCCTGTGAGAGCGGCCGCTGACAGCTCCCCGCGCCCGGCGCGCCCATCCCTCGCCGCCAAATGGCTCCGCCCCTGGGCGCCCTCGGCCCCGCCTGTGCCCCACGCATATGCCCTACGCAGGACGGGCGCGCCTGCAATTGTCAGGTTTTTTTTGTTTGCGTAAGGTTTTTGAGTCAGTATGTCTGTGACATTCAATCATCTTGTATTGCTGATTCAGCCCTTTCTTTTGATGAGTAGTATTTCTTTGTATGAATAAACCACAGATTTTTTAAAAGGTCTGTTTTTAGTTTTGCCTGCTATGAATAAAGTCTCTGAGAATGTTTGTGTATAGGTCTTTTTTTTTGTAAGCCTAAGCACCCATTTCCATTTGAGGAAAAGCCTACACGTGGAATTGCTGGGCCATAAGCTCAGTATGTTTTTAAGGTTCTCCAAACTGGCAGATCGTTTTCCCAAAATGGCATACCATTTTACATGCCCACGAGTTTGATCCAAGTTGAGGTCTGGCAGTGTCAGTTTTTTTTTTTATTTTCATCATTCTAACGTAATTGTGATGTCACAATGTGATTTCAATTTGCTTCTATTTGATGACTAACGTTGCTGAATGTTTTTCCATGGACTCATTGGCCATTTGTACCTCTTCTTTTATGAAACATCTCTTCGCTTTTCTGCATTTCTTAATTCAATTTACAATGTTTTCCTATTATGGTATCATTCATCTGCAGTTACATGAAGGATATTATGTTTACTAGGCTCGCCCTTTCACCAAGATCTCCCCACATTCCCCTTCACAGCCACTGTCCATCAGCATAGTAAGATGCTGTAAAATCACTCTTTGTCTTCTCTGTGATGTACAGCCCTCTCTGTGACCCCCCCTCCCACATTGTACATGCTAATCGTAATGCACGCTTTCTTTCCCTCTCCCCTTATCCCTCCCAGTCCCAACTATCCACACCAGTCCCTTTCCATTTGGTAACTGTTCGTCCATTCTTGGCTTCGATATATCTGGTGCTGTTCTGCTCACTCATTTTCTCTTGGTTCTCCCTCTGAGAGGATAGTGAAATCATTTGATACTTGTCTTTCTGCGCCTGGTTAGTTCACTACGCATATTACCCTGTAGCTCCATCCCTGTTGTTGTAAATGGTAGGATGTTTTCTCTTGTTTTGGCTGAATAATATTGCACTGGTCATCCTCTGATGGACACTTAGCTTGGCTCTTGTAAATAGTGTCAAACATATGGGTGCACATGTCTTTTCTAAACTGGGCTGCTGCATTTCATTATTCATATTTTACGTATGTATGTATGTACATATGTATGTATGTATTCATTTACATACTTCCTTAATTGTTATCTATTCATTTATCCTTACTCTACAACCACATGAGTAACATTATGTTTACTACACTCCCCCCATCACCAAGTTACCAAAGGTAAGGGACTAGGAAGGCTGGTTGGGAAGGGACGGAGAAGGGTGGACAGGGGGCATTACCATTTAGCTGATATAATGTATGGGGAGGTCCCACGGGGAAGACAGTATAGTACAGAGAGTTCAAGTAGTGATTCTATAGCATCCTGCTACGCTGATGGACAGTGACTGTACCGGGGTATGTGGAGTGGACATGGTCTGGGGCGTGTAGTCACTCTAATGTAGCTCACATAGTTGTAGATTGCTTATCATGAATAGTGCTGTGGTAAATGTACGGGTGCACGTGTCTTTTTACAGCTGGGCTGGTGCTTTCTTTCTTCCTTACTTTCTTTCATTTTTTAGTTTTTTGTTTGTTTATTTATCAATATATTTATTTATTTAATCATTTTTAATCGTTTTTAAATTATTTATTTAATATTTTTTTGTGAATGCATGTATTTATTTACTTATTGATTCATTCATTCATTATCTATCTGTCTTTCGTTCTATGTGACTTCCTTTTTGTCTTCCATTATATGTACGTATTTATATACTTATCTATTCATGCATGCATTCATTCATTTATCTGTGTCTCCATCTATCTGCCTGTCTTTCTGTCTATCTTTCTGGCATTAATATAGAATTATATGAGTACCATTATGTTTACTAGCCTCCTCCATTAGGAGGATGCCTGCACACACACCATTCTATCATTTATTTATTTACTTACTTGTCCTTAATCTCCAATTACATGAGTAACATTATGTTTCCTAGACTGCCCCCATCACCAGTTTTGCAAAGGTTAGCTTCTAGGAAGGCTGGTTGGGAAGGGAAGGCGCAAGGTGGAAAAGGGGCATTAAGATTAGCTCCCATAGTGTGGGAGGGTATCCACGTGGAAGTCAGTGTAGTGCAGAGAATTTAGGTAGTGAATCTATAGAATCGTACTATGCTGATGGATAGTGACTCTAATAGGGTATGTGGTACGGAGGGAACTTGATGATCTGGGGAGCCTACTAAGTATAATATTGCTCTTACACTTGTTGATGATTGATAGTGAAAAAAACCCTGCGTATTCCTTACTAGATAATGGTGAAACCCTGGAAAAAAAAAAAGGGAGGCGTGGGTTGCAGCCGCTTGGGCTCCCGGCGGGCATCCCGCAGGTCCCTGCAAGCTGCTGAGCTCTCTCGGTTGGTCCGCAGGGGTTCCCCGGCCTTCCCCATCAGGCAGCGCGCCGCGGTGACCACGGGGTCATTTTCCCGAGGGCACCTGCGCGGCGGCCCCAGGGGCCCCGGGCAACCTGAGGCCGCTTGGCTGCTGAGCCGCTTCCGCCACGGCCCGCCGCCGCCGCCGCCGCCCGCCTCCGAGGCGAACTCGAGGAACCTCCGGGCTGGGGACCAGCGGGTGCGGGTGTGGGCGCGGGCTCGGGAGGCACTCGAGTGTAGGCCTTGTGCCTGGCCTCGCTCAGACGAACGCTCCTCCCTCCCCAGGAAGCAGTGAAGCGCCGCCAGCCCCGCCGGCGCCGCCACCGCCTCCGCCGCCGCCCATGTTCCCTGAAGGCCTTCGCCTGGAGGAAGGGTGCAGCCAGCGAGGCGGCCCTGTGAGAGCGGCCGCTGACAGCTCCCCGCGCCCGGCGCGCCCACCCCTCGCTGCCAAGTGGCTCCGCCCCTGGGCGCCCTCGGCCCCGCCCGTGCCCCACGCCCGTGCCCTACGCCGGACGGGCGCGCCTGCAATTGTCAGGTTTTTTTGTTTGCGCAAGGTTTTTGAGACAGTATGTCTGTGACATTCAATCATCTTGTATTGCTGATTCAGCTCTTTCTTTTGATGAGTAGTATTTCTTTGTATGAATAAACCACAGATTTTTTAAAAGGTCTGTTTTTAGTTTTGCCTGCTATGAATAAAGTCTCTGAGAATGTTTGTGTATAGGTCTTTTTTTTTTGTAAGCCTAAGCACCCATTTCCATTTGAGGAAAAGCCTACACGTGGAATTGCTGGGCCATAAGCTCAGTATGTTTTTAAGGTTCTCCAAACTGGCAGATCGTTTTCCCAAAATGGCATACCATTTTACATGCCCACGAGTTTGATCCAAGTTGAGGTCTGGCAGTGTCAGTTTTTTTTTTTTATTTTCATCATTCTAACGTAATTGTGATGTCACAATGTGATTTCAATTTGCTTCTATTTGATGACTAACGTTGCTGAATGTTTTTCCATGGACTCATTGGCCATTTGTACCTCTTCTTTTATGAAACATCTCTTCGCTTTTCTGCATTTCTTAATTCAATTTACAATGTTTTCCTATTATGGTATCATTCATCTGCAGTTACATGAAGGATATTATGTTTACTAGGCTCGCCCTTTCACCAAGATCTCCCCACATTCCCCTTCACAGCCACTGTCCATCAGCATAGTAAGATGCTGTAAAATCACTCTTTGTCTTCTCTGTGATGTACAGCCCTCTCTGTGACCCCCCTCCCACATTGTACATGCTAATCGTAATGCACGCTTTCTTTCCCTCTCCCCTTATCCCTCCCAGTCCCAACTATCCACACCAGTCCCCTTCCATTTTGTAACTCTTCGTCCATTCTTGGCTTCGATATATCTGGTGCTGTTCTGCTCACTCATTTTCTCTTGGTTCTCCCTCTGAGAGGATAGTGAAATCATTTGATACTTGTCTTTCTGCGCCTGGTTAGTTCACTACGCATATTACCCTGTAGCTCCATCCCTGTTGTTGTAAATGGTAGGATGTTTTCTCTTGTTTTGGCTGAATAATATTGCACTGGTCATCCTCTGATGGACACTTAGCTTGGCTCTTGTAAATAGTGTCAAACATATGGGTGCACATGTCTTTTCTAAACTGGGCTGCTGCATTTCATTATTCATATTTTACGTATGTATGTATGTACATATGTATGTATGTATTCATTTACATACTTCCTTAATTGTTATCTATTCATTTATCCTTACTCTACAACCACATGAGTAACATTATGTTTACTACACTCCCCCCCATCACCAAGTTACCAAAGGTAAGGGACTAGGAAGGCTGGTTGGGAAGGGACGGAGAAGGGTGTACAGGGGTCATTACCATGAGCTGATATAATGTATGGGGAGGTCCCACGCGGAAGACAGTATAGTACAGAGAGTTCAAGTAGTGATTCTATAGCATCCTGCTACGCTGATGGACAGTGACTGTACCGGGGTATGTGGAGTGGACATGGTCTGGGGCGTGTAGTCACTCTAATGTAGCTCACATAGTTGTAGATTGCTTATCATGAATAGTGCTGTGGTAAATGTATGGGTGCACGTGTCTTTTTACAGCTGGGCTGGTGCTTTCTTTCTTCCTTACTTTCTTTCATTTTTTAGTTTTTTGTTTGTTTATTTATCAATATATTTATTTATTTAATCATTTTTAATCGTTTTTAAGTTATTTATTTAATATTTCTGTGTGAATGCATGTATTTATTTACTTATTGATTCATTCATTCATTATCTATCTGTCTTTCGTTCTATGTGACTTCCTTTTTGTCTTCCATTATATGTACGTATTTATATACTTATCTATTCATGCATGCATTCATTCATTTATCTGTGTCTCCATCTATCTGCCTGTCTTTCTGTCTATCTTTCTGGCATTAATAGAGAATTATATGAGTACCATTATGTTTACTAGCCTCCTCCATTAGGAGGATGCCTGCACACACACCATTCTATCATTTATTTATTTACTTACTTGTCCTTAATCTCCAATTACATGAGTAACATTATGTTTCCTAGACTGCCCCCATCACCAGTTTTGCAAAGGTTAGCTTCTAGGAAGGCTGGTTGGGAAGGGAAGGCGCAAGGTGGAAAAGGGGCATTAAGATTAGCTCCCATAGTGTGGGAGGGTTTCCACGTGGAAGTCAGTGTAGTGCAGAGAATTTAGGTAGTGAATCTATAGAATCGTACTATGCTGATGGATAGTGACTCTAATAGGGTATGTGGTACGGAGGGAACTTGATGATCTGGGGAGCCTACTAAGTATAATATTGCTCTTACACTTGTTGATGATTGATAGTGAAAAAAACCCTGCGTATTCCTTACTAGATAATGGTGAAACCCTGGAAAAAAAAAAAAAGGGAGGCGTGGGTTGCAGCCGCTTGGGCTCCCGGCGGGCATCCCGCAGGTCCCTGCAAGCTGCTGAGCTCTCTCGGTTGGTCCGCAGGGGTTCCCAGGCCTTCCCCATCAGGCAGCACGCCGCGGTGACCACGGGGTCATTTTCCCAGGGCACCTGCGCGGCGGCCCCAGGGGCCCCGGGCAACCTGAGGCCGCTTGGCTGCTGAGCCGCTTCCGCCACGGCCCGCCGCCGCCGCCGCCGCCCGCCTCCGAGGAGAACTCGAGGAACCTCCGGGCTGGGGACCAGCGGGTGCGGGTGTGGGCGCGGGCTCGGGAGGCACTCGAGTGTAGGCCTTGTGCCTGGCCTCGCTCAGACGAACGCTCCTCCCTCCCCAGGAAGCAGTGAAGCGCCGCCAGCCCCGCCGGCGCCGCCACCGCCTCCGCCGCCGCCCATGTTCCCTGAAGGCCTTCGCCTGGAGGAAGGGTGCAGCCAGCGAGGCGGCCCTGTGAGAGCGGCCGCTGACAGCTCCCCGCGCCCGGCGCGCCCACCCCTCGCCGCCAAGTGGCTCCGCCCCTGGGCGCCCTCGGCCCCGCCCGTGCCCCACGCCCGTGCCCTACGCCGGACGGGCGCGCCTGCAATTGTCAGGTTTTTTTGTTTGCGCAAGGTTTTTGAGACAGTATGTCTGTGACATTCAATCATCTTGTATTGCTGATTCAGCGCTTTCTTTTGATGAGTAGTATTTCTTTGTATGAATAAACCACAGATTTTTTAATAGGTCTGTTTTTAGTTTTGCCTGCTATGAATAAAGTCTCTGAGAATGTTTGTGTATAGGTCTTTTTTTTTTGTAAGCATAAGCACCCATTTCCATTTGAGGAAAAGCCTACAAGTGGAATTGCTGGGCCAGAAGCTCAGTATGTTTTTAAGGTTCTCCAAACTGGCAGATCGTTTTCCCAAAATGGCATACCATTTTACATGCCCACGAGTTTGATCCAAGTTGAGGTCTGGCAGTGTCATTTTTTCTTTTATTTTCATCATTCTAACGTAATTGTGATGTCACAATGTGATTTCAATTTGCTTTTACTTGATGACTAATGTTGCTGAATGTTTTTCCATGGACTCATTGGCCAGTTGTACCTCTTCTTTTATGAAACGTCTCTTCGCTTTTCTGCATTTCTTAATTCAATTTACAATGTTTTCCTATTTTGGTATCATTCATCTGCAGTTACATGAAGGATATTATGTTTACTAGGCTGGCCCGTTCACCAAGATCTCCCCACATTCCCCTTCACAGCCACTGTCCATCAGCATAGTAAGATGCTGTAAAATCACTCTTTGTCTTCTCTTTGATGTACAGCCCTCTCTGTGACCGCCCTCCCTCATTGTACATGCTAATCGTAATGCACGCTTTCTTTCCCTCTCCCCTTATCCCTTCCAGTCCCAACGATCCACTCCAGTCCCTTTCCCTTTGGTAACTGTAGGTCCATTCTTGGCTTCGATGAATCTGGTGCTGTTCTGCTCACTCATTTTCTCTTGGTTCTCCCTCTGAGAGGATAGTGAAATCATTTGATACTTGTCTTTCTGCTCCTGGGTTAGTTCACTGCGCTTATTACCCTGTAGCTCCATCCCTGTTGTTGTAAATAGTAGGATGTTTTCTCTTGTTTTGGCTGAATAATATTGCACTGGTCATCCTCTGATAGACACTTAGCTTGGCTCTTGTAAATAGTGTCAAACATATGGGTGCACATGTCTTTTCTAAACTGGGCTGCTGCATTTCATTATTCATATTTTACGTATGTATGTATGTAGATATGTATGTATGTATGTATTCATTTACATACTTCCTTAATTGTTATCTATTCATTTATCCTTACTCTACAACCACATGAGTAACATTATGTTTACTACACTCCCCCCATCAGCAAGTTACCAAAGGTAAGGGACTAGGAAGGCTGGTTGGGAAGGGACGGGGAAGGGTGTACAGGGGGCATTACCTTTAGCTGATATAATGTATGGGGAGGTCCCACGGGGAAGACAGTATAGTACAGAGAGTTCAAGTAGTGATTCTATAGCATCCTGCTACGCTGATGGACAGTGACTGTACCGGGGTATGTGGAGTGGACATGGTCTGGGGCGTGTTGTCACTCTAATGTAGCTCACATAGTTGTAGATTGCTTATCATGAATAGTGTGTGGTAAACGTACGGGTGCACGTGTCTTTTTACAGCTGGGCTGGTGCTTTCTTTCTTCCTTACTTTCTTTCATTTTTTAGTTTTTTGTTTATTTATGAATATATATTTTTTTAAATCATTTTTAATCGTTTTTAAGTTATCTATTTAATATTTCTGTGTGAATGTATGTATTTATTTACTTACTCTTTCATTCATTCATTCATTATCTATCTATCTGTCTTTCGTTCTATGTAACTTTCTTTTTGTCTTCCATTATATGTACGTATTTATATACTTATTTATTCATGCATGCATTCATTCATTTATCTGTCTTTCCATCTATCTGCCTGTCTTTCTGTCTATCTTTCTGTCATTAATAGAGAATTATATGGGTCACATTATGTTTACTAGCCTCCACCATTAGGAGGATGCGTGCACACACTCCATTCTATCATTTATTTATTTACTTACTTGTCCTTAATCTCCAATTACATGGGTAACATTATGTTTACTAGACTCCCCCCATCACCAGTTTTGCAAAGGTAAGCGTCTAGGAAGGCTGGTTAGGAAGGGAAGGGGCAGGGTGTAAAAAGGGCATTAAGATTAGCTCCCATAGTGTGGGAGGGTTTCCACGTGGAAGTCAGTGTAGTGCAGAGAAGTCAAGTAGTGATTCTATAGAATCGTACTATGCTGATGGATAGTGACTCTAATAGGGTATGTGGTACGGAGGGAACTTGATGATCTGGGGAGCCTACTAACTTTAATATTGCTCTTACACTTGTTGATAATTGATAGTGAAAAAAACCCGGGTATTCCTGACTAGATAATGATGAAACCCAGGAAAAAAAAAAAAAAGGGAGGCGTGGGTTGCAGCCGCTTGGGCTCCCGGCGGGCATCCCGCAGGTCCCTGCAAGCTGCTGAGCTCTCTCGGTTGGTCCGCAGGGGTTCCCCGGCCTTCCCCATCAGGCAGCGCGCCGCGGTGACCCCGGGGTCATTTTCCCAGGGCACCTGCGCGGCGGCCCCGCGGGCCCCGGGCAACCTGAGGCCGCTTGGCTGCTGAGCCGCTTCCGCCAGGGCCCGCCGCCGCCGCCGCCGCCCGCCTCCGAGGCGAACTCGAGGAACCTCCGGGCTGGGGACCAGCGGGTGCGGGTGTGGGCGCGGGCTCGGGAGGCACTCGAGTGTAGTCCTCGTGCCTGGCCTCGCTCAGACGAACGCTCCTCCCTCCCCAGGAAGCAGTGAAGCGCCGCCGCCGCGGCCAGCGCCGCCGCCGCCGCCGCCGCCGCCCATGTACCCTGAAGGCCTTCGCCTGGAGGAAGGGTGCAGCCAGCGAGGCGGCCCTGTGACAGCGGCCGCTGACAGCTCCCCGCGCCCGGCGCGCCCACCCCTCGCCGCCAAATGGCTCCGCCCCTGGGCGCCCTCGGCCCCGCCCGTGCCCCACGCACCTGGCCTACGCCGGAAGGGCGCGCCTGCAATTGTCAGGTTTTTTTTGTTTGCGTAAGGTTTTTGAGTCAGTATGTCTGTGACATTCAATCATCTTGTAATGCTGATTCAGCTCTTTCTTTTGATGAGTAGTATTTCTTTGTATGAATAAACCACAGATTTTTTAAAAGGTCTGTTTTTAGTTTTGCCTGCTATGAATAAAGTCTCTGAGAATGTTTGTGTATAGGTCTTTTTTTTTTGTAAGCCTAAGCACCCATTTCCATTTGAGGAAAAGCCTACACGTGGAATTGCTGGGCCATAAGCTCAGTATGTTTTTAAGGTTCTCCAAACTGGCAGATCGTTTTCCCAAAATGGCATACCATTTTACATGCCCACGAGTTTGATCCAAGTTGAGGTCTGGCAGTGTCAGTTTTTTTTTTTATTTTCATCATTCTAACGTAATTGTGATGTCACAATGTGATTTCAATTTGCTTCTATTTGATGACTAACGTTGCTGAATGTTTTTCCATGGACTCATTGGCCATTTGTACCTCTTCTTTTATGAAACATCTCTTCGCTTTTCTGCATTTCTTAATTCAATTTACAATGTTTTCCTATTATGGTATCATTCATCTGCAGTTACATGAAGGATATTATGTTTACTAGGCTCGCCCTTTCACCAAGATCTCCCCACATTCCCCTTCACAGCCACTGTCCATCAGCATAGTAAGATGCTGTAAAATCACTCTTTGTCTTCTCTGTGATGTACAGCCCTCTCTGTGACCCCCCTCCCACATTGTACATGCTAATCGTAATGCACGCTTTCTTTCCCTCTCCCCTTTTCCCTCCCACTCCCAACTATCCACACCAGTCCCTTTCCATTTGGTAACTGTTCGTCCATTCTTGGCTTCGATATATCTGGTGCTGTTCTGCTCACTCATTTTCTCTTGGTTCTCCCTCTGAGAGGATAGTGAAATCATTTGATACTTGTCTTTCTGCGCCTGGTTAGTTCACTACGCATATTACCCTGTAGCTCCATCCCTGTTGTTGTAAATGGTAGGATGTTTTCTCTTGTTTTGGCTGAATAATATTGCACTGGTCATCCTCTGATGGACACTTAGCTTGGCTCTTGTAAATAGTGTCAAACATATGGGTGCACATGTCTTTTCTAAACTGGGCTGCTGCATTTCATTATTCATATTTTACGTATGTATGTATGTACATATGTATGTATGTATTCATTTACATACTTCCTTAATTGTTATCTATTCATTTATCCTTACTCTACAACCACATGAGTAACATTATGTTTACTACACTCCCCCCATCACCAAGTTACCAAAGGTAAGGGACTAGGAAGGCTGGTTGGGAAGGGACGGAGAAGGGTGTACAGGGGTCATTACCATGAGCTGATATAATGTATGGGGAGGTCCCACGCGGAAGACAGTATAGTACAGAGAGTTCAAGTAGTGATTCTATAGCATCCTGCTACGCTGATGGACAGTGACTGTACCGGGGTATGTGGAGTGGACATGGTCTGGGGCGTGTAGTCACTCTAATGTAGCTCACATAGTTGTAGATTGCTTATCATGAATAGTGCTGTGGTAAATGTATGGGTGCACGTGTCTTTTTACAGCTGGGCTGGTGCTTTCTTTCTTCCTTACTTTCTTTCATTTTTTAGTTTTTTGTTTGTTTATTTATCAATATATTTATTTATTTAATCATTTTTAATCGTTTTTAAGTTATTTATTTAATATTTCTGTGTGAATGCATGTATTTATTTACTTATTGATTCATTCATTCATTATCTATCTGTCTTTCGTTCTATGTGACTTCCTTTTTGTCTTCCATTATATGTACGTATTTATATACTTATCTATTCATGCATGCATTCATTCATTTATCTGTGTCTCCATCTATCTGCCTGTCTTTCTGTCTATCTTTCTGGCATTAATATAGAATTATATGAGTACCATTATGTTTACTAGCCTCCTCCATTAGGAGGATGCCTGCACACACACCATTCTATCATTTATTTATTTACTTACTTGTCCTTAATCTCCAATTACATGAGTAACATTATGTTTCCTAGACTGCCCCCATCACCAGTTTTGCAAAGGTTAGCTTCTAGGAAGGCTGGTTGGGAAGGGAAGGCGCAAGGTGGAAAAGGGGCATTAAGATTAGCTCCCATAGTGTGGGAGGGTTTCCACGTGGAAGTCAGTGTAGTGCAGAGAATTTAGGTAGTGAATCTATAGAATCGTACTATGCTGATGGATAGTGACTCTAATAGGGTATGTGGTACGGAGGGAACTTGATGATCTGGGGAGCCTACTAAGTATAATATTGCTCTTACACTTGTTGATGATTGATAGTGAAAAAAACCCTGCGTATTCCTTACTAGATAATGGTGAAACCCTGGAAAAAAAAAAAAAGGGAGGCGTGGGTTGCAGCCGCTTGGGCTCCCGGCGGGCATCCCGCAGGTCCCTGCAAGCTGCTGAGCTCTCTCGGTTGGTCCGCAGGGGTTCCCCGGCCTTCCCCATCAGGCAGCGCGCCGCGGTGACCACGGGGTCATTTTCCCAGGGCACCTGCGCGGCGGCCCCAGGGGCCCCGGGCAACCTGAGGCCGCTTGGCTGCTGAGCCGCTTCCGCCACGGCCCGCCGCCGCCGCCGCCGCCCGCCTCCGAGGCGAACTCGAGGAACCTCCGGGCTGGGGACCAGCGGGTGCGGGTGTGGGCGCGGGCTCGGGAGGCACTCGAGTGTAGGCCTTGTGCCTGGCCTCGCTCAGACGAACGCTCCTCCCTCCCCAGGAAGCAGTGAAGCGCCGCCAGCCCCGCCGGCGCCGCCACCGCCTCCGCCGCCGCCCATGTTCCCTGAAGGCCTTCGCCTGGAGGAAGGGTGCAGCCAGCGAGGCGGCCCTGTGAGAGCGGCCGCTGACAGCTCCCCGCGCCCGGCGCGCCCACCCCTCGCCGCCAAGTGGCTCCGCCCCTGGGCGCCCTCGGCCCCGCCCGTGCCCCACGCCCGTGCCCTACGCCGGACGGGCGCGCCTGCAATTGTCAGGTTTTTTTGTTTGCGCAAGGTTTTTGAGACAGTATGTCTGTGACATTCAATCATCTTGTATTGCTGATTCAGCTCTTTCTTTTGATGAGTAGTATTTCTTTGTATGAATAAACCACAGATTTTTTAAAAGGTCTGTTTTTAGTTTTGCCTGCTATGAATAAAGTCTCTGAGAATGTTTGTGTATAGGTCTTTTTTTTTTGTAAGCCTAAGCACCCATTTCCATTTGAGGAAAAGCCTACAAGTGGAATTGCTGGGCCATAAGCTCAGTATGTTTTTAAGTTTCTCCAAACTGGCAGATCGTTTCCCCAAAATGGCATACCATTTTACATGCCCACGAGTTTGATCCAAGTTGAGGTCTGGCAGTGTCATTTTTTCTTTTATTTTCATCATTCTAACGTAATTGTGATGTCACAATGTGATTTCAATTTGCTTTTACTTGATGACTAATGTTGCTGAATGTTTTTCCATGGACTCATTGGCCAGTTGTACCTCTTCTTTTATGAAACGTCTCTTCGCTTTTCTGCATTTCTTAATTCAATTTACAATGTTTTCCTATTTTGGTATCATTCATCTGCAGTTACATGAAGGATATTATGTTTACTAGGCTGGGCCCTTCACCAAGATCTCCCCACATTCCCCTTCACAGCCACTGTCCATCAGCATAGTAAGATGCTGTAAAATCACTCTTTGTCTTCTCTTTGATGTACAGCCCTCTCTGTGACCGCCCTCCCTCATTGTACATGCTAATCGTAATGCACGCTTTCTTTCCCTCTCCCCTTATCCCTTCCAGTCCCAACGATCCACTCCAGTCCCTTTCCCTTTGGTAACTGTAGGTCCATTCTTGGCTTCGATGAATCTGGTGCTGTTCTGCTCACTCATTTTCTCTTGGTTCTCCCTCTGAGAGGATAGTGAAATCATTTGATACTTGTCTTTCTGCTCCTGGGTTAGTTCACTACGCTTATTACCCTGTAGCTCCATCCCTGTTGTTGTAAATAGTAGGATGTTTTCTCTTGTTTTGGCTGAATAATATTGCACTGGTCATCCTCTGATAGACACTTAGCTTGGCTCTTGTAAATAGTGTCAAACATATGGGTGCACATGTCTTTTCTAAACTGGGCTGCTGCATTTCATTATTCATATTTTACGTATGTATGTATGTACATATGTATGTATGTATTCATTTACATACTTCCTTAATTGTTATCTATTCATTTATCCTTACTCTACAACCACATGAGTAACATTATGTTTACTACACTCCCCCCATCAGCAAGTTACCAAAGGTAAGGGACTAGGAAGGCTGGTTGGGAAGGGACGGAGAAGGGTGTACAGGGGTCATTACCATGAGCTGATATAATGTATGGGGAGGTCCCACGCGGAAGACAGTATAGTACAGAGAGTTCAAGTAGTGATTCTATAGCATCCTGCTACGCTGATGGACAGTGACTGTACCGGGGTATGTGGAGTGGACATGGGTCTGGGGCGTGTAGTCACTCTAATGTAGCTCACATAGTTGTAGATTGCTTATCATGAATAGTGCTGTGGTAAATGTATGGGTGCACGTGTCTTTTTACAGCTGGGCTGGTGCTTTCTTTCTTCCTTACTTTCTTTCAATTTTTAGTTTTTTGTTTGTTTATTTATCAATATATTTATTTATTTAATCATTTTTAATCGTTTTTAAGTTATTTATTTAATATTTCTGTGTGAATGCATGTATTTATTTACTTATTGATTCATTCATTCATTATCTATCTGTCTTTCGTTCTATGTGACTTCCTTTTTGTCTTCCATTATATGTACGTATTTATATACTTATCTATTCATGCATGCATTCATTCATTTATCTGTGTCTCCATCTATCTGCCTGTCTTTCTGTCTATCTTTCTGGCATTAATATAGAATTATATGAGTACCATTATGTTTACTAGCCTCCTCCATTAGGAGGATGCCTGCACACACACCATTCTATCATTTATTTATTTACTTACTTGTCCTTAATCTCCAATTACATGAGTAACATTATGTTTCCTAGACTGCCCCCATCACCAGTTTTGCAAAGGTTAGCTTCTAGGAAGGCTGGTTGGGAAGGGAAGGCGCAAGGTGGAAAAGGGGCATTAAGATTAGCTCCCATAGTGTGGGAGGGTTTCCACGTGGAAGTCAGTGTAGTGCAGAGAATTTAGGTAGTGAATCTATAGAATCGTTCTATGCTGATGGATAGTGACTCTAATAGGGTATGTGGTACGGAGGGAACTTGATGATCTGGGGAGCCTACTAAGTATAATATTGCTCTTACACTTGTTGATGATTGATAGTGAAAAAAACCCTGCGTATTCCTTACTAGATAATGGTGAAACCCTGGGAAAAAAAAAAAAGGGAGGCGTGGGTTGCAGCCGCTTGGGCTCCCGGCGGGCATCCCGCAGGTCCCTGCAAGCTGCTGAGCTCTCTCGGTTGGTCCGCAGGGGTTCCCCGGCCTTCCCCATCAGGCAGCGCGCCGCGGTGACCACGGGGTCATTTTCCCAGGGCACCTGCGCGGCGGCCCCAGGGGCCCCGGGCAACCTGAGGCCGCTTGGCTGCTGAGCCGCTTCCGCCACGGCCCGCCGCCGCCGCCGCCGCCCGCCTCCGAGGCGAACTCGAGGAACCTCCGGGCTGGGGACCAGCGGGTGCGGGTGTGGGCGCGGGCTCGGGAGGCACTCGAGTGTAGGCCTCGTGCCTGGCCTCGCACAGACGAACGCTGCTCCCTCCCCAGGAAGCAGTGAAGCGCCGCCAGCCCCGCCGGCGCCGCCACCGCCTCCGCCGCCGCCCATGAACCCTGAAGGCCTTCGCCTGGAGGAAGGGTGCAGCCAGCGAGGCGGCCCTGTGAGAGCGGCCGCTGACAGCTCCCCGCGCCCGGCGGGCCCACCCCTCGCCGCCAAGTGACTCCGCCCCTGGGCGCCCTCGGCCCCGCCCGTGCCCCACGCACATGGCCTACGCCGGACGGGCGCGCCTGCAATTGTCAGGTTTTTCTGTTTGCGCAAGGTTTTTGAGACAGTATGTCTGTGACATTCAATCATCTTGTAATGCTGATTCAGCTCTTTCTTTTGATGAGTAGTATTTCTTTGTATGAATAAACCACAGATTTTTTAAAAGGTCTGTTTTTAGTTTTGCCTGCTATGAATAAAGTCTCTGAGAATGTTTGTGTATAGGTCTTTTTTTTTTGTAAGCCTAAGCACCCATTTCCATTTGAGGAAAAGCCTACACGTGGAATTGCTGGGCCATAAGCTCAGTATGTTTTTAAGGTTCTCCAAACTGGCAGATCGTTTTCCCAAAATGGCATACCATTTTACATGCCCACGAGTTTGATCCAAGTTGAGGTCTGGCAGTGTCATTTTTTCTTTTATTTTCATCATTCTAACGTAATTGTGATGTCACAATGTGATTTCAATTTGCTTTTACTTGATGACTAATGTTGCTGAATGTTTTTCCATGGACTCATTGGCCAGTTGTACCTCTTCTTTTATGAAACGTCTCTTCGCTTTTCTGCATTTCTTAATTCAATTTACAATGTTTTCCTATTTTGGTATCATTCATCTGCAGTTACATGAAGGATATTATGTTTACTAGGCTGGCCCGTTCACCAAGATCTCCCCACATTCCCCTTCACAGCCACTGTCCATCAGCATAGTAAGATGCTGTAAAATCACTCTTTGTCTTCTCTTTGATGTACAGCCCTCTCTGTGACCGCCCTCCCTCATTGTACATGCTAATCGTAATGCACGCTTTCTTTCCCTCTCCCCTTATCCCTTCCAGTCCCAACGATCCACTCCAGTCCCTTTCCCTTTGGTAACTGTAGGTCCATTCTTGGCTTCGATGAATCTGGTGCTGTTCTGCTCACTCATTTTCTCTTGGTTCTCCCTCTGAGAGGATAGTGAAATCATTTGATACTTGTCTTTCTGCTCCTGGGTTAGTTCACTGCGCTTATTACCCTGTAGCTCCATCCCTGTTGTTGTAAATAGTAGGATGTTTTCTCTTGTTTTGGCTGAATAATATTGCACTGGTCATCCTCTGATAGACACTTAGCTTGGCTCTTGTAAATAGTGTCAAACATATGGGTGCACATGTCTTTTCTAAACTGGGCTGCTGCATTTCATTATTCATATTTTACGTATGTATGTATGTATGTATGTATGTATGTATTCATTTACATACTTCCTTAATTGTTATCTATTCATTTATCCTTACTCTACAACCACATGAGTAACATTATGTTTACTACACTCCCCCCATCAGCAAGTTACCAAAGGTAAGGGACTAGGAAGGCTGGTTGGGAAGGGACGGGGAAGGGTGTACAGGGGGCATTACCTTTAGCTGATATAATGTATGGGGAGGTCCCACGGGGAAGACAGTATAGTACAGAGAGTTCAAGTAGTGATTCTATAGCATCCTGCTACGCTGATGGACAGTGACTGTACCGGGGTATGTGGAGTGGACATGGTCTGGGGCGTGTTGTCACTCTAATGTAGCTCACATAGTTGTAGATTGCTTATCATGAATAGTGTGTGGTAAACGTACGGGTGCACGTGTCTTTTTACAGCTGGGCTGGTGCTTTCTTTCTTCCTTACTTTCTTTCATTTTTTAGTTTTTTGTTTATTTATGAATATATATATTTTTTTTAATCATTTTTAATCGTTTTTAAGTTATCTATTTAATATTTCTGTGTGAATGTATGTATTTATTTACTTACTCTTTCATTCATTCATTCATTATCTATCTATCTGTCTTTCGTTCTATGTAACTTTCTTTTTGTCTTCCATTATATGTACGTATTTATATACTTATTTATTCATGCATGCATTCATTCATTTATCTGTCTTTCCATCTATCTGCCTGTCTTTCTGTCTATCTTTCTGTCATTAATAGAGAATTATATGGGTCACATTATGTTTACTAGCCTCCACCATTAGGAGGATGCGTGCACACACTCCATTCTATCATTTATTTATTTACTTACTTGTCCTTAATCTCCAATTACATGGGTAACATTATGTTTACTAGACTCCCCCCATCACCAGTTTTGCAAAGGTAAGCGTCTAGGAAGGCTGGTTAGGAAGGGAAGGGGCAGGGTGTAAAAAGGGCATTGAGATTAGCTCCCATAGTGTGGGAGGGTTTCCACGTGGAAGTCAGTGTAGTGCAGAGAAGTCAAGTAGTGATTCTATAGAATCGTACTATGCTGATGGATAGTGACTCTAATAGGGTATGTGGTACGGAGGGAACTTGATGATCTGGGGAGCCTACTAACTTTAATATTGCTCTTACACTTGTTGATAATTGATAGTGAAAAAAACCCGGGTATTCCTGACTAGATAATGATGAAACCCAGGAAAAAAAAAAAAGGGAGGGGTGGGTTGCAGCCGCTTGGGCTCCCGGCGGGCATCCCGCAGGTCCCTGCAAGCTGCTGAGCTCTCTCGGTTGGTCCGCAGGGGTTCCCTGGCCTTCCCCATCAGGCAGCGCGCCGCGGTGACCCCGGGGTCATTTTCCCAGGGCACCTGCGCGGCGGCCCCGCGGGCCCCGTGCAACCTGAGGCCGCTTGGCTGCTGAGCCGCTTCCGCCAGGGCCCGCCGCCGCCGCCGCCGCCCGCCTCCGAGGCGAACTCGAGGAACCTCCGGGCTGGGGACCAGCGGGTGCGGGTGTGGGCGCGGGCTCGGGAGGCACTCGAGTGTAGTCCTCGTGCCTGGCCTCGCTCAGACGAACGCTCCTCCCTCCCCAGGAAGCAGTGAAGCGCCGCCGCCGCGGCCAGCGCCGCCGCCTCCGCCGCCGCCGCCCATGTACCCTGAAGGCCTTCGCCTGGAGGAAGGGTGCAGCCAGCGAGGCGGCCCTGTGACAGCGGCCGCTGACAGCTCCCCGCGCCCGGCGCGCCCACCCCTCGCCGCCAAATGGCTCCGCCCCTGGGCGCCCTCGGCCCCGCCCATGCCCCACGCACCTGGCCTACGCCGGAAGGGCGCGCCTGCAATTGTCAGGTTTTTTTTTGTTTGCGTAAGGTTTTTGAGTCAGTATGTCTGTGACATTCAATCATCTTGTAATGCTGATTCAGCTCTTTCTTTTGATGAGTAGTATTTCTTTGTATGAATAAACCACAGATTTTTTAAAAGGTCTGTTTTTAGTTTTGCCTGCTATGAATAAAGTCTCTGAGAATGTTTGTGTATAGGTCTTTTTTTTTTGTAAGCCTAAGCACCCATTTCCATTTGAGGAAAAGCCTACACGTGGAATTGCTGGGCCATAAGCTCAGTATGTTTTTAAGGTTCTCCAAACTGGCAGATCGTTTTCCCAAAATGGCATACCATTTTACATGCCCACGAGTTTGATCCAAGTTGAGGTCTGGCAGTGTCAGTTTTTTTTTTTTATTTTCATCATTCTAACGTAATTGTGATGTCACAATGTGATTTCAATTTGCTTCTATTTGATGACTAACGTTGCTGAATGTTTTTCCATGGACTCATTGGCCATTTGTACCTCTTCTTTTATGAAACATCTCTTCGCTTTTCTGCATTTCTTAATTCAATTTACAATGTTTTCCTATTATGGTATCATTCATCTGCAGTTACATGAAGGATATTATGTTTACTAGGCTCGCCCTTTCACCAAGATCTCCCCACATTCCCCTTCACAGCCACTGTCCATCAGCATAGTAAGATGCTGTAAAATCACTCTTTGTCTTCTCTGTGATGTACAGCCCTCTCTGTGACCCCCCTCCCACATTGTACATGCTAATCGTAATGCACGCTTTCTTTCCCTCTCCCCTTATCCCTCCCAGTCCCAACTATCCACACCAGTCCCTTTCCATTTGGTAACTGTTCGTCCATTCTTGGCTTCGATATATCTGGTGCTGTTCTGCTCACTCATTTTCTCTTGGTTCTCCCTCTGAGAGGATAGTGAAATCATTTGATACTTGTCTTTCTGCGCCTGGTTAGTTCACTACGCATATTACCCTGTAGCTCCATCCCTGTTGTTGTAAATGGTAGGATGTTTTCTCTTGTTTTGGCTGAATAATATTGCACTGGTCATCCTCTGATGGACACTTAGCTTGGCTCTTGTAAATAGTGTCAAACATATGGGTGCACATGTCTTTTCTAAACTGGGCTGCTGCATTTCATTATTCATATTTTACGTATGTATGTATGTACATATGTATGTATGTATTCATTTACATACTTCCTTAATTGTTATCTATTCATTTATCCTTACTCTACAACCACATGAGTAACATTATGTTTACTACACTCCCCCCATCACCAAGTTACCAAAGGTAAGGGACTAGGAAGGCTGGTTGGGAAGGGACGGAGAAGGGTGTACAGGGGTCATTACCATGAGCTGATATAATGTATGGGGAGGTCCCACGCGGAAGACAGTATAGTACAGAGAGTTCAAGTAGTGATTCTATAGCATCCTGCTACGCTGATGGACAGTGACTGTACCGGGGTATGTGGAGTGGACATGGTCTGGGGCGTGTAGTCACTCTAATGTAGCTCACATAGTTGTAGATTGCTTATCATGAATAGTGCTGTGGTAAATGTATGGGTGCACGTGTCTTTTTACAGCTGGGCTGGTGCTTTCTTTCTTCCTTACTTTCTTTCAATTTTTAGTTTTTTGTTTGTTTATTTATCAATATATTTATTTATTTAATCATTTTTAATCGTTTTTAAGTTATTTATTTAATATTTCTGTGTGAATGCATGTATTTATTTACTTATTGATTCATTCATTCATTATCTATCTGTCTTTCGTTCTATGTGACTTCCTTTTTGTCTTCCATTATATGTACGTATTTATATACTTATCTATTCATGCATGCATTCATTCATTTATCTGTGTCTCCATCTATCTGCCTGTCTTTCTGTCTATCTTTCTGGCATTAATATAGAATTATATGAGTACCATTATGTTTACTAGCCTCCTCCATTAGGAGGATGCCTGCACACACACCATTCTATCATTTATTTATTTACTTACTTGTCCTTAATCTCCAATTACATGAGTAACATTATGTTTCCTAGACTGCCCCCATCACCAGTTTTGCAAAGGTTAGCTTCTAGGAAGGCTGGTTGGGAAGGGAAGGCGCAAGGTGGAAAAGGGGCATTAAGATTAGCTCCCATAGTGTGGGAGGGTTTCCACGTGGAAGTCAGTGTAGTGCAGAGAATTTAGGTAGTGAATCTATAGAATCGTACTATGCTGATGGATAGTGACTCTAATAGGGTATGTGGTACGGAGGGAACTTGATGATCTGGGGAGCCTACTAAGTATAATATTGCTCTTACACTTGTTGATGATTGATAGTGAAAAAAACCCTGCGTATTCCTTACTAGATAATGGTGAAACCCTGGAAAAAAAAAAAAAGGGAGGCGTGGGTTGCAGCCGCTTGGGCTCCCGGCGGGCATCCCGCAGGTCCCTGCAAGCTGCTGAGCTCTCTCGGTTGGTCCGCAGGGGTTCCCCGGCCTTCCCCATCAGGCAGCGCGCCGCGGTGACCACGGGGTCATTTTCCCAGGGCACCTGCGCGGCGGCCCCAGGGGCCCCGGGCAACCTGAGGCCGCTTGGCTGCTGAGCCGCTTCCGCCACGGCCCGCCGCCGCCGCCGCCGCCCGCCTCCGAGGCGAACTCGAGGAACCTCCGGGCTGGGGACCAGCGGGTGCGGGTGTGGGCGCGGGCTCGGGAGGCACTCGAGTGTAGGCCTTGTGCCTGGCCTCGCTCAGACGAACGCTCCTCCCTCCCCAGGAAGCAGTGAAGCGCCGCCAGCCCCGCCGGCGCCGCCACCGCCTCCGCCGCCGCCCATGTTCCCTGAAGGCCTTCGCCTGGAGGAAGGGTGCAGCCAGCGAGGCGGCCCTGTGAGAGCGGCCGCTGACAGCTCCCCGCGCCCGGCGCGCCCACCCCTCGCCGCCAAGTGGCTCCGCCCCTGGGCGCCCTCGGCCCCGCCCGTGCCCCACGCCCGTTCCCTACGCCGGACGGGCGCGCCTGCAATTGTCAGGTTTTTTTGTTTGCGCAAGGTTTTTGAGACAGTATGTCTGTGACATTCAATCATCTTGTATTGCTGATTCAGCTCTTTCTTTTGATGAGTAGTATTTCTTTGTATGAATAAACCACAGATTTTTTAATAGGTCTGTTTTTAGTTTTGCCTGCTATGAATAAAGTCTCTGAGAATGTTTGTGTATAGGTCTTTTTTTTTTGTAAGCCTAAGCACCCATTTCCATTTGAGGAAAAGCCTACACGTGGAATTGCTGGGCCATAAGCTCAGTATGTTTTTAAGGTTCTCCAAACTGGCAGATCGTTTTCCCAAAATGGCATACCATTTTACATGCCCACGAGTTTGATCCAAGTTGAGGTCTGGCAGTGTCAGTTTTTTTTTTTATTTTCATCATTCTAACGTAATTGTGATGTCACAATGTGATTTCAATTTGCTTCTATTTGATGACTAACGTTGCTGAATGTTTTTCCATGGACTCATTGGCCATTTGTACCTCTTCTTTTATGAAACATCTCTTCGCTTTTCTGCATTTCTTAATTCAATTTACAATGTTTTCCTATTATGGTATCATTCATCTGCAGTTACATGAAGGATATTATGTTTACTAGGCTCGCCCTTTCACCAAGATCTCCCCACATTCCCCTTCACAGCCACTGTCCATCAGCATAGTAAGATGCTGTAAAATCACTCTTTGTCTTCTCTGTGATGTACAGCCCTCTCTGTGACCCCCCTCCCACATTGTACATGCTAATCGTAATGCACGCTTTCTTTCCCTCTCCCCTTATCCCTCCCAGTCCCAACTATCCACACCAGTCCCTTTCCATTTGGTAACTGTTCGTCCATTCTTGGCTTCGATATATCTGGTGCTGTTCTGCTCACTCATTTTCTCTTGGTTCTCCCTCTGAGAGGATAGTGAAATCATTTGATACTTGTCTTTCTGCGCCTGGTTAGTTCACTACGCATATTACCCTGTAGCTCCATCCCTGTTGTTGTAAATAGTAGGATGTTTTCTCTTGTTTTGGCTGAATAATATTGCACTGGTCATCCTCTGATAGACACTTAGCTTGGCTCTTGTAAATAGTGTCAAACATATGGGTGCACATGTCTTTTCTAAACTGGGCTGCTGCATTTCATTATTCATATTTTACGTATGTATGTATGTACATATGTATGTATGTATTCATTTACATACTTCCTTAATTGTTATCTATTCATTTATCCTTACTCTACAACCACATGAGTAACATTATGTTTACTACACTCCCCCCATCAGCAAGTTACCAAAGGTAAGGGACTAGGAAGGCTGGTTGGGAAGGGACGGAGAAGGGTGTACAGGGGTCATTACCATGAGCTGATATAATGTATGGGGAGGTCCCACGCGGAAGACAGTATAGTACAGAGAGTTCAAGTAGTGATTCTATAGCATCCTGCTACGCTGATGGACAGTGACTGTACCGGGGTATGTGGAGTGGACATGGTCTGGGGCGTGTAGTCACTCTAATGTAGCTCACATAGTTGTAGATTGCTTATCATGAATAGTGCTGTGGTAAATGTATGGGTGCACGTGTCTTTTTACAGCTGGGCTGGTGCTTTCTTTCTTCCTTACTTTCTTTCATTTTTTAGTTTTTTGTTTGTTTATTTATCAATATATTTATTTATTTAATCATTTTTAATCGTTTTTAAGTTATTTATTTAATATTTCTGTGTGAATGCATGTATTTATTTACTTATTGATTCATTCATTCATTATCTATCTGTCTTTCGTTCTATGTGACTTCCTTTTTGTCTTCCATTATATGTACGTATTTATATACTTATCTATTCATGCATGCATTCATTCATTTATCTGTGTCTCCATCTATCTGCCTGTCTTTCTGTCTATCTTTCTGGCATTAATATAGAATTATATGAGTACCATTATGTTTACTAGCCTCCTCCATTAGGAGGATGCCTGCACACACACCATTCTATCATTTATTTATTTACTTACTTGTCCTTAATCTCCAATTACATGAGTAACATTATGTTTCCTAGACTGCCCCCATCACCAGTTTTGCAAAGGTTAGCTTCTAGGAAGGCTGGTTGGGAAGGGAAGGCGCAAGGTGGAAAAGGGGCATTAAGATTAGCTCCCATAGTGTGGGAGGGTTTCCACGTGGAAGTCAGTGTAGTGCAGAGAATTTAGGTAGTGAATCTATAGAATCGTACTATGCTGATGGATAGTGACTCTAATAGGGTATGTGGTACGGAGGGAACTTGATGATCTGGGGAGCCTACTAAGTATAATATTGCTCTTACACTTGTTGATGATTGATAGTGAAAAAAACCCTGCGTATTCCTTACTAGATAATGGTGAAACCCTGGAAAAAAAAAAAAGGGAGGCGTGGGTTGCAGCCGCTTGGGCTCCCGGCGGGCATCCCGCAGGTCCCTGCAAGCTGCTGAGCTCTCTCGGTTGGTCCGCAGGGGTTCCCCGGCCTTCCCCATCAGGCAGCGCGCCGCGGTGACCACGGGGTCATTTTCCCAGGGCACCTGCGCGGCGGCCCCAGGGGCCCCGGGCAACCTGAGGCCGCTTGGCTGCTGAGCCGCTTCCGCCACGGCCCGCCGCCGCCGCCGCCGCCCGCCTCCGAGGCGAACTCGAGGAACCTCCGGGCTGGGGACCAGCGGGTGCGGGTGTGGGCGCGGGCTCGGGAGGCACTCGAGTGTAGGCCTTGTGCCTGGCCTCGCTCAGACGAACGCTCCTCCCTCCCCAGGAAGCAGTGAAGCGCCGCCAGCCCTGCCTGCGCCGCCACCGCCGCCGCCGCCGCCCATGTTCCCTGAAGGCCTTCGCCTGGAGGAAGGGTGCAGCCAGCGAGGCGGCCCTGTGAGAGCGGCCGCTGACAGCTCCCCGCGCCCGGCGCGCCCACCCCTCGCCGCCAAGTGGCTCCGCCCCTGGGCGCCCTCGGCCCCGCCCGTGCCCCACGCCCGTGCCCTATGCCGGACGGGCGCGCCTGTAATTGTCAGGTTTTTTTGTTTTCGCAAGGTTTCTGAGACAGTATGTCTGTGACATTCAATCATCTTGTATTGCTGATTCAGCCCTTTCTTTTGATGAGTAGTATTTCTTTGTATGAATAAACCACAGATTTTTTAATAGGTCTGTTTTTAGTTTTGCCTGCTATGAATAAAGTCTCTGAGAATGTTTGTGTATAGGTCTTTTTTTTTTGTAAGCCTAAGCACCCATTTCCATTTGAGGAAAAGCCTACAAGTGGAATTGCTGGGCCATAAGCTCAGTATGTTTTTAAGGTTCTCCAAACTGGCAGATCGTTTTCCCAAAATGGCATACCATTTTACATGCCCACGAGTTTGATCCAAGTTGAGGTCTGGCAGTGTCATTTTTTCTTTTATTTTCATCATTCTAACGTAATTGTGATGTCACAATGTGATTTCAATTTGCTTTTACTTGATGACTAATGTTGCTGAATGTTTTTCCATGGACTCATTGGCCAGTTGTACCTCTTCTTTTATGAAACGTCTCTTCGCTTTTCTGCATTTCTTAATTCAATTTACAATGTTTTCCTATTTTGGTATCATTCATCTGCAGTTACATGAAGGATATTATGTTTACTAGGCTGGCCCGTTCACCAAGATCTCCCCACATTCCCCTTCACAGCCACTGTCCATCAGCATAGTAAGATGCTGTAAAATCACTCTTTGTCTTCTCTTTGATGTACAGCCCTCTCTGTGACCGCCCTCCCTCATTGTACATGCTAATCGTAATGCACGCTTTCTTTCCCTCTCCCCTTATCCCTTCCAGTCCCAACGATCCACTCCAGTCCCTTTCCCTTTGGTAACTGTAGGTCCATTCTTGGCTTCGATGAATCTGGTGCTGTTCTGCTCACTCATTTTCTCTTGGTTCTCCCTCTGAGAGGATAGTGAAATCATTTGATACTTGTCTTTCTGCTCCTGGGTTAGTTCACTGCGCTTATTACCCTGTAGCTCCATCCCTGTTGTTGTAAATAGTAGGATGTTTTCTCTTGTTTTGGCTGAATAATATTGCACTGGTCATCCTCTGATAGACACTTAGCTTGGCTCTTGTAAATAGTGTCAAACATATGGGTGCACATGTCTTTTCTAAACTGGGCTGCTGCATTTCATTATTCATATTTTACGTATGTATGTATGTATGTATGTATGTATGTATTCATTTACATACTTCCTTAATTGTTATCTATTCATTTATCCTTACTCTACAACCACATGAGTAACATTATGTTTACTACACTCCCCCCATCAGCAAGTTTCCAAAGGTAAGGGACTAGGAAGGCTGGTTGGGAAGGGACGGGGAAGGGTGTACAGGGGGCATTACCTTTAGCTGATATAATGTATGGGGAGGTCCCACGGGGAAGACAGTATAGTACAGAGAGTTCAAGTAGTGATTCTATAGCATCCTGCTACGCTGATGGACAGTGACTGTACCGGGGTATGTGGAGTGGACATGGTCTGGGGCGTGTTGTCACTCTAATGTAGCTCACATAGTTGTAGATTGCTTATCATGAATAGTGTGTGGTAAACGTACGGGTGCACGTGTCTTTTTACAGCTGGGCTGGTGCTTTCTTTCTTCCTTACTTTCTTTCATTTTTTAGTTTTTTGTTTATTTATGAATATATATTTTTTTAAATCATTTTTAATCGTTTTTAAGTTATCTATTTAATATTTCTGTGTGAATGTATGTATTTATTTACTTACTCTTTCATTCATTCATTCATTATCTATCTATCTGTCTTTCGTTCTATGTAACTTTCTTTTTGTCTTCCATTATATGTACGTATTTATATACTTATTTATTCATGCATGCATTCATTCATTTATCTGTCTTTCCATCTATCTGCCTGTCTTTCTGTCTATCTTTCTGTCATTAATAGAGAATTATATGGGTCACATTATGTTTACTAGCCTCCACCATTAGGAGGATGCGTGCACACACTCCATTCTATCATTTATTTATTTACTTACTTGTCCTTAATCTCCAATTACATGGGTAACATTATGTTTACTAGACTCCCCCCATCACCAGTTTTGCAAAGGTAAGCGTCTAGGAAGGCTGGTTAGGAAGGGAAGGGGCAGGGTGTAAAAAGGGCATTGAGATTAGCTCCCATAGTGTGGGAGGGTTTCCACGTGGAAGTCAGTGTAGTGCAGAGAAGTCAAGTAGTGATTCTATAGAATCGTACTATGCTGATGGATAGTGACTCTAATAGGGTATGTGGTACGGAGGGAACTTGATGATCTGGGGAGCCTACTAACTTTAATATTGCTCTTACACTTGTTGATAATTGATAGTGAAAAAAACCCGGGTATTCCTGACTAGATAATGATGAAACCCAGGAAAAAAAAAAAAAAAGGGAGGGGTGGGTTGCAGCCGCTTGGGCTCCCGGCGGGCATCCCGCAGGTCCCTGCAAGCTGCTGAGCTCTCTCGGTTGGTCCGCAGGGGTTCCCCGGCCTTCCCCATCAGGCAGCGCGCCGCGGTGACCCCGGGGTCATTTTCCCAGGGCACCTGCGCGGCGGCCCCGCGGGCCCCGTGCAACCTGAGGCCGCTTGGCTGCTGAGCCGCTTCCGCCAGGGCCCGCCGCCGCCGCCGCCGCCCGCCTCCGAGGCGAACTCGAGGAACCTCCGGGCTGGGGACCAGCGGGTGCGGGTGTGGGCGCGGGCTCGGGAGGCACTCGAGTGTAGTCCTCGTGCCTGGCCTCGCTCAGACGAACGCTCCTCCCTCCCCAGGAAGCAGTGAAGCGCCGCCGCCGCGGCCAGCGCCGCCGCCTCCGCCGCCGCCGCCCATGTACCCTGAAGGCCTTCGCCTGGAGGAAGGGTGCAGCCAGCGAGGCGGCCCTGTGACAGCGGCCGCTGACAGCTCCCCGCGCCCGGCGCGCCCACCCCTCGCCGCCAAATGGCTCCGCCCCTGGGCGCCCTCGGCCCCGCCCGTGCCCCACGCACCTGGCCTACGCCGGAAGGGCGCGCCTGCAATTGTCAGGTTTTTTTTGTTTGCGTAAGGTTTTTGAGTCAGTATGTCTGTGACATTCAATCATCTTGTAATGCTGATTCAGCTCTTTCTTTTGATGAGTAGTATTTCTTTGTATGAATAAACCACAGATTTTTTAAAAGGTCTGTTTTTAGTTTTGCCTGCTATGAATAAAGTCTCTGAGAATGTTTGTGTATAGGTCTTTTTTTTTTGTAAGCCTAAGCACCCATTTCCATTTGAGGAAAAGCCTACACGTGGAATTGCTGGGCCATAAGCTCAGTATGTTTTTAAGGTTCTCCAAACTGGCAGATCGTTTTCCCAAAATGGCATACCATTTTACATGCCCACGAGTTTGATCCAAGTTGAGGTCTGGCAGTGTCAGTTTTTTTTTTTATTTTCATCATTCTAACGTAATTGTGATGTCACAATGTGATTTCAATTTGCTTCTATTTGATGACTAACGTTGCTGAATGTTTTTCCATGGACTCATTGGCCATTTGTACCTCTTCTTTTATGAAACATCTCTTCGCTTTTCTGCATTTCTTAATTCAATTTACAATGTTTTCCTATTATGGTATCATTCATCTGCAGTTACATGAAGGATATTATGTTTACTAGGCTCGCCCTTTCACCAAGATCTCCCCACATTCCCCTTCACAGCCACTGTCCATCAGCATAGTAAGATGCTGTAAAATCACTCTTTGTCTTCTCTGTGATGTACAGCCCTCTCTGTGACCCCCCTCCCACATTGTACATGCTAATCGTAATGCACGCTTTCTTTCCCTCTCCCCTTATCCCTCCCAGTCCCAACTATGCACACCAGTCCCTTTCCATTTGGTAACTGTTCGTCCATTCTTGGCTTCGATATATCTGGTGCTGTTCTGCTCACTCATTTTCTCTTGGTTCTCCCTCTGAGAGGATAGTGAAATCATTTGATACTTGTCTTTCTGCGCCTGGTTAGTTCACTACGCATATTACCCTGTAGCTCCATCCCTGTTGTTGTAAATGGTAGGATGTTTTCTCTTGTTTTGGCTGAATAATATTGCACTGGTCATCCTCTGATGGACACTTAGCTTGGCTCTTGTAAATAGTGTCAAACATATGGGTGCACATGTCTTTTCTAAACTGGGCTGCTGCATTTCATTATTCATATTTTACGTATGTATGTATGTACATATGTATGTATGTATTCATTTACATACTTCCTTAATTGTTATCTATTCATTTATCCTTACTCTACAACCACATGAGTAACATTATGTTTACTACACTCCCCCCATCACCAAGTTACCAAAGGTAAGGGACTAGGAAGGCTGGTTGGGAAGGGACGGAGAAGGGTGTACAGGGGTCATTACCATGAGCTGATATAATGTATGGGGAGGTCCCACGCGGAAGACAGTATAGTACAGAGAGTTCAAGTAGTGATTCTATAGCATCCTGCTACGCTGATGGACAGTGACTGTACCGGGGTATGTGGAGTGGACATGGTCTGGGGCGTGTAGTCACTCTAATGTAGCTCACATAGTTGTAGATTGCTTATCATGAATAGTGCTGTGGTAAATGTATGGGTGCACGTGTCTTTTTACAGCTGGGCTGGTGCTTTCTTTCTTCCTTACTTTCTTTCATTTTTTAGTTTTTTGTTTGTTTATTTATCAATATATTTATTTATTTAATCATTTTTAATCGTTTTTAAGTTATTTATTTAATATTTCTGTGTGAATGCATGTATTTATTTACTTATTGATTCATTCATTCATTATCTATCTGTCTTTCGTTCTATGTGACTTCCTTTTTGTCTTCCATTATATGTACGTATTTATATACTTATCTATTCATGCATGCATTCATTCATTTATCTGTGTCTCCATCTATCTGCCTGTCTTTCTGTCTATCTTTCTGGCATTAATATAGAATTATATGAGTACCATTATGTTTACTAGCCTCCTCCATTAGGAGGATGCCTGCACACACACCATTCTATCATTTATTTATTTACTTACTTGTCCTTAATCTCCAATTACATGAGTAACATTATGTTTCCTAGACTGCCCCCATCACCAGTTTTGCAAAGGTTAGCTTCTAGGAAGGCTGGTTGGGAAGGGAAGGCGCAAGGTGGAAAAGGGGCATTAAGATTAGCTCCCATAGTGTGGGAGGGTTTCCACGTGGAAGTCAGTGTAGTGCAGAGAATTTAGGTAGTGAATCTATAGAATCGTACTATGCTGATGGATAGTGACTCTAATAGGGTATGTGGTACGGAGGGAACTTGATGATCTGGGGAGCCTACTAAGTATAATATTGCTCTTACACTTGTTGATGATTGATAGTGAAAAAAACCCTGCGTATTCCTTACTAGATAATGGTGAAACCCTGGAAAAAAAAAAAAGGGAGGCGTGGGTTGCAGCCGCTTGGGCTCCCGGCGGGCATCCCGCAGGTCCCTGCAAGCTGCTGAGCTCTCTCGGTTGGTCCGCAGGGGTTCCCCGGCCTTCCCCATCAGGCAGCGCGCCGCGGTGACCACGGGGTCATTTTCCCAGGGCACCTGCGCGGCGGCCCCAGGGGCCCCGGGCAACCTGAGGCCGCTTGGCTGCTGAGCCGCTTCCGCCACGGCCCGCCGCCGCCGCCGCCGCCCGCCTCCGAGGCGAACTCGAGGAACCTCCGGGCTGGGGACCAGCGGGTGCGGGTGTGGGCGCGGGCTCGGGAGGCACTCGAGTGTAGGCCTTGTGCCTGGCCTCGCTCAGACGAACGCTCCTCCCTCCCCAGGAAGCAGTGAAGCGCCGCCAGCCCCGCCGGCGCCGCCACCGCCTCCGCCGCCGCCCATGTTCCCTGAAGGCCTTCGCCTGGAGGAAGGGTGCAGCCAGCGAGGCGGCCCTGTGAGAGCGGCCGCTGACAGCTCCCCGCGCCCGGCGCGCCCACCCCTCGCCGCCAAGTGGCTCCGCCCCTGGGCGCCCTCGGCCCCGCCCGTGCCCCACGCCCGTGCCCTACGCCGGACGGGCGCGCCTGCAATTGTCAGGTTTTTTTGTTTGCGCAAGGTTTTTGAGACAGTATGTCTGTGACATTCAATCATCTTGTATTGCTGATTCAGCTCTTTCTTTTGATGAGTAGTATTTCTTTGTATGAATAAACCACAGATTTTTTAAAAGGTCTGTTTTTAGTTTTGCCTGCTATGAATAAAGTCTCTGAGAATGTTTGTGTATAGGTCTTTTTTTTTTGTAAGCCTAAGCACCCATTTCCATTTGAGGAAAAGCCTACACGTGGAATTGCTGGGCCATAAGCTCAGTATGTTTTTAAGGTTCTCCAAACTGGCAGATCGTTTTCCCAAAATGGCATACCATTTTACATGCCCACGAGTTTGATCCAAGTTGAGGTCTGGCAGTGTCAGTTTTTTTTTTTATTTTCATCATTCTAACGTAATTGTGATGTCACAATGTGATTTCAATTTGCTTCTATTTGATGACTAACGTTGCTGAATGTTTTTCCATGGACTCATTGGCCATTTGTACCTCTTCTTTTATGAAACATCTCTTCGCTTTTCTGCATTTCTTAATTCAATTTACAATGTTTTCCTATTATGGTATCATTCATCTGCAGTTACATGAAGGATATTATGTTTACTAGGCTCGCCCTTTCACCAAGATCTCCCCACATTCCCCTTCACAGCCACTGTCCATCAGCATAGTAAGATGCTGTAAAATCACTCTTTGTCTTCTCTGTGATGTACAGCCCTCTCTGTGACCCCCCTCCCACATTGTACATGCTAATCGTAATGCACGCTTTCTTTCCCTCTCCCCTTATCCCTCCCAGTCCCAACTATCCACACCAGTCCCTTTCCATTTGGTAACTGTTCGTCCATTCTTGGCTTCGATATATCTGGTGCTGTTCTGCTCACTCATTTTCTCTTGGTTCTCCCTCTGAGAGGATAGTGAAATCATTTGATACTTGTCTTTCTGCGCCTGGTTAGTTCACTACGCATATTACCCTGTAGCTCCATCCCTGTTGTTGTAAATGGTAGGATGTTTTCTCTTGTTTTGGCTGAATAATATTGCACTGGTCATCCTCTGATGGACACTTAGCTTGGCTCTTGTAAATAGTGTCAAACATATGGGTGCACATGTCTTTTCTAAACTGGGCTGCTGCATTTCATTATTCATATTTTACGTATGTATGTATGTACATATGTATGTATGTATTCATTTACATACTTCCTTAATTGTTATCTATTCATTTATCCTTACTCTACAACCACATGAGTAACATTATGTTTACTACACTCCCCCCATCACCAAGTTACCAAAGGTAAGGGACTAGGAAGGCTGGTTGGGAAGGGACGGAGAAGGGTGTACAGGGGTCATTACCATGAGCTGATATAATGTATGGGGAGGTCCCACGCGGAAGACAGTATAGTACAGAGAGTTCAAGTAGTGATTCTATAGCATCCTGCTACGCTGATGGACAGTGACTGTACCGGGGTATGTGGAGTGGACATGGTCTGGGGCGTGTAGTCACTCTAATGTAGCTCACATAGTTGTAGATTGCTTATCATGAATAGTGCTGTGGTAAATGTATGGGTGCACGTGTCTTTTTACAGCTGGGCTGGTGCTTTCTTTCTTCCTTACTTTCTTTCATTTTTTAGTTTTTTGTTTGTTTATTTATCAATATATTTATTTATTTAATCATTTTTAATCGTTTTTAAGTTATTTATTTAATATTTCTGTGTGAATGCATGTATTTATTTACTTATTGATTCATTCATTCATTATCTATCTGTCTTTCGTTCTATGTGACTTCCTTTTTGTCTTCCATTATATGTACGTATTTATATACTTATCTATTCATGCATGCATTCATTCATTTATCTGTGTCTCCATCTATCTGCCTGTCTTTCTGTCTATCTTTCTGGCATTAATATAGAATTATATGAGTACCATTATGTTTACTAGCCTCCTCCATTAGGAGGATGCCTGCACACACACCATTCTATCATTTATTTATTTACTTACTTGTCCTTAATCTCCAATTACATGAGTAACATTATGTTTCCTAGACTGCCCCCATCACCAGTTTTGCAAAGGTTAGCTTCTAGGAAGGCTGGTTGGGAAGGGAAGGCGCAAGGTGGAAAAGGGGCATTAAGATTAGCTCCCATAGTGTGGGAGGGTTTCCACGTGGAAGTCAGTGTAGTGCAGAGAATTTAGGTAGTGAATCTATAGAATCGTACTATGCTGATGGATAGTGACTCTAATAGGGTATGTGGTACGGAGGGAACTTGATGATCTGGGGAGCCTACTAAGTATAATATTGCTCTTACACTTGTTGATGATTGATAGTGAAAAAAACCCTGCGTATTCCTTACTAGATAATGGTGAAACCCTGGAAAAAAAAAAAAGGGAGGCGTGGGTTGCAGCCGCTTGGGCTCCCGGCGGGCATCCCGCAGGTCCCTGCAAGCTGCTGAGCTCTCTCGGTTGGTCCGCAGGGGTTCCCCGGCCTTCCCCATCAGGCAGCGCGCCGCGGTGACCACGGGGTCATTTTCCCAGGGCACCTGCGCGGCGGCCCCAGGGGCCCCGGGCAACCTGAGGCCGCTTGGCTGCTGAGCCGCTTCCGCCACGGCCCGCCGCCGCCGCCGCCGCCCGCCTCCGAGGCGAACTCGAGGAACCTCCGGGCTGGGGACCAGCGGGTGCGGGTGTGGGCGCGGGCTCGGGAGGCACTCGAGTGTAGGCCTTGTGCCTGGCCTCGCTCAGACGAACGCTCCTCCCTCCCCAGGAAGCAGTGAAGCGCCGCCAGCCCCGCCGGCGCCGCCACCGCCTCCGCCGCCGCCCATGTTCCCTGAAGGCCTTCGCCTGGAGGAAGGGTGCAGCCAGCGAGGCGGCCCTGTGAGAGCGGCCGCTGACAGCTCCCCGCGCCCGGCGCGCCCACCCCTCGCCGCCAAGTGGCTCCGCCCCTGGGCGCCCTCGGCCCCGCCCGTGCCCCACGCCCGTGCCCTACGCCGGACGGGCGCGCCTGCAATTGTCAGGTTTTTTTGTTTGCGCAAGGTTTTTGAGACAGTATGTCTGTGACATTCAATCATCTTGTATTGCTGATTCAGCCCTTTCTTTTGATGAGTAGTATTTCTTTGTATGAATAAACCACAGATTTTTTAATAGGTCTGTTTTTAGTTTTGCCTGCTATGAATAAAGTCTCTGAGAATGTTTGTGTATAGGTCTTTTTTTTTTGTAAGCCTAAGCACCCATTTCCATTTGAGGAAAAGCCTACAAGTGGAATTGCTGGGCCAGAAGCTCAGTATGTTTTTAAGGTTCTCCAAACTGGCAGATCGTTTTCCCAAAATGGCATACCATTTTACATGCCCACGAGTTTGATCCAAGTTGAGGTCTGGCAGTGTCATTTTTTCTTTTATTTTCATCATTCTAACGTAATTGTGATGTCACAATGTGATTTCAATTTGCTTTTACTTGATGACTAATGTTGCTGAATGTTTTTCCATGGACTCATTGGCCAGTTGTACCTCTTCTTTTATGAAACGTCTCTTCGCTTTTCTGCATTTCTTAATTCAATTTACAATGTTTTCCTATTTTGGTATCATTCATCTGCAGTTACATGAAGGATATTATGTTTACTAGGCTGGCCCGTTCACCAAGATCTCCCCACATTCCCCTTCACAGCCACTGTCCATCAGCATAGTAAGATGCTGTAAAATCACTCTTTGTCTTCTCTTTGATGTACAGCCCTCTCTGTGACCGCCCTCCCTCATTGTACATGCTAATCGTAATGCACGCTTTCTTTCCCTCTCCCCTTATCCCTTCCAGTCCCAACGATCCACTCCAGTCCCTTTCCCTTTGGTAACTGTAGGTCCATTCTTGGCTTCGATGAATCTGGTGCTGTTCTGCTCACTCATTTTCTCTTGGTTCTCCCTCTGAGAGGATAGTGAAATCATTTGATACTTGTCTTTCTGCTCCTGGGTTAGTTCACTGCGCTTATTACCCTGTAGCTCCATCCCTGTTGTTGTAAATAGTAGGATGTTTTCTCTTGTTTTGGCTGAATAATATTGCACTGGTCATCCTCTGATAGACACTTAGCTTGGCTCTTGTAAATAGTGTCAAACATATGGGTGCACATGTCTTTTCTAAACTGGGCTGCTGCATTTCATTATTCATATTTTACGTATGTATGTATGTATGTATGTATGTATCTATATTCATTTACATACTTCCTTAATTGTTATCTATTCATTTATCCTTACTCTACAACCACATGAGTAACATTATGTTTACTACACTCCCCCCATCAGCAAGTTACCAAAGGTAAGGGACTAGGAAGGCTGGTTGGGAAGGGACGGAGAAGGGTGTACAGGGGGCATTACCTTTAGCTGATATAATGTATGGGGAGGTCCCACGGGGAAGACAGTATAGTACAGAGAGTTCAAGTAGTGATTCTATAGCATCCTGCTACGCTGATGGACAGTGACTGTACCGGGGTATGTGGAGTGGACATGGTCTGGGGCGTGTTGTCACTCTAATGTAGCTCACATAGTTGTAGATTGCTTATCATGAATAGTGTGTGGTAAACGTACGGGTGCACGTGTCTTTTTACAGCTGGGCTGGTGCTTTCTTTCTTCCTTACTTTCTTTCATTTTTTAGTTTTTTGTTTATTTATGAATATATATATTTTTTTAATCATTTTTAATCGTTTTTAAGTTATCTATTTAATATTTCTGTGTGAATGTATGTATTTATTTACTTACTCTTTCATTCATTCATTCATTATCTATCTATCTGTCTTTCGTTCTATGTAACTTTCTTTTTGTCTTCCATTATATGTACGTATTTATATACTTATTTATTCATGCATGCATTCATTCATTTATCTGTCTTTCCATCTATCTGCCTGTCTTTCTGTCTATCTTTCTGTCATTAATAGAGAATTATATGGGTCACATTATGTTTACTAGCCTCCACCATTAGGAGGATGCGTGCACACACTCCATTCTATCATTTATTTATTTACTTACTTGTCCTTAATCTCCAATTACATGGGTAACATTATGTTTACTAGACTCCCCCCATCACCAGTTTTGCAAAGGTAAGCGTCTAGGAAGGCTGGTTAGGAAGGGAAGGGGCAGGGTGTAAAAAGGGCATTGAGATTAGCTCCCATAGTGTGGGAGGGTTTCCACGTGGAAGTCAGTGTAGTGCAGAGAAGTCAAGTAGTGATTCTATAGAATCGTACTATGCTGATGGATAGTGACTCTAATAGGGTATGTGGTACGGAGGGAACTTGATGATCTGGGGAGCCTACTAACTTTAATATTGCTCTTACACTTGTTGATAATTGATAGTGAAAAAAACCCGGGTATTCCTGACTAGATAATGATGAAACCCAGGAAAAAAAAAAAAAGGGAGGGGTGGGTTGCAGCCGCTTGGGCTCCCGGCGGGCATCCCGCAGGTCCCTGCAAGCTGCTGAGCTCTCTCGGTTGGTCCGCAGGGGTTCCCCGGCCTTCCCCATCAGGCAGCGCGCCGCGGTGACCCCGGGGTCATTTTCCCAGGGCACCTGCGCGGCGGCCCCGCGGGCCCCGGGCAACCTGAGGCCGCTTGGCTGCTGAGCCGCTTCCGCCAGGGCCCGCCGCCGCCGCCGCCGCCCGCCTCCGAGGCGAACTCGAGGAACCTCCGGGCTGGGGACCAGCGGGTGCGGGTGTGGGCGCGGGCTCGGGAGGCACTCGAGTGTAGTCCTCGTGCCTGGCCTCGCTCAGACGAACGCTCCTCCCTCCCCAGGAAGCAGTGAAGCGCCGCCGCCGCGGCCAGCGCCGCCGCCTCCGCCGCCGCCGCCCATGTACCCTGAAGGCCTTCGCCTGGAGGAAGGGTGCAGCCAGCGAGGCGGCCCTGTGACAGCGGCCGCTGACAGCTCCCCGCGCCCGGCGCGCCCACCCCTCGCCGCCAAATGGCTCCGCCCCTGGGCGCCCTCGGCCCCGCCCGTGCCCCACGCACCTGGCCTACGCCGGAAGGGCGCGCCTGCAATTGTCAGGTTTTTTTTGTTTGCGTAAGGTTTTTGAGTCAGTATGTCTGTGACATTCAATCATCTTGTAATGCTGATTCAGCTCTTTCTTTTGATGAGTAGTATTTCTTTGTATGAATAAACCACAGATTTTTTAAAAGGTCTGTTTTTAGTTTTGCCTGCTATGAATAAAGTCTCTGAGAATGTTTGTGTATAGGTCTTTTTTTTTTGTAAGCCTAAGCACCCATTTCCATTTGAGGAAAAGCCTACACGTGGAATTGCTGGGCCATAAGCTCAGTATGTTTTTAAGGTTCTCCAAACTGGCAGATCGTTTTCCCAAAATGGCATACCATTTTACATGCCCACGAGTTTGATCCAAGTTGAGGTCTGGCAGTGTCAGTTTTTTTTTTTATTTTCATCATTCTAACGTAATTGTGATGTCACAATGTGATTTCAATTTGCTTCTATTTGATGACTAACGTTGCTGAATGTTTTTCCATGGACTCATTGGCCATTTGTACCTCTTCTTTTATGAAACATCTCTTCGCTTTTCTGCATTTCTTAATTCAATTTACAATGTTTTCCTATTATGGTATCATTCATCTGCAGTTACATGAAGGATATTATGTTTACTAGGCTCGCCCTTTCACCAAGATCTCCCCACATTCCCCTTCACAGCCACTGTCCATCAGCATAGTAAGATGCTGTAAAATCACTCTTTGTCTTCTCTGTGATGTACAGCCCTCTCTGTGACCCCCCTCCCACATTGTACATGCTAATCGTAATGCACGCTTTCTTTCCCTCTCCCCTTATCCCTCCCAGTCCCAACTATCCACACCAGTCCCTTTCCATTTGGTAACTGTTCGTCCATTCTTGGCTTCGATATATCTGGTGCTGTTCTGCTCACTCATTTTCTCTTGGTTCTCCCTCTGAGAGGATAGTGAAATCATTTGATACTTGTCTTTCTGCGCCTGGTTAGTTCACTACGCATATTACCCTGTAGCTCCATCCCTGTTGTTGTAAATGGTAGGATGTTTTCTCTTGTTTTGGCTGAATAATATTGCACTGGTCATCCTCTGATGGACACTTAGCTTGGCTCTTGTAAATAGTGTCAAACATATGGGTGCACATGTCTTTTCTAAACTGGGCTGCTGCATTTCATTATTCATATTTTACGTATGTATGTATGTACATATGTATGTATGTATTCATTTACATACTTCCTTAATTGTTATCTATTCATTTATCCTTACTCTACAACCACATGAGTAACATTATGTTTACTACACTCCCCCCATCAGCAAGTTACCAAAGGTAAGGGACTAGGAAGGCTGGTTGGGAAGGGACGGAGAAGGGTGTACAGGGGGCATTACCTTTAGCTGATATAATGTATGGGGAGGTCCCACGGGGAAGACAGTATAGTACAGAGAGTTCAAGTAGTGATTCTATAGCATCCTGCTACGCTGATGGACAGTGACTGTACCGGGGTATGTGGAGTGGACATGGTCTGGGGCGTGTAGTCACTCTAATGTAGCTCACATAGTTGTAGATTGCTTATCATGAATAGTGTGTGGTAAACGTAGGGGTGCACGTGTCTTTTTACAGCTGGGCTGGTGCTTTCTTTCTTCTTTATTTTTTTTCTTTTTTTATTTTTTTTTTTATTTATGAATATATATTTTTTTAATCATTTTTAATCGTTTTTAAGTTATCTATTTAATATTTCTGTGTGAATGTATGTATTTATTTACTTACTCTTTCATTCATTCATTCATTATCTATCTATCTGTCTTTCGTTCTATGTAACTTTCTTTTTGTCTTCCATTATATGTACGTATTTATATACTTATTTATTCATGCATGCATTCATTCATTTATCTGTCTTTCCATCTATCTGCCTGTCTTTCTGTCTATCTTTCTGTCATTAATAGAGAATTATATGGGTCACATTATGTTTACTAGCCTCCACCATTAGGAGGATGCGTGCACACACTCCATTCTATCATTTATTTATTTACTTACTTGTCCTTAATCTCCAATTACATGGGTAACATTATGTTTACTAGACTCCCCCCATCACCAGTTTTGCAAAGGTAAGCGTCTAGGAAGGCTGGTTAGGAAGGGAAGGGGCAGGGTGTAAAAAGGGCATTGAGATTAGCTCCCATAGTGTGGGAGGGTTTCCACGTGGAAGTCAGTGTAGTGCAGAGAAGTCAAGTAGTGATTCTATAGAATCGTACTATGCTGATGGATAGTGACTCTAATAGGGTATGTGGTACGGAGGGAACTTGATGATCTGGGGAGCCTACTAACTTTAATATTGCTCTTACACTTGTTGATAATTGATAGTGAAAAAAACCCGGGTATTCCTGACTAGATAATGATGAAACCCAGGAAAAAAAAAAAAAGGGAGGGGTGGGTTGCAGCCGCTTGGGCTCCCGGCGGGCATCCCGCAGGTCCCTGCAAGCTGCTGAGCTCTCTCGGTTGGTCCGCAGGGGTTCCCCGGCCTTCCCCATCAGGCAGCGCGCCGCGGTGACCCCGGGGTCATTTTCCCAGGGCACCTGCGCGGCGGCCCCGCGGGCCCCGGGCAACCTGAGGCCGCTTGGCTGCTGAGCCGCTTCCGCCAGGGCCCGCCGCCGCCGCCGCCGCCCGCCTCCGAGGCGAACTCGAGGAACCTCCGGGCTGGGGACCAGCGGGTGCGGGTGTGGGCGCGGGCTCGGGAGGCACTCGAGTGTAGTCCTCGTGCCTGGCCTCGCTCAGACGAACGCTCCTCCCTCCCCAGGAAGCAGTGAAGCGCCGCCGCCGCGGCCAGCGCCGCCGCCTCCGCCGCCGCCGCCCATGTACCCTGAAGGCCTTCGCCTGGAGGAAGGGTGCAGCCAGCGAGGCGGCCCTGTGACAGCGGCCGCTGACAGCTCCCCGCGCCCGGCGCGCCCACCCCTCGCCGCCAAATGGCTCCGCCCCTGGGCGCCCTCGGCCCCGCCCGTGCCCCACGCACCTGGCCTACGCCGGAAGGGCGCGCCTGCAATTGTCAGGTTTTTTTTGTTTGCGTAAGGTTTTTGAGTCAGTATGTCTGTGACATTCAATCATCTTGTAATGCTGATTCAGCTCTTTCTTTTGATGAGTAGTATTTCTTTGTATGAATAAACCACAGATTTTTTAAAAGGTCTGTTTTTAGTTTTGCCTGCTATGAATAAAGTCTCTGAGAATGTTTGTGTATAGGTCTTTTTTTTTTGTAAGCCTAAGCACCCATTTCCATTTGAGGAAAAGCCTACACGTGGAATTGCTGGGCCATAAGCTCAGTATGTTTTTAAGGTTCTCCAAACTGGCAGATCGTTTTCCCAAAATGGCATACCATTTTACATGCCCACGAGTTTGATCCAAGTTGAGGTCTGGCAGTGTCAGTTTTTTTTTTTATTTTCATCATTCTAACGTAATTGTGATGTCACAATGTGATTTCAATTTGCTTCTATTTGATGACTAACGTTGCTGAATGTTTTTCCATGGACTCATTGGCCATTTGTACCTCTTCTTTTATGAAACATCTCTTCGCTTTTCTGCATTTCTTAATTCAATTTACAATGTTTTCCTATTATGGTATCATTCATCTGCAGTTACATGAAGGATATTATGTTTACTAGGCTCGCCCTTTCACCAAGATCTCCCCACATTCCCCTTCACAGCCACTGTCCATCAGCATAGTAAGATGCTGTAAAATCACTCTTTGTCTTCTCTGTGATGTACAGCCCTCTCTGTGACCCCCCTCCCACATTGTACATGCTAATCGTAATGCACGCTTTCTTTCCCTCTCCCCTTATCCCTCCCAGTCCCAACTATCCACACCAGTCCCTTTCCATTTGGTAACTGTTCGTCCATTCTTGGCTTCGATATATCTGGTGCTGTTCTGCTCACTCATTTTCTCTTGGTTCTCCCTCTGAGAGGATAGTGAAATCATTTGATACTTGTCTTTCTGCGCCTGGTTAGTTCACTACGCATATTACCCTGTAGCTCCATCCCTGTTGTTGTAAATGGTAGGATGTTTTCTCTTGTTTTGGCTGAATAATATTGCACTGGTCATCCTCTGATGGACACTTAGCTTGGCTCTTGTAAATAGTGTCAAACATATGGGTGCACATGTCTTTTCTAAACTGGGCTGCTGCATTTCATTATTCATATTTTACGTATGTATGTATGTACATATGTATGTATGTATTCATTTACATACTTCCTTAATTGTTATCTATTCATTTATCCTTACTCTACAACCACATGAGTAACATTATGTTTACTACACTCCCCCCATCACCAAGTTACCAAAGGTAAGGGACTAGGAAGGCTGGTTGGGAAGGGACGGAGAAGGGTGTACAGGGGTCATTACCATGAGCTGATATAATGTATGGGGAGGTCCCACGCGGAAGACAGTATAGTACAGAGAGTTCAAGTAGTGATTCTATAGCATCCTGCTACGCTGATGGACAGTGACTGTACCGGGGTATGTGGAGTGGACATGGTCTGGGGCGTGTAGTCACTCTAATGTAGCTCACATAGTTGTAGATTGCTTATCATGAATAGTGCTGTGGTAAATGTATGGGTGCACGTGTCTTTTTACAGCTGGGCTGGTGCTTTCTTTCTTCCTTACTTTCTTTCATTTTTTAGTTTTTTGTTTGTTTATTTATCAATATATTTATTTATTTAATCATTTTTAATCGTTTTTAAGTTATTTATTTAATATTTCTGTGTGAATGCATGTATTTATTTACTTATTGATTCATTCATTCATTATCTATCTGTCTTTCGTTCTATGTGACTTCCTTTTTGTCTTCCATTATATGTACGTATTTATATACTTATCTATTCATGCATGCATTCATTCATTTATCTGTGTCTCCATCTATCTGCCTGTCTTTCTGTCTATCTTTCTGGCATTAATATAGAATTATATGAGTACCATTATGTTTACTAGCCTCCTCCATTAGGAGGATGCCTGCACACACACCATTCTATCATTTATTTATTTACTTACTTGTCCTTAATCTCCAATTACATGAGTAACATTATGTTTCCTAGACTGCCCCCATCACCAGTTTTGCAAAGGTTAGCTTCTAGGAAGGCTGGTTGGGAAGGGAAGGCGCAAGGTGGAAAAGGGGCATTAAGATTAGCTCCCATAGTGTGGGAGGGTTTCCACGTGGAAGTCAGTGTAGTGCAGAGAATTTAGGTAGTGAATCTATAGAATCGTACTATGCTGATGGATAGTGACTCTAATAGGGTATGTGGTACGGAGGGAACTTGATGATCTGGGGAGCCTACTAAGTATAATATTGCTCTTACACTTGTTGATGATTGATAGTGAAAAAAACCCTGCGTATTCCTTACTAGATAATGGTGAAACCCTGGAAAAAAAAAAAAGGGAGGCGTGGGTTGCAGCCGCTTGGGCTCCCGGCGGGCATCCCGCAGGTCCCTGCAAGCTGCTGAGCTCTCTCGGTTGGTCCGCAGGGGTTCCCCGGCCTTCCCCATCAGGCAGCGCGCCGCGGTGACCACGGGGTCATTTTCCCAGGGCACCTGCGCGGCGGCCCCAGGGGCCCCGGGCAACCTGAGGCCGCTTGGCTGCTGAGCCGCTTCCGCCACGGCCCGCCGCCGCCGCCGCCGCCCGCCTCCGAGGCGAACTCGAGGAACCTCCGGGCTGGGGACCAGCGGGTGCGGGTGTGGGCGCGGGCTCGGGAGGCACTCGAGTGTAGGCCTTGTGCCTGGCCTCGCTCAGACGAACGCTCCTCCCTCCCCAGGAAGCAGTGAAGCGCCGCCAGCCCCGCCGGCGCCGCCACCGCCTCCGCCGCCGCCCATGTTCCCTGAAGGCCTTCGCCTGGAGGAAGGGTGCAGCCAGCGAGGCGGCCCTGTGAGAGCGGCCGCTGACAGCTCCCCGCGCCCGGCGCGCCCACCCCTCGCCGCCAAGTGGCTCCGCCCCTGGGCGCCCTCGGCCCCGCCCGTGCCCCACGCCCGTGCCCTACGCCGGACGGGCGCGCCTGCAATTGTCAGGTTTTTTTGTTTGCGCAAGGTTTTTGAGACAGTATGTCTGTGACATTCAATCATCTTGTATTGCTGATTCAGCCCTTTCTTTTGATGAGTAGTATTTCTTTGTATGAATAAACCACAGATTTTTTAATAGGTCTGTTTTTAGTTTTGCCTGCTATGAATAAAGTCTCTGAGAATGTTTGTGTATAGGTCTTTTTTTTTTGTAAGCCTAAGCACCCATTTCCATTTGAGGAAAAGCCTACAAGTGGAATTGCTGGGCCAGAAGCTCAGTATGTTTTTAAGGTTCTCCAAACTGGCAGATCGTTTTCCCAAAATGGCATACCATTTTACATGCCCACGAGTTTGATCCAAGTTGAGGTCTGGCAGTGTCATTTTTTCTTTTATTTTCATCATTCTAACGTAATTGTGATGTCACAATGTGATTTCAATTTGCTTTTACTTGATGACTAATGTTGCTGAATGTTTTTCCATGGACTCATTGGCCAGTTGTACCTCTTCTTTTATGAAACGTCTCTTCGCTTTTCTGCATTTCTTAATTCAATTTACAATGTTTTCCTATTTTGGTATCATTCATCTGCAGTTACATGAAGGATATTATGTTTACTAGGCTGGCCCGTTCACCAAGATCTCCCCACATTCCCCTTCACAGCCACTGTCCATCAGCATAGTAAGATGCTGTAAAATCACTCTTTGTCTTCTCTTTGATGTACAGCCCTCTCTGTGACCGCCCTCCCTCATTGTACATGCTAATCGTAATGCACGCTTTCTTTCCCTCTCCCCTTATCCCTTCCAGTCCCAACGATCCACTCCAGTCCCTTTCCCTTTGGTAACTGTAGGTCCATTCTTGGCTTCGATGAATCTGGTGCTGTTCTGCTCACTCATTTTCTCTTGGTTCTCCCTCTGAGAGGATAGTGAAATCATTTGATACTTGTCTTTCTGCTCCTGGGTTAGTTCACTGCGCTTATTACCCTGTAGCTCCATCCCTGTTGTTGTAAATAGTAGGATGTTTTCTCTTGTTTTGGCTGAATAATATTGCACTGGTCATCCTCTGATAGACACTTAGCTTGGCTCTTGTAAATAGTGTCAAACATATGGGTGCACATGTCTTTTCTAAACTGGGCTGCTGCATTTCATTATTCATATTTTACGTATGTATGTATGTACATATGTATGTATGTATTCATTTACATACTTCCTTAATTGTTATCCATTCATTTATCCTTACTCTACAACCACATGAGTAACATTATGTTTACTACACTCCCCCCATCACCAAGTTACCAAAGGTAAGGGACTAGGAAGGCTGGTTGGGAAGGGACGGAGAAGGGTGTACAGGGGGCATTACCTTTAGCTGATATAATGTATGGGGAGGTCCCACGCGGAAGACAGTATAGTACAGAGAGTTCAAGTAGTGATTCTATAGCATCCTGCTACGCTGATGGACAGTGACTGTACCGGGGTATGTGGAGTGGACATGGTCTGGGGCGTGTTGTCACTCTAATGTAGCTCACATAGTTGTAGATTGCTTATCATGAATAGTGCTGTGGTAAATGTATGGGTGCACGTGTCTTTTTACAGCTGGGCTGGTGCTTTCTTTCTTCCTTACTTTCTTTCATTTTTTAGTTTTTTGTTTGTTTATTTATCAATATATTTATTTATTTAATCATTTTTAATCGTTTTTAAGTTATTTATTTAATATTTCTGTGTGAATGCATGTATTTATTTACTTATTGATTCATTCATTCATTATCTATCTGTCTTTCGTTCTATGTGACTTCCTTTTTGTCTTCCATTATATGTACGTATTTATATACTTATCTATTCATGCATGCATTCATTCATTTATCTGTGTCTCCATCTATCTGCCTGTCTTTCTGTCTATCTTTCTGGCATTAATATAGAATTATATGAGTACCATTATGTTTACTAGCCTCCTCCATTAGGAGGATGCCTGCACACACACCATTCTATCATTTATTTATTTACTTACTTGTCCTTAATCTCCAATTACATGAGTAACATTATGTTTCCTAGACTGCCCCCATCACCAGTTTTGCAAAGGTTAGCTTCTAGGAAGGCTGGTTGGGAAGGGAAGGCGCAAGGTGGAAAAGGGGCATTAAGATTAGCTCCCATAGTGTGGGAGGGTTTCCACGTGGAAGTCAGTGTAGTGCAGAGAATTTAGGTAGTGAATCTATAGAATCGTACTATGCTGATGGATAGTGACTCTAATAGGGTATGTGGTACGGAGGGAACTTGATGATCTGGGGAGCCTACTAAGTATAATATTGCTCTTACACTTGTTGATGATTGATAGTGAAAAAAACCCTGCGTATTCCTTACTAGATAATGGTGAAACCCTGGAAAAAAAAAAAAGGGAGGCGTGGGTTGCAGCCGCTTGGGCTCCCGGCGGGCATCCCGCAGGTCCCTGCAAGCTGCTGAGCTCTCTCGGTTGGTCCGCAGGGGTTCCCCGGCCTTCCCCATCAGGCAGCGCGCCGCGGTGACCACGGGGTCATTTTCCCAGGGCACCTGCGCGGCGGCCCCAGGGGCCCCGGGCAACCTGAGGCCGCTTGGCTGCTGAGCCGCTTCCGCCACGGCCCGCCGCCGCCGCCGCCGCCCGCCTCCGAGGCGAACTCGAGGAACCTCCGGGCTGGGGACCAGCGGGTGCGGGTGTGGGCGCGGGCTCGGGAGGCACTCGAGTGTAGGCCTTGTGCCTGGCCTCGCTCAGACGAACGCTCCTCCCTCCCCAGGAAGCAGTGAAGCGCCGCCAGCCCCGCCGGCGCCGCCACCGCCTCCGCCGCCGCCCATGTTCCCTGAAGGCCTTCGCCTGGAGGAAGGGTGCAGCCAGCGAGGCGGCCCTGTGAGAGCGGCCGCTGACAGCTCCCCGCGCCCGGCGCGCCCACCCCTCGCCGCCAAGTGGCTCCGCCCCTGGGCGCCCTCGGCCCCGCCCGTGCCCCACGCCCGTGCCCTACGCCGGACGGGCGCGCCTGCAATTGTCAGGTTTTTTTGTTTGCGCAAGGTTTTTGAGACAGTATGTCTGTGACATTCAATCATCTTGTATTGCTGATTCAGCCCTTTCTTTTGATGAGTAGTATTTCTTTGTATGAATAAACCACAGATTTTTTAATAGGTCTGTTTTTAGTTTTGCCTGCTATGAATAAAGTCTCTGAGAATGTTTGTGTATAGGTCTTTTTTTTTTGTAAGCCTAAGCACCCATTTCCATTTGAGGAAAAGCCTACAAGTGGAATTGCTGGGCCATAAGCTCAGTATGTTTTTAAGGTTCTCCAAACTGGCAGATCGTTTTCCCAAAATGGCATACCATTTTACATGCCCACGAGTTTGATCCAAGTTGAGGTCTGGCAGTGTCAGTTTTTTTTTTTATTTTCATCATTCTAACGTAATTGTGATGTCACAATGTGATTTCAATTTGCTTCTATTTGATGACTAACGTTGCTGAATGTTTTTCCATGGACTCATTGGCCATTTGTACCTCTTCTTTTATGAAACATCTCTTCGCTTTTCTGCATTTCTTAATTCAATTTACAATGTTTTCCTATTATGGTATCATTCATCTGCAGTTACGTGAAGGATATTATGTTTACTAGGCTCGCCCTTTCACCAAGATCTCCCCACATTCCCCTTCACAGCCACTGTCCATCAGCATAGTAAGATGCTGTAAAATCACTCTTTGTCTTCTCTGTGATGTACAGCCCTCTCTGTGACCCCCCTCCCACATTGTACATGCTAATCGTAATGCACGCTTTCTTTCCCTCTCCCCTTATCCCTCCCAGTCCCAACTATCCACACCAGTCCCTTTCCATTTGGTAACTGTTCGTCCATTCTTGGCTTCGATATATCTGGTGCTGTTCTGCTCACTCATTTTCTCTTGGTTCTCCCTCTGAGAGGATAGTGAAATCATTTGATACTTGTCTTTCTGCGCCTGGTTAGTTCACTACGCATATTACCCTGTAGCTCCATCCCTGTTGTTGTAAATGGTAGGATGTTTTCTCTTGTTTTGGCTGAATAATATTGCACTGGTCATCCTCTGATGGACACTTAGCTTGGCTCTTGTAAATAGTGTCAAACATATGGGTGCACATGTCTTTTCTAAACTGGGCTGCTGCATTTCATTATTCATATTTTACGTATGTATGTATGTACATATGTATGTATGTATTCATTTACATACTTCCTTAATTGTTATCTATTCATTTATCCTTACTCTACAACCACATGAGTAACATTATGTTTACTACACTCCCCCCATCACCAAGTTACCAAAGGTAAGGGACTAGGAAGGCTGGTTGGGAAGGGACGGAGAAGGGTGTACAGGGGTCATTACCATGAGCTGATATAATGTATGGGGAGGTCCCACGCGGAAGACAGTATAGTACAGAGAGTTCAAGTAGTGATTCTATAGCATCCTGCTACGCTGATGGACAGTGACTGTACCGGGGTATGTGGAGTGGACATGGTCTGGGGCGTGTAGTCACTCTAATGTAGCTCACATAGTTGTAGATTGCTTATCATGAATAGTGCTGTGGTAAATGTATGGGTGCACGTGTCTTTTTACAGCTGGGCTGGTGCTTTCTTTCTTCCTTACTTTCTTTCATTTTTTAGTTTTTTGTTTGTTTATTTATCAATATATTTATTTATTTAATCATTTTTAATCGTTTTTAAGTTATTTATTTAATATTTCTGTGTGAATGCATGTATTTATTTACTTATTGATTCATTCATTCATTATCTATCTGTCTTTCGTTCTATGTGACTTCCTTTTTGTCTTCCATTATATGTACGTATTTATATACTTATCTATTCATGCATGCATTCATTCATTTATCTGTGTCTCCATCTATCTGCCTGTCTTTCTGTCTATCTTTCTGGCATTAATATAGAATTATATGAGTACCATTATGTTTACTAGCCTCCTCCATTAGGAGGATGCCTGCACACACACCATTCTATCATTTATTTATTTACTTACTTGTCCTTAATCTCCAATTACATGAGTAACATTATGTTTCCTAGACTGCCCCCATCACCAGTTTTGCAAAGGTTAGCTTCTAGGAAGGCTGGTTGGGAAGGGAAGGCGCAAGGTGGAAAAGGGGCATTAAGATTAGCTCCCATAGTGTGGGAGGGTTTCCACGTGGAAGTCAGTGTAGTGCAGAGAATTTAGGTAGTGAATCTATAGAATCGTACTATGCTGATGGATAGTGACTCTAATAGGGTATGTGGTACGGAGGGAACTTGATGATCTGGGGAGCCTACTAAGTATAATATTGCTCTTACACTTGTTGATGATTGATAGTGAAAAAAACCCTGCGTATTCCTTACTAGATAATGGTGAAACCCTGGAAAAAAAAAAAAGGGAGGCGTGGGTTGCAGCCGCTTGGGCTCCCGGCGGGCATCCCGCAGGTCCCTGCAAGCTGCTGAGCTCTCTCGGTTGGTCCGCAGGGGTTCCCCGGCCTTCCCCATCAGGCAGCGCGCCGCGGTGACCACGGGGTCATTTTCCCAGGGCACCTGCGCGGCGGCCCCAGGGGCCCCGGGCAACCTGAGGCCGCTTGGCTGCTGAGCCGCTTCCGCCACGGCCCGCCGCCGCCGCCGCCGCCCGCCTCCGAGGCGAACTCGAGGAACCTCCGGGCTGGGGACCAGCGGGTGCGGGTGTGGGCGCGGGCTCGGGAGGCACTCGAGTGTAGGCCTTGTGCCTGGCCTCGCTCAGACGAACGCTCCTCCCTCCCCAGGAAGCAGTGAAGCGCCGCCAGCCCCGCCGGCGCCGCCACCGCCTCCGCCGCCGCCCATGTTCCCTGAAGGCCTTCGCCTGGAGGAAGGGTGCAGCCAGCGAGGCGGCCCTGTGAGAGCGGCCGCTGACAGCTCCCCGCGCCCGGCGCGCCCACCCCTCGCCGCCAAGTGGCTCCGCCCCTGGGCGCCCTCGGCCCCGCCCGTGCCCCACGCCCGTGCCCTACGCCGGACGGGCGCGCCTGCAATTGTCAGGTTTTTTTGTTTGCGCAAGGTTTTTGAGACAGTATGTCTGTGACATTCAATCATCTTGTATTGCTGATTCAGCCCTTTCTTTTGATGAGTAGTATTTCTTTGTATGAATAAACCACAGATTTTTTAATAGGTCTGTTTTTAGTTTTGCCTGCTATGAATAAAGTCTCTGAGAATGTTTGTGTATAGGTCTTTTTTTTTTGTAAGCCTAAGCACCCATTTCCATTTGAGGAAAAGCCTACAAGTGGAATTGCTGGGCCATAAGCTCAGTATGTTTTTAAGGTTCTCCAAACTGGCAGATCGTTTTCCCAAAATGGCATACCATTTTACATGCCCACGAGTTTGATCCAAGTTGAGGTCTGGCAGTGTCAGTTTTTTTTTTTATTTTCATCATTCTAACGTAATTGTGATGTCACAATGTGATTTCAATTTGCTTCTATTTGATGACTAACGTTGCTGAATGTTTTTCCATGGACTCATTGGCCATTTGTACCTCTTCTTTTATGAAACATCTCTTCGCTTTTCTGCATTTCTTAATTCAATTTACAATGTTTTCCTATTATGGTATCATTCATCTGCAGTTACGTGAAGGATATTATGTTTACTAGGCTCGCCCTTTCACCAAGATCTCCCCACATTCCCCTTCACAGCCACTGTCCATCAGCATAGTAAGATGCTGTAAAATCACTCTTTGTCTTCTCTGTGATGTACAGCCCTCTCTGTGACCCCCCTCCCACATTGTACATGCTAATCGTAATGCACGCTTTCTTTCCCTCTCCCCTTATCCCTCCCAGTCCCAACTATCCACACCAGTCCCTTTCCATTTGGTAACTGTTCGTCCATTCTTGGCTTCGATATATCTGGTGCTGTTCTGCTCACTCATTTTCTCTTGGTTCTCCCTCTGAGAGGATAGTGAAATCATTTGATACTTGTCTTTCTGCGCCTGGTTAGTTCACTACGCATATTACCCTGTAGCTCCATCCCTGTTGTTGTAAATGGTAGGATGTTTTCTCTTGTTTTGGCTGAATAATATTGCACTGGTCATCCTCTGATGGACACTTAGCTTGGCTCTTGTAAATAGTGTCAAACATATGGGTGCACATGTCTTTTCTAAACTGGTCTGCTGCATTTCATTATTCATATTTTACGTATGTATGTATGTACATATGTATGTATGTATTCATTTACATACTTCCTTAATTGTTATCTATTCATTTATCCTTACTCTACAACCACATGAGTAACATTATGTTTACTACACTCCCCCCATCACCAAGTTACCAAAGGTAAGGGACTAGGAAGGCTGGTTGGGAAGGGACGGAGAAGGGTGTACAGGGGTCATTACCATGAGCTGATATAATGTATGGGGAGGTCCCACGCGGAAGACAGTATAGTACAGAGAGTTCAAGTAGTGATTCTATAGCATCCTGCTACGCTGATGGACAGTGACTGTACCGGGGTATGTGGAGTGGACATGGTCTGGGGCGTGTAGTCACTCTAATGTAGCTCACATAGTTGTAGATTGCTTATCATGAATAGTGCTGTGGTAAATGTATGGGTGCACGTGTCTTTTTACAGCTGGGCTGGTGCTTTCTTTCTTCCTTACTTTCTTTCATTTTTTAGTTTTTTGTTTGTTTATTTATAAATATATTTATTTATATAATCATTTTTAATCGTTTTTAAGTTATTTATTTAATATTTCTGTGTGAATGCATGTATTTATTTACTTATTGATTCATTCATTCATTATCTATCTGTCTTTCGTTCTATGTGACTTCCTTTTTGTCTTCCATTATATGTACGTATTTATATACTTATCTATTCATGCATGCATTCATTCATTTATCTGTGTCTCCATCTATCTGCCTGTCTTTCTGTCTATCTTTCTGGCATTAATATAGAATTATATGAGTACCATTATGTTTACTAGCCTCCTCCATTAGGAGGATGCCTGCACACACACCATTCTATCATTTATTTATTTACTTACTTGTCCTTAATCTCCAATTACATGAGTAACATTATGTTTCCTAGACTGCCCCCATCACCAGTTTTGCAAAGGTTAGCTTCTAGGAAGGCTGGTTGGGAAGGGAAGGCGCAAGGTGGAAAAGGGGCATTAAGATTAGCTCCCATAGTGTGGGAGGGTTTCCACGTGGAAGTCAGTGTAGTGCAGAGAATTTAGGTAGTGAATCTATAGAATCGTACTATGCTGATGGATAGTGACTCTAATAGGGTATGTGGTACGGAGGGAACTTGATGATCTGGGGAGCCTACTAAGTATAATATTGCTCTTACACTTGTTGATGATTGATAGTGAAAAAAACCCTGCGTATTCCTTACTAGATAATGGTGAAACCCTGGAAAAAAAAAAAAGGGAGGCGTGGGTTGCAGCCGCTTGGGCTCCCGGCGGGCATCCCGCAGGTCCCTGCAAGCTGCTGAGCTCTCTCGGTTGGTCCGCAGGGGTTCCCCGGCCTTCCCCATCAGGCAGCGCGCCGCGGTGACCACGGGGTCATTTTCCCAGGGCACCTGCGCGGCGGCCCCAGGGGCCCCGGGCAACCTGACGCCGCTTGGCTGCTGAGCCGCTTCCGCCACGGCCCGCCGCCGCCGCCGCCGCCCGCCTCCGAGGCGAACTCGAGGAACCTCCGGGCTGGGGACCAGCGGGTGCGGGTGTGGGCGCGGGCTCGGGAGGCACTCGAGTGTAGGCCTTGTGCCTGGCCTCGCTCAGACGAACGCTCCTCCCTCCCCAGGAAGCAGTGAAGCGCCGCCAGCCCCGCCGGCGCCGCCACCGCCTCCGCCGCCGCCCATGTTCCCTGAAGGCCTTCGCCTGGAGGAAGGGTGCAGCCAGCGAGGCGGCCCTGTGAGAGCGGCCGCTGACAGCTCCCCGCGCCCGGCGCGCCCACCCCTCGCCGCCAAGTGGCTCCGCCCCTGGGCGCCCTCGGCCCCGCCCGTGCCCCACGCCCGAGCCCTACGCCGGACGGGCGCGCCTGCAATTGTCAGGTTTTTTTGTTTGCGCAAGGTTTTTGAGACAGTATGTCTGTGACATTCAATCATCTTGTATTGCTGATTCAGCCCTTTCTTTTGATGAGTAGTATTTCTTTGTATGAATAAACCACAGATTTTTTAATAGGTCTGTTTTTAGTTTTGCCTGCTATGAATAAAGTCTCTGAGAATGTTTGTGTATAGGTCTTTTTTTTTTGTAAGCCTAAGCACCCATTTCCATTTGAGGAAAAGCCTACAAGTGGAATTGCTGGGCCATAAGCTCAGTATGTTTTTAAGGTTCTCCAAACTGGCAGATCGTTTTCCCAAAATGGCATACCATTTTACATGCCCACGAGTTTGATCCAAGTTGAGGTCTGGCAGTGTCAGTTTTTTTTTTTATTTTCATCATTCTAACGTAATTGTGATGTCACAATGTGATTTCAATTTGCTTCTATTTGATGACTAACGTTGCTGAATGTTTTTCCATGGACTCATTGGCCATTTGTACCTCTTCTTTTATGAAACATCTCTTCGCTTTTCTGCATTTCTTAATTCAATTTACAATGTTTTCCTATTATGGTATCATTCATCTGCAGTTACGTGAAGGATATTATGTTTACTAGGCTCGCCCTTTCACCAAGATCTCCCCACATTCCCCTTCACAGCCACTGTCCATCAGCATAGTAAGATGCTGTAAAATCACTCTTTGTCTTCTCTGTGATGTACAGCCCTCTCTGTGACCCCCCTCCCACATTGTACATGCTAATCGTAATGCACGCTTTCTTTCCCTCTCCCCTTATCCCTCCCAGTCCCAACTATCCACACCAGTCCCTTTCCATTTGGTAACTGTTCGTCCATTCTTGGCTTCGATATATCTGGTGCTGTTCTGCTCACTCATTTTCTCTTGGTTCTCCCTCTGAGAGGATAGTGAAATCATTTGATACTTGTCTTTCTGCGCCTGGTTAGTTCACTACGCATATTACCCTGTAGCTCCATCCCTGTTGTTGTAAATGGTAGGATGTTTTCTCTTGTTTTGGCTGAATAATATTGCACTGGTCATCCTCTGATGGACACTTAGCTTGGCTCTTGTAAATAGTGTCAAACATATGGGTGCACATGTCTTTTCTAAACTGGGCTGCTGCATTTCATTATTCATATTTTACGTATGTATGTATGTACATATGTATGTATGTATTCATTTACATACTTCCTTAATTGTTATCTATTCATTTATCCTTACTCTACAACCACATGAGTAACATTATGTTTACTACACTCCCCCCATCACCAAGTTACCAAAGGTAAGGGACTAGGAAGGCTGGTTGGGAAGGGACGGAGAAGGGTGTACAGGGGTCATTACCATGAGCTGATATAATGTATGGGGAGGTCCCACGCGGAAGACAGTATAGTACAGAGAGTTCAAGTAGTGATTCTATAGCATCCTGCTACGCTGATGGACAGTGACTGTACCGGGGTATGTGGAGTGGACATGGTCTGGGGCGTGTAGTCACTCTAATGTAGCTCACATAGTTGTAGATTGCTTATCATGAATAGTGCTGTGGTAAATGTATGGGTGCACGTGTCTTTTTACAGCTGGGCTGGTGCTTTCTTTCTTCCTTACTTTCTTTCATTTTTTAGTTTTTTGTTTGTTTATTTATCAATATATTTATTTATTTAATCATTTTTAATCGTTTTTAAGTTATTTATTTAATATTTCTGTGTGAATGCATGTATTTATTTACTTATTGATTCATTCATTCATTATCTATCTGTCTTTCGTTCTATGTGACTTCCTTTTTGTCTTCCATTATATGTACGTATTTATATACTTATCTATTCATGCATGCATTCATTCATTTATCTGTGTCTCCATCTATCTGCCTGTCTTTCTGTCTATCTTTCTGGCATTAATATAGAATTATATGAGTACCATTATGTTTACTAGCCTCCTCCATTAGGAGGATGCCTGCACACACACCATTCTATCATTTATTTATTTACTTACTTGTCCTTAATCTCCAATTACATGAGTAACATTATGTTTCCTAGACTGCCCCCATCACCAGTTTTGCAAAGGTTAGCTTCTAGGAAGGCTGGTTGGGAAGGGAAGGCGCAAGGTGGAAAAGGGGCATTAAGATTAGCTCCCATAGTGTGGGAGGGTTTCCACGTGGAAGTCAGTGTAGTGCAGAGAATTTAGGTAGTGAATCTATAGAATCGTACTATGCTGATGGATAGTGACTCTAATAGGGTATGTGGTACGGAGGGAACTTGATGATCTGGGGAGCCTACTAAGTATAATATTGCTCTTACACTTGTTGATGATTGATAGTGAAAAAAACCCTGCGTATTCCTTACTAGATAATGGTGAAACCCTGGAAAAAAAAAAAAGGGAGGCGTGGGTTGCAGCCGCTTGGGCTCCCGGCGGGCATCCCGCAGGTCCCTGCAAGCTGCTGAGCTCTCTCGGTTGGTCCGCAGGGGTTCCCCGGCCTTCCCCATCAGGCAGCGCGCCGCGGTGACCACGGGGTCATTTTCCCAGGGCACCTGCGCGGCGGCCCCAGGGGCCCCGGGCAACCTGAGGCCGCTTGGCTGCTGAGCCGCTTCCGCCACGGCCCGCCGCCGCCGCCGCCGCCCGCCTCCGAGGCGAACTCGAGGAACCTCCGGGCTGGGGACCAGCGGGTGCGGGTGTGGGCGCGGGCTCGGGAGGCACTCGAGTGTAGGCCTTGTGCCTGGCCTCGCTCAGACGAACGCTCCTCCCTCCCCAGGAAGCAGTGAAGCGCCGCCAGCCCCGCCGGCCCCGCCTCCACCGCCGCCCATGTTCCCTGAAGGCCTTCGCCTGGAGGAAGGGTGCAGCCAGCGAGGCGGCCCTGTGAGAGCGGCCGCTGACAGCTCCCCGCGCCCGGCGCGCCCACCCCTCGCCGCCAAGTGGCTCCGCCCCTGGGCGCCCTCGGCCCCGCCCGTGCCCCACGCCCGTGCCCTACGCCGGACGGGCGCGCCTGCAATTGTCAGGTTTTTTTGTTTGCGCAAGGTTTTTGAGACAGTATGTCTGTGACATTCAATCATCTTGTATTGCTGATTCAGCCCTTTCTTTTGATGAGTAGTATTTCTTTGTATGAATAAACCACAGATTTTTTAATAGGTCTGTTTTTAGTTTTGCCTGCTATGAATAAAGTCTCTGAGAATGTTTGTGTATAGGTCTTTTTTTTTTGTAAGCCTAAGCACCCATTTCCATTTGAGGAAAAGCCTACAAGTGGAATTGCTGGGCCATAAGCTCAGTATGTTTTTAAGGTTCTCCAAACTGGCAGATCGTTTTCCCAAAATGGCATACCATTTTACATGCCCACGAGTTTGATCCAAGTTGAGGTCTGGCAGTGTCAGTTTTTTTTTTTATTTTCATCATTCTAACGTAATTGTGATGTCACAATGTGATTTCAATTTGCTTCTATTTGATGACTAACGTTGCTGAATGTTTTTCCATGGACTCATTGGCCATTTGTACCTCTTCTTTTATGAAACATCTCTTCGCTTTTCTGCATTTCTTAATTCAATTTACAATGTTTTCCTATTATGGTATCATTCATCTGCAGTTACGTGAAGGATATTATGTTTACTAGGCTCGCCCTTTCACCAAGATCTCCCCACATTCCCCTTCACAGCCACTGTCCATCAGCATAGTAAGATGCTGTAAAATCACTCTTTGTCTTCTCTGTGATGTACAGCCCTCTCTGTGACCCCCCTCCCACATTGTACATGCTAATCGTAATGCACGCTTTCTTTCCCTCTCCCCTTATCCCTCCCAGTCCCAACTATCCACACCAGTCCCTTTCCATTTGGTAACTGTTCGTCCATTCTTGGCTTCGATATATCTGGTGCTGTTCTGCTCACTCATTTTCTCTTGGTTCTCCCTCTGAGAGGATAGTGAAATCATTTGATACTTGTCTTTCTGCGCCTGGTTAGTTCACTACGCATATTACCCTGTAGCTCCATCCCTGTTGTTGTAAATGGTAGGATGTTTTCTCTTGTTTTGGCTGAATAATATTGCACTGGTCATCCTCTGATGGACACTTAGCTTGGCTCTTGTAAATAGTGTCAAACATATGGGTGCACATGTCTTTTCTAAACTGGTCTGCTGCATTTCATTATTCATATTTTACGTATGTATGTATGTACATATGTATGTATGTATTCATTTACATACTTCCTTAATTGTTATCTATTCATTTATCCTTACTCTACAACCACATGAGTAACATTATGTTTACTACACTCCCCCCATCACCAAGTTACCAAAGGTAAGGGACTAGGAAGGCTGGTTGGGAAGGGACGGAGAAGGGTGTACAGGGGTCATTACCATGAGCTGATATAATGTATGGGGAGGTCCCACGCGGAAGACAGTATAGTACAGAGAGTTCAAGTAGTGATTCTATAGCATCCTGCTACGCTGATGGACAGTGACTGTACCGGGGTATGTGGAGTGGACATGGTCTGGGGCGTGTAGTCACTCTAATGTAGCTCACATAGTTGTAGATTGCTTATCATGAATAGTGCTGTGGTAAATGTATGGGTGCACGTGTCTTTTTACAGCTGGGCTGGTGCTTTCTTTCTTCCTTACTTTCTTTCATTTTTTAGTTTTTTGTTTGTTTATTTATCAATATATTTATTTATATAATCATTTTTAATCGTTTTTAAGTTATTTATTTAATATTTCTGTGTGAATGCATGTATTTATTTACTTATTGATTCATTCATTCATTATCTATCTTTCTTTCGTTCTATGTGACTTCCTTTTTGTCTTCCATTATATGTACGTATTTATATACTTATCTATTCATGCATGCATTCATTCATTTATCTGTGTCTCCATCTATCTGCCTGTCTTTCTGTCTATCTTTCTGGCATTAATATAGAATTATATGAGTACCATTATGTTTACTAGCCTCCTCCATTAGGAGGATGCCTGCACACACACCATTCTATCATTTATTTATTTACTTACTTGTCCTTAATCTCCAATTACATGAGTAACATTATGTTTCCTAGACTGCCCCCATCACCAGTTTTGCAAAGGTTAGCTTCTAGGAAGGCTGGTTGGGAAGGGAAGGCGCAAGGTGGAAAAGGGGCATTAAGATTAGCTCCCATAGTGTGGGAGGGTTTCCACGTGGAAGTCAGTGTAGTGCAGAGAATTTAGGTAGTGAATCTATAGAATCGTACTATGCTGATGGATAGTGACTCTAATAGGGTATGTGGTACGGAGGGAACTTGATGATCTGGGGAGCCTACTAAGTATAATATTGCTCTTAAACTTGTTGATGATTGATAGTGAAAAAAACCCTGCGTATTCCTTACTAGATAATGGTGAAACCCTGGAAAAAAAAAAAAGGGAGGCGTGGGTTGCAGCCGCTTGGGCTCCCGGCGGGCATCCCGCAGGTCCCTGCAAGCTGCTGAGCTCTCTCGGTTGGTCCGCAGGGGTTCCCCGGCCTTCCCCATCAGGCAGCGCGCCGCGGTGACCACGGGGTCATTTTCCCAGGGCACCTGCGCGGCGGCCCCAGGGGCCCCGGGCAACCTGACGCCGCTTGGCTGCTGAGCCGCTTCTGCCACGGCCCGCCGCCGCCGCCGCCGCCCGCCTCCGAGGCGAACTCGAGGAACCTCCGGGCTGGGGACCAGCGGGTGCGGGTGTGGGCGCGGGCTCGGGAGGCACTCGAGTGTAGGCCTTGTGCCTGGCCTCGCTCAGACGAACGCTCCTCCCTCCCCAGGAAGCAGTGAAGCGCCGCCAGCCCCGCCGGCGCCGCCACCGCCTCCGCCGCCGCCCATGTTCCCTGAAGGCCTTCGCCTGGAGGAAGGGTGCAGCCAGCGAGGCGGCCCTGTGAGAGCGGCCGCTGACAGCTCCCCGCGCCCGGCGCGCCCACCCCTCGCCGCCAAGTGGCTCCGCCCCTGGGCGCCCTCGGCCCCGCCCGTGCCCCACGCCCGAGCCCTACGCCGGAAGGGCGCGCCTGCAATTGTCAGGTTTTTTTGTTTGCGCAAGGTTTTTGAGACAGTATGTCTGTGACATTCAATCATCTTGTATTGCTGATTCAGCCCTTTCTTTTGATGAGTAGTATTTCTTTGTATGAATAAACCACAGATTTTTGAATAGGTCTGTTTTTAGTTTTGCCTGCTATGAATAAAGTCTCTGAGAATGTTTGTGTATAGGTCTTTTTTTTTTGTAAGCCTAAGCACCCATTTCCATTTGAGGAAAAGCCTACAAGTGGAATTGCTGGGCCATAAGCTCAGTATGTTTTTAAGGTTCTCCAAACTGGCAGATCGTTTTCCCAAAATGGCATACCATTTTACATGCCCACGAGTTTGATCCAAGTTGAGGTCTGGCAGTGTCAGTTTTTTTTTTTATTTTCATCATTCTAACGTAATTGTGATGTCACAATGTGATTTCAATTTGCTTCTATTTGATGACTAACGTTGCTGAATGTTTTTCCATGGACTCATTGGCCATTTGTACCTCTTCTTTTATGAAACATCTCTTCGCTTTTCTGCATTTCTTAATTCAATTTACAATGTTTTCCTATTATGGTATCATTCATCTGCAGTTACGTGAAGGATATTATGTTTACTAGGCTCGCCCTTTCACCAAGATCTCCCCACATTCCCCTTCACAGCCACTGTCCATCAGCATAGTAAGATGCTGTAAAATCACTCTTTGTCTTCTCTGTGATGTACAGCCCTCTCTGTGACCCCCCTCCGACATTGTACATGCTAATCGTAATGCACGCTTTCTTTCCCTCTCCCCTTATCCCTCCCAGTCCCAACTATGCACACCAGTCCCTTTCCATTTGGTAACTGTTCGTCCATTCTTGGCTTCGATATATCTGGTGCTGTTCTGCTCACTCATTTTCTCTTGGTTCTCCCTCTGAGAGGATAGTGAAATCATTTGATACTTGTCTTTCTGCGCCTGGTTAGTTCACTACGCATATTACCCTGTAGCTCCATCCCTGTTGTTGTAAATGGTAGGATGTTTTCTCTTGTTTTGGCTGAATAATATTGCACTGGTCATCCTCTGATGGACACTTAGCTTGGCTCTTGTAAATAGTGTCAAACATATGGGTGCACATGTCTTTTCTAAACTGGGCTGCTGCATTTCATTATTCATATTTTACGTATGTATGTATGTACATATGTATGTATGTATTCATTTACATACTTCCTTAATTGTTATCTATTCATTTATCCTTACTCTACAACCACATGAGTAACATTATGTTTACTACACTCCCCCCATCACCAAGTTACCAAAGGTAAGGGACTAGGAAGGCTGGTTGGGAAGGGACGGAGAAGGGTGTACAGGGGTCATTACCATGAGCTGATATAATGTATGGGGAGGTCCCACGCGGAAGACAGTATAGTACAGAGAGTTCAAGTAGTGATTCTATAGCATCCTGCTACTCTGATGGACAGTGACTGTACCGGGGTATGTGGAGTGGACATGGTCTGGGGCGTGTAGTCACTCTAATGTAGCTCACATAGTTGTAGATTGCTTATCATGAATAGTGCTGTGGTAAATGTATGGGTGCACGTGTCTTTTTACAGCTGGGCTGGTGCTTTCTTTCTTCCTTACTTTCTTTCATTTTTTAGTTTTTTGTTTGTTTATTTATCAATATATTTAGTTATTTAATCATTTTTAATCGTTTTTAAGTTATTTATTTAATATTTCTGTGTGAATGCATGTATTTATTTACCTATTGATTCATTCATTCATTATCTATCTGTCTTTCGTTCTATGTGACTTCCTTTTTGTCTTCCATTATATGTACGTATTTATATACTTATCTATTCATGCATGCATTCATTCATTTATCTGTGTCTCCATCTATCTGCCTGTCTTTCTGTCTATCTTTCTGGCATTAATATAGAATTATATGAGTACCATTATGTTTACTAGCCTCCTCCATTAGGAGGATGCCTGCACACACACCATTCTATCATTTATTTATTTACTTACTTGTCCTTAATCTCCAATTACATGAGTAACATTATGTTTCCTAGACTGCCCCCATCACCAGTTTTGCAAAGGTTAGCTTCTAGGAAGGCTGGTTGGGAAGGGAAGGCGCAAGGTGGAAAAGGGGCATTAAGATTAGCTCCCATAGTGTGGGAGGGTTTCCACGTGGAAGTCAGTGTAGTGCAGAGAATTTAGGTAGTGAATCTATAGAATCGTACTATGCTGATGGATAGTGACTCTAATAGGGTATGTGGTACGGAGGGAACTTGATGATCTGGGGAGCCTACTAAGTATAATATTGCTCTTACACTTGTTGATGATTGATAGTGAAAAAAACCCTGCGTATTCCTTACTAGATAATGGTGAAACCCTGGAAAAAAAAAAAAGGGAGGCGTGGGTTGCAGCCGCTTGGGCTCCCGGCGGGCATCCCGCAGGTCCCTGCAAGCTGCTGAGCTCTCTCGGTTGGTCCGCAGGGGTTCCCCGGCCTTCCCCATCAGGCAGCGCGCCGCGGTGACCACGGGGTCATTTTCCCAGGGCACCTGCGCGGCGGCCCCAGGGGCCCCGGGCAACCTGAGGCCGCTTGGCTGCTGAGCCGCTTCCGCCACGGCCCGCCGCCGCCGCCGCCGCCCGCCTCCGAGGCGAACTCGAGGAACCTCCGGGCTGGGGACCAGCGGGTGCGGGTGTGGGCGCGGGCTCGGGAGGCACTCGAGTGTAGGCCTTGTGCCTGGCCTCGCTCAGACGAACGCTCCTCCCTCCCCAGGAAGCAGTGAAGCTCCGCCAGCCACGCCGGCGCCGCCACCGCCTCCGCCGCCGCCCATGTTCCCTGAAGGCCTTCGCCTGGAGGAAGGGTGCAGCCAGCGAGGCGGCCCTGTGAGAGCGGCCGCTGACAGCTCCCCGCGCCCGGCGCGCCCACCCCTCGCCGCCAAGTGGCTCCGCCCCTGGGCGCCCTCGGCCCCGCCCGTGCCCCACGCCCGAGCCCTACGCCGGACGGGCGCGCCTGCAATTGTCAGGTTTTTTTGTTTGCGCAAGGTTTTTGAGACAGTATGTCTGTGACATTCAATCATCTTGTATTGCTGATTCAGCCCTTTCTTTTGATGAGTAGTATTTCTTTGTATGAATAAACCACAGATTTTTTAATAGGTCTGTTTTTAGTTTTGCCTGCTATGAATAAAGTCTCTGAGAATGTTTGTGTATAGGTCTTTTTTTTTTGTAAGCCTAACCACCCATTTCCATTTGAGGAAAAGCCTACAAGTGGAATTGCTGGGCCATAAGCTCAGTATGTTTTTCAGGTTCTCCAAACTGGCAGATCGTTTTCCCAAAATGGCATACCATTTTACATGCCCACGAGTTTGATCCAAGTTGAGGTCTGGCAGTGTCAGTTTTTTTTTTTATTTTCATCATTCTAACGTAATTGTGATGTCACAATGTGATTTCAATTTGCTTCTATTTGATGACTAACGTTGCTGAATGTTTTTCCATGGAATCATTGGCCATTTGTACCTCTTCTTTTATGAAACATCTCTTCGCTTTTCTGCATTTCTTAATTCAATTTACAATGTTTTCCTATTATGGTATCATTCATCTGCAGTTACGTGAAGGATATTATGTTTACTAGGCTCGCCCTTTCACCAAGATCTCCCCACATTCCCCTTCACAGCCACTGTCCATCAGCATAGTAAGATGCTGTAAAATCACTCTTTGTCTTCTCTGTGATGTACAGCCCTCTCTGTGACCCCCCTCCCACATTGTACATGCTAATCGTAATGCACGCTTTCTTTCCCTCTCCCCTTATCCCTCCCAGTCCCAACTATCCACACCAGTCCCTTTCCATTTGGTAACTGTTCGTCCATTCTTGGCTTCGATATATCTGGTGCTGTTCTGCTCACTCATTTTCTCTTGGTTCTCCCTCTGAGAGGATAGTGAAATCATTTGATACTTGTCTTTCTGCGCCTGGTTAGTTCACTACGCATATTACCCTGTAGCTCCATCCCTGTTGTTGTAAATGGTAGGATGTTTTCTCTTGTTTTGGCTGAATAATATTGCACTGGTCATCCTCTGATGGACACTTAGCTTGGCTCTTGTAAATAGTGTCAAACATATGGGTGCACATGTCTTTTCTAAACTGGTCTGCTGCATTTCATTATTCATATTTTACGTATGTATGTATGTACATATGTATGTATGTATTCATTTACATACTTCCTTAATTGTTATCTATTCATTTATCCTTACTCTACAACCACATGAGTAACATTATGTTTACTACACTCCCCCCATCACCAAGTTACCAAAGGTAAGGGACTAGGAAGGCTGGTTGGGAAGGGACGGAGAAGGGTGTACAGGGGTCATTACCATGAGCTGATATAATGTATGGGGAGGTCCCACGCGGAAGACAGTATAGTACAGAGAGTTCAAGTAGTGATTCTATAGCATCCTGCTACGCTGATGGACAGTGACTGTACCGGGGTATGTGGAGTGGACATGGTCTGGGGCGTGTAGTCACTCTAATGTAGCTCACATAGTTGTAGATTGCTTATCATGAATAGTGTGTGGTAAACGTACGGGTGCACGTGTCTTTTTACAGCTGGGCTGGTGCTTTCTTTCTTCCTTACATTCTTTCATTTTTTAGTTTTTTGTTTATTTATGAATATATATTTTTTTAAATCATTTTTAATCGTTTTTAAGTTATCTATTTAATATTTCTGTGTGAATGTATGTATTTATTTACTTACTCTTTCATTCATTCATTCATTATCTATCTATCTGTCTTTCGTTCTATGTAACTTTCTTTTTGTCTTCCATTATATGTACGTATTTATATACTTATCTATTCATGCATGCATTCATTCATTTATCTGTGTCTCCATCTATCTGCCTGTCTTTCTGTCTATCTTTCTGGCATTAATATAGAATTATATGAGTACCATTATGTTTACTAGCCTCCTCCATTAGGAGGATGCCTGCACACACACCATTCTATCATTTATTTATTTACTTACTTGTCCTTAATCTCCAATTACATGAGTAACATTATGTTTCCTAGACTGCCCCCATCACCAGTTTTGCAGAGGTTAGCTTCTAGGAAGGCTGGTTGGGAAGGGAAGGCGCAAGGTGGAAAAGGGGCATTAAGATTAGCTCCCATAGTGTGGGAGGTTTTCCACGTGGAAGTCAGTGTAGTGCAGAGAATTTAGGTAGTGAATCTATAGAATCGTACTATGCTGATGGATAGTGACTCTAATAGGGTATGTGGTACGGAGGGAACTTGATGATCTGGGGAGCCTACTAAGTATAATATTGCTCTTACACTTGTTGATGATTGATAGTGAAAAAAACCCTGCGTATTCCTTACTAGATAATGGTGAAACCCTGGAAAAAAAAAAAAGGGAGGCGTGGGTTGCAGCCGCTTGGGCTCCCGGCGGGCATCCCGCAGGTCCCTGCAAGCTGCTGAGCTCTCTCGGTTGGTCCGCAGGGGTTCCCCGGCCTTCCCCATCAGGCAGCGCGCCGCGGTGACCACGGGGTCATTTTCCCAGGGCACCTGCGCGGCGGCCCCAGGGGCCCCGGGCAACCTGACGCCGCTTGGCTGCTGAGCCGCTTCCGCCACGGCCCGCCGCCGCCGCCGCCGCCCGCCTCCGAGGCGAACTCGAGGAACCTCCGGGCTGGGGACCAGCGGGTGCGGGTGTGGGCGCGGGCTCGGGAGGCACTCGAGTGTAGGCCTTGTGCCTGGCCTCGCTCAGACGAACGCTCCTCCCTCCCCAGGAAGCAGTGAAGCGCCGCCAGCCCCGCCGGCGCCGCCACCGCCTCCGCCGCCGCCCATGTTCCCTGAAGGCCTTCGCCTGGAGGAAGGGTGCAGCCAGCGAGGCGGCCCTGTGAGAGCGGCCGCTGACAGCTCCCCGCGCCCGGCGCGCCCACCCCTCGCCGCCAAGTGGCTCCGCCCCTGGGCGCCCTCGGCCCCGCCCGTGCCCCACGCCCGAGCCCTACGCCGGACGGGCGCGCCTGCAATTGTCAGGTTTTTTTGTTTGCGCAAGGTTTTTGAGACAGTATGTCTGTGACATTCAATCATCTTGTATTGCTGATTCAGCCCTTTCTTTTGATGAGTAGTATTTCTTTGTATGAATAAACCACAGATTTTTTAATAGGTCTGTTTTTAGTTTTGCCTGCTATGAGTAAAGTCTCTGAGAATGTTTGTGTATAGGTCTTTTTTTTTTGTAAGCCTAAGCACCCATTTCCATTTGAGGAAAAGCCTACAAGTGGAATTGCTGGGCCATAAGCTCAGTATGTTTTTAAGGTTCTCCAAACTGGCAGATCGTTTTCCCAAAATGGCATACCATTTTACATGCCCACGAGTTTGATCCAAGTTGAGGTCTGGCAGTGTCAGTTTTTTTTTTTATTTTCATCATTCTAACGTAATTGTGATGTCACAATGTGATTTCAATTTGCTTCTATTTGATGACTAACGTTGCTGAATGTTTTTCCATGGACTCATTGGCCATTTGTACCTCTTCTTTTATGAAACATCTCTTCGCTTTTCTGCATTTCTTAATTCAATTTACAATGTTTTCCTATTATGGTATCATTCATCTGCAGTTACGTGAAGGATATTATGTTTACTAGGCTCGCCCTTTCACCAAGATCTCCCTACATTCCCCTTCACAGCCACTGTCCATCAGCATAGTAAGATGCTGTAAAATCACTCTTTGTCTTCTCTTTGATGTACAGCCCTCTCTGTGACCCCCCTCCCACATTGTACATGCTAATCGTAATGCACGCTTTCTTTCCCTCTCCCCTTATCCCTCCCAGTCAAAACTATCCACACCAGTCCCTTTCCATTTGGTAACTGTTCGTCCATTCTTGGCTTCGATATATCTGGTGCTCTTCTGCTCACTCATTTTCTCTTGGTTCTCCCTCTGAGAGGATAGTGAAATCATTTGATACTTGTCTTTCTGCGCCTGGTTAGTTCACTACGCATATTACCCTGTAGCTCCATCCCTGTTGTTGTAAATGGTAGGATGTTTTCTCTTGTTTTGGCTGAATAATATTGCACTGGTCATCCTCTGATGGACACTTAGCTTGGCTCTTGTAAATAGTGTCAAACATATGGGTGCACATGTCTTTTGTAAACTGGGCTGCTGCATTTCATTATTCATATTTTACGTATGTATGTATGTACATATGTATGTATGTATTCATTTACATACTTCCTTAATTGTTATCTATTCATTTATCCTTACTCTACAACCACGTGAGTAACATTATGTTTACTACACTCCCCACATCACCAAGTTACCAAAGGTAAGGGACTAGGAAGGCTGGTTGGGAAGGGACGGAGAAGGGTGTACAGGGGTCATTACCATGAGCTGATATAATGTATGGGGAGGTCCCACGCGGAAGACAGTATAGTACAGAGAGTTCAAGTAGTGATTCTATAGCATCCTGCTACGCTGATGGACAGTGACTGTACCGGGGTATGTGGAGTGGACATGGTCTGGGGCGTGTAGTCACTCTAATGTAGCTCACATAGTTGTAGATTGCTTATCATGAATAGTGCTGTGGTAAATGTATGGGTGCACGTGTCTTTTTACAGCTGGGCTGGTGCTTTCTTTCTTCCTTACTTTCTTTCATTTTTTAGTTTTTTGTTTGTTTATTTATCAATATATTTATTTATTTAATCATTTTTAATCGTTTTTAAGTTATTTATTTAATATTTCTGTGTGAATGCATGTATTTATTTACTTATTGATTCATTCATTCATTATCTATCAGTCTTTCGTTCTATGTGACTTCCTTTTTGTCTTCCATTATATGTACGTATTTATATACTTATCTATTCATGCATGCATTCATTCATTTATCTGTGTCTCCATCTATCTGCCTGTCTTTCTGTCTATCTTTCTGGCATTAATATAGAATTATATGAGTACCATTATGTTTACTAGCCTTCTCCATTAGGAGGATGCCTGCACACACACCATTCTATCATTTATTTATTTACTTACTTGTCCTTAATCTCCAATTACATGAGTAACATTATGTTTCCTAGACTGCCCCCATCACCAGTTTTGCAAAGGTTAGCTTCTAGGAAGGCTGGTTGGGAAGGGAAGGCGCAAGGTGGAAAAGGGGCATTAAGATTAGCTCCCATAGTGTGGGAGGGTTTCCACGTGGAAGTCAGTGTAGTGCAGAGAATTTAGGTAGTGAATCTATAGAATCGTACTATGCTGATGGATAGTGACTCTAATAGGGTATGTGGTACGGAGGGAACTTGATGATCTGGGGAGCCTACTAAGTATAATATTGCTCTTACACTTGTTGATGATTGATAGTGAAAAAAACCCTGCGTATTCCTTACTAGATAATGGTGAAACTCTGGAAAAAAAAAAAGGGAGGCGTGGGTTGCAGCCGCTTGGGCTCCCGGCGGGCATCCCGCAGGTCCCTGCAAGCTGCTGAGCTCTCTCGGTTGGACCGCAGGGGTTCCCCAGCCTTCCCCATCAGGCAGCGCGCCGCGGTGACCACGGGGTCATTTTCCCAGGGCACCTGCGCGGCGGACCCAGGGGCCCCGGGCAATCTGAGGCCGCTTGGCTGCTGAGCCGCTTCCGCCACGGCCCGCCGCCGCCGCCGCCGCCCGCCTCCGAGGCGAACTCGAGGAACCTCCGGGCTGGGGACCAGCGGGTGCGGGTGTGGGCGCGGGCTCGGGAGGCACTCGAGTGTAGGCCTTGTGCCTGGCCTCGCTCAGACGAACGCTCCTCCCTCCCCAGGAAGCAGTGAAGCGCCGCCAGCCCCGCCGGCGCCGCCACCGCCTCCACCGCCGCCCATGTTCCCTGAAGGCCTTCGCCTGGAGGAAGGGTGCAGCCAGCGAGGCGGCCCTGTGAGAGCGGCCGCTGACAGCTCCCCGCGCCCGGCGCGCCCACCCCTCGCCGCCAAGTGGCTCCGCCCCTGGGCGCCCTCGGCCCCGCCCGTGCCCCACGCCCGTGCCCTATGCCGGACGGGCGCGCCTGCAATTGTCAGGTTTTTTTGTTTGCGCAAGGTTTCTGAGACAGTATGTCTGTGACATTCAATCATCTTGTATTGCTGATTCAGCCCTTTCTTTTGATGAGTAGTATTTCTTTGTATGAATAAACCACAGATTTTTTAATAGGTCTGTTTTTAGTTTTGCCTGCTATGAGTAAAGTCTCTGAGAATGTTTGTGTATAGGTCTTTTTTTTTTGTAAGCCTAAGCACCCATTTCCATTTGAGGAAAAGCCTACAAGTGGAAATACTGGGCCATAAGCTCAGTATGTTTTTAAGGTTCTCCAAACTGGCAGATCGTTTTCACAAAATGGCATACCATTTTACATGCCCACGAGTTTGATCCAAGTTGAGGTCTGGCAGTGTCAGTTTTTTTTTTTATTTTCATCATTGTAACGTAATTGTGATGTCACAATGTGATTTCAATTTGCTTCTATTTGATGACTAACGTTGCTGAATGTTTTTCCATGGACTCATTGGCCATTTGTACCTCTTCTTTTATGAAACATCTCCTCGCTTTTCTGCATTTCTTAATTCAATTTACAATGTTTTCCTATTATGGTATCATTCATCTGCAGTTACATGAAGGATATTATGTTTACTAGGCTCGCCCTTTCACCAAGATCTCCCCACATTCCCCTTCACAGCCACTGTCCATCAGCATAGTAAGATGCTGTAAAATCACTCTTTGTCTTCTCTTTGATGTACAGCCCTCTCTGTGACCCCCCTCCCACATTGTACATGCTAATCGTAATGCACGCTTTCTTTCCCTCTCCCCTTATCCCTCCCAGTCCCAACTATCCACACCCGTCCCTTTCCATTTGGTAACTGTTCGTCCATTCTTGGCTTCGATATATCTGGTGCTGTTCTGCTCACTCATTTTCTCTTGGTTCTCCCTCTGAGAGGATAGTGAAATCATTTGATACTTGTCTTTCTGCGCCTGGTTAGTTCACTACGCATATTACCCTGTAGCTCCATCCCTGTTGTTGTAAATGGTAGGATGTTTTCTCTTGTTTTGGCTGAATAATATTGCACTGGTCATCCTCTGATGGACACTTAGCTTGGCTCTTGTAAATAGTGTCAAACATATGGGTGCACATGTCTTTTCTAAACTGGTCTGCTGCATTTCATTATTCATATTTTACGTATGTATGTATGTACATATGTATGTATGTATTCATTTACATACTTCCTTAATTGTTATCTATTCATTTATCCTTACACTACATCCACATGAGTAACATTATGTTTACTACACTCCCCCCATCACCAAGTTACCAAAGGTAAGGGACTAGGAAGGCTGGTTGGGAAGGGACGGAGAAGGGTGTACAGGGGTCATTACCATGAGCTGATATAATGTATGGGGAGGTCCCACGCGGAAGACAGTATAGTACAGAGAGTTCAAGTAGTGATTCTATAGCATCCTGCTACGCTGATGGACAGTGACTGTACCGGGGTATGTGGAGTGGACATGGTCTGGGGCGTGTAGTCACTCTAATGTAGCTCACATAGTTGTAGATTTCTTATCATGAATAGTGCTGTGGTAAATGTATGGGTGCACGTGTCTTTTTACATCTGGGCTGGTGCTTTCTTTCTTCCTTACTTTCTTTCATTTTTTAGTTTTTTGTTTGTTTATTTATCAATATATTTATTTATTTAATCATTTTTAATCGTTTTTAAGTTATTTATTTAATATTTCTGTGTGAATGCATGTATTTATTTACTTATTGATTCATTCATTCATTATCTATCTGTCTTTCGTTCTATGTGACTTCCTTTTTGTCTTCCATTATATGTACGTATTTATATACTTATCTATTCATGCATGCATTCATTCATTTATCTGTGTCTCCATCTATCTGCCTGTCTTTCTGTCTATCTTTCTGGCATTAATATAGAATTATATGAGTACCATTATGTTTACTAGCCTCCTCCATTATTAGGATGCCTGCACACACACCATTCTATCATTTATTTATTTACTTACTTGTCCTTAATCTCCAATTACATGAGTAACATTATGTTTCCTAGACTGCCCCCATCACCAGTTTTGCAAAGGTTAGCTTCTAGGAAGGCTGGTTGGGAAGGGAAGGCGCAAGGTGGAAAAGGGGCATTAAGATTAGCTCCCATAGTGTGGGAGGGTTTCCACGTGGAAGTCAGTGTAGTGCAGAGAATTTAGGTAGTGAATCTATAGAATCGTACTATGCTGATGGATAGTGACTCTAATAGGGTATGTGGTACGGAGGGAACTTGATGATCTGGGGAGCCTACTAAGTATAATATTGCTCTTACACTTGTTGATGATTGATAGTGAAAAAAACCCTGCGTATTCCTTACTAGATAATGGTGAAACCCTGGAAAAAAAAAAAAGGGAGGCGTGGGTTGCAGCCGCTTGGGCTCCCGGCGGGCATCCCGCAGGTCCCTGCAAGCTGCTGAGCTCTCTCGGTTGGTCCGCATGGGTTCCCCGGCCTTCCCCATCAGGCAGTGCGCCGCGGTGACCACGGGGTCATTTTCCCAGGGCACCTGCGCGGCGGCCCTAGCGGCTCCGGGCAACCTGAGGCCCCTTGGCTGCTGAGCCGCTTCCGCCACGGCCCGCCGCCGCCGCCGCCGCCCGCCTCCGAGGCGAACTCGAGGAACCTCCGGGCTGGGGACCAGCGGGTGCGGGTGTGGGCGCGGGCTCGGGAGGCACTCGAGTGTAGGCCTTGTGCCTGGCCTCGCTCAGACGAACGCTCCTCCCTCCCCAGGAAGCAGTGAAGCGCCGCCAGCCCCGCCGGCGCCGACACCGCCTCCGCCGCCGCCCATGTTCCCTGAAGGCCTTCGCCTGGAGGAAGGGTGCAGCCAGCGAGGCGGCCCTGTGAGAGCGGCCGCTGACAGCTCCCCGCGCCCGGCGCGCCCACCCCTCGCCGCCAAGTGGCTCCGCCCCTGGGCGCCCTCGGCCCCGCCCGTGCCCCACGCCCGTGCCCTACGCCGGACGGGCGCGCCTGCAATTGTCAGGTTTTTTTGTTTGCGCAAGGTTTTTGAGACAGTATGTCTGTGACATTCAATCATCTTGTATTGCTGATTCAGCCCTTTCTTTTGATGAGTAGTATTTCTTTGTATGAATAAACCACAGATTTTTTAATAGGTCTGTTTTTAGTTTTGCCTGCTATGAGTAAAGTCTCTGAGAATGTTTGTGTATAGGTCTTTTTTTTTTGTAAGCATTCATTCATTATCTATCTATCTGTCTTTCGTTCTATGTAACTTTCTTTTTGTCTTCCATTATATGTACGTATTTATATACTTATTTATTCATGCATGCATTCATTCATTTATCTGTCTTTCCATCTATCTGCCTGTCTTTCTGTCTATCTTTCTGTCATTAATAGAGAATTATATGGGTCACATTATGTTTACTAGCCTCCACCATTAGGAGGATGCGTGCACACACTCCATTCTATCATTTATTTATATACTTACTTGTCCTTAATCTCCAATTACATGGGTAACATTATGTTTACTAGACTCCCCCCATCACCACTTTTGCAAAGGTAAGCGTCTAGGAAGGCTGGTTAGGAAGGGAAGGGGCAGGGTGTAAAAAGGGCATTAAGATTAGCTCCCATAGTGTGGGAGGGTTTCCACGTGGAAGTCAGTGTAGTGCAGAGAAGTCAAGTAGTGATTCTATAGAATCGTACTATGCTGATGGATAGTGACTCTAATAGGGTATGTGGTACGGAGGGAACTTGATGATCTGGGGAGCCTACTAACTTTAATATTGCTCTTACACGTGTTGATAATTGATAGTGAAAAAAACCCGGGTATTCCTGACTAGATAATGATGAAACCCAGGAAAAAAAAAAAAAGGGAGGCGTGGGTTGCAGCCGCTTGGGCTCCCGGCGGGCATCCCGCAGGTCCCTGCAAGCTGCTGAGCTCTCTCGGTTGGTGCGCAGGGGTTCCCCGGCCTTCCCCATCAGGCAGCGCGCCGCGGTGACCCCGGGGTCATTTTCCCAGGGCACCTGCGCGGCGGCCCCGCGGGCCCCGGGCAACCTGAGGCCGCTTGGCTGCTGAGCCGCTTCCGCCAGCGCCCGCCGCCGCCGCCGCCGCCCGCCTCCGAGGCGAACTCGAGGAACCTCCGGGCTGGGGACCAGCGGGTGCGGGTGTGGGCGCGGGCTCGGGAGGCACTCGAGTGTAGTCCTCGTGCCTGGCCTCGCTCAGACGAACGCTCCTCCCTCCCCAGGAAGCAGTGAAGCGCCGCCGCCGCGGCCAGCGCCGCCGCCTCCGCCGCCGCCGCCCATGTACCCTGAAGGCCTTCGCCTGGAGGAATGGTGCAGCCAGCGAGGCGGCCCTGTGACAGCGGCCGCTGACAGCTCCCCGCGCGCGGCGCGCCCACCCCTCGCCGCCAAATGAATCCGCCCCTGGGCGCCCTCGGCCCCGCCCGTGCCCCACTCACCTGGCCTACGCCGGAAGGGCGCGCCTGCAATTGTCAGGTTTTTTTTGTTTGCGTAAGGTTTTTGAGTCAGTATGTCTGTGACATTCAATCATCTTGTAATGCTGATTCAGCTCTTTCTTTTGATGAGTAGTATTTCTTTGTATGAATAAACCACAGATTTTTTAAAAGGTCTGTTTTTAGTTTTGACGGCTATGAATAAAGTCTCTGAGAATGTTTGTGTATAGGTCTTTTTTTTTTGTAAGCCTAAGCACCCATTTCCATTTGAGGAAAAGCCTACACGTGGAATTGCTGGGCCATAAGCTCAGTATGTTTTTAAGGTTCTCCAAACTGGCAGATCGTTTTCCCAAAATGGCATACCATTTTACATGCCCACGAGTTTGATCCAAGTTGAGGTCTGGCAGTGTCAGTTTTTTTTTTTATTTTCATCATTCTAACGTAATTGTGATGTCACAATGTGATTTCAATTTGCTTCTATTTGATGACTAACGTTGCTGAATGTTTTTCCATGGACTCATTGGCCATTTGTACCTCTTCTTTTATGAAACATCTCTTCGCTTTTCTGCATTTCTTAATTCAATTTACAATGTTTTCCTATTATGGTATCATTCATCTGCAGTTACATGAAGGATATTATGTTTACTAGGCTCGCCCTTTCACCAAGATCTCCCCACATTCCCCTTCACAGCCACTGTCCATCAGCATAGTAAGATGCTGTAAAATCACTCTTTGTCTTCTCTGTGATGTACAGCCCTCTCTGTGACCCCCCTCCCACATTGTACATGCTAATCGTAATGCACGCTTTCTTTCCCTCTCCCCTTATCCCTCCCAGTCCCAACTATCCACACCAGTCCCTTTCCATTTGGTAACTGTTCGTCCATTCTTGGCTTCGATATATCTGGTGCTGTTCTGCTCACACATTTTCTCTTGGTTCTCACTCTGAGAGGATAGTGAAATCATTTGATACTTGTCTTTCTGCGCCTGGTTAGTTCACTACGCATATTACCCTGTAGCTCCATCCCTGTTGTTGTAAATGGTAGGATGTTTTCTCTTGTTTTGGCTGAATAATATTGCACTGGTCATCCTCTGATGGACACTTAGCTTGGCTCTTGTAAATAGTGTCAAACATATGGGTGCACATGTCTTTTCTAAACTGGGCTGCTGCATTTCATTATTCATATTTTACGTATGTATGTATGTACGTATGTATGTATGTATTCATTTACATACTTCCTTAATTGTTATCTATTCATTTATCCTTACTCTAAAACCACATGAGTAACTTTATGTTTACTACACTCCCCCCATCACCAAGTTACCAAAGGTAAGGGACTAGGAAGGCTGGTTGGGAAGGGACGGAGAAGGGTCTACAGGGGTCATTACCATGAGCTGATATAATGTATGGGGAGGTCCCACGCGGAAGACAGTATAGTACAGAGAGTTCAAGTAGTGATTCTATAGCATCCTGCTACGCTGATGGACAGTGACTGTACCGGGGTATGTGGAGTGGACATGGTCTGGGGCGTGTAGTCACTCTAATGTAGCTCACATAGTTGTAGATTGCTTATCATGAATAGTGCTGTGGTAAATGTATGGGTGCACGTGTCTTTTTACAGCTGGGCTGGTGCTTTCTTTCTTCCTTACTTTCTTTCATTTTTTAGTTTTTTGTTTGTTTATTTATCAATATATTTATTTATTTAATCATTTTTAATCGTTTTTAAGTTATTTATTTAATATTTCTGTGTGAATGCATGTATTTATTTACTTATTGATTCATTCATTCATTATCTATCTGTCTTTCGTTCTATGTGACTTCCTTTTTGTCTTCCATTATATGTACGTATTTATATACTTATCTATTCATGCATGCATTCATTCATTTATCTGTGTCTCCATCTATCTGCCTGTCTTTCTGTCTATCTTTCTGGCATTAATATAGAATTATATGAGTACCATTATGTTTACTAGCCTCCTCCATTAGGAGGATGCCTGCACACACACCATTCTATCATTTATTTATTTACTTACTTGTCCTTAATCTCCAATTACATGAGTAACATTATGTTTCCTAGACTGCCCCCATCACCAGTTTTGCAAAGGTTAGCTTCTAGGAAGGCTGGTTGGGAAGGGAAGGCGCAAGGTGGAAAAGGGGCATTAAGATTAGCTCCCATAGTGTGGGAGGGTTTCCACGTGGAAGTCAGTGTAGTGCAGAGAATTTAGGTAGTGAATCTATAGAATCGTACTATGCTGATGGATAGTGACTCTAATAGGGTATGTGGTACGGAGGGAACTTGATGATCTGGGGAGCCTACTAAGTATAATATTGCTCTTACACTAGTTGATGATTGATAGTGAAAAAAACCCTGCGTATTCCTTACTAGATAATGGTGAAACCCTGGAAAAAAAAAAAAGGGAGGCGTGGGTTGCAGCCGCTTGGGCTCCCGGCGGGCATCCCGCAGGTCCCTGCAAGCTGCTGAGCTCTCTCGGTTGGTCCGCAGGGGTTCCCAGGCCTTCCCCATCAGGCAGCACGCCGCGGTGACCACGGGGTCATTTTCCCAGGGCACCTGCGCGGCGGCCCCAGGGGCCCCGGGCAACCTGAGGCCGCTTGGCTGCTGAGCCGCTTCCGCCACGGCCCGCCGCCGCCGCCGCCGCCCGCCTCCGAGGAGAACTCGAGGAACCTCCGGGCTGGGGACCAGCGGGTGCGGGTGTGGGCGCGGGCTCGGGAGGCACTCGAGTGTAGGCCTTGTGCCTGGCCTCGCTCAGACGAACGCTCCTCCCTCCCCAGGAAGCAGTGAAGCGCCGCCAGCCCCGCCGGCGCCGCCACCGCCTCCGCCGCCGCCCATGTTCCCTGAAGGCCTTCGCCTGGAGGAAGGGTGCAGCCAGCGAGGCGGCCCTGTGAGAGCGGCCGCTGACAGCTCCCCGCGCCCGGCGCGCCCACCCCTCGCCGCCAAGTGGCTCCGCCCCTGGGCGCCCTCGGCCCCGCCCGTGCCCCACGCCCGTGCCCTACGCCGGACGGGCGCGCCTGCAATTGTCAGGTTTTTTTGTTTGCGCAAGGTTTTTGACACAGTATGTCTGTGACATTCAATCATCTTGTATTGCTGATTCAGCGCTTTCTTTTGATGAGTAGTATTTCTTTGTATGAATAAACCACAGATTTTTTAATAGGTCTGTTTTTAGTTTTGCCTGCTATGAGTAAAGTCTCTGAGAATGTTTGTGTATAGGTCTTTTTTTTTTGTAAGCATAAGCACCCATTTCCATTTGAGGAAAAGCCTACAAGTGGAATTGCTGGGCCAGAAGCTCAGTATGTTTTTAAGGTTCTCCAAACTGGCAGATCGTTTTCCCAAAATGGCATACCATTTTACATGCCCACGAGTTTGATCCAAGTTGAGGTCTGGCAGTGTCATTTTTTCTTTTATTTTCATCATTCTAACGTAATTGTGATGTCACAATGTGATTTCAATTTGCTTTTACTTGATGACTAATGTTGCTGAATGTTTTTCCATGGACACATTGGCCAGTTGTACCTCTTCTTTTATGAAACGTCTCTTCGCTTTTCTGCATTTCTTAATTCAATTTACAATGTTTTCCTATTTTGGTATCATTCATCTGCAGTTACATGAAGGATATTATGTTTACTAGGCTGGCCCGTTCACCAAGATCTCCCCACATTCCCCTTCACAGCCACTGTCCATCAGCATAGTAAGATGCTGTAAAATCACTCTTTGTCTTCTCTTTGATGTACAGCCCTCTCTGTGACCGCCCTCCCTCATTGTACATGCTAATCGTAATGCACGCTTTCTTTCCCTCTCCCCTTATCCCTTCCAGTCCCAACGATCCACTCCAGTCCCTTTCCCTTTGGTAACTGTAGGTCCATTCTTGGCTTCGATGAATCTGGTGCTGTTCTGCTCACTCATTTTCTCTTGGTTCTCCCTCTGAGAGGATAGTGAAATCATTTGATACTTGTCTTTCTGCTCCTGGGTTAGTTCACTGCGCTTATTACCCTGTAGCTCCATCCCTGTTGTTGTAAATAGTAGGATGTTTTCTCTTGTTTTGGCTGAATAATATTGCACTGGTCGTCCTCTAATAGACACTTAGCTTGGCTCTTGTAAATAGTGTCAAACATATGGGTGCACATGTCTTTTCTAAACTGGGCTGCTGCATTTCATTATTCATATTTTACGTATGTATGTATATAGATATGTATGTATGTATGTATTCATTTACATACTTCCTTAATTGTTATCTATTCATTTATCCTTACTCTACAACCACATGAGTAACATTATGTTCACTACACTCCCCCCATCAGCAAGTTACCAAAGGTAAGGGACTAGGAAGTCTGGTTGGGAAGGGACGGGGAAGGGTGTACAGGGGGCATTACCTTTAGCTGATATAATGTATGGGGAGGTCCCACGGGGAAGACAGTATAGTACAGAGAGTTCAAGTAGTGATTCTATAGCATCCTGCTACGCTGATGGACAGTGACTGTACCGGGGTATGTGGAGTGGACATGGTCTGGGGCGTGTTGTCACTCTAATGTAGCTCACATAGTTGTAGATTGCTTATCATGAATAGTGTGTGGTAAACGTACGGGTGCACGTGTCTTTTTACAGCTGGGCTGGTGCTTTCTTTCTTCCCTTCTTTCTTTCATTTTTTAGTTTTTTATTTATTTATGAATATATATATTTTTTTAAATCATTTTTAATCGTTTTTAAGTTATCTATTTAATATTTCTCTGTGAATGTATGTATTTATTTACTTACTCTTTCATTCATTCATTCATTATCTATCTATCTGTCTTTCGTTCTATGTAACTTTCTTTTTGTCTTCCATTATATGTACGTATTTATATACTTATTTATTCATGCATGCATTCATTCATTTATCTGTCTTTCCATCTATCTGCCTGTCTTTCTGTCTATCTTTCTGTCATTAATAGAGAATTATATGGGTCACATTATGTTTACTAGCCTCCACCATTAGGAGGATGCGTGCACACACTCCATTCTATCATTTATTTATTTACTTACTTGTCCTTAATCTCCAATTACTTGGGTAACATTATGTTTACTAGACTCCCCCCATCACCAGTTTTGCAAAGGTAAGCGTCTAGGAAGGCTGGTTAGGAAGGGAAGGGGCAGGGTGTAAAAAGGGCATTAAGATTAGCTCCCATAGTGTGGGAGGGTTTCCACGTGGAAGTCAGTGTAGTGCAGAGAAGTCAAGTAGTGATTCTATAGAATCGTACTATGCTGATGGATAGTGACTCTAATAGGGTATGTGGTACGGAGGGAACTTGATGATCTGGGGAGCCTACTAACTTTAATATTGCTCTTACACGTGTTGATAATTGATAGTGAAAAAAACCCGGGTATTCCTTACTAGATAATGGTGAAACCCTGGAAAAAAAAAAAAGGGAGGCGTGGGTTGCAGCCGCTTGGGCTCCCGGCGGGCATCCCGCAGGTCCCTGCAAGCTGCTGAGCTCTCTCGGTTGGTCCGCAGGGGTTCCCCGGCCTTCCCCATCAGGCAGCACGCCGCGGTGACCACGGGGTCATTTTCCCAGGGCACCTGCGCGGCGGCCCCAGGGGCCCCGGGCAACCTGAGGCCGCTTGGCTGCTGAGCCGCTTCCGCCACGGCCCGCCGCCGCCGCCGCCGCCCGCCTCCGAGGCGAACTCGAGGAACCTCCGGGCTGGGGACCAGCGGGTGCGGGTGTGGGCGCGGGCTCGGGAGGCACTCGTGTGTAGGCCTTGTGCCTGGCCTCGCTCAGACGAACGCTCCTCCCTCCCCAGGAAGCAGTGAAGCGCCGCCAGCCCCGCCGGCGCCGCCACCGCCTCCGCCGCCGCCCATGTTCCCTGAAGGCCTTCGCCTGGAGGAAGGGTGCAGCCAGCGAGGCGGCCCTGTGAGAGCGGCCGCTGACAGCTCCCCGCGCCCGGCGCGCCCACCCCTCGCCGCCAAGTGGCTCCGCCCCTGGGCGCCCTCGGCCCCGCCCGTGCCCCACGCCCGTGCCCTACGCCGGACGGGCGCGCCTGCAATTGTCAGGTTTTTTTGTTTGCGCAAGGTTTTTGACACAGTATGTCTGTGACATTCAATCATCTTGTATTGCTGATTCAGCGCTTTCTTTTGATGAGTAGTATTTCTTTGTATGAATAAACCACAGATTTTTTAATAGGTCTGTTTTTAGTTTTGCCTGCTATGAATAAAGTCTCTGAGAATGTTTGTGTATAGGTCTTTTTTTTTTGTAAGCATAAGCACCCATTTCCATTTGAGGAAAAGCCTACAAGTGGAATTGCTGGGCCAGAAGCTCAGTATGTTTTTAAGGTTCTCCAAACTGGCAGATCGTTTTCCCAAAATGGCATACCATTTTACATGCCCACGAGTTTGATCCAAGTTGAGGTCTGGCAGTGTCATTTTTTCTTTTATTTTCATCATTCTAACGTAATTGTGATGTCACAATGTGATTTCAATTTGCTTTTACTTGATGACTAATGTTGCTGAATGTTTTTCCATGGACTCATTGGCCAGTTGTACCTCTTCTTTTATGAAACGTCTCTTCGCATTTCTGCATTTCTTAATTCAATTTACAATGTTTTCCTATTTTGGTATCATTCATCTGCAGTTACATGAAGGATATTATGTTTACTAGGCTGGCCCGTTCACCAAGATCTCCCCACATTCCCCTTCACAGCCACTGTCCATCAGCATAGTAAGATGCTGTAAAATCACTCTTTGTCTTCTCTTTGATGTACAGCCCTCTCTGTGACCGCCCTCCCTCATTGTACATGCTAATCGTAATGCACGCTTTCTTTCCCTCTCCCCTTATCCCTTCCAGTCCCAACGATCCACTCCAGTCCCTTTCCCTTTGGTAACTGTAGGTCCATTCTTGGCTTCGATGAATCTGGTGCTGTTCTGCTCACTCATTTTCTCTTGGTTCTCCCTCTGAGAGGATAGTGAAATCATTTGATACTTGTCTTTCTGCTCCTGGGTTAGTTCACTGCGCTTATTACCCTGTAGCTCCATCCCTGTTGTTGTAAATAGTAGGATGTTTTCTCTTGTTTTGGCTGAATAATATTGCACTGGTCATCCTCTGATAGACACTTAGCTTGGCTCTTGTAAATAGTGTCAAACATATGGGTGCACATGTCTTTTCTAAACTGGGCTGCTGCATTTCATTATTCATATTTTACGTATGTATGTATATAGATATGTATGTATGTATGTATTCATTTACATACTTCCTTAATTGTTATCTATTCATTTATCCTTACTCTACAACCACATGAGTAACATTATGTTTACTACACTCCCCCCATCACCAAGTTACCAAAGGTAAGGGACTAGGAAGGCTGGTTGGGAAGGGACGGAGAAGGGTGTACAGGGGTCATTACCATGAGCTGATATAATGTAAGGGGAGGTCCCACGCGGAAGACAGTATAGTACAGAGAGTTCAAGTAGTGATTCTATAGCATCCTGCTACGCTGATGGACAGTGACTGTACCGGGGTATGTGGAGTGGACATGGTCTGGGGCGTGTAGTCACTCTAATGTAGCTCACATAGTTGTAGATTGCTTATCATGAATAGTGCTGTGGTAAATGTATGGGTGCACGTGTCTTTTTACAGCTGGGCTGGTGCTTTCTTTCTTCCTTACTTTCTTTCATTTTTTAGTTTTTTGTTTGTTTATTTATCAATATATTTATTTATTTAATCATTTTTAATCGTTTTTAAGTTATTTATTTAATATTTCTGTGTGAATGCATGTATTTATTTACTTATTGATTCATTCATTCATTATCTATCTGTCTTTCGTTCTATGTGACTTCCTTTTTGTCTTCCATTATATGTACGTATTTATATACTTATCTATTCATGCATGCATTCATTCATTTATCTGTGTCTCCATCTATCTGCCTGTATTTCTGTCTATCTTTCTGGCATTAATATAGAATTATATGACTACCATTATGTTCACTAGCCTCCTCCATTAGGAGGATGCCTGCACACACACCATTCTATCATTTATTTATTTACTTACTTGTCCTTAATCTCCAATTACATGAGTAACATTATGTTTCCTAGACTGCCCCCATCACCAGTTTTGCAAAGGTTAGCTTCTAGGAAGGCTGGTTGGGAAGGGAAGGCGCAAGGTGGAAAAGGGGCATTAAGATTAGCTCCCATAGTGTGGGAGGGTTTCCACGTGGAAGTCAGTGTAGTGCAGAGAATTTAGGTAGTGAATCTATAGAATCGTACTATGCTGATGGATAGTGACTCTAATAGGGTATGTGGTACGGAGGGAACTTGATGATCTGGGGAGCCTACTAAGTATAATATTGCTCTTACATTTGTTGATGATTGATAGTGAAAAAAACCCTGCGTATTCCTTACTAGATAATGGTGAAACCCTGGAAAAAAAAAAAAGGGAGGCGTGGGTTGCAGCCGCTTGGGCTCCCGGCGGGCATCCCGCAGGTCCCTGCAAGCTGCTGAGCTCTCTCGGTTGGTCCGCAGGGGTTCCCCGGCCTTCCCCATCAGGCAGCACGCCGCGGTGACCACGGGGTAATTTTCCCAGGGCACCTGCGCGGCGGCCCCAGGGGCCCCGGGCAACCTGAGACCGCTTGGCTGCTGAGCCGCTTCCGCCACGGCCCGCCGCCGCCGCCGCCGCCCGCCTCCGAGGAGAACTCGAGGAACCTCCGGGCTGGGGACCAGCGGGTGCGGGTGTGGGCGCGGGCTCGGGAGGCACTCGAGTGTAGGCCTTGTGCCTGGCCTCGCTCAGACGAACGCTCCTCCCTCCCCAGGAAGCAGTGAAGCGCCGCCAGCCCCGCCGGCGCCGCCACCGCCTCCGCCGCCGCCCATGTTCCCTGAAGGCCTTCGCCTGGAGGAAGGGTGCAGCCAGCGAGGCGGCCCTGTGAGAGCGGCCGCTGACAGCTCCCCGCGCCCGGCGCGCCCACCCCTCGCCGCCAAGTGGCTCCGCCCCTGGGCGCCCTCGGCCCCGCCCGTGCCCCACGCCCGTGCCCTACGCCGGACGGGCGCGCCTGCAATTGTCAGGTTTTTTTGTTTGCGCAAGGTTTTTGACACAGTATGTCTGTGACATTCAATCATCTTGTATTGCTGATTCAGCGCTTTCTTTTGATGAGTAGTATTTCTTTGTATGAATAAACCACAGATTTTTTAATAGGTCTGTTTTTAGTTTTGCCTGCTATGAATAAAGTCTCTGAGAATGTTTGTGTATAGGTCTTTTTTTTTTGTAAGCATAAGCACCCATTTCCATTTGAGGAAAAGCCTACAAGTGGAATTGCTGGGCCAGAAGCTCAGTATGTTTTTAAGGTTCTCCAAACTGGCAGATCGTTTTCCCAAAATGGCATACCATTTTACATGCCCACGAGTTTGATCCAAGTTGAGGTCTGGCAGTGTCATTTTTTCTTTTATTTTCATCATTCTAACGTAATTGTGATGTCACAATGTGATTTCAATTTGCTTTTACTTGATGACTAATGTTGCTGAATGTTTTTCCATGGACTCATTGGCCAGTTGTACCTCTTCTTTTATGAAACGTCTCTTCGCATTTCTGCATTTCTTAATTCAATTTACAATGTTTTCCTATTTTGGTATCATTCATCTGCAGTTACATGAAGGATATTATGTTTACTAGGCTGGCCCGTTCACCAAGATCTCCCCACATTCCCCTTCACAGCCACTGTCCATCAGCATAGTAAGATGCTGTAAAATCACTCTTTGTCTTCTCTTTGATGTACAGCCCTCTCTGTGACCGCCCTCCCTCATTGTACATGCTAATCGTAATGCACGCTTTCTTTCCCTCTCCCCTTATCCCTTCCAGTCCCAACGATCCACTCCAGTCCCTTTCCCTTTGATAACTGTAGGTCCATTCTTGGCTTCGATGAATCTGGTGCTGTTCTGCTCACTCATTTTCTCTTGGTTCTCCCTCTGAGAGGATAGTGAAATCATTTGATACTTGTCTTTCTGCTCCTGGGTTAGTTCACTGTGCTTATTACCCTGTTGCTCCATCCCTGTTGTTGTAAATAGTAGGATGTTTTCTCTTGTTTTGGCTGAATAATATTGCACTGGTCATCCTCTGATAGACACTTAGCTTGGCTCTTGTAAATAGTGTCAAACATATGGGTGCACATGTCTTTTCTAAACTGGGCTGCTGCATTTCATTATTCATATTTTACGTATGTATGTATGTAGATATGTATGTATGTATGTATTCATTTACATACTTCCTTAATTGTTATCTATTCATTTATCCTTACTCTACAACCACATGAGTAACATTATGTTTACTACACTCCCCCCATCAGCAAGTTACCAAAGGTAAGGGACTAGGAAGTCTGGTTGGGAAGGGACGGGGAAGGGTGTACAGGGGGCATTACCTTTAGCTGATATAATGTATGGGGAGGTCCCACGGGGAAGACAGTATAGTACAGAGAGTTCAAGTAGTGATTCTATAGCATCCTGCTACGCTGATGGACAGTGACTGTACCGGGGTATGTGGAGTGGACATGGTCTGGGGCGTGTTGTCACTCTAATGTAGCTCACATAGTTGTAGATTGCTTATCATGAATAGTGTGTGGTAAACGTACGGGTGCACGTGTCTTTTTACAGCTGGGCTGGTGCTTTCTTTCTTCCCTACTTTCTTTCATTTTTTAGTTTTTTGTTTATTTATGAATATATATATTTTTTTAAATCATTTTTAATCGTTTTTAAGTTATCTATTTAATATTTCTGTGTGAATGTATGTATTTATTTACTTACTCTTTCATTCATTCATTCATTATCTATCTATCTGTCTTTCGTTCTATGTAACTTTCTTTTTGTCTTCCATTATATGTACGTATTTATATACTTATTTATTCATGCATGCATTCATTCATTTATCTGTCTTTCCATCTATCTGCCTGTCTTTCTGTCTATCTTTCTGTCATTAATAGAGAATTATATGGGTCACATTATGTTTACTAGCCTCCACCATTAGGAGGATGCGTGCACACACTCCATTCTATCATTTATTTATTTACTTACTTGTCCTTAATCTCCAATTACATGGGTAACATTATGTTTACTAGACTCCCCCCATCACCAGTTTCGCAAAGGTAAGCGTCTAGGAAGGCTGGTTAGGAAGGGAAGGGGCAGGGTGTAAAAAGGGCATTAAGGTTAGCTCCCATAGTGTGGGAGGGTTTCCACGTGGAAGTCAGTGTCGTGCAGAGAAGTCAAGTAGTGATTCTATAGAATCGTACTATGCTGATGGATAGTGACTCTAATAGGGTATGTGGTACGGAGGGAACTTGATGATCTGGGGAGCCTACTAACTTTAATATTGCTCTTACACGTGTTGATAATTGATAGTGAAAAAAACCCGGGTATTCCTGACTAGATAATGATGAAACATAGGAAAAAAAAAAAAAGGAGGCGTGGGTTGCAGCCGCTTGGGCTCCCGGCGGGCATCCCGCAGGTCCCTGCAAGCTGCTGAGCTCTCTCGGTTGGTCCGCAGGGGTTCCCTGGCCTTCCCCATCAGGCAGCGCGCCGCGGTGACCCCGGGGTCATTTTCCCAGGGCACCTGCGCGGCGGCCCCGCGGGCCCCGGGCAACCTGAGGCCGCTTGGCTGCTGAGCCGCTTCCGCCACGGCCCGCCGCCGCCGCCGCCGCCCGCCTCCGAGGCGAACTCGAGGAACCTCCGGGCTGGGGACCAGCGGGTGCGGGTGTGGGCGCGGGCTCGGGAGGCACTCGAGTGTAGTCCTCGTGCCTGGCCTCGCTCAGACGAATGCTCCTCCCTCCCCAGGAAGCAGTGAAGCGCCGCCGCCGCGGCCAGCGCTGCCGCCGCCGCCGCCGCCGCCCATGTACCCTGAAGGCCTTCGCCTGGAGGAAGGGTGCAGCCAGCGAGGCGGCCCTGTGACAGCGGCCGCTGACAGCTCCCCGCGCCCGGCGCGCCCACCCCTCGCCGCCAAATGGCTCCGCCCCTGGGCGCCCTCGGCCCCGCCCGTGCCCCACGCACCTGGCCTACGCCGGAAGGGCGCGCCTGCAATTGTCAGGTTTTTTTTGTTTGCGTAAGGTTTTTGAGTCAGTATGTCTGTGACATTCAATCATCTTGTAATGCTGATTCAGCTCTTTCTTTTGATGAGTAGTATTTCTTTGTATGAATAAACCACAGATTTTTTAAAAGGTCTGTTTTTAGTTTTGCCTGCTATGAATAAAGTCTCTGAGAATGTTTGTGTATAGGTCTTTTTTTTTTGTAAGCCTAAGCACCCATTTCCATTTGAGGAAAAGCCTACAAGTGGAATTGCTGGGCCAGAAGCTCAGTATGTTTTTAAGGTTCTCCAAACTGGCAGATCGTTTTCCCAAAATGGCATACCATTTTACATGCCCACGAGTTTGATCCAAGTTGAGGTCTGGCAGTGTCATTTTTTCTTTTATTTTCATCATTCTAACGTAATTGTGATGTCACAATGTGATTTCAATTTGCTTTTACTTGATGACTAATGTTGCTGAATGTTTTTCCATGGACTCATTGGCCAGTTGTACCTCTTCTTTTATGAAACGTCTCTTCGCTTTTCTGCATTTCTTAATTCAATTTACAATGTTTTCCTATTTTGGTATCATTCATCTGCAGTTACATGAAGGATATTATGTTTACTAGGCTGGCCCGTTCACCAAGATCTCCCCACATTCCCCTTCACAGCCACTGTCCATCAGCATAGTAAGATGCTGTAAAATCACTCTTTGTCTTCTCTTTGATGTACAGCCCTCTCTGTGACCGCCCTCCCTCATTGTACATGCTAATCGTAATGCACGCTTTCTTTCCCTCTCCCCTTATCCCTTCCAGTCCCAACGATCCACTCCAGTCCCTTTCCCTTTGGTAACTGTAGGTCCATTCTTGGCTTCGATGAATCTGGTGCTGTTCTGCTCACTCATTTTCTCTTGGTTCTCCCTCTGAGAGGATAGTGAAATCATTTGATACTTGTCTTTCTGCTCCTGGGTTAGTTCACTGCGCTTATTACCCTGTAGCTCCATCCCTGTTGTTGTAAATAGTAGGATGTTTTCTCTTGTTTTGGCTGAATAATATTGCACTGGTCATCCTCTGATAGACACTTAGCTTGGCTCTTGTAAATAGTGTCAAACATATGGGTGCACATGTCTTTTCTAAACTGGGCTGCTGCATTTCATTATTCATATTTTACGTATGTATGTATGTATGTATGTATGTATGTATTCATTTACATACTTCCTTAATTGTTATCTATTCATTTATCCTTACTCTACAACCACATGAGTAACATTATGTTTACTACACTCCCCCCATCAGCAAGTTACCAAAGGTAAGGGACTAGGAAGGCTGGTTGGGAAGGGACGGGGAAGGGTGTACAGGGGGCATTACCTTTAGCTGATATAATGTATGGGGAGGTCCCACGGGGAAGACAGTATAGTACAGAGAGTTCAAGTAGTGATTCTATAGCATCCTGCTACGCTGATGGACAGTGACTGTACCGGGGTATGTGGAGTGGACATGGTCTGGGGCGTGTTGTCACTCTAATGTAGCTCACATAGTTGTAGATTGCTTATCATGAATAGTGTGTGGTAAACGTACGGGTGCACGTGTCTTTTTACAGCTGGGCTGGTGCTTTCTTTCTTCCTTACTTTCTTTCATTTTTTAGTTTTTTGTTTATTTATGAATATATATTTTTTTAAATCATTTTTAATCGTTTTTAAGTTATCTATTTAATATTTCTGTGTGAATGTATGTATTTATTTACTTACTCTTTCATTCATTCATTCATTATCTATCTATCTGTCTTTCGTTCTATGTAACTTTCTTTTTGTCTTCCATTATATGTACGTATTTATATACTTATTTATTCATGCATGCATTCATTCATTTATCTGTCTTTCCATCTATCTGCCTGTCTTTCTGTCTATCTTTCTGTCATTAATAGAGAATTATATGGGTCACATTATGTTTACTAGCCTCCACCATTAGGAGGATGCGTGCACACACTCCATTCTATCATTTATTTATTTACTTACTTGTCCTTAATCTCCAATTACATGGGTAACATTATGTTTACTAGACTCCCCCCATCACCAGTTTTGCAAAGGTAAGCGTCTAGGAAGGCTGGTTAGGAAGGGAAGGGGCAGGGTGTAAAAAGGGCATTGAGATTAGCTCCCATAGTGTGGGAGGGTTTCCACGTGGAAGTCAGTGTAGTGCAGAGAAGTCAAGTAGTGATTCTATAGAATCGTACTATGCTGATGGATAGTGACTCTAATAGGGTATGTGGTACGGAGGGAACTTGATGATCTGGGGAGCCTACTAACTTTAATATTGCTCTTACACTTGTTGATAATTGATAGTGAAAAAAACCCGGGTATTCCTGACTAGATAATGATGAAACCCAGGAAAAAAAAAAAAAGGGAGGGGTGGGTTGCAGCCGCTTGGGCTCCCGGCGGGCATCCCGCAGGTCCCTGCAAGCTGCTGAGCTCTCTCGGTTGGTCCGCAGGGGTTCCCTGGCCTTCCCCATCAGGCAGCGCGCCGCGGTGACCCCGGGGTCATTTTCCCAGGGCACCTGCGCGGCGGCCCCGCGGGCCCCGGGCAACCTGAGGCCGCTTGGCTGCTGAGCCGCTTCCGCCAGGGCCCGCCGCCGCCGCCGCCGCCCGCCTCCGAGGCGAACTCGAGGAACCTCCGGGCTGGGGACCAGCGGGTGCGGGTGTGGGCGCGGGCTCGGGAGGCACTCGAGTGTAGTCCTCGTGCCTGGCCTCGCTCAGACGAACGCTCCTCCCTCCCCAGGAAGCAGTGAAGCGCCGCCGCCGCGGCCAGCGCCGCCGCCGCCGCCGCCGCCGCCCATGTACCCTGAAGGCCTTCGCCTGGAGGAAGGGTGCAGCCAGCGAGGCGGCCCTGTGACAGCGGCCGCTGACAGCTCCCCGCGCCCGGCGCGCCCACCCCTCGCCGCCAAATGGCTCCGCCCCTGGGCGCCCTCGGCCCCGCCCGTGCCCCACGCACCTGGCCTACGCCGGAAGGGCGCGCCTGCAATTGTCAGGTTTTTTTTGTTTGCGTAAGGTTTTTGAGTCAGTATGTCTGTGACATTCAATCATCTTGTAATGCTGATTCAGCTCTTTCTTTTGATGAGTAGTATTTCTTTGTATGAATAAACCACAGATTTTTTAAAAGGTCTGTTTTTAGTTTTGCCTGCTATGAATAAAGTCTCTGAGAATGTTTGTGTATAGGTCTTTTTTTTTTGTAAGCCTAAGCACCCATTTCCATTTGAGGAAAAGCCTACACGTGGAATTGCTGGGCCATAAGCTCAGTATGTTTTTAAGGTTCTCCAAACTGGCAGATCGTTTTCCCAAAATGGCATACCATTTTACATGCCCACGAGTTTGATCCAAGTTGAGGTCTGGCAGTGTCAGTTTTTTTTTTTATTTTCATCATTCTAACGTAATTGTGATGTCACAATGTGATTTCAATTTGCTTCTATTTGATGACTAACGTTGCTGAATGTTTTTCCATGGACTCATTGGCCATTTGTACCTCTTCTTTTATGAAACATCTCTTCGCTTTTCTGCATTTCTTAATTCAATTTACAATGTTTTCCTATTATGGTATCATTCATCTGCAGTTACATGAAGGATATTATGTTTACTAGGCTCGCCCTTTCACCAAGATCTCCCCACATTCCCCTTCACAGCCACTGTCCATCAGCATAGTAAGATGCTGTAAAATCACTCTTTGTCTTCTCTGTGATGTACAGCCCTCTCTGTGACCCCCCTCCCACATTGTACATGCTAATCGTAATGCACGCTTTCTTTCCCTCTCCCCTTATCCCTCCCAGTCCCAACTATCCACACCAGTCCCTTTCCATTTGGTAACTGTTCGTCCATTCTTGGCTTCGATATATCTGGTGCTGTTCTGCTCACTCATTTTCTCTTGGTTCTCCCTCTGAGAGGATAGTGAAATCATTTGATACTTGTCTTTCTGCGCCTGGTTAGTTCACTACGCATATTACCCTGTAGCTCCATCCCTGTTGTTGTAAATGGTAGGATGTTTTCTCTTGTTTTGGCTGAATAATATTGCACTGGTCATCCTCTGATGGACACTTAGCTTGGCTCTTGTAAATAGTGTCAAACATATGGGTGCACATGTCTTTTCTAAACTGGGCTGCTGCATTTCATTATTCATATTTTACGTATGTATGTATGTACATATGTATGTATGTATTCATTTACATACTTCCTTAATTGTTATCTATTCATTTATCCTTACTCTACAACCACATGAGTAACATTATGTTTACTACACTCCCCCCATCACCAAGTTACCAAAGGTAAGGGACTAGGAAGGCTGGTTGGGAAGGGACGGAGAAGGGTGTACAGGGGTCATTACCATGAGCTGATATAATGTATGGGGAGGTCCCACGCGGAAGACAGTATAGTACAGAGAGTTCAAGTAGTGATTCTATAGCATCCTGCTACGCTGATGGACAGTGACTGTACCGGGGTATGTGGAGTGGACATGGTCTGGGGCGTGTAGTCACTCTAATGTAGCTCACATAGTTGTAGATTGCTTATCATGAATAGTGCTGTGGTAAATGTATGGGTGCACGTGTCTTTTTACAGCTGGGCTGGTGCTTTCTTTCTTCCTTACTTTCTTTCATTTTTTAGTTTTTTGTTTGTTTATTTATCAATATATTTATTTATTTAATCATTTTTAATCGTTTTTAAGTTATTTATTTAATATTTCTGTGTGAATGCATGTATTTATTTACTTATTGATTCATTCATTCATTATCTATCTGTCTTTCGTTCTATGTGACTTCCTTTTTGTCTTCCATTATATGTACGTATTTATATACTTATCTATTCATGCATGCATTCATTCATTTATCTGTGTCTCCATCTATCTGCCTGTCTTTCTGTCTATCTTTCTGGCATTAATATAGAATTATATGAGTACCATTATGTTTACTAGCCTCCTCCATTAGGAGGATGCCTGCACACACACCATTCTATCATTTATTTATTTACTTACTTGTCCTTAATCTCCAATTACATGAGTAACATTATGTTTCCTAGACTGCCCCCATCACCAGTTTTGCAAAGGTTAGCTTCTAGGAAGGCTGGTTGGGAAGGGAAGGCGCAAGGTGGAAAAGGGGCATTAAGATTAGCTCCCATAGTGTGGGAGGGTTTCCACGTGGAAGTCAGTGTAGTGCAGAGAATTTAGGTAGTGAATCTATAGAATCGTACTATGCTGATGGATAGTGACTCTAATAGGGTATGTGGTACGGAGGGAACTTGATGATCTGGGGAGCCTACTAAGTATAATATTGCTCTTACACTTGTTGATGATTGATAGTGAAAAAAACCCTGCGTATTCCTTACTAGATAATGGTGAAACCCTGGAAAAAAAAAAAAGGGAGGCGTGGGTTGCAGCCGCTTGGGCTCCCGGCGGGCATCCCGCAGGTCCCTGCAAGCTGCTGAGCTCTCTCGGTTGGTCCGCAGGGGTTCCCCGGCCTTCCCCATCAGGCAGCGCGCCGCGGTGACCACGGGGTCATTTTCCCAGGGCACCTGCGCGGCGGCCCCAGGGGCCCCGGGCAACCTGAGGCCGCTTGGCTGCTGAGCCGCTTCCGCCACGGCCCGCCGCCGCCGCCGCCGCCCGCCTCCGAGGCGAACTCGAGGAACCTCCGGGCTGGGGACCAGCGGGTGCGGGTGTGGGCGCGGGCTCGGGAGGCACTCGAGTGTAGGCCTTGTGCCTGGCCTCGCTCAGACGAACGCTCCTCCCTCCCCAGGAAGCAGTGAAGCGCCGCCAGCCCCGCCGGCGCCGCCACCGCCTCCGCCGCCGCCCATGTTCCCTGAAGGCCTTCGCCTGGAGGAAGGGTGCAGCCAGCGAGGCGGCCCTGTGAGAGCGGCCGCTGACAGCTCCCCGCGCCCGGCGCGCCCACCCCTCGCCGCCAAGTGGCTCCGCCCCTGGGCGCCCTCGGCCCCGCCCGTGCCCCACGCACATGGCCTACGCCGGACGGGCGCGCCTGCAATTGTCAGGTTTTTCTGTTTGCGCAAGGTTTTTGAGACAGTATGTCTGTGACATTCAATCATCTTGTATTGCTGATTCAGCCCTTTCTTTTGATGAGTAGTATTTCTTTGTATGAATAAACCACAGATTTTTTAATAGGTCTGTTTTTAGTTTTGCCTGCTATGAATAAAGTCTCTGAGAATGTTTGTGTATAGGTCTTTTTTTTTTGTAAGCCTAAGCACCCATTTCCATTTGAGGAAAAGCCTACAAGTGGAATTGCTGGGCCAGAAGCTCAGTATGTTTTTAAGGTTCTCCAAACTGGCAGATCGTTTTCCCAAAATGGCATACCATTTTACATGCCCACGAGTTTGATCCAAGTTGAGGTCTGGCAGTGTCAGTTTTTTTTTTTTATTTTCATCATTCTAACGTAATTGTGATGTCACAATGTGATTTCAATTTGCTTTTACTTGATGACTAATGTTGCTGAATGTTTTTCCATGGACTCATTGGCCAGTTGTACCTCTTCTTTTATGAAACGTCTCTTCGCTTTTCTGCATTTCTTAATTCAATTTACAATGTTTTCCTATTTTGGTATCATTCATCTGCAGTTACATGAAGGATATTATGTTTACTAGGCTGGCCCGTTCACCAAGATCTCCCCACATTCCCCTTCACAGCCACTGTCCATCAGCATAGTAAGATGCTGTAAAATCACTCTTTGTCTTCTCTTTGATGTACAGCCCTCTCTGTGACCGCCCTCCCTCATTGTACATGCTAATCGTAATGCACGCTTTCTTTCCCTCTCCCCTTATCCCTTCCAGTCCCAACGATCCACTCCAGTCCCTTTCCCTTTGGTAACTGTAGGTCCATTCTTGGCTTCGATGAATCTGGTGCTGTTCTGCTCACTCATTTTCTCTTGGTTCTCCCTCTGAGAGGATAGTGAAATCATTTGATACTTGTCTTTCTGCTCCTGGGTTAGTTCACTGCGCTTATTACCCTGTAGCTCCATCCCTGTTGTTGTAAATAGTAGGATGTTTTCTCTTGTTTTGGCTGAATAATATTGCACTGGTCATCCTCTGATAGACACTTAGCTTGGCTCTTGTAAATAGTGTCAAACATATGGGTGCACATGTCTTTTCTAAACTGGGCTGCTGCATTTCATTATTCATATTTTACGTATGTATGTATGTATGTATGTATGTATGTATGTATTCATTTACATACTTCCTTAATTGTTATCTATTCATTTATCCTTACTCTACAACCACATGAGTAACATTATGTTTACTACACTCCCCCCATCAGCAAGTTACCAAAGGTAAGGGACTAGGAAGGCTGGTTGGGAAGGGACGGAGAAGGGTGTACAGGGGGCATTACCTTTAGCTGATATAATGTATGGGGAGGTCCCACGGGGAAGACAGTATAGTACAGAGAGTTCAAGTAGTGATTCTATAGCATCCTGCTACGCTGATGGACAGTGACTGTACCGGGGTATGTGGAGTGGACATGGTCTGGGGCGTGTTGTCACTCTAATGTAGCTCACATAGTTGTAGATTGCTTATCATGAATAGTGTGTGGTAAACGTACGGGTGCACGTGTCTTTTTACAGCTGGGCTGGTGCTTTCTTTCTTCCTTACTTTCTTTCATTTTTTAGTTTTTTGTTTATTTATGAATATATATTTTTTTTAATCATTTTTAATCGTTTTTAAGTTATCTATTTAATATTTCTGTGTGAATGTATGTATTTATTTACTTACTCTTTCATTCATTCATTCATTATCTATCTATCTGTCTTTCGTTCTATGTAACTTTCTTTTTGTCTTCCATTATATGTACGTATTTATATACTTATTTATTCATGCATGCATTCATTCATTTATCTGTCTTTCCATCTATCTGCCTGTCTTTCTGTCTATCTTTCTGTCATTAATAGAGAATTATATGGGTCACATTATGTTTACTAGCCTCCACCATTAGGAGGATGCGTGCACACACTCCATTCTATCATTTATTTATTTACTTACTTGTCCTTAATCTCCAATTACATGGGTAACATTATGTTTACTAGACTCCCCCCATCACCAGTTTTGCAAAGGTAAGCGTCTAGGAAGGCTGGTTAGGAAGGGAAGGGGCAGGGTGTAAAAAGGGCATTAAGATTAGCTCCCATAGTGTGGGAGGGTTTCCACGTGGAAGTCAGTGTAGTGCAGAGAAGTCAAGTAGTGATTCTATAGAATCGTACTATGCTGATGGATAGTGACTCTAATAGGGTATGTGGTACGGAGGGAACTTGATGATCTGGGGAGCCTACTAACTTTAATATTGCTCTTACACTTGTTGATAATTGATAGTGAAAAAAACCCGGGTATTCCTGACTAGATAATGATGAAACCCAGGAAAAAAAAAAAAGGGAGGCGTGGGTTGCAGCCGCTTGGGCTCCCGGCGGGCATCCCGCAGGTCCCTGCAAGCTGCTGAGCTCTCTCGGTTGGTCCGCAGGGGTTCCCTGGCCTTCCCCATCAGGCAGCGCGCCGCGGTGACCCCGGGGTCATTTTCCCAGGGCACCTGCGCGGCGGCCCCGCGGGCCCCGGGCAACCTGAGGCCGCTTGGCTGCTGAGCCGCTTCCGCCAGGGCCCGCCGCCGCCGCCGCCGCCCGCCTCCGAGGCGAACTCGAGGAACCTCCGGGCTGGGGACCAGCGGGTGCGGGTGTGGGCGCGGGCTCGGGAGGCACTCGAGTGTAGTCCTCGTGCCTGGCCTCGCTCAGACGAACGCTCCTCCCTCCCCAGGAAGCAGTGAAGCGCCGCCGCCGCGGCCAGCGCTGCCGCCGCCGCCGCCGCCGCCCATGTACCCTGAAGGCCTTCGCCTGGAGGAAGGGTGCAGCCAGCGAGGCGGCCCTGTGACAGCGGCCGCTGACAGCTCCCCGCGCCCGGCGCGCCCACCCCTCGCCGCCAAATGGCTCCGCCCCTGGGCGCCCTCGGCCCCGCCCGTGCCCCACGCACCTGGCCTACGCCGGAAGGGCGCGCCTGCAATTGTCAGGTTTTTTTTGTTTGCGTAAGGTTTTTGAGTCAGTATGTCTGTGACATTCAATCATCTTGTAATGCTGATTCAGCTCTTTCTTTTGATGAGTAGTATTTCTTTGTATGAATAAACCACAGATTTTTTAATAGGTCTGTTTTTAGTTTTGCCTGCTATGAATAAAGTCTCTGAGAATGTTTGTGTATAGGTCTTTTTTTTTTGTAAGCCTAAGCACCCATTTCCATTTGAGGAAAAGCCTACAAGTGGAATTGCTGGGCCAGAAGCTCAGTATGTTTTTAAGGTTCTCCAAACTGGCAGATCGTTTTCCCAAAATGGCATACCATTTTACATGCCCACGAGTTTGATCCAAGTTGAGGTCTGGCAGTGTCATTTTTTCTTTTATTTTCATCATTCTAACGTAATTGTGATGTCACAATGTGATTTCAATTTGCTTTTACTTGATGACTAATGTTGCTGAATGTTTTTCCATGGACTCATTGGCCAGTTGTACCTCTTCTTTTATGAAACGTCTCTTCGCTTTTCTGCATTTCTTAATTCAATTTACAATGTTTTCCTATTTTGGTATCATTCATCTGCAGTTACATGAAGGATATTATGTTTACTAGGCTGGCCCGTTCACCAAGATCTCCCCACATTCCCCTTCACAGCCACTGTCCATCAGCATAGTAAGATGCTGTAAAATCACTCTTTGTCTTCTCTTTGATGTACAGCCCTCTCTGTGACCGCCCTCCCTCATTGTACATGCTAATCGTAATGCACGCTTTCTTTCCCTCTCCCCTTATCCCTTCCAGTCCCAACGATCCACTCCAGTCCCTTTCCCTTTGGTAACTGTAGGTCCATTCTTGGCTTCGATGAATCTGGTGCTGTTCTGCTCACTCATTTTCTCTTGGTTCTCCCTCTGAGAGGATAGTGAAATCATTTGATACTTGTCTTTCTGCTCCTGGGTTAGTTCACTGCGCTTATTACCCTGTAGCTCCATCCCTGTTGTTGTAAATAGTAGGATGTTTTCTCTTGTTTTGGCTGAATAATATTGCACTGGTCATCCTCTGATAGACACTTAGCTTGGCTCTTGTAAATAGTGTCAAACATATGGGTGCACATGTCTTTTCTAAACTGGGCTGCTGCATTTCATTATTCATATTTTACGTATGTATGTATGTATGTATGTATGTATGTATGTATTCATTTACATACTTCCTTAATTGTTATCTATTCATTTATCCTTACTCTACAACCACATGAGTAACATTATGTTTACTACACTCCCCCCATCAGCAAGTTTCCAAAGGTAAGGGACTAGGAAGGCTGGTTGGGAAGGGACGGAGAAGGGTGTACAGGGGGCATTACCTTTAGCTGATATAATGTATGGGGAGGTCCCACGGGGAAGACAGTATAGTACAGAGAGTTCAAGTAGTGATTCTATAGCATCCTGCTACGCTGATGGACAGTGACTGTACCGGGGTATGTGGAGTGGACATGGTCTGGGGCGTGTTGTCACTCTAATGTAGCTCACATAGTTGTAGATTGCTTATCATGAATAGTGTGTGGTAAACGTACGGGTGCACGTGTCTTTTTACAGCTGGGCTGGTGCTTTCTTTCTTCCTTACTTTCTTTCATTTTTTAGTTTTTTGTTTATTTATGAATATATATTTTTTTAATCATTTTTAATCGTTTTTAAGTTATCTATTTAATATTTCTGTGTGAATGTATGTATTTATTTACTTACTCTTTCATTCATTCATTCATTATCTATCTATCTGTCTTTCGTTCTATGTAACTTTCTTTTTGTCTTCCATTATATGTACGTATTTATATACTTATTTATTCATGCATGCATTCATTCATTTATCTGTCTTTCCATCTATCTGCCTGTCTTTCTGTCTATCTTTCTGTCATTAATAGAGAATTATATGGGTCACATTATGTTTACTAGCCTCCACCATTAGGAGGATGCGTGCACACACTCCATTCTATCATTTATTTATTTACTTACTTGTCCTTAATCTCCAATTACATGGGTAACATTATGTTTACTAGACTCCCCCCATCACCAGTTTTGCAAAGGTAAGCGTCTAGGAAGGCTGGTTAGGAAGGGAAGGGGCAGGGTGTAAAAAGGGCATTAAGATTAGCTCCCATAGTGTGGGAGGGTTTCCACGTGGAAGTCAGTGTAGTGCAGAGAAGTCAAGTAGTGATTCTATAGAATCGTACTATGCTGATGGATAGTGACTCTAATAGGGTATGTGGTACGGAGGGAACTTGATGATCTGGGGAGCCTACTAACTTTAATATTGCTCTTACACTTGTTGATAATTGATAGTGAAAAAAACCCGGGTATTCCTGACTAGATAATGATGAAACCCAGGAAAAAAAAAAAAAGGGAGGGGTGGGTTGCAGCCGCTTGGGCTCCCGGCGGGCATCCCGCAGGTCCCTGCAAGCTGCTGAGCTCTCTCGGTTGGTCCGCAGGGGTTCCCTGGCCTTCCCCATCAGGCAGCGCGCCGCGGTGACCCCGGGGTCATTTTCCCAGGGCACCTGCGCGGCGGCCCCGCGGGCCCCGGGCAACCTGAGGCCGCTTGGCTGCTGAGCCGCTTCCGCCAGGGCCCGCCGCCGCCGCCGCCGCCCGCCTCCGAGGCGAACTCGAGGAACCTCCGGGCTGGGGACCAGCGGGTGCGGGTGTGGGCGCGGGCTCGGGAGGCACTCGAGTGTAGTCCTCGTGCCTGGCCTCGCTCAGACGAACGCTCCTCCCTCCCCAGGAAGCAGTGAAGCGCCGCCGCCGCGGCCAGCGCCGCCGCCGCCGCCGCCGCCGCCCATGTACCCTGAAGGCCTTCGCCTGGAGGAAGGGTGCAGCCAGCGAGGCGGCCCTGTGACAGCGGCCGCTGACAGCTCCCCGCGCCCGGCGCGCCCACCCCTCGCCGCCAAATGGCTCCGCCCCTGGGCGCCCTCGGCCCCGCCCGTGCCCCACGCACCTGGCCTACGCCGGAAGGGCGCGCCTGCAATTGTCAGGTTTTTTTTGTTTGCGTAAGGTTTTTGAGTCAGTATGTCTGTGACATTCAATCATCTTGTAATGCTGATTCAGCTCTTTCTTTTGATGAGTAGTATTTCTTTGTATGAATAAACCACAGATTTTTTAAAAGGTCTGTTTTTAGTTTTGCCTGCTATGAATAAAGTCTCTGAGAATGTTTGTGTATAGGTCTTTTTTTTTTGTAAGCCTAAGCACCCATTTCCATTTGAGGAAAAGCCTACACGTGGAATTGCTGGGCCATAAGCTCAGTATGTTTTTAAGGTTCTCCAAACTGGCAGATCGTTTTCCCAAAATGGCATACCATTTTACATGCCCACGAGTTTGATCCAAGTTGAGGTCTGGCAGTGTCAGTTTTTTTTTTTTTATTTTCATCATTCTAACGTAATTGTGATGTCACAATGTGATTTCAATTTGCTTCTATTTGATGACTAACGTTGCTGAATGTTTTTCCATGGACTCATTGGCCATTTGTACCTCTTCTTTTATGAAACATCTCTTCGCTTTTCTGCATTTCTTAATTCAATTTACAATGTTTTCCTATTATGGTATCATTCATCTGCAGTTACATGAAGGATATTATGTTTACTAGGCTCGCCCTTTCACCAAGATCTCCCCACATTCCCCTTCACAGCCACTGTCCATCAGCATAGTAAGATGCTGTAAAATCACTCTTTGTCTTCTCTGTGATGTACAGCCCTCTCTGTGACCCCCCTCCCACATTGTACATGCTAATCGTAATGCACGCTTTCTTTCCCTCTCCCCTTATCCCTCCCAGTCCCAACTATCCACACCAGTCCCTTTCCATTTGGTAACTGTTCGTCCATTCTTGGCTTCGATATATCTGGTGCTGTTCTGCTCACTCATTTTCTCTTGGTTCTCCCTCTGAGAGGATAGTGAAATCATTTGATACTTGTCTTTCTGCGCCTGGTTAGTTCACTACGCATATTACCCTGTAGCTCCATCCCTGTTGTTGTAAATGGTAGGATGTTTTCTCTTGTTTTGGCTGAATAATATTGCACTGGTCATCCTCTGATGGACACTTAGCTTGGCTCTTGTAAATAGTGTCAAACATATGGGTGCACATGTCTTTTCTAAACTGGGCTGCTGCATTTCATTATTCATATTTTACGTATGTATGTATGTACATATGTATGTATGTATTCATTTACATACTTCCTTAATTGTTATCTATTCATTTATCCTTACTCTACAACCACATGAGTAACATTATGTTTACTACACTCCCCCCATCACCAAGTTACCAAAGGTAAGGGACTAGGAAGGCTGGTTGGGAAGGGACGGAGAAGGGTGTACAGGGGTCATTACCATGAGCTGATATAATGTATGGGGAGGTCCCACGCGGAAGACAGTATAGTACAGAGAGTTCAAGTAGTGATTCTATAGCATCCTGCTACGCTGATGGACAGTGACTGTACCGGGGTATGTGGAGTGGACATGGTCTGGGGCGTGTAGTCACTCTAATGTAGCTCACATAGTTGTAGATTGCTTATCATGAATAGTGCTGTGGTAAATGTATGGGTGCACGTGTCTTTTTACAGCTGGGCTGGTGCTTTCTTTCTTCCTTACTTTCTTTCATTTTTTAGTTTTTTGTTTGTTTATTTATCAATATATTTATTTATTTAATCATTTTTAATCGTTTTTAAGTTATTTATTTAATATTTCTGTGTGAATGCATGTATTTATTTACTTATTGATTCATTCATTCATTATCTATCTGTCTTTCGTTCTATGTGACTTCCTTTTTGTCTTCCATTATATGTACGTATTTATATACTTATCTATTCATGCATGCATTCATTCATTTATCTGTGTCTCCATCTATCTGCCTGTCTTTCTGTCTATCTTTCTGGCATTAATATAGAATTATATGAGTACCATTATGTTTACTAGCCTCCTCCATTAGGAGGATGCCTGCACACACACCATTCTATCATTTATTTATTTACTTACTTGTCCTTAATCTCCAATTACATGAGTAACATTATGTTTCCTAGACTGCCCCCATCACCAGTTTTGCAAAGGTTAGCTTCTAGGAAGGCTGGTTGGGAAGGGAAGGCGCAAGGTGGAAAAGGGGCATTAAGATTAGCTCCCATAGTGTGGGAGGGTTTCCACGTGGAAGTCAGTGTAGTGCAGAGAATTTAGGTAGTGAATCTATAGAATCGTACTATGCTGATGGATAGTGACTCTAATAGGGTATGTGGTACGGAGGGAACTTGATGATCTGGGGAGCCTACTAAGTATAATATTGCTCTTACACTTGTTGATGATTGATAGTGAAAAAAACCCTGCGTATTCCTTACTAGATAATGGTGAAACCCTGGAAAAAAAAAAAAGGGAGGCGTGGGTTGCAGCCGCTTGGGCTCCCGGCGGGCATCCCGCAGGTCCCTGCAAGCTGCTGAGCTCTCTCGGTTGGTCCGCAGGGGTTCCCCGGCCTTCCCCATCAGGCAGCGCGCCGCGGTGACCACGGGGTCATTTTCCCAGGGCACCTGCGCGGCGGCCCCAGGGGCCCCGGGCAACCTGAGGCCGCTTGGCTGCTGAGCCGCTTCCGCCACGGCCCGCCGCCGCCGCCGCCGCCCGCCTCCGAGGCGAACTCGAGGAACCTCCGGGCTGGGGACCAGCGGGTGCGGGTGTGGGCGCGGGCTCGGGAGGCACTCGAGTGTAGGCCTTGTGCCTGGCCTCGCTCAGACGAACGCTCCTCCCTCCCCAGGAAGCAGTGAAGCGCCGCCAGCCCCGCCGGCGCCGCCACCGCCTCCGCCGCCGCCCATGTTCCCTGAAGGCCTTCGCCTGGAGGAAGGGTGCAGCCAGCGAGGCGGCCCTGTGAGAGCGGCCGCTGACAGCTCCCCGCGCCCGGCGCGCCCACCCCTCGCCGCCAAGTGGCTCCGCCCCTGGGCGCCCTCGGCCCCGCCCGTGCCCCACGCCCGTGCCCTACGCCGGACGGGCGCGCCTGCAATTGTCAGGTTTTTTTGTTTGCGCAAGGTTTTTGACACAGTATGTCTGTGACATTCAATCATCTTGTATTGCTGATTCAGCGCTTTCTTTTGATGAGTAGTATTTCTTTGTATGAATAAACCACAGATTTTTTAATAGGTCTGTTTTTAGTTTTGCCTGCTATGAATAAAGTCTCTGAGAATGTTTGTGTATAGGTCTTTTTTTTTTGTAAGCATAAGCACCCATTTCCATTTGAGGAAAAGCCTACAAGTGGAATTGCTGGGCCAGAAGCTCAGTATGTTTTTAAGGTTCTCCAAACTGGCAGATCGTTTTCCCAAAATGGCATACCATTTTACATGCCCACGAGTTTGATCCAAGTTGAGGTCTGGCAGTGTCATTTTTTCTTTTATTTTCATCATTCTAACGTAATTGTGATGTCACAATGTGATTTCAATTTGCTTTTACTTGATGACTAATGTTGCTGAATGTTTTTCCATGGACTCATTGGCCAGTTGTACCTCTTCTTTTATGAAACGTCTCTTCGCATTTCTGCATTTCTTAATTCAATTTACAATGTTTTCCTATTTTGGTATCATTCATCTGCAGTTACATGAAGGATATTATGTTTACTAGGCTGGCCCGTTCACCAAGATCTCCCCACATTCCCCTTCACAGCCACTGTCCATCAGCATAGTAAGATGCTGTAAAATCACTCTTTGTCTTCTCTTTGATGTACAGCCCTCTCTGTGACCGCCCTCCCTCATTGTACATGCTAATCGTAATGCACGCTTTCTTTCCCTCTCCCCTTATCCCTTCCAGTCCCAACGATCCACTCCAGTCCCTTTCCCTTTGATAACTGTAGGTCCATTCTTGGCTTCGATGAATCTGGTGCTGTTCTGCTCACTCATTTTCTCTTGGTTCTCCCTCTGAGAGGATAGTGAAATCATTTGATACTTGTCTTTCTGCTCCTGGGTTAGTTCACTGTGCTTATTACCCTGTTGCTCCATCCCTGTTGTTGTAAATAGTAGGATGTTTTCTCTTGTTTTGGCTGAATAATATTGCACTGGTCATCCTCTGATAGACACTTAGCTTGGCTCTTGTAAATAGTGTCAAACATATGGGTGCACATGTCTTTTCTAAACTGGGCTGCTGCATTTCATTATTCATATTTTACGTATGTATGTATGTAGATATGTATGTATGTATGTATTCATTTACATACTTCCTTAATTGTTATCTATTCATTTATCCTTACTCTACAACCACATGAGTAACATTATGTTTACTACACTCCCCCCATCAGCACGTTTCCAAAGGGAAGGGACTAGGAAGGCTGGTTGGGAAGGGACGGAGAAGGGTGTACAGGGGGCATTACCTTTAGCTGATATAATGTATGCAGTGGTCCCACGGGAAGACAGTATAGTACAGAGAGTTCAAGTAGTGATTCTATAGCATCCTGCTACGCTGATGGACAGTGACTGTACCGGGGTATGTGGAGTGGACATGGTCTGGGGCGTGTTGTCACTCTAATGTAGCTCACATAGTTGTAGATTGCTTATCATGAATAGTGTGTGGTAAACGTACGGGTGCACGTGTCTTTTTACAGCTGGGCTGGTGCTTTCTTTCTTCCCTACTTTCTTTCATTTTTTAGTTTTTTGTTTATTTATGAATATATATATTTTTTTAAATCATTTTTAATCGTTTTTAAGTTATCTATTTAATATTTCTGTGTGAATGTATGTATTTATTTACTTACTCTTTCATTCATTCATTCATTATCTATCTATCTGTCTTTCGTTCTATGTAACTTTCTTTTTGTCTTCCATTATATGTACGTATTTATATACTTATTTATTCATGCATGCATTCATTCATTTATCTGTCTTTCCATCTATCTGCCTGTCTTTCTGTCTATCTTTCTGTCATTAATAGAGAATTATATGGGTCACATTATGTTTACTAGCCTCCACCATTAGGAGGATGCGTGCACACACTCCATTCTATCATTTATTTATTTACTTACTTGTCCTTAATCTCCAATTACATGGGTAACATTATGTTTACTAGACTCCCCCCATCACCAGTTTCGCAAAGGTAAGCGTCTAGGAAGGCTGGTTAGGAAGGGAAGGGGCAGGGTGTAAAAAGGGCATTAAGGTTAGCTCCCATAGTGTGGGAGGGTTTCCACGTGGAAGTCAGTGTAGTGCAGAGAAGTCAAGTAGTGATTCTATAGAATCGTACTATGCTGATGGATAGTGACTCTAATAGGGTATGTGGTACGGAGGGAACTTGATGATCTGGGGAGCCTACTAACTTTAATATTGCTCTTACACGTGTTGATAATTGATAGTGAAAAAAACCCGGGTATTCCTGACTAGATAATGATGAAACATAGGAAAAAAAAAAAAGGAGGCGTGGGTTGCAGCCGCTTGGGCTCCCGGCGGGCATCCCGCAGGTCCCTGCAAGCTGCTGAGCTCTCTCGGTTGGTCCGCAGGGGTTCCCTGGCCTTCCCCATCAGGCAGCGCGCCGCGGTGACCCCGGGGTCATTTTCCCAGGGCACCTGCGCGGCGGCCCCGCGGGCCCCGGGCAACCTGAGGCCGCTTGGCTGCTGAGCCGCTTCCGCCAGGGCCCGCCGCCGCCGCCGCCGCCCGCCTCCGAGGCGAACTCGAGGAACCTCCGGGCTGGGGACCAGCGGGTGCGGGTGTGGGCGCGGGCTCGGGAGGCACTCGAGTGTAGTCCTCGTGCCTGGCCTCGCTCAGACGAATGCTCCTCCCTCCCCAGGAAGGAGTGAAGCGCCGCCGCCGCGGCCAGCGCTGCCGCCGCCGCCGCCGCCGCCCATGTACCCTGAAGGCCTTCGCCTGGAGGAAGGGTGCAGCCAGCGAGGCGGCCCTGTGACAGCGGCCGCTGACAGCTCCCCGCGCCCGGCGCGCCCACCCCTCGCCGCCAAATGGCTCCGCCCCTGGGCGCCCTCGGCCCCGCCCGTGCCCCACTCACCTGGCCTACGCCGGAAGGGCGCGCCTGCAATTGTCAGGTTTTTTTTGTTTGCGTAAGGTTTTTGAGTCAGTATGTCTGTGACATTCAATCATCTTGTAATGCTGATTCAGCTCTTTCTTTTGATGAGTAGTATTTCTTTGTATGAATAAACCACAGATTTTTTAAAAGGTCTGTTTTTAGTTTTGACGGCTATGAATAAAGTCTCTGAGAATGTTTGTGTATAGGTCTTTTTTTTTTGTAAGCCTAAGCACCCATTTCCATTTGAGGAAAAGCCTACACGTGGAATTGCTGGGCCATAAGCTCAGTATGTTTTTAAGGTTCTCCAAACTGGCAGATCGTTTTCCCAAAATGGCATACCATTTTACATGCCCACGAGTTTGATCCAAGTTGAGGTCTGGCAGTGTCATTTTTTCTTTTATTTTCATCATTCTAACGTAATTGTGATGTCACAATGTGATTTCAATTTGCTTTTACTTGATGACTAATGTTGCTGAATGTTTTTCCATGGACTCATTGGCCAGTTGTACCTCTTCTTTTATGAAACGTCTCTTCGCTTTTCTGCATTTCTTAATTCAATTTACAATGTTTTCCTATTTTGGTATCATTCATCTGCAGTTACATGAAGGATATTATGTTTACTAGGCTGGCCCGTTCACCAAGATCTCCCCACATTCCCCTTCACAGCCACTGTCCATCAGCATAGTAAGATGCTGTAAAATCACTCTTTGTCTTCTCTTTGATGTACAGCCCTCTCTGTGACCGCCCTCCCTCATTGTACATGCTAATCGTAATGCACGCTTTCTTTCCCTCTCCCCTTATCCCTTCCAGTCCCAACGATCCACTCCAGTCCCTTTCCCTTTGGTAACTGTAGGTCCATTATTGGCTTCGATGAATCTGGTGCTGTTCTGCTCACTCATTTTCTCTTGGTTCTCCCTCTGAGAGGATAGTGAAATCATTTGATACTTGTCTTTCTGCTCCTGGGTTAGTTCACTGCGCTTATTACCCTGTAGCTCCATCCCTGTTGTTGTAAATAGTAGGATGTTTTCTCTTGTTTTGGCTGAATAATATTGCACTGGTCATCCTCTAATAGACACTTAGCTTGGCTCTTGTAAATAGTGTCAAACATATGGGTGCACATGTCTTTTCTAAACTGGGCTGCTGCATTTCATTATTCATATTTTACGTATGTATGTATGTATGTATGTATGTACGTATTCATTTTCATACTTCCTTAATTGTTATCTATTCATTTATCCTTACTCTACAACCACAAGAGTAACATTATGTTTACTACACTCCCCCCATCAGCAAGTTACCAAAGGTAAGGGACTAGGAAGGCTGGTTGGGAAGGGACGGGGAAGGGTGTACAGGGGGCATTACCTTTAGCTGATATAATGTATGGGGAGGTCCCACGGGGAAGACAGTATAGTACAGAGAGTTCAAGTAGTGATTCTATAGCATCCTGCTACGCTGATGGACAGTGACTGTACCGGGGTATGTGGAGTGGACATGGTCTGGGGCGTGTTGTCACTCTAATGTAGCTCACATAGTTGTAGATTGCTTATCATGAATAGTGTGTGGTAAACGTACGGGTGCACGTGTCTTTTTACAGCTGGGCTGGTGCTTTCTTTCTTCCTTACTTTCTTTCATTTTTTAGTTTTTTGTTTATTTATGAATATATATTTTTTTAAATCATTTTTAATCGTTTTTAAGTTATCTATTTAATTTTTCTGTGTGAATGTATGTATTTATTTACTTACTCTTTCATTCATTCATTCATTATCTATCTATCTGTCTTTCGTTCTATGTAACTTTCTTTTTGTCTTCCATTATATGTACGTATTTATATACTTATTTATTCATGCATGCATTCATTCATTTATCTGTCTTTCCATTTATCTGCCTGTCTTTCTGTCTATCTTTCTGTCATTAATAGAGAATTATATGGGTCACATTATGTTTACTAGCCTCCACCATTAGGAGGATGCGTGCACACACTCCATTCTATCATTTATTTATTTACTTACTTGTCCTTAATCTCCAATTACATGGGTAACATTATGTTTACTAGACTCCCCCCATCACCAGTTTTGCAAAGGTAAGCGTCTAGGAAGGCTGGTTAGGAAGGGAAGGGGCAGGGTGTAAAAAGGGCATTGAGATTAGCTCCCATAGTGTGGGAGGGTTTCCACGTGGAAGTCAGTGTAGTGCAGAGAAGTCAAGTAGTGATTCTATAGAATCGTACTATGCTGATGGATAGTGACTCTAATAGGGTATGTGGTACGGAGGGAACTTGATGATCTGGGGAGCCTACTAACTTTAATATTGCTCTTACACTTGTTGATAATTGATAGTGAAAAAAACCCGGGTATTCCTGACTGGATAATGATGAAACCCAGGAAAAAAAAAAAAAAAGGGAAGGGTGGGTTGCAGCCGCTTGGGCTCCCGGCGGGCATCCCGCAGGTCCCTGCAAGCTGCTGAGCTCTCTCGGTTGGTCCGCAGGGGTTCCCCGGCCTTCCCCATCAGGCAGCGCGCCGCGGTGACCCCGGGGTCATTTTCCCAGGGCACCTGCGCGGCGGCCCCGCGGGCCCCGTGCAACCTGAGGCCGCTTGGCTGCTGAGCCGCTTCCGCCAGGGCCCGCCGCCGCCGCCGCCGCCCGCCTCCGAGGCGAACTCGAGGAACCTCCGGGCTGGGGAACAGCGGGTGAGGGTGTGGGCGCGGGCTCGGGAGGCACTCGAGTGTAGTCCTCGTGCCTGGCCTCGCTCAGACGAACGCTCCTCCCTCCCCAGGAAGCAGTGAAGCGCCGCCGCCGCGGCCAGCGCCGCCGCCTCCGCCGCCGCCGCCCATGTACCCTGAAGGCCTTCGCCTGGAGGAAGGGTGCAGCCAGCGAGGCGGCCCTGTGACAGCGGCCGCTGACAGCTCCCCGCGCCCGGCGCGCCCACCCCTCGCCGCCAAATGGCTCCGCCCCTGGGCGCCCTCGGCCCCGCCCGTGCCCCACGCACCTGGCCTACGCCGGAAGGGCGCGCCTGCAATTGTCAGGTTTTTTTTGTTTGCGTAAGGTTTTTGAGTCAGTATGTCTGTGACATTCAATCATCTTGTAATGCTGATTCAGCTCTTTCTTTTGATGAGTAGTATTTCTTTGTATGAATAAACCACAGATTTTTTAAAAGGTCTGTTTTTAGTTTTGACGGCTATGAATAAAGTCTCTGAGAATGTTTGTGTATAGGTCTTTTTTTTTTGTAAGCCTAAGCACCCATTTCCATTTGAGGAAAAGCCTACACGTGGAATTGCTGGGCCATAAGCTCAGTATGTTTTTAAGGTTCTCCAAACTGGCAGATCGTTTTCCCAAAATGGCATACCATTTTACATGCCCACGAGTTTGATCCAAGTTGAGGTCTGGCAGTGTCAGTTTTTTTTTTTATTTTCATCATTCTAACGTAATTGTGATGTCACAATGTGATTTCAATTTGCTTCTATTTGATGACTAACGTTGCTGAATGTTTTTCCATGGACTCATTGGCCATTTGTACCTCTTCTTTTATGAAACATCTCTTCGCTTTTCTGCATTTCTTAATTCAATTTACAATGTTTTCCTATTATGGTATCATTCATCTGCAGTTACATGAAGGATATTATGTTTACTAGGCTCGCCCTTTCACCAAGATCTCCCCACATTCCCCTTCACAGCCACTGTCCATCAGCATAGTAAGATGCTGTAAAATCACTCTTTGTCTTCTCTGTGATGTACAGCCCTCTCTGTGACCCCCCTCCCACATTGTACATGCTAATCGTAATGCACGCTTTCTTTCCCTCTCCCCTTATCCCTCCCAGTCCCAACTATGCACACCAGTCCCTTTCCATTTGGTAACTGTTCGTCCATTCTTGGCTTCGATATATCTGGTGCTGTTCTGCTCACTCATTTTCTCTTGGTTCTCCCTCTGAGAGGATAGTGAAATCATTTGATACTTGTCTTTCTGCGCCTGGTTAGTTCACTACGCATATTACCCTGTAGCTCCATCCCTGTTGTTGTAAATGGTAGGATGTTTTCTCTTGTTTTGGCTGAATAATATTGCACTGGTCATCCTCTGATGGACACTTAGCTTGGCTCTTGTAAATAGTGTCAAACATATGGGTGCACATGTCTTTTCTAAACTGGGCTGCTGCATTTCATTATTCATATTTTACGTATGTATGTATGTACATATGTATGTATGTATTCATTTACATACTTCCTTAATTGTTATCTATTCATTTATCCTTACTCTACAACCACATGAGTAACATTATGTTTACTACACTCCCCCCATCACCAAGTTACCAAAGGTAAGGGACTAGGAAGGCTGGTTGGGAAGGGACGGAGAAGGGTGTACAGGGGTCATTACCATGAGCTGATATAATGTATGGGGAGGTCCCACGCGGAAGACAGTATAGTACAGAGAGTTCAAGTAGTGATTCTATAGCATCCTGCTACGCTGATGGACAGTGACTGTACCGGGGTATGTGGAGTGGACATGGTCTGGGGCGTGTAGTCACTCTAATGTAGCTCACATAGTTGTAGATTGCTTATCATGAATAGTGCTGTGGTAAATGTATGGGTGCACGTGTCTTTTTACAGCTGGGCTGGTGCTTTCTTTCTTCCTTACTTTCTTTCATTTTTTAGTTTTTTGTTTGTTTATTTATCAATATATTTATTTATTTAATCATTTTTAATCGTTTTTAAGTTATTTATTTAATATTTCTGTGTGAATGCATGTATTTATTTACTTATTGATTCATTCATTCATTATCTATCTGTCTTTCGTTCTATGTGACTTCCTTTTTGTCTTCCATTATATGTACGTATTTATATACTTATCTATTCATGCATGCATTCATTCATTTATCTGTGTCTCCATCTATCTGCCTGTCTTTCTGTCTATCTTTCTGGCATTAATATAGAATTATATGAGTACCATTATGTTTACTAGCCTCCTCCATTAGGAGGATGCCTGCACACACACCATTCTATCATTTATTTATTTACTTACTTGTCCTTAATCTCCAATTACATGAGTAACATTATGTTTCCTAGACTGCCCCCATCACCAGTTTTGCAAAGGTTAGCTTCTAGGAAGGCTGGTTGGGAAGGGAAGGCGCAAGGTGGAAAAGGGGCATTAAGATTAGCTCCCATAGTGTGGGAGGGTTTCCACGTGGAAGTCAGTGTAGTGCAGAGAATTTAGGTAGTGAATCTATAGAATCGTACTATGCTGATGGATAGTGACTCTAATAGGGTATGTGGTACGGAGGGAACTTGATGATCTGGGGAGCCTACTAAGTATAATATTGCTCTTACACTTGTTGATGATTGATAGTGAAAAAAACCCTGCGTATTCCTTACTAGATAATGGTGAAACCCTGGAAAAAAAAAAAAGGGAGGCGTGGGTTGCAGCCGCTTGGGCTCCCGGCGGGCATCCCGCAGGTCCCTGCAAGCTGCTGAGCTCTCTCGGTTGGTCCGCAGGGGTTCCCCGGCCTTCCCCATCAGGCAGCGCGCCGCGGTGACCACGGGGTCATTTTCCCAGGGCACCTGCGCGGCGGCCCCAGGGGCCCCGGGCAACCTGAGGCCGCTTGGCTGCTGAGCCGCTTCCGCCACGGCCCGCCGCCGCCGCCGCCGCCCGCCTCCGAGGCGAACTCGAGGAACCTCCGGGCTGGGGACCAGCGGGTGCGGGTGTGGGCGCGGGCTCGGGAGGCACTCGAGTGTAGGCCTTGTGCCTGGCCTCGCTCAGACGAACGCTCCTCCCTCCCCAGGAAGCAGTGAAGCGCCGCCAGCCCCGCCGGCGCCGCCACCGCCTCCGCCGCCGCCCATGTTCCCTGAAGGCCTTCGCCTGGAGGAAGGGTGCAGCCAGCGAGGCGGCCCTGTGACAGCGGCCGCTGACAGCTCCCCGCGCCCGGCGCGCCCACCCCTCGCCGCCAAGTGGCTCCGCCCCTGGGCGCCCTCGGCCCCGCCCGTGCCCCACGCACATGGCCTACGCCGGACGGGCGCGCCTGCAATTGTCAGGTTTTTTTGTTTGCGCAAGGTTTTTGAGACAGTATGTCTGTGACATTCAATCATCTTGTATTGCTGATTCAGCTCTTTCTTTTGATGAGTAGTATTTCTTTGTATGAATAAACCACAGATTTTTTAAAAGGTCTGTTTTTAGTTTTGCCTGCTATGAATAAAGTCTCTGAGAATGTTTGTGTATAGGTCTTTTTTTTTTGTAAGCCTAAGCACCCATTTCCATTTGAGGAAAAGCCTACACGTGGAATTGCTGGGCCATAAGCTCAGTATGTTTTTAAGGTTCTCCAAACTGGCAGATCGTTTTCCCAAAATGGCATACCATTTTACATGCCCACGAGTTTGATCCAAGTTGAGGTCTGGCAGTGTCAGTTTTTTTTTTTTATTTTCATCATTCTAACGTAATTGTGATGTCACAATGTGATTTCAATTTGCTTCTATTTGATGACTAACGTTGCTGAATGTTTTTCCATGGACTCATTGGCCATTTGTACCTCTTCTTTTATGAAACATCTCTTCGCTTTTCTGCATTTCTTAATTCAATTTACAATGTTTTCCTATTATGGTATCATTCATCTGCAGTTACATGAAGGATATTATGTTTACTAGGCTCGCCCTTTCACCAAGATCTCCCCACATTCCCCTTCACAGCCACTGTCCATCAGCATAGTAAGATGCTGTAAAATCACTCTTTGTCTTCTCTGTGATGTACAGCCCTCTCTGTGACCCCCCTCCCACATTGTACATGCTAATCGTAATGCACGCTTTCTTTCCCTCTCCCCTTATCCCTCCCAGTCCCAACTATCCACTCCAGTCCCTTTCCATTTGGTAACTTTTCGTCCATTCTTGGCTTCGATATATCTGGTGCTGTTCTGCTCACTCATTTTCTCTTGGTTTCCCCTCTGAGAGGATAGTGAAATCATTTGATACTTGTCTTTCTGCGCCTGGTTAGTTCACTACGCATATTACCCTGTAGCTCCATCCCTGTTGTTGTAAATAGTAGGATGTTTTCTCTTGTTTTGGCTGAATAATATTGCACTGGTCATCCTCTGATAGACACTTAGCTTGGCTCTTGTAAATAGTGTCAAACATATGGGTGCACATGTCTTTTCTAAACTGGGCTGCTGCATTTCATTATTCATATTTTACGTATGTATGTATGTAGATATGTATGTATGTATATATTCATTTACATACTTCCTTAATTGTTATCGATTCATTTATCCTTACTCTACAACCACATGAGTAACATTATGTTTACTACACACCCCCCATCAGCAAGTTACCAAAGGTAAGGGACTAGGAAGTCTGGTTGGGAAGGGACGGAGAAGGGTGTACAGGGGGCATTACCTTTAGCTGATATAATGTATGGGGAGGTCCCACGGGGAAGACAGTATAGTACAGAGAGTTCAAGTAGTGATTCTATAGCATCCTGCTACGCTGATGGACAGTGACTGTACCGGGGTATGTGGAGTGGACATGGTCTGGGGCGTGTTGTCACTCTAATGTAGCTCACATAGTTGTAGATTGCTTATCATGAATAGTGTGTGGTAAACGTACGGGTGCACGTGTCTTTTTACAGCTGGGCTGGTGCTTTCTTTCTTCCTTACTTTCTTTCATTTTTTAGTTTTTTGTTTGTTTATTTATCAATATATTTATTTATTTAATCATTTTTAATCGTTTTTAAGTTATTTATTTAATATTTCTGTGTGAATGCATGTATTTATTTACTTATTGATTCATTCATTCATTATCTATCTGTCTTTCGTTCTATGTGACTTCCTTTTTGTCTTCCATTATATGTACGTATTTATATACTTATCTATTCATGCATGCATTCATTCATTTATCTGTGTCTCCATCTATCTGCCTGTCTTTCTGTCTATCTTTCTGGCATTAATATAGAATTATATGAGTACCATTATGTTTACTAGCCTCCTCCATTAGGAGGATGCCTGCACACACACCATTCTATCATTTATTTATTTACTTACTTGTCCTTAATCTCCAATTACATGAGTAACATTATGTTTCCTAGACTGCCCCCATCACCAGTTTTGCAAAGGTTAGCTTCTAGGAAGGCTGGTTGGGAAGGGAAGGCGCAAGGTGGAAAAGGGGCATTAAGATTAGCTCCCATAGTGTGGGAGGGTTTCCACGTGGAAGTCAGTGTAGTGCAGAGAATTTAGGTAGTGAATCTATAGAATCGTACTATGCTGATGGATAGTGACTCTAATAGGGTATGTGGTACGGAGGGAACTTGATGATCTGGGGAGCCTACTAAGTATAATATTGCTCTTACACTTGTTGATGATTGATAGTGAAAAAAACCCTGCGTATTCCTTACTAGATAATGGTGAAACCCTGGAAAAAAAAAAAAGGGAGGCGTGGGTTGCAGCCGCTTGGGCTCCCGGCGGGCATCCCGCAGGTCCCTGCAAGCTGCTGAGCTCTCTCGGTTGGTCCGCAGGGGTTCCCTGGCCTTCCCCATCAGGCAGCGCGCCGCGGTGACCACGGGGTCATTTTCCCAGGGCACCTGCGCGGCGGCCCCAGGGGCCCCGGGCAACCTGAGGCCGCTTGGCTGCTGAGCCGCTTCCGCCACGGCCCGCCGCCGCCGCCGCCGCCCGCCTCCGAGGCGAACTCGAGGAACCTCCGGGCTGGGGACCAGCGGGTGCGGGTGTGGGCGCGGGCTCGGGAGGCACTCGAGTGTAGGCCTCGTGCCTGGCCTCGCTCAGACGAACGCTGCTCCCTCCCCAGGAAGCAGTGAAGCGCCGCCAGCCCCGCCGGCGCCGCCACCGCCTCCGCCGCCGCCCATGTTCCCTGAAGGCCTTCGCCTGGAGGAAGGGTGCAGCCAGCGAGGCGGCCCTGTGAGAGCGGCCGCTGACAGCTCCCCGCGCCCGGCGCGCCCACCCCTCGCCGCCAAGTGGCTCCGCCCCTGGGCGCCCTCGGCCCCGCCCGTGCCCCACGCACATGGCCTACGCCGGAAGGGCGCGCCTGCAATTGTCAGGTTTTTTTTGTTTGCGTAAGGTTTTTGAGTCAGTATGTCTGTGACATTCAATCATCTTGTAATGCTGATTCAGCTCTTTCTTTTGATGAGTAGTATTTCTTTGTATGAATAAACCACAGATTTTTTAAAAGGTCTGTTTTTAGTTTTGCCTGCTATGAATAAAGTCTCTGAGAATGTTTGTGTATAGGTCTTTTTTTTTTGTAAGCCTAAGCACCCATTTCCATTTGAGGAAAAGCCTACACGTGGAATTGCTGGGCCATAAGCTCAGTATGTTTTTAAGGTTCTCCAAACTGGCAGATCGTTTTCCCAAAATGGCATACCATTTTACATGCCCACGAGTTTGATCCAAGTTGAGGTCTGGCAGTGTCATTTTTTTTTTTATTTTCATCATTCTAACGTAATTGTGATGTCACAATGTGATTTCAATTTGCTTTTACTTGATGACTAATGTTGCTGAATGTTTTTCCATGGACTCATTGGCCAGTTGTACCTCTTCTTTTATGAAACGTCTCTTCGCTTTTCTGCATTTCTTAATTCAATTTACAATGTTTTCCTATTTTGGTATCATTCATCTGCAGTTACATGAAGGATATTATGTTTACTAGGCTGGCCCGTTCACCAAGATCTCCCCACATTCCCCTTCACAGCCACTGTCCATCAGCATAGTAAGATGCTGTAAAATCACTCTTTGTCTTCTCTTTGATGTACAGCCCTCTCTGTGACCGCCCTCCCTCATTGTACATGCTAATCGTAATGCACGCTTTCTTTCCCTCTCCCCTTATCCCTTCCAGTCCCAACGATCCACTCCAGTCCCTTTCCCTTTGGTAACTGTAGGTCCATTCTTGGCTTCGATGAATCTGGTGCTGTTCTGCTCACTCATTTTCTCTTGGTTCTCCCTCTGAGAGGATAGTGAAATCATTTGATACTTGTCTTTCTGCTCCTGGGTTAGTTCACTGCGCTTATTACCCTGTAGCTCCATCCCTGTTGTTGTAAATAGTAGGATGTTTTCTCTTGTTTTGGCTGAATAATATTGCACTGGTCATCCTCTGATAGACACTTAGCTTGGCTCTTGTAAATAGTGTCAAACATATGGGTGCACATGTCTTTTCTAAACTGGGCTGCTGCATTTCATTATTCATATTTTACGTATGTATGTATGTATGTATGTATGTATGTATGTATTCATTTACATACTTCCTTAATTGTTATCTATTCATTTATCCTTACTCTACAACCACATGAGTAACATTATGTTTACTACACTCCCCCCATCAGCAAGTTACCAAAGGTAAGGGACTAGGAAGGCTGGTTGGGAAGGGACGGAGAAGGGTGTACAGGGGGCATTACCTTTAGCTGATATAATGTATGGGGAGGTCCCACGGGGAAGACAGTATAGTACAGAGAGTTCAAGTAGTGATTCTATAGCATCCTGCTACGCTGATGGACAGTGACTGTACCGGGGTATGTGGAGTGGACATGGTCTGGGGCGTGTTGTCACTCTAATGTAGCTCACATAGTTGTAGATTGCTTATCATGAATAGTGTGTGGTAAACGTACGGGTGCACGTGTCTTTTTACAGCTGGGCTGGTGCTTTCTTTCTTCCTTACTTTCTTTCATTTTTTAGTTTTTTGTTTATTTATGAATATATATTTTTTTAATCATTTTTAATCGTTTTTAAGTTATCTATTTAATATTTCTGTGTGAATGTATGTATTTATTTACTTACTCTTTCATTCATTCATTCATTATCTATCTATCTGTCTTTCGTTCTATGTAACTTTCTTTTTGTCTTCCATTATATGTACGTATTTATATACTTATTTATTCATGCATGCATTCATTCATTTATCTGTCTTTCCATCTATCTGCCTGTCTTTCTGTCTATCTTTCTGTCATTAATAGAGAATTATATGGGTCACATTATGTTTACTAGCCTCCACCATTAGGAGGATGCGTGCACACACTCCATTCTATCATTTATTTATTTACTTACTTGTCCTTAATCTCCAATTACATGGGTAACATTATGTTTACTAGACTCCCCCCATCACCAGTTTTGCAAAGGTAAGCGTCTAGGAAGGCTGGTTAGGAAGGGAAGGGGCAGGGTGTAAAAAGGGCATTAAGATTAGCTCCCATAGTGTGGGAGGGTTTCCACGTGGAAGTCAGTGTAGTGCAGAGAAGTCAAGTAGTGATTCTATAGAATCGTACTATGCTGATGGATAGTGACTCTAATAGGGTATGTGGTACGGAGGGAACTTGATGATCTGGGGAGCCTACTAACTTTAATATTGCTCTTACACTTGTTGATAATTGATAGTGAAAAAAACCCGGGTATTCCTGACTAGATAATGATGAAACCCAGGAAAAAAAAAAAAGGGAGGCGTGGGTTGCAGCCGCTTGGGCTCCCGGCGGGCATCCCGCAGGTCCCTGCAAGCTGCTGAGCTCTCTCGGTTGGTCCGCAGGGGTTCCCTGGCCTTCCCCATCAGGCAGCGCGCCGCGGTGACCCCGGGGTCATTTTCCCAGGGCACCTGCGCGGCGGCCCCGCGGGCCCCGGGCAACCTGAGGCCGCTTGGCTGCTGAGCCGCTTCCGCCAGGGCCCGCCGCCGCCGCCGCCGCCCGCCTCCGAGGCGAACTCGAGGAACCTCCGGGCTGGGGACCAGCGGGTGCGGGTGTGGGCGCGGGCTCGGGAGGCACTCGAGTGTAGTCCTCGTGCCTGGCCTCGCTCAGACGAACGCTCCTCCCTCCCCAGGAAGCAGTGAAGCGCCGCCGCCGCGGCCAGCGCTGCCGCCGCCGCCGCCGCCGCCCATGTACCCTGAAGGCCTTCGCCTGGAGGAAGGGTGCAGCCAGCGAGGCGGCCCTGTGACAGCGGCCGCTGACAGCTCCCCGCGCCCGGCGCGCCCACCCCTCGCCGCCAAATGGCTCCGCCCCTGGGCGCCCTCGGCCCCGCCCGTGCCCCACGCACATGGCCTACGCCGGAAGGGCGCGCCTGCAATTGTCAGGTTTTTTTTGTTTGCGTAAGGTTTTTGAGTCAGTATGTCTGTGACATTCAATCATCTTGTAATGCTGATTCAGCTCTTTCTTTTGATGAGTAGTATTTCTTTGTATGAATAAACCACAGATTTTTTAAAAGGTCTGTTTTTAGTTTTGCCTGCTATGAATAAAGTCTCTGAGAATGTTTGTGTATAGGTCTTTTTTTTTTGTAAGCCTAAGCACCCATTTCCATTTGAGGAAAAGCCTACACGTGGAATTGCTGGGCCATAAGCTCAGTATGTTTTTAAGGTTCTCCAAACTGGCAGATCGTTTTCCCAAAATGGCATACCATTTTACATGCCCACGAGTTTGATCCAAGTTGAGGTCTGGCAGTGTCAGTTTTTTTTTTTATTTTCATCATTCTAACGTAATTGTGATGTCACAATGTGATTTCAATTTGCTTCTATTTGATGACTAACGTTGCTGAATGTTTTTCCATGGACTCATTGGCCATTTGTACCTCTTCTTTTATGAAACATCTCTTCGCTTTTCTGCATTTCTTAATTCAATTTACAATGTTTTCCTATTATGGTATCATTCATCTGCAGTTACATGAAGGATATTATGTTTACTAGGCTCGCCCTTTCACCAAGATCTCCCCACATTCCCCTTCACAGCCACTGTCCATCAGCATAGTAAGATGCTGTAAAATCACTCTTTGTCTTCTCTGTGATGTACAGCCCTCTCTGTGACCCCCCTCCCACATTGTACATGCTAATCGTAATGCACGCTTTCTTTCCCTCTCCCCTTATCCCTCCCAGTCCCAACTATCCACACCAGTCCCTTTCCATTTGGTAACTCTTCGTCCATTCTTGGCTTCGATATATCTGGTGCTGTTCTGCTCACTCATTTTCTCTTGGTTCTCCCTCTGAGAGGATAGTGAAATCATTTGATACTTGTCTTTCTGCGCCTGGTTAGTTCACTACGCATATTACCCTGTAGCTCCATCCCTGTTGTTGTAAATGGTAGGATGTTTTCTCTTGTTTTGGCTGAATAATATTGCACTGGTCATCCTCTGATGGACACTTAGCTTGGCTCTTGTAAATAGTGTCAAACATATGGGTGCACATGTCTTTTCTAAACTGGGCTGCTGCATTTCATTATTCATATTTTACGTATGTATGTATGTACGTATGTATGTATGTATTCATTTACATACTTCCTTAATTGTTATCTATTCATTTATCCTTACTCTACAACCACATGAGTAACATTATGTTTACTACACTCCCCCCATCACCAAGTTACCAAAGGTAAGGGACTAGGAAGGCTGGTTGGGAAGGGACGGAGAAGGGTGTACAGGGGTCATTACCATGAGCTGATATAATGTATGGGGAGGTCCCACGCGGAAGACAGTATAGTACAGAGAGTTCAAGTAGTGATTCTATAGCATCCTGCTACGCTGATGGACAGTGACTGTACCGGGGTATGTGGAGTGGACATGGTCTGGGGCGTGTAGTCACTCTAATGTAGCTCACATAGTTGTAGATTGCTTATCATGAATAGTGTGTGGTAAACGTACGGGTGCACGTGTCCTTTTACAGCTGGGCTGGTGCTTTCTTTCTTCCTTACTTTCTTTCATTTTTTTTTTTTTTTTTTATTTATTAATATTTATTTATTTAATCATTTTTAATCGTTTTTAAGTTATCTATTTAATATTTCTGTGTGAATGTATGTATTTATTTACTTATTCATTCATTCATTCATTATCTATCTATCTGTCTTTCGTTCTATGTAACTTTCTTTTTGTCTTCCATTATATGTACGTATTTATATACTTATTTATTCATGCATGCATTCATTCATTTATCTGTCTTTCCATCTATCTGCCTGTCTTTCTGTCTATCTTTCTGTCATTAATAGAGAATTATATGGGTCACATTATGTTTACTAGCCTCCACCATTAGGAGGATGCGTGCACACACTCCATTCTATCATTTATTTATTTACTTACTTGTCCTTAATCTCCAATTACATGGGTAACCTTATGTTTACTAGACTGCCCCCATCACCAGTTTTGCAAAGGTAAGCGTCTAGGAAAGCTGGTTAGGAAAGGAAGGGGCAGGGTGTAAAAAGGGCATTAAGATTAGCTCCCATAGTGTGGGAGGGTTTCCACGTGGAAGTCAGTGTAGTGCAGAGAAGTCAAGTAGTGATTCTATAGAATCGTACTATGCTGATGGATAGTGACTCTAATAGGGTATGTGGTACGGAGGGAACTTGATGATCTGGGGAGCCTACTAACTTTAATATTGCTCTTACACTTGTTGATAATTGATAGTGAAAAAAAACCCGGGTATTCCTGACTAGATAATGATGAAACCCAGGAAAAAAAAAAAAGGGAGGCGTGGGTTGCAGCCGCTTGGGCTCCCGGCGGGCATCCCGCAGGTCCCTGCAAGCTGCTGAGCTCTCTCGGTTGGTCCGCAGGGGTTCCCCGGCCTTCCCCATCAGGCAGCGCGCCGCGGTGACCACGGGGTCATTTTCCCAGGGCACCTGCGCGGCGGCCCCAGGGGCCCCGGGCAACCTGAGGCCGCTTGGCTGCTGAGCCGCTTCCGCCACGGCCCGCCGCCGCCGCCGCCGCCCGCCTCCGAGGCGAACTCGAGGAACCTCCGGGCTGGGGACCAGCGGGTGCGGGTGTGGGCGCGGGCTCGGGAGGCACTCGAGTGTAGTCCTCGTGCCTGGCCTCGCTCAGACGAACGCTCCTCCCTCCCCAGGAAGCAGTGAAGCGCCGCCGCCGCGGCCAGCGCTGCCGCCGCCGCCGCCGCCGCCCATGTACCCTGAAGGCCTTCGCCTGGAGGAAGGGTGCAGCCAGCGAGGCGGCCCTGTGACAGCGGCCGCTGACAGCTCCCCGCGCCCGGCGCGCCCACCCCTCGCCGCCAAATGGCTCCGCCCCTGGGCGCCCTCGGCCCCGCCCGTGCCCCACGCACATGGCCTACGCCGGAAGGGCGCGCCTGCAATTGTCAGGTTTTTTTTGTTTGCGTAAGGTTTTTGAGTCAGTATGTCTGTGACATTCAATCATCTTGTAATGCTGATTCAGCTCTTTCTTTTGATGAGTAGTATTTCTTTGTATGAATAAACCACAGATTTTTTAAAAGGTCTGTTTTTAGTTTTGCCTGCTATGAATAAAGTCTCTGAGAATGTTTGTGTATAGGTCTTTTTTTTTTGTAAGCCTAAGCACCCATTTCCATTTGAGGAAAAGCCTACACGTGGAATTGCTGGGCCATAAGCTCAGTATGTTTTTAAGGTTCTCCAAACTGGCAGATCGTTTTCCCAAAATGGCATACCATTTTACATGCCCACGAGTTTGATCCAAGTTGAGGTCTGGCAGTGTCAGTTTTTTTTTTTTATTTTCATCATTCTAACGTAATTGTGATGTCACAATGTGATTTCAATTTGCTTCTATTTGATGACTAACGTTGCTGAATGTTTTTCCATGGACTCATTGGCCATTTGTACCTCTTCTTTTATGAAACATCTCTTCGCTTTTCTGCATTTCTTAATTCAATTTACAATGTTTTCCTATTATGGTATCATTCATCTGCAGTTACATGAAGGATATTATGTTTACTAGGCTCGCCCTTTCACCAAGATCTCCCCACATTCCCCTTCACAGCCACTGTCCATCAGCATAGTAAGATGCTGTAAAATCACTCTTTGTCTTCTCTGTGATGTACAGCCCTCTCTGTGACCCCCCTCCCACATTGTACATGCTAATCGTAATGCACGCTTTCTTTCCCTCTCCCCTTATCCCTCCCAGTCCCAACTATCCACACCAGTCCCTTTCCATTTGGTAACTCTTCGTCCATTCTTGGCTTCGATATATCTGGTGCTGTTCTGCTCACTCATTTTCTCTTGGTTCTCCCTCTGAGAGGATAGTGAAATCATTTGATACTTGTCTTTCTGCGCCTGGTTAGTTCACTACGCATATTACCCTGTAGCTCCATCCCTGTTGTTGTAAATGGTAGGATGTTTTCTCTTGTTTTGGCTGAATAATATTGCACTGGTCATCCTCTGATGGACACTTAGCTTGGCTCTTGTAAATAGTGTCAAACATATGGGTGCACATGTCTTTTCTAAACTGGGCTGCTGCATTTCATTATTCATATTTTACGTATGTATGTATGTACATATGTATGTATGTATTCATTTACATACTTCCTTAATTGTTATCCATTCATTTATCCTTACTCTACAACCACATGAGTAACATTATGTTTACTACACTCCCCCCATCACCAAGTTACCAAAGGTAAGGGACTAGGAAGGCTGGTTGGGAAGGGACGGAGAAGGGTGTACAGGGGTCATTACCATGAGCTGATATAATGTATGGGGAGGTCCCACGCGGAAGACAGTATAGTACAGAGAGTTCAAGTAGTGATTCTATAGCATCCTGCTACGCTGATGGACAGTGACTGTACCGGGGTATGTGGAGTGGACATGGTCTGGGGCGTGTAGTCACTCTAATGTAGCTCACATAGTTGTAGATTGCTTATCATGAATAGTGCTGTGGTAAATGTATGGGTGCACGTGTCTTTTTACAGCTGGGCTGGTGCTTTCTTTCTTCCTTACTTTCTTTCATTTTTTAGTTTTTTGTTTGTTTATTTATCAATATATTTATTTATTTAATCATTTTTAATCGTTTTTAAGTTATTTATTTAATATTTCTGTGTGAATGCATGTATTTATTTACTTATTGATTCATTCATTCATTATCTATCTGTCTTTCGTTCTATGTGACTTCCTTTTTGTCTTCCATTATATGTACGTATTTATATACTTATCTATTCATGCATGCATTCATTCATTTATCTGTGTCTCCATCTATCTGCCTGTCTTTCTGTCTATCTTTCTGGCATTAATATAGAATTATATGAGTACCATTATGTTTACTAGCCTCCTCCATTAGGAGGATGCCTGCACACACACCATTCTATCATTTATTTATTTACTTACTTGTCCTTAATCTCCAATTACATGAGTAACATTATGTTTCCTAGACTGCCCCCATCACCAGTTTTGCAAAGGTTAGCTTCTAGGAAGGCTGGTTGGGAAGGGAAGGCGCAAGGTGGAAAAGGGGCATTAAGATTAGCTCCCATAGTGTGGGAGGGTTTCCACGTGGAAGTCAGTGTAGTGCAGAGAATTTAGGTAGTGAATCTATAGAATCGTACTATGCTGATGGATAGTGACTCTAATAGGGTATGTGGTACGGAGGGAACTTGATGATCTGGGGAGCCTACTAAGTATAATATTGCTCTTACACTTGTTGATGATTGATAGTGAAAAAAACCCTGCGTATTCCTTACTAGATAATGGTGAAACCCTGGAAAAAAAAAAAAGGGAGGCGTGGGTTGCAGCCGCTTGGGCTCCCGGCGGGCATCCCGCAGGTCCCTGCAAGCTGCTGAGCTCTCTCGGTTGGTCCGCAGGGGTTCCCCGGCCTTCCCCATCAGGCAGCGCGCCGCGGTGACCACGGGGTCATTTTCCCAGGGCACCTGCGCGGCGGCCCCAGGGGCCCCGGGCAACCTGAGGCCGCTTGGCTGCTGAGCCGCTTCCGCCACGGCCCGCCGCCGCCGCCGCCGCCCGCCTCCGAGGCGAACTCGAGGAACCTCCGGGCTGGGGACCAGCGGGTGCGGGTGTGGGCGCGGGCTCGGGAGGCACTCGAGTGTAGTCCTCGTGCCTGGCCTCGCTCAGACGAACGCTCCTCCCTCCCCAGGAAGCAGTGAAGCGCCGCCGCCGCGGCCAGCGCCGCCGCCGCCGCCGCCGCCGCCCATGTACCCTGAAGGCCTTCGCCTGGAGGAAGGGTGCAGCCAGCGAGGCGGCCCTGTGAGAGCGGCCGCTGACAGCTCCCCGCGCCCGGCGCGCCCACCCCTCGCCGCCAAATGGCTCCGCCCCTGGGCGCCCTCGGCCCCGCCCGTGCCCCACGCACCTGGCCTACGCCGGAAGGGCGCGCCTGCAATTGTCAGGTTTTTTTTGTTTGCGTAAGGTTTTTGAGTCAGTATGTCTGTGACATTCAATCATCTTGTAATGCTGATTCAGCTCTTTCTTTTGATGAGTAGTATTTCTTTGTATGAATAAACCACAGATTTTTTAAAAGGTCTGTTTTTAGTTTTGCCTGCTATGAATAAAGTCTCTGAGAATGTTTGTGTATAGGTCTTTTTTTTTTGTAAGCCTAAGCACCCATTTCCATTTGAGGAAAAGCCTACACGTGGAATTGCTGGGCCATAAGCTCAGTATGTTTTTAAGGTTCTCCAAACTGGCAGATCGTTTTCCCAAAATGGCATACCATTTTACATGCCCACGAGTTTGATCCAAGTTGAGGTCTGGCAGTGTCAGTTTTTTTTTTTATTTTCATCATTCTAACGTAATTGTGATGTCACAATGTGATTTCAATTTGCTTCTATTTGATGACTAACGTTGCTGAATGTTTTTCCATGGACTCATTGGCCATTTGTACCTCTTCTTTTATGAAACATCTCTTCGCTTTTCTGCATTTCTTAATTCAATTTACAATGTTTTCCTATTATGGTATCATTCATCTGCAGTTACATGAAGGATATTATGTTTACTAGGCTCGCCCTTTCACCAAGATCTCCCCACATTCCCCTTCACAGCCACTGTCCATCAGCATAGTAAGATGCTGTAAAATCACTCTTTGTCTTCTCTGTGATGTACAGCCCTCTCTGTGACCCCCCTCCCACATTGTACATGCTAATCGTAATGCACGCTTTCTTTCCCTCTCCCCTTATCCCTCCCAGTCCCAACTATCCACACCAGTCCCTTTCCATTTGGTAACTCTTCGTCCATTCTTGGCTTCGATATATCTGGTGCTGTTCTGCTCACTCATTTTCTCTTGGTTCTCCCTCTGAGAGGATAGTGAAATCATTTGATACTTGTCTTTCTGCGCCTGGTTAGTTCACTACGCATATTACCCTGTAGCTCCATCCCTGTTGTTGTAAATGGTAGGATGTTTTCTCTTGTTTTGGCTGAATAATATTGCACTGGTCATCCTCTGATGGACACTTAGCTTGGCTCTTGTAAATAGTGTCAAACATATGGGTGCACATGTCTTTTCTAAACTGGGCTGCTGCATTTCATTATTCATATTTTACGTATGTATGTATGTACATATGTATGTATGTATTCATTTACATACTTCCTTAATTGTTATCCATTCATTTATCCTTACTCTACAACCACATGAGTAACATTATGTTTACTACACTCCCCCCATCACCAAGTTACCAAAGGTAAGGGACTAGGAAGGCTGGTTGGGAAGGGACGGAGAAGGGTGTACAGGGGTCATTACCATGAGCTGATATAATGTATGGGGAGGTCCCACGCGGAAGACAGTATAGTACAGAGAGTTCAAGTAGTGATTCTATAGCATCCTGCTACGCTGATGGACAGTGACTGTACCGGGGTATGTGGAGTGGACATGGTCTGGGGCGTGTAGTCACTCTAATGTAGCTCACATAGTTGTAGATTGCTTATCATGAATAGTGCTGTGGTAAATGTATGGGTGCACGTGTCTTTTTACAGCTGGGCTGGTGCTTTCTTTCTTCCTTACTTTCTTTCATTTTTTAGTTTTTTGTTTGTTTATTTATCAATATATTTATTTATTTAATCATTTTTAATCGTTTTTAAGTTATTTATTTAATATTTCTGTGTGAATGCATGTATTTATTTACTTATTGATTCATTCATTCATTATCTATCTGTCTTTCGTTCTATGTGACTTCCTTTTTGTCTTCCATTATATGTACGTATTTATATACTTATCTATTCATGCATGCATTCATTCATTTATCTGTGTCTCCATCTATCTGCCTGTCTTTCTGTCTATCTTTCTGGCATTAATATAGAATTATATGAGTACCATTATGTTTACTAGCCTCCTCCATTAGGAGGATGCCTGCACACACACCATTCTATCATTTATTTATTTACTTACTTGTCCTTAATCTCCAATTACATGAGTAACATTATGTTTCCTAGACTGCCCCCATCACCAGTTTTGCAAAGGTTAGCTTCTAGGAAGGCTGGTTGGGAAGGGAAGGCGCAAGGTGGAAAAGGGGCATTAAGATTAGCTCCCATAGTGTGGGAGGGTTTCCACGTGGAAGTCAGTGTAGTGCAGAGAATTTAGGTAGTGAATCTATAGAATCGTACTATGCTGATGGATAGTGACTCTAATAGGGTATGTGGTACGGAGGGAACTTGATGATCTGGGGAGCCTACTAAGTATAATATTGCTCTTACACTTGTTGATGATTGATAGTGAAAAAAACCCTGCGTATTCCTTACTAGATAATGGTGAAACCCTGGAAAAAAAAAAAAGGGAGGCGTGGGTTGCAGCCGCTTGGGCTCCCGGCGGGCATCCCGCAGGTCCCTGCAAGCTGCTGAGCTCTCTCGGTTGGTCCGCAGGGGTTCCCCGGCCTTCCCCATCAGGCAGCGCGCCGCGGTGACCACGGGGTCATTTTCCCAGGGCACCTGCGCGGCGGCCCCAGGGGCCCCGGGCAACCTGAGGCCGCTTGGCTGCTGAGCCGCTTCCGCCACGGCCCGCCGCCGCCGCCGCCGCCCGCCTCCGAGGCGAACTCGAGGAACCTCCGGGCTGGGGACCAGCGGGTGCGGGTGTGGGCGCGGGCTCGGGAGGCACTCGAGTGTAGTCCTCGTGCCTGGCCTCGCTCAGACGAACGCTCCTCCCTCCCCAGGAAGCAGTGAAGCGCCGCCGCCGCGGCCAGCGCCGCCGCCGCCGCCGCCGCCGCCCATGTACCCTGAAGGCCTTCGCCTGGAGGAAGGGTGCAGCCAGCGAGGCGGCCCTGTGAGAGCGGCCGCTGACAGCTCCCCGCGCCCGGCGCGCCCACCCCTCGCCGCCAAATGGCTCCGCCCCTGGGCGCCCTCGGCCCCGCCCGTGCCCCACGCACCTGGCCTACGCCGGAAGGGCGCGCCTGCAATTGTCAGGTTTTTTTTGTTTGCGTAAGGTTTTTGAGTCAGTATGTCTGTGACATTCAATCATCTTGTAATGCTGATTCAGCTCTTTCTTTTGATGAGTAGTATTTCTTTGTATGAATAAACCACAGATTTTTTAAAAGGTCTGTTTTTAGTTTTGCCTGCTATGAATAAAGTCTCTGAGAATGTTTGTGTATAGGTCTTTTTTTTTTGTAAGCCTAAGCACCCATTTCCATTTGAGGAAAAGCCTACACGTGGAATTGCTGGGCCATAAGCTCAGTATGTTTTTAAGGTTCTCCAAACTGGCAGATCGTTTTCCCAAAATGGCATACCATTTTACATGCCCACGAGTTTGATCCAAGTTGAGGTCTGGCAGTGTCAGTTTTTTTTTTTATTTTCATCATTCTAACGTAATTGTGATGTCACAATGTGATTTCAATTTGCTTCTATTTGATGACTAACGTTGCTGAATGTTTTTCCATGGACTCATTGGCCATTTGTACCTCTTCTTTTATGAAACATCTCTTCGCTTTTCTGCATTTCTTAATTCAATTTACAATGTTTTCCTATTATGGTATCATTCATCTGCAGTTACATGAAGGATATTATGTTTACTAGGCTCGCCCTTTCACCAAGATCTCCCCACATTCCCCTTCACAGCCACTGTCCATCAGCATAGTAAGATGCTGTAAAATCACTCTTTGTCTTCTCTGTGATGTACAGCCCTCTCTGTGACCCCCCTCCCACATTGTACATGCTAATCGTAATGCACGCTTTCTTTCCCTCTCCCCTTATCCCTCCCAGTCCCAACTATCCACACCAGTCCCTTTCCATTTGGTAACTCTTCGTCCATTCTTGGCTTCGATATATCTGGTGCTGTTCTGCTCACTCATTTTCTCTTGGTTCTCCCTCTGAGAGGATAGTGAAATCATTTGATACTTGTCTTTCTGCGCCTGGTTAGTTCACTACGCATATTACCCTGTAGCTCCATCCCTGTTGTTGTAAATGGTAGGATGTTTTCTCTTGTTTTGGCTGAATAATATTGCACTGGTCATCCTCTGATGGACACTTAGCTTGGCTCTTGTAAATAGTGTCAAACATATGGGTGCACATGTCTTTTCTAAACTGGGCTGCTGCATTTCATTATTCATATTTTACGTATGTATGTATGTACATATGTATGTATGTATTCATTTACATACTTCCTTAATTGTTATCCATTCATTTATCCTTACTCTACAACCACATGAGTAACATTATGTTTACTACACTCCCCCCATCACCAAGTTACCAAAGGTAAGGGACTAGGAAGGCTGGTTGGGAAGGGACGGAGAAGGGTGTACAGGGGTCATTACCATGAGCTGATATAATGTATGGGGAGGTCCCACGCGGAAGACAGTATAGTACAGAGAGTTCAAGTAGTGATTCTATAGCATCCTGCTACGCTGATGGACAGTGACTGTACCGGGGTATGTGGAGTGGACATGGTCTGGGGCGTGTAGTCACTCTAATGTAGCTCACATAGTTGTAGATTGCTTATCATGAATAGTGCTGTGGTAAATGTATGGGTGCACGTGTCTTTTTACAGCTGGGCTGGTGCTTTCTTTCTTCCTTACTTTCTTTCATTTTTTAGTTTTTTGTTTGTTTATTTATCAATATATTTATTTATTTAATCATTTTTAATCGTTTTTAAGTTATTTATTTAATATTTCTGTGTGAATGCATGTATTTATTTACTTATTGATTCATTCATTCATTATCTATCTGTCTTTCGTTCTATGTGACTTCCTTTTTGTCTTCCATTATATGTACGTATTTATATACTTATCTATTCATGCATGCATTCATTCATTTATCTGTGTCTCCATCTATCTGCCTGTCTTTCTGTCTATCTTTCTGGCATTAATATAGAATTATATGAGTACCATTATGTTTACTAGCCTCCTCCATTAGGAGGATGCCTGCACACACACCATTCTATCATTTATTTATTTACTTACTTGTCCTTAATCTCCAATTACATGAGTAACATTATGTTTCCTAGACTGCCCCCATCACCAGTTTTGCAAAGGTTAGCTTCTAGGAAGGCTGGTTGGGAAGGGAAGGCGCAAGGTGGAAAAGGGGCATTAAGATTAGCTCCCATAGTGTGGGAGGGTTTCCACGTGGAAGTCAGTGTAGTGCAGAGAATTTAGGTAGTGAATCTATAGAATCGTACTATGCTGATGGATAGTGACTCTAATAGGGTATGTGGTACGGAGGGAACTTGATGATCTGGGGAGCCTACTAAGTATAATATTGCTCTTACACTTGTTGATGATTGATAGTGAAAAAAACCCTGCGTATTCCTTACTAGATAATGGTGAAACCCTGGAAAAAAAAAAAAGGGAGGCGTGGGTTGCAGCCGCTTGGGCTCCCGGCGGGCATCCCGCAGGTCCCTGCAAGCTGCTGAGCTCTCTCGGTTGGTCCGCAGGGGTTCCCCGGCCTTCCCCATCAGGCAGCGCGCCGCGGTGACCACGGGGTCATTTTCCCAGGGCACCTGCGCGGCGGCCCCAGGGGCCCCGGGCAACCTGAGGCCGCTTGGCTGCTGAGCCGCTTCCGCCACGGCCCGCCGCCGCCGCCGCCGCCCGCCTCCGAGGCGAACTCGAGGAACCTCCGGGCTGGGGACCAGCGGGTGCGGGTGTGGGCGCGGGCTCGGGAGGCACTCGAGTGTAGGCCTCGTGCCTGGCCTCGCTCAGACGAACGCTGCTCCCTCCCCAGGAAGCAGTGATTCGCCGCCACCGCCTCCGCAGCCGCCCATGTTCCCTGAAGGCCTTCGCCTGGAGGAAGGGTGCAGCCAGCGAGGCGGCCCTGTGAGAGCGGCCGCTGACAGCTCCCCGCGCCCGGCGCGCCCACCCCTCGCCGCCAAGTGGCTCCGCCCCTGGGCGCCCTCGGCCCCGCCCGTGCCCCACGCACATGGCCTACGCCGGACGGGCGCGCCTGCAATTGTCAGGTTTTTCTGTTTGCGCAAGGTTTTTGAGACAGTATGTCTGTGACATTCAATCATCTTGTATTGCTGATTCAGCCCTTTCTTTTGATGAGTAGTATTTCTTTGTATGAATAAACCACAGATTTTTTAAAAGGTCTGTTTTTAGTTTTGCCTGCTATGAATAAAGTCTCTGAGAATGTTTGTGTATAGGTCTTTTTTTTTTTGTAAGCATAAGCACCCATTTCCATTTGAGGAAAAGCCTACAAGTGGAATTGCTGGGCCAGAAGCTCAGTATGTTTTTAAGGTTCTCCAAACTGGCAGATCGTTTTCCCAAAATGGCATACCATTTTACATGCCCACGAGTTTGATCCAAGTTGAGGTCTGGCAGTGTCATTTTTTTTTTTTATTTTCATCATTCTAACGTAATTGTGATGTCACAATGTGATTTCAATTTGCTTTTACTTGATGACTAATGTTGCTGAATGTTTTTCCATGGACTCATTGGCCAGTTGTACCTCTTCTTTTATGAAACGTCTCTTCGCTTTTCTGCATTTCTTAATTCAATTTACAATGTTTTCCTATTTTGGTATCATTCATCTGCAGTTACATGAAGGATATTATGTTTACTAGGCTGGCCCGTTCACCAAGATCTCCCCACATTCCCCTTCACAGCCACTGTCCATCAGCATAGTAAGATGCTGTAAAATCACTCTTTGTCTTCTCTTTGATGTACAGCCCTCTCTGTGACCGCCCTCCCTCATTGTACATGCTAATCGTAATGCACGCTTTCTTTCCCTCTCCCCTTATCCCTTCCAGTCCCAACGATCCACTCCAGTCCCTTTCCCTTTGGTAACTGTAGGTCCATTCTTGGCTTCGATGAATCTGGTGCTGTTCTGCTCACTCATTTTCTCTTGGTTCTCCCTCTGAGAGGATAGTGAAATCATTTGATACTTGTCTTTCTGCTCCTGGGTTAGTTCACTGCGCTTATTACCCTGTAGCTCCATCCCTGTTGTTGTAAATAGTAGGATGTTTTCTCTTGTTTTGGCTGAATAATATTGCACTGGTCATCCTCTGATAGACACTTAGCTTGGCTCTTGTAAATAGTGTCAAACATATGGGTGCACATGTCTTTTCTAAACTGGGCTGCTGCATTTCATTATTCATATTTTACGTATGTATGTATGTATGTATGTATGTATTCATTTACATACTTCCTTAATTGTTATCTATTCATTTATCCTTACTCTACAACCACATGAGTAACATTATGTTTACTACACTCCCCCCATCAGCACATTTCCAAAGGTAAGGGACTAGGAAGGCTGGTTGGGAAGGGACGGAGAAGGGTGTACAGGGGTCATTACTATGAGCTGATATAATGTATGGGGAGGTCCCACGCGGAAGACAGTATAGTACAGAGAGTTCAAGTAGTGATTCTATAGCATCCTGCTACGCTGATGGACAGTGACTGTACCGGGGTATGTGGAGTGGACATGGTCTGGGGCGTGTAGTCACTCTAATGTAGCTCACATAGTTGTAGATTGCTTATCATGAATAGTGCTGTGGTAAATGTATGGGTGCACGTGTCTTTTTACAGCTGGGCTGGTGCTTTCTTTCTTCCTTACTTTCTTTCATTTTTTACTTTTTTGTTTGTTTATTTATCAATATATTTATTTATTTAATCATTTTTAATCGTTTTTAAGTTATTTATTTAATATTTCTGTGTGAATGCATGTATTTATTTACTTATTGATTCATTCATTCATTATCTATCTGTCTTTCGTTCTATGTGACTTCCTTTTTGTCTTCCATTATATGTACGTATTTATATACTTATCTATTCATGCATGCATTCATTCATTTATCTGTCTTTCCATCTATCTGCCTGTCTTTCTGTCTATCTTTCTGTCATTTATAGAGAATTATATGGGTCACATTATTTTTACTAGCCTCCACCATTAGGAGGATGCGTGCACACACTCCATTCTATCATTTATTTATTTACTTACTTGTCCTTAATCTCCAATTACATGGGTAACATTATGTTTACTAGACTCCCCCCATCACCAGTTTTGCAAAGGTAAGCGTCTAGGAAGGCTGGTTAGGAAGGGAAGGGGCAGGGTGTAAAAAGGGCATTGAGATTAGCTCCCATAGTGTGGGAGGGTTCCCACGTGGAAGTCAGTGTAGTGCAGAGAAGTCAAGTAGTGATTCTATAGAATCGTACTATGCTGATGGATAGTGACTCTAATAGGGTATGTGGTACGGAGGGAACTTGATGATCTGGGGAGCCTACTAACTTTAATATTGCTCTTACACTTGTTGATAATTGATAGTGAAAAAAAACCCGGGTATTCCTGACTAGATAATGATGAAACCCAGGAAAAAAAAAAAAGGGAGGCGTGGTTTGCACTCGCTTGGGCTCCCGGCGGGCATCCCGCAGGTCCCTGCAAGCTGCTGAGCTCTCTCGGTTGGTCCGCAGGGGTTCCCTGGCCTTCCCCATCAGGCAGCGCGTCGCGGTGACCCCGGGGTCATTTTCCCAGGGCACCTGCGCGGCGGCCCCGCGGGTCCCGGGCAACCTGAGGCGCTTGGCTGCTGAGCCGCTTCCGCCAGGGCCCGCCGCCGCCGCCGCCGCCCGCCTCCGAGGCGAACTCGAGGAACCTCCGGGCTGGGGACCAGCGGGTGCGGGTGTGGGCGCGGGCTCGGGAGGCACTCGAGTGTAGTCCTCGTGCCTGGCCTCGCTCAGACGAACGCTCCTCCCTCCCCAGGAAGCAGTGAAGCGCCGCCGCCGCGGCCAGCGCCGCCGCGTCCGCCGCCGCCGCCCATGTACCCTGAAGGCCTTCGCCTGGAGGAAGGGTGCAGCCAGCGAGGCGGCCCTGTGAGAGCGGCCGCTGACAGCTCCCCGCGCCCGGCGCGCCCACCCCTCGCCGCCAAATGGCTCCGCCCCTGGGCGCCCTCGGACCCGCCCGTGCCCCACGCACCTGGCCTACGCCGGAAGGGCGCGCCTGCAATTGTCAGGTTTTTTTTGTTTGCGTAAGGTTTTTGAGTCAGTATGTCTGTGACATTCAATCATCTTGTAATGCTGATTCAGCTCCTTCTTTTGATGAGCAGTATTTCTTTGTATGAATAAACCACAGATTTTTTAAAAGGTCTGTTTTTAGTTTTGCCTGCTATGAATAAAGTCTCTGAGAATGTTTGTGTATAGGTCTTTTTTTTTTGTAAGCCTAAGCACCCATTTCCATTTGAGGAAAAGCCTACACGTGGAATTGCTGGGCCATAAGCTCAGTATGTTTTTAAGGTTCTCCAAACTGGCAGATCGTTTTCCCAAAATGGCATACCATTTTACATGCCCACGAGTTTGATCCAAGTTGAGGTCTGGCAGTGTCAGTTTTTTTTTTTTTATTTTCATCATTCTAACGTAATTGTGATGTCACAATGTGATTTCAATTTGCTTCTATTTGATGACTAACGTTGCTGAATGTTTTTCCATGGACTCATTGGCCATTTGTACCTCTTCTTTTATGAAACATCTCTTCGCTTTTCTGCATTTCTTAATTCAATTTACAATGTTTTCCTATTATGGTATCATTCATCTGCAGTTACATGAAGGATATTATGTTTACTAGGCTCGCCCTTTCACCAAGATCTCCCCACATTCCCCTTCACAGCCACTGTCCATCAGCATAGTAAGATGCTGTAAAATCACTCTTTGTCTTCTCTGTGATGTACAGCCCTCTCTGTGACCCCCCTCCCACATTGTACATGCTAATCGTAATGCACGCTTTCTTTCCCTCTCCCCTTATCCCTCCCAGTCCCAACTATCCACACCAGTCCCTTTCCATTTGGTAACTGTTCGTCCATTCTTGGCTTCGATATATCTGGTGCTGTTCTGCTCACTCATTTTCTCTTGGTTCTCCCTCTGAGAGGATAGTGAAATCATTTGATACTTGTCTTTCTGCGCCTGGTTAGTTCACTACGCATATTACCCTGTAGCTCCATCCCTGTTGTTGTAAATGGTAGGATGTTTTCTCTTGTTTTGGCTGAATAATATTGCACTGGTCATCCTCTGATGGACACTTAGCTTGGCTCTTGTAAATAGTGTCAAACATATGGGTGCACATGTCTTTTCTAAACTGGGCTGCTGCATTTCATTATTCATATTTTACGTATGTATGTATGTACATATGTATGTATGTATTCATTTACATACTTCCTTAATTGTTATCTATTCATTTATCCTTACTCTACAACCACATGAGTAACATTATGTTTACTACACTCCCCCCATCACCAAGTTACCAAAGGTAAGGGACTAGGAAGGCTGGTTGGGAAGGGACGGAGAAGGGTGTACAGGGGTCATTACCATGAGCTGATATAATGTATGGGGAGGTCCCACGCGGAAGACAGTATAGTACAGAGAGTTCAAGTAGTGATTCTATAGCATCCTGCTACGCTGATGGACAGTGACTGTACCGGGGTATGTGGAGTGGACATGGTCTGGGGCGTGTAGTCACTCTAATGTAGCTCACATAGTTGTAGATTGCTTATCATGAATAGTGCTGTGGTAAATGTATGGGTGCACGTGTCTTTTTACAGCTGGGCTGGTGCTTTCTTTCTTCCTTACTTTCTTTCATTTTTTAGTTTTTTGTTTGTTTATTTATCAATATATTTATTTATTTAATCATTTTTAATCGTTTTTAAGTTATTTATTTAATATTTCTGTGTGAATGCATGTATTTATTTACTTATTGATTCATTCATTCATTATCTATCTGTCTTTCGTTCTATGTGACTTCCTTTTTGTCTTCCATTATATGTACGTATTTATATACTTATCTATTCATGCATGCATTCATTCATTTATCTGTGTCTCCATCTATCTGCCTGTCTTTCTGTCTATCTTTCTGGCATTAATATAGAATTATATGAGTACCATTATGTTTACTAGCCTCCTCCATTAGGAGGATGCCTGCACACACACCATTCTATCATTTATTTATTTACTTACTTGTCCTTAATCTCCAATTACATGAGTAACATTATGTTTCCTAGACTGCCCCCATCACCAGTTTTGCAAAGGTTAGCTTCTAGGAAGGCTGGTTGGGAAGGGAAGGCGCAAGGTGGAAAAGGGGCATTAAGATTAGCTCCCATAGTGTGGGAGGGTTTCCACGTGGAAGTCAGTGTAGTGCAGAGAATTTAGGTAGTGAATCTATAGAATCGTACTATGCTGATGGATAGTGACTCTAATAGGGTATGTGGTACGGAGGGAACTTGATGATCTGGGGAGCCTACTAAGTATAATATTGCTCTTACACTTGTTGATGATTGATAGTGAAAAAAACCCTGCGTATTCCTTACTAGATAATGGTGAAACCCTGGAAAAAAAAAAAAGGGAGGCGTGGGTTGCAGCCGCTTGGGCTCCCGGCGGGCATCCCGCAGGTCCCTGCAAGCTGCTGAGCTCTCTCGGTTGGTCCGCAGGGGTTCCCCGGCCTTCCCCATCAGGCAGCGCGCCGCGGTGACCACGGGGTCATTTTCCCAGGGCACCTGCGCGGCGGCCCCAGGGGCCCCGGGCAACCTGAGGCCGCTTGGCTGCTGAGCCGCTTCCGCCACGGCCCGCCGCCGCCGCCGCCGCCCGCCTCCGAGGCGAACTCGAGGAACCTCCGGGCTGGGGACCAGCGGGTGCGGGTGTGGGCGCGGGCTCGGGAGGCACTCGAGTGTAGGCCTCGTGCCTGGCCTCGCTCAGACGAACGCTGCTCCCTCCCCAGGAAGCAGTGAAGCGCCGCCAGCCCCGCCGGCGCCGCCACCGCCTCCGCCGCCGCCCATGTTCCCTGAAGGCCTTCGCCTGGAGGAAGGGTGCAGCCAGCGAGGCGGCCCTGTGAGAGCGGCCGCTGACAGCTCCCCGCGCCCGGCGCGCCCACCCCTCGCCGCCAAGTGGCTCCGCCCCTGGGCGCCCTCGGCCCCGCCCGTGCCCCACGCCCGTGCCCTACGCCGGACGGGCGCGCCTGCAATTGTCAGGTTTTTTTGTTTGCGCAAGGTTTTTGAGACAGTATGTCTGTGACATTCAATCATCTTGTATTGCTGATTCAGCCCTTTCTTTTGATGAGTAGTATTTCTTTGTATGAATAAACCACAGATTTTTTAATAGGTCTGTTTTTAGTTTTGCCTGCTATGAATAAAGTCTCTGAGAATGTTTGTGTATAGGTCTTTTTTTTTTGTAAGCATAAGCACCCATTTCCATTTGAGGAAAAGCCTACAAGTGGAATTGCTGGGCCAGAAGCTCAGTATGTTTTTAAGGTTCTCCAAACTGGCAGATCGTTTTCCCAAAATGGCATACCATTTTACATGCCCACGAGTTTGATCCAAGTTGAGGTCTGGCAGTGTCAGTTTTTTCTTTTATTTTCATCATTCTAACGTAATTGTGATGTCACAATGTGATTTCAATTTGCTTTTACTTGATGACTAATGTTGCTGAATGTTTTTCCATGGACTCATTGGCCAGTTGTACCTCTTCTTTTATGAAACGTCTCTTCGCTTTTCTGCATTTCTTAATTCAATTTACAATGTTTTCCTATTTTGGTATCATTCATCTGCAGTTACATGAAGGATATTATGTTTACTAGGCTGGCCCGTTCACCAAGATCTCCCCACATTCCCCTTCACAGCCACTGTCCATCAGCATAGTAAGATGCTGTAAAATCACTCTTTGTCTTCTCTTTGATGTACAGCCCTCTCTGTGACCGCCCTCCCTCATTGTACATGCTAATCGTAATGCACGCTTTCTTTCCCTCTCCCCTTATCCCTTCCAGTCCCAACGATCCACTCCAGTCCCTTTCCCTTTGGTAACTGTAGGTCCATTCTTGGCTTCGATGAATCTGGTGCTGTTCTGCTCACTCATTTTCTCTTGGTTCTCCCTCTGAGAGGATAGTGAAATCATTTGATACTTGTCTTTCTGCTCCTGGGTTAGTTCACTGCGCTTATTACCCTGTAGCTCCATCCCTGTTGTTGTAAATAGTAGGATGTTTTCTCTTGTTTTGGCTGAATAATATTGCACTGGTCATCCTCTGATAGACACTTAGCTTGGCTCTTGTAAATAGTGTCAAACATATGGGTGCACATGTCTTTTCTAAACTGGGCTGCTGCATTTCATTATTCATATTTTACGTATGTATGTATACATGTATGTCTGTATGTATGTATTCATTTACATACTTCCTTAATTGTTATCTATTCATTTATCCTTACTCTACAACCACATGAGTAACATTATGTTTACTACACTCCCCCCATCAGCAAGTTTCCAAAGGTAAGGGACTAGGAAGGCTGGTTGGGAAGGGACGGAGAAGGGTGTACAGGGGGCATTACCTTTAGCTGATATAATGTATGGGGAGGTCCCACGGGGAAGACAGTATAGTACAGAGAGTTCAAGTAGTGATTCTATAGCATCCTGCTACGCTGATGGACAGTGACTGTACCGGGGTATGTGGAGTGGACATGGTCTGGGGCGTGTAGTCACTCTAATGTAGCTCACATAGTTGTAGATTGCTTATCATGAATAGTGCTGTGGTAAACGTACGGGTGCACGTGTCTTTTTACAGCTGGGCTGGTGCTTTCTTTCTTCCTTACTATCTTTCATCTTTTAGTTTTTTGTTTATTTATGTATATATATTTTTTTAATCATTTTTAATCGTTTTTAAGTTATCTATTTAATATTTCTCTGTGAATGTATGTATTTATTTACTTACTCTTTCATTCATTCATTCATTATCTATCTATCTGTCTTTCGTTCTATGTAACTTTCTTTTTGTCTTCCATTATATGTACGTATTTATATACTTATTTATTCATGCATGCATTCATTCATTTATCTGTCTTTCCATCTATCTGCCTGTCTTTCTGTCTATCTTTCTGTCATTAATAGAGAATTATATGGGTCACATTATGTTTACTAGCCTCCACCATTAGGAGGATGCCTGCACACACACCATTCTATCATTTATTTATTTACTTACTTGTCCTTAATCTCCAATTACATGAGTAACATTATGTTTCCTAGACTGCCCCCATCACCAGTTTTGCAAAGGTTAGCTTCTAGGAAGGCTGCTTGGGAAGGGAAGGCGCAAGGTGGAAAAGGGGCATTAAGATAAGCTCCCATAGTGTGGGAGGGTTTCCACGTGGAAGTCAGTGTAGTGCAGAGAATTTAGGTAGTGAATCTATAGAATCGTACTATGCTGATGGATAGTGACACTAATAGGGTATGTGGTACGGAGGGAACTTGATGATCTGGGGAGCCTACTAAGTATAATATTGCTCTTACACTTGTTGATGATTGATAGTGAAAAAAACCCTGCGTATTCCTTACTAGATAATGGTGAAACCCTGGAAAAAAAAAAAAGGGAGGCGTGGGTTGCAGCCGCTTGGGCTCCCGGCGGGCATCCCGCAGGTCCCTGCAAGCTGCTGAGCTCTCTCGGTTGGTCCGCAGGGGTTCCCCGGCCTTCCCCATCAGGCAGCGCGCCGCGGTGACCACGGGGTCATTTTCCCAGGGCACCTGCGCGGCGGCCCCAGGGGCCCCGGGCAACCTGAGGCCGCTTGGCTGCTGAGCCGCTTCCGCCACGGCCCGCCGCCGCCGCCGCCGCCCGCCTCCGAGGCGAACTCGAGGAACCTCCGGGCTGGGGACCAGCGGGTGCGGGTGTGGGCGCGGGCTCGGGAGGCACTCGAGTGTAGGCCTCGTGCCTGGCCTCGCTCAGACGAACGCTGCTCCCTCCCCAGGAAGCAGTGAAGCGCCGCCAGCCCCGCCGGCGCCGCCACCGCCTCCGCCGCCGCCCATGTTCCCTGAAGGCCTTCGCCTGGAGGAAGGGTGCAGCCAGCGAGGCGGCCCTGTGAGAGCGGCCGCTGACAGCTCCCCGCGCCCGGCGCGCCCACCCCTCGCCGCCAAGTGGCTCCGCCCCTGGGCGCCCTCGGCCCCGCCCGTGCCCCACGCACATGGCCTACGCCGGACGGGCGCGCCTGCAATTGTCAGGTTTTTTTGTTTGCGCAAGGTTTTTGAGACAGTATGTCTGTGACATTCAATCATCTTGTATTGCTGATTCAGCCCTTTCTTTTGATGAGTAGTATTTCTTTGTATGAATAAACCACAGATTTTTTAATAGGTCTGTTTTTAGTTTTGCCTGCTATGAATAAAGTCTCTGAGAATGTTTGTGTATAGGTCTTTTTTTTTTGTAAGCATAAGCACCCATTTCCATTTGAGGAAAAGCCTACAAGTGGAATTGCTGGGCCAGAAGCTCAGTATGTTTTTAAGGTTCTCCAAACTGGCAGATCGTTTTCCCAAAATGGCATACCATTTTACATGCCCACGAGTTTGATCCAAGTTGAGGTCTGGCAGTGTCATTTTTTTTTTTATTTTCATCATTCTAACGTAATTGTGATGTCACAATGTGATTTCAATTTGCTTTTACTTGATGACTAATGTTGCTGAATGTTTTTCCATGGACTCATTGGCCAGTTGTACCTCTTCTTTTATGAAACGTCTCTTCGCTTTTCTGCATTTCTTAATTCAATTTACAATGTTTTCCTATTTTGGTATCATTCATCTGCAGTTACATGAAGGATATTATGTTTACTAGGCTGGCCCGTTCACCAAGATCTCCCCACATTCCCCTTCACAGCCACTGTCCATCAGCATAGTAAGATGCTGTAAAATCACTCTTTGTCTTCTCTTTGATGTACAGCCCTCTCTGTGACCGCCCTCCCTCATTGTACATGCTAATCGTAATGCACGCTTTCTTTCCCTCTCCCCTTATCCCTTCCAGTCCCAACGATCCACTCCAGTCCCTTTCCCTTTGGTAACTGTAGGTCCATTCTTGGCTTCGATGAATCTGGTGCTGTTCTGCTCACTCATTTTCTCTTGGTTCTCCCTCTGAGAGGATAGTGAAATCATTTGATACTTGTCTTTCTGCTCCTGGGTTAGTTCACTGCGCTTATTACCCTGTAGCTCCATCCCTGTTGTTGTAAATAGTAGGATGTTTTCTCTTGTTTTGGCTGAATAATATTGCACTGGTCATCCTCTGATAGACACTTAGCTTGGCTCTTGTAAATAGTGTCAAACATATGGGTGCACATGTCTTTTCTAAACTGGGCTGCTGCATTTCATTATTCATATTTTACGTATGTATGTATGTATGTATGTATGTATGTATGTATTCATTTACATACTTCCTTAATTGTTATCTATTCATTTATCCTTACTCTACAACCACATGAGTAACATTATGTTTACTACACTCCCCCCATCAGCAAGTTACCAAAGGTAAGGGACTAGGAAGGCTGGTTGGGAAGGGACGGAGAAGGGTGTACAGGGGTCATTACCATGAGCTGATATAATGTATGGGGAGGTCCCACGCGGAAGACAGTATAGTACAGAGAGTTCAAGTAGTGATTCTATAGCATCCTGCTACGCTGATGGACAGTGACTGTACCGGGGTATGTGGAGTGGACATGGTCTGGGGCGTGTAGTCACTCTAATGTAGCTCACATAGTTGTAGATTGCTTATCATGAATAGTGCTGTGGTAAATGTATGGGTGCACGTGTCTTTTTACAGCTGGGCTGGTGCTTTCTTTCTTCCTTACTTTCTTTCATTTTTTAGTTTTTTGTTTGTTTATTTATCAATATATTTATTTATTTAATCATTTTTAATCGTTTTTAAGTTATTTATTTAATATTTCTGTGTGAATGCATGTATTTATTTACTTATTGATTCATTCATTCATTATCTATCTGTCTTTCGTTCTATGTGACTTCCTTTTTGTCTTCCATTATATGTACGTATTTATATACTTATCTATTCATGCATGCATTCATTCATTTATCTGTGTCTCCATCTATCTGCCTGTCTTTCTGTCTATCTTTCTGTCATTAATATAGAATTATATGAGTACCATTATGTTTACTAGCCTCCTCCATTAGGAGGATGCCTGCACACACACCATTCTATCATTTATTTATTTACTTACTTGTCCTTAATCTCCAATTACATGAGTAACATTATGTTTCCTAGACTGCCCCCATCACCAGTTTTGCAAAGGTTAGCTTCTAGGAAGGCTGGTTGGGAAGGGAAGGCGCAAGGTGGAAAAGGGGCATTAAGATTAGCTCCCATAGTGTGGGAGGGTTTCCACGTGGAAGTCAGTGTAGTGCAGAGAATTTAGGTAGTGAATCTATAGAATCGTACTATGCTGATGGATAGTGACTCTAATAGGGTATGTGGTACGGAGGGAACTTGATGATCTGGGGAGCCTACTAAGTATAATATTGCTCTTACACTTGTTGATGATTGATAGTGAAAAAAACCCTGCGTATTCCTTACTAGATAATGGTGAAACCCTGGAAAAAAAAAAAAGGGAGGCGTGGGTTGCAGCCGCTTGGGCTCCCGGCGGGCATCCCGCAGGTCCCTGCAAGCTGCTGAGCTCTCTCGGTTGGTCCGCAGGGGTTCCCCGGCCTTCCCCATCAGGCAGCGCGCCGCGGTGACCACGGGGTCATTTTCCCAGGGCACCTGCGCGGCGGCCCCAGGGGCCCCGGGCAACCTGAGGCCGCTTGGCTGCTGAGCCGCTTCCGCCACGGCCCGCCGCCGCCGCCGCCGCCCGCCTCCGAGGCGAACTCGAGGAACCTCCGGGCTGGGGACCAGCGGGTGCGGGTGTGGGCGCGGGCTCGGGAGGCACTCGAGTGTAGGCCTCGTGCCTGGCCTCGCTCAGACGAACGCTCCTCCCTCCCCAGGAAGCAGTGAAGCGCCGCCAGCCCCGCCGGCGCCGCCACCGCCTCCGCCGCCGCCCATGTTCCCTGAAGGCCTTCGCCTGGAGGAAGGGTGCAGCCAGCGAGGCGGCCCTGTGAGAGCGGCCGCTGACAGCTCCCCGCGCCCGGCGCGCCCACCCCTCGCCGCCAAGTGGCTCCGCCCCTGGGCGCCCTCGGCCCCGCCCGTGCCCCACGCACATGGCCTACGCCGGACGGGCGCGCCTGCAATTGTCAGGTTTTTTTGTTTGCGCAAGGTTTTTGAGACAGTATGTCTGTGACATTCAATCATCTTGTATTGCTGATTCAGCCCTTTCTTTTGATGAGTAGTATTTCTTTGTATGAATAAACCACAGATTTTTTAATAGGTCTGTTTTTAGTTTTGCCTGCTATGAATAAAGTCTCTGAGAATGTTTGTGTATAGGTCTTTTTTTTTTGTAAGCATAAGCACCCATTTCCATTTGAGGAAAAGCCTACAAGTGGAATTGCTGGGCCAGAAGCTCAGTATGTTTTTAAGGTTCTCCAAACTGGCAGATCGTTTTCCCAAAATGGCATACCATTTTACATGCCCACGAGTTTGATCCAAGTTGAGGTCTGGCAGTGTCAGTTTTTTTTTTTTATTTTCATCATTCTAACGTAATTGTGATGTCACAATGTGATTTCAATTTGCTTTTACTTGATGACTAATGTTGCTGAATGTTTTTCCATGGACTCATTGGCCAGTTGTACCTCTTCTTTTATGAAACGTCTCTTCGCTTTTCTGCATTTCTTAATTCAATTTACAATGTTTTCCTATTTTGGTATCATTCATCTGCAGTTACATGAAGGATATTATGTTTACTAGGCTGGCCCGTTCACCAAGATCTCCCCACATTCCCCTTCACAGCCACTGTCCATCAGCATAGTAAGATGCTGTAAAATCACTCTTTGTCTTCTCTTTGATGTACAGCCCTCTCTGTGACCGCCCTCCCTCATTGTACATGCTAATCGTAATGCACGCTTTCTTTCCCTCTCCCCTTATCCCTTCCAGTCCCAACGATCCACTCCAGTCCCTTTCCCTTTGGTAACTGTAGGTCCATTCTTGGCTTCGATGAATCTGGTGCTGTTCTGCTCACTCATTTTCTCTTGGTTCTCCCTCTGAGAGGATAGTGAAATCATTTGATACTTGTCTTTCTGCTCCTGGGTTAGTTCACTGCGCTTATTACCCTGTAGCTCCATCCCTGTTGTTGTAAATAGTAGGATGTTTTCTCTTGTTTTGGCTGAATAATATTGCACTGGTCATCCTCTGATAGACACTTAGCTTGGCTCTTGTAAATAGTGTCAAACATATGGGTGCACATGTCTTTTCTAAACTGGGCTGCTGCATTTCATTATTCATATTTTACGTATGTATGTATGTACATATGTATGTATGTATTCATTTACATACTTCCTTAATTGTTATCTATTCATTTATCCTTACTCTACAACCACATGAGTAACATTATGTTTACTACACTCCCCCCATCAGCAAGTTTCCAAAGGTAAGGGACTAGGAAGGCTGGTTGGGAAGGGACGGAGAAGGGTGTACAGGGGGCATTACCTTTAGCTGATATAATGTATGGGGAGGTCCCACGGGGAAGACAGTATAGTACAGAGAGTTCAAGTAGTGATTCTATAGCATCCTGCTACGCTGATGGACAGTGACTGTACCGGGGTATGTGGAGTGGACATGGTCTGGGGCGTGTTGTCACTCTAATGTAGCTCACATAGTTGTAGATTGCTTATCATGAATAGTGTGTGGTAAACGTACGGGTGCACGTGTCTTTTTACAGCTGGGCTGGTGCTTTCTTTCTTCCTTACTTTCTTTCATTTTTTAGTTTTTTGTTTATTTATGAATATATATTTTTTTAATCATTTTTAATCGTTTTTAAGTTATCTATTTAATATTTCTGTGTGAATGTATGTATTTATTTACTTACTCTTTCATTCATTCATTCATTATCTATCTATCTGTCTTTCGTTCTATGTAACTTTCTTTTTGTCTTCCATTATATGTACGTATTTATATACTTATTTATTCATGCATGCATTCATTCATTTATCTGTCTTTCCATCTATCTGCCTGTCTTTCTGTCTATCTTTCTGTCATTAATAGAGAATTATATGGGTCACATTATGTTTACTAGCCTCCACCATTAGGAGGATGCGTGCACACACTCCATTCTATCATTTATTTATTTACTTACTTGTCCTTAATCTCCAATTACATGGGTAACATTATGTTTACTAGACTCCCCCCATCACCAGTTTTGCAAAGGTAAGCGTCTAGGAAGGCTGGTTAGGAAGGGAAGGGGCAGGGTGTAAAAAGGGCATTAAGATTAGCTCCCATAGTGTGGGAGGGTTTCCACGTGGAAGTCAGTGTAGTGCAGAGAAGTCAAGTAGTGATTCTATAGAATCGTACTATGCTGATGGATAGTGACTCTAATAGGGTATGTGGTACGGAGGGAACTTGATGATCTGGGGAGCCTACTAACTTTAATATTGCTCTTACACTTGTTGATAATTGATAGTGAAAAAAACCCGGGTATTCCTGACTAGATAATGATGAAACCCAGGAAAAAAAAAAAAGGGAGGCGTGGGTTGCAGCCGCTTGGGCTCCCGGCGGGCATCCCGCAGGTCCCTGCAAGCTGCTGAGCTCTCTCGGTTGGTCCGCAGGGGTTCCCTGGCCTTCCCCATCAGGCAGCGCGCCGCGGTGACCCCGGGGTCATTTTCCCAGGGCACCTGCGCGGCGGCCCCGCGGGCCCCGGGCAACCTGAGGCCGCTTGGCTGCTGAGCCGCTTCCGCCAGGGCCCGCCGCCGCCGCCGCCGCCCGCCTCCGAGGCGAACTCGAGGAACCTCCGGGCTGGGGACCAGCGGGTGCGGGTGTGGGCGCGGGCTCGGGAGGCACTCGAGTGTAGTCCTCGTGCCTGGCCTCGCTCAGACGAACGCTCCTCCCTCCCCAGGAAGCAGTGAAGCGCCGCCGCCGCGGCCAGCGCTGCCGCCGCCGCCGCCGCCGCCCATGTACCCTGAAGGCCTTCGCCTGGAGGAAGGGTGCAGCCAGCGAGGCGGCCCTGTGACAGCGGCCGCTGACAGCTCCCCGCGCCCGGCGCGCCCACCCCTCGCCGCCAAATGGCTCCGCCCCTGGGCGCCCTCGGCCCCGCCCGTGCCCCACGCACATGGCCTACGCCGGAAGGGCGCGCCTGCAATTGTCAGGTTTTTTTTGTTTGCGTAAGGTTTTTGAGTCAGTATGTCTGTGACATTCAATCATCTTGTAATGCTGATTCAGCTCTTTCTTTTGATGAGTAGTATTTCTTTGTATGAATAAACCACAGATTTTTTAAAAGGTCTGTTTTTAGTTTTGCCTGCTATGAATAAAGTCTCTGAGAATGTTTGTGTATAGGTCTTTTTTTTTTGTAAGCCTAAGCACCCATTTCCATTTGAGGAAAAGCCTACACGTGGAATTGCTGGGCCATAAGCTCAGTATGTTTTTAAGGTTCTCCAAACTGGCAGATCGTTTTCCCAAAATGGCATACCATTTTACATGCCCACGAGTTTGATCCAAGTTGAGGTCTGGCAGTGTCAGTTTTTTTTTTTATTTTCATCATTCTAACGTAATTGTGATGTCACAATGTGATTTCAATTTGCTTCTATTTGATGACTAACGTTGCTGAATGTTTTTCCATGGACTCATTGGCCATTTGTACCTCTTCTTTTATGAAACATCTCTTCGCTTTTCTGCATTTCTTAATTCAATTTACAATGTTTTCCTATTATGGTATCATTCATCTGCAGTTACATGAAGGATATTATGTTTACTAGGCTCGCCCTTTCACCAAGATCTCCCCACATTCCCCTTCACAGCCACTGTCCATCAGCATAGTAAGATGCTGTAAAATCACTCTTTGTCTTCTCTGTGATGTACAGCCCTCTCTGTGACCCCCCTCCCACATTGTACATGCTAATCGTAATGCACGCTTTCTTTCCCTCTCCCCTTATCCCTCCCAGTCCCAACTATCCACACCAGTCCCTTTCCATTTGGTAACTGTTCGTCCATTCTTGGCTTCGATATATCTGGTGCTGTTCTGCTCACTCATTTTCTCTTGGTTCTCCCTCTGAGAGGATAGTGAAATCATTTGATACTTGTCTTTCTGCGCCTGGTTAGTTCACTACGCATATTACCCTGTAGCTCCATCCCTGTTGTTGTAAATGGTAGGATGTTTTCTCTTGTTTTGGCTGAATAATATTGCACTGGTCATCCTCTGATGGACACTTAGCTTGGCTCTTGTAAATAGTGTCAAACATATGGGTGCACATGTCTTTTCTAAACTGGGCTGCTGCATTTCATTATTCATATTTTACGTATGTATGTATGTACATATGTATGTATGTATTCATTTACATACTTCCTTAATTGTTATCTATTCATTTATCCTTACTCTACAACCACATGAGTAACATTATGTTTACTACACTCCCCCCATCACCAAGTTACCAAAGGTAAGGGACTAGGAAGGCTGGTTGGGAAGGGACGGAGAAGGGTGTACAGGGGTCATTACCATGAGCTGATATAATGTATGGGGAGGTCCCACGCGGAAGACAGTATAGTACAGAGAGTTCAAGTAGTGATTCTATAGCATCCTGCTACGCTGATGGACAGTGACTGTACCGGGGTATGTGGAGTGGACATGGTCTGGGGCGTGTAGTCACTCTAATGTAGCTCACATAGTTGTAGATTGCTTATCATGAATAGTGCTGTGGTAAATGTATGGGTGCACGTGTCTTTTTACAGCTGGGCTGGTGCTTTCTTTCTTCCTTACTTTCTTTCATTTTTTAGTTTTTTGTTTGTTTATTTATCAATATATTTATTTATTTAATCATTTTTAATCGTTTTTAAGTTATTTATTTAATATTTCTGTGTGAATGCATGTATTTATTTACTTATTGATTCATTCATTCATTATCTATCTGTCTTTCGTTCTATGTGACTTCCTTTTTGTCTTCCATTATATGTACGTATTTATATACTTATCTATTCATGCATGCATTCATTCATTTATCTGTGTCTCCATCTATCTGCCTGTCTTTCTGTCTATCTTTCTGGCATTAATATAGAATTATATGAGTACCATTATGTTTACTAGCCTCCTCCATTAGGAGGATGCCTGCACACACACCATTCTATCATTTATTTATTTACTTACTTGTCCTTAATCTCCAATTACATGAGTAACATTATGTTTCCTAGACTGCCCCCATCACCAGTTTTGCAAAGGTTAGCTTCTAGGAAGGCTGGTTGGGAAGGGAAGGCGCAAGGTGGAAAAGGGGCATTAAGATTAGCTCCCATAGTGTGGGAGGGTTTCCACGTGGAAGTCAGTGTAGTGCAGAGAATTTAGGTAGTGAATCTATAGAATCGTACTATGCTGATGGATAGTGACTCTAATAGGGTATGTGGTACGGAGGGAACTTGATGATCTGGGGAGCCTACTAAGTATAATATTGCTCTTACACTTGTTGATGATTGATAGTGAAAAAAACCCTGCGTATTCCTTACTAGATAATGGTGAAACCCTGGAAAAAAAAAAAAGGGAGGCGTGGGTTGCAGCCGCTTGGGCTCCCGGCGGGCATCCCGCAGGTCCCTGCAAGCTGCTGAGCTCTCTCGGTTGGTCCGCAGGGGTTCCCCGGCCTTCCCCATCAGGCAGCGCGCCGCGGTGACCACGGGGTCATTTTCCCAGGGCACCTGCGCGGCGGCCCCAGGGGCCCCGGGCAACCTGAGGCCGCTTGGCTGCTGAGCCGCTTCCGCCACGGCCCGCCGCCGCCGCCGCCGCCCGCCTCCGAGGCGAACTCGAGGAACCTCCGGGCTGGGGACCAGCGGGTGCGGGTGTGGGCGCGGGCTCGGGAGGCACTCGAGTGTAGGCCTCGTGCCTGGCCTCGCTCAGACGAACGCTCCTCCCTCCCCAGGAAGCAGTGAAGCGCCGCCAGCCCCGCCGGCGCCGCCACCGCCTCCGCCGCCGCCCATGTTCCCTGAAGGCCTTCGCCTGGAGGAAGGGTGCAGCCAGCGAGGCGGCCCTGTGAGAGCGGCCGCTGACAGCTCCCCGCGCCCGGCGCGCCCACCCCTCGCCGCCAAGTGGCTCCGCCCCTGGGCGCCCTCGGCCCCGCCCGTGCCCCACGCACATGGCCTACGCCGGACGGGCGCGCCTGCAATTGTCAGGTTTTTTTGTTTGCGCAAGGTTTTTGAGACAGTATGTCTGTGACATTCAATCATCTTGTATTGCTGATTCAGCCCTTTCTTTTGATGAGTAGTATTTCTTTGTATGAATAAACCACAGATTTTTTAATAGGTCTGTTTTTAGTTTTGCCTGCTATGAATAAAGTCTCTGAGAATGTTTGTGTATAGGTCTTTTTTTTTTGTAAGCATAAGCACCCATTTCCATTTGAGGAAAAGCCTACAAGTGGAATTGCTGGGCCAGAAGCTCAGTATGTTTTTAAGGTTCTCCAAACTGGCAGATCGTTTTCCCAAAATGGCATACCATTTTACATGCCCACGAGTTTGATCCAAGTTGAGGTCTGGCAGTGTCAGTTTTTTTTTTTATTTTCATCATTCTAACGTAATTGTGATGTCACAATGTGATTTCAATTTGCTTTTACTTGATGACTAATGTTGCTGAATGTTTTTCCATGGACTCATTGGCCAGTTGTACCTCTTCTTTTATGAAACGTCTCTTCGCTTTTCTGCATTTCTTAATTCAATTTACAATGTTTTCCTATTTTGGTATCATTCATCTGCAGTTACATGAAGGATATTATGTTTACTAGGCTGGCCCGTTCACCAAGATCTCCCCACATTCCCCTTCACAGCCACTGTCCATCAGCATAGTAAGATGCTGTAAAATCACTCTTTGTCTTCTCTTTGATGTACAGCCCTCTCTGTGACCGCCCTCCCTCATTGTACATGCTAATCGTAATGCACGCTTTCTTTCCCTCTCCCCTTATCCCTTCCAGTCCCAACGATCCACTCCAGTCCCTTTCCCTTTGGTAACTGTAGGTCCATTCTTGGCTTCGATGAATCTGGTGCTGTTCTGCTCACTCATTTTCTCTTGGTTCTCCCTCTGAGAGGATAGTGAAATCATTTGATACTTGTCTTTCTGCTCCTGGGTTAGTTCACTGCGCTTATTACCCTGTAGCTCCATCCCTGTTGTTGTAAATAGTAGGATGTTTTCTCTTGTTTTGGCTGAATAATATTGCACTGGTCATCCTCTGATAGACACTTAGCTTGGCTCTTGTAAATAGTGTCAAACATATGGGTGCACATGTCTTTTCTAAACTGGGCTGCTGCATTTCATTATTCATATTTTACGTATGTATGTATGTATGTATGTATGTATGTATTCATTTACATACTTCCTTAATTGTTATCTATTCATTTATCCTTACTCTACAACCACATGAGTAACATTATGTTTACTACACTCCCCCCATCAGCAAGTTACCAAAGGTAAGGGACTAGGAAGGCTGGTTGGGAAGGGACGGAGAAGGGTGTACAGGGGGCATTACCTTTAGCTGATATAATGTATGGGGAGGTCCCACGGGGAAGACAGTATAGTACAGAGAGTTCAAGTAGTGATTCTATAGCATCCTGCTACGCTGATGGACAGTGACTGTACCGGGGTATGTGGAGTGGACATGGTCTGGGGCGTGTTGTCACTCTAATGTAGCTCACATAGTTGTAGATTGCTTATCATGAATAGTGTGTGGTAAACGTACGGGTGCACGTGTCTTTTTACAGCTGGGCTGGTGCTTTCTTTCTTCCTTACTTTCTTTCATTTTTTAGTTTTTTGTTTATTTATGAATATATATTTTTTTTAATCATTTTTAATCGTTTTTAAGTTATCTATTTAATATTTCTGTGTGAATGTATGTATTTATTTACTTACTCTTTCATTCATTCATTCATTATCTATCTATCTGTCTTTCGTTCTATGTAACTTTCTTTTTGTCTTCCATTATATGTACGTATTTATATACTTATTTATTCATGCATGCATTCATTCATTTATCTGTCTTTCCATCTATCTGCCTGTCTTTCTGTCTATCTTTCTGTCATTAATAGAGAATTATATGGGTCACATTATGTTTACTAGCCTCCACCATTAGGAGGATGCGTGCACACACTCCATTCTATCATTTATTTATTTACTTACTTGTCCTTAATCTCCAATTACATGGGTAACATTATGTTTACTAGACTCCCCCCATCACCAGTTTTGCAAAGGTAAGCGTCTAGGAAGGCTGGTTAGGAAGGGAAGGGGCAGGGTGTAAAAAGGGCATTAAGATTAGCTCCCATAGTGTGGGAGGGTTTCCACGTGGAAGTCAGTGTAGTGCAGAGAAGTCAAGTAGTGATTCTATAGAATCGTACTATGCTGATGGATAGTGACTCTAATAGGGTATGTGGTACGGAGGGAACTTGATGATCTGGGGAGCCTACTAACTTTAATATTGCTCTTACACTTGTTGATAATTGATAGTGAAAAAAACCCGGGTATTCCTGACTAGATAATGATGAAACCCAGGAAAAAAAAAAAAAGGGAGGCGTGGGTTGCAGCCGCTTGGGCTCCCGGCGGGCATCCCGCAGGTCCCTGCAAGCTGCTGAGCTCTCTCGGTTGGTCCGCAGGGGTTCCCTGGCCTTCCCCATCAGGCAGCGCGCCGCGGTGACCCCGGGGTCATTTTCCCAGGGCACCTGCGCGGCGGCCCCGCGGGCCCCGGGCAACCTGAGGCCGCTTGGCTGCTGAGCCGCTTCCGCCAGGGCCCGCCGCCGCCGCCGCCGCCCGCCTCCGAGGCGAACTCGAGGAACCTCCGGGCTGGGGACCAGCGGGTGCGGGTGTGGGCGCGGGCTCGGGAGGCACTCGAGTGTAGTCCTCGTGCCTGGCCTCGCTCAGACGAACGCTCCTCCCTCCCCAGGAAGCAGTGAAGCGCCGCCGCCGCGGCCAGCGCTGCCGCCGCCGCCGCCGCCGCCCATGTACCCTGAAGGCCTTCGCCTGGAGGAAGGGTGCAGCCAGCGAGGCGGCCCTGTGACAGCGGCCGCTGACAGCTCCCCGCGCCCGGCGCGCCCACCCCTCGCCGCCAAATGGCTCCGCCCCTGGGCGCCCTCGGCCCCGCCCGTGCCCCACGCACATGGCCTACGCCGGAAGGGCGCGCCTGCAATTGTCAGGTTTTTTTTGTTTGCGTAAGGTTTTTGAGTCAGTATGTCTGTGACATTCAATCATCTTGTAATGCTGATTCAGCTCTTTCTTTTGATGAGTAGTATTTCTTTGTATGAATAAACCACAGATTTTTTAAAAGGTCTGTTTTTAGTTTTGCCTGCTATGAATAAAGTCTCTGAGAATGTTTGTGTATAGGTCTTTTTTTTTTGTAAGCCTAAGCACCCATTTCCATTTGAGGAAAAGCCTACACGTGGAATTGCTGGGCCATAAGCTCAGTATGTTTTTAAGGTTCTCCAAACTGGCAGATCGTTTTCCCAAAATGGCATACCATTTTACATGCCCACGAGTTTGATCCAAGTTGAGGTCTGGCAGTGTCAGTTTTTTTTTTTATTTTCATCATTCTAACGTAATTGTGATGTCACAATGTGATTTCAATTTGCTTCTATTTGATGACTAACGTTGCTGAATGTTTTTCCATGGACTCATTGGCCATTTGTACCTCTTCTTTTATGAAACATCTCTTCGCTTTTCTGCATTTCTTAATTCAATTTACAATGTTTTCCTATTATGGTATCATTCATCTGCAGTTACATGAAGGATATTATGTTTACTAGGCTCGCCCTTTCACCAAGATCTCCCCACATTCCCCTTCACAGCCACTGTCCATCAGCATAGTAAGATGCTGTAAAATCACTCTTTGTCTTCTCTGTGATGTACAGCCCTCTCTGTGACCCCCCTCCCACATTGTACATGCTAATCGTAATGCACGCTTTCTTTCCCTCTCCCCTTATCCCTCCCAGTCCCAACTATCCACACCAGTCCCTTTCCATTTGGTAACTCTTCGTCCATTCTTGGCTTCGATATATCTGGTGCTGTTCTGCTCACTCATTTTCTCTTGGTTCTCCCTCTGAGAGGATAGTGAAATCATTTGATACTTGTCTTTCTGCGCCTGGTTAGTTCACTACGCATATTACCCTGTAGCTCCATCCCTGTTGTTGTAAATGGTAGGATGTTTTCTCTTGTTTTGGCTGAATAATATTGCACTGGTCATCCTCTGATGGACACTTAGCTTGGCTCTTGTAAATAGTGTCAAACATATGGGTGCACATGTCTTTTCTAAACTGGGCTGCTGCATTTCATTATTCATATTTTACGTATGTATGTATGTACATATGTATGTATGTATTCATTTACATACTTCCTTAATTGTTATCCATTCATTTATCCTTACTCTACAACCACATGAGTAACATTATGTTTACTACACTCCCCCCATCACCAAGTTACCAAAGGTAAGGGACTAGGAAGGCTGGTTGGGAAGGGACGGAGAAGGGTGTACAGGGGTCATTACCATGAGCTGATATAATGTATGGGGAGGTCCCACGCGGAAGACAGTATAGTACAGAGAGTTCAAGTAGTGATTCTATAGCATCCTGCTACGCTGATGGACAGTGACTGTACCGGGGTATGTGGAGTGGACATGGTCTGGGGCGTGTAGTCACTCTAATGTAGCTCACATAGTTGTAGATTGCTTATCATGAATAGTGCTGTGGTAAATGTATGGGTGCACGTGTCTTTTTACAGCTGGGCTGGTGCTTTCTTTCTTCCTTACTTTCTTTCATTTTTTAGTTTTTTGTTTGTTTATTTATCAATATATTTATTTATTTAATCATTTTTAATCGTTTTTAAGTTATTTATTTAATATTTCTGTGTGAATGCATGTATTTATTTACTTATTGATTCATTCATTCATTATCTATCTGTCTTTCGTTCTATGTGACTTCCTTTTTGTCTTCCATTATATGTACGTATTTATATACTTATCTATTCATGCATGCATTCATTCATTTATCTGTGTCTCCATCTATCTGCCTGTCTTTCTGTCTATCTTTCTGGCATTAATATAGAATTATATGAGTACCATTATGTTTACTAGCCTCCTCCATTAGGAGGATGCCTGCACACACACCATTCTATCATTTATTTATTTACTTACTTGTCCTTAATCTCCAATTACATGAGTAACATTATGTTTCCTAGACTGCCCCCATCACCAGTTTTGCAAAGGTTAGCTTCTAGGAAGGCTGGTTGGGAAGGGAAGGCGCAAGGTGGAAAAGGGGCATTAAGATTAGCTCCCATAGTGTGGGAGGGTTTCCACGTGGAAGTCAGTGTAGTGCAGAGAATTTAGGTAGTGAATCTATAGAATCGTACTATGCTGATGGATAGTGACTCTAATAGGGTATGTGGTACGGAGGGAACTTGATGATCTGGGGAGCCTACTAAGTATAATATTGCTCTTACACTTGTTGATGATTGATAGTGAAAAAAACCCTGCGTATTCCTTACTAGATAATGGTGAAACCCTGGAAAAAAAAAAAAGGGAGGCGTGGGTTGCAGCCGCTTGGGCTCCCGGCGGGCATCCCGCAGGTCCCTGCAAGCTGCTGAGCTCTCTCGGTTGGTCCGCAGGGGTTCCCCGGCCTTCCCCATCAGGCAGCGCGCCGCGGTGACCACGGGGTCATTTTCCCAGGGCACCTGCGCGGCGGCCCCAGGGGCCCCGGGCAACCTGAGGCCGCTTGGCTGCTGAGCCGCTTCCGCCACGGCCCGCCGCCGCCGCCGCCGCCCGCCTCCGAGGCGAACTCGAGGAACCTCCGGGCTGGGGACCAGCGGGTGCGGGTGTGGGCGCGGGCTCGGGAGGCACTCGAGTGTAGGCCTCGTGCCTGGCCTCGCTCAGACGAACGCTCCTCCCTCCCCAGGAAGCAGTGAAGCGCCGCCAGCCCCGCCGGCGCCGCCACCGCCTCCGCCGCCGCCCATGTTCCCTGAAGGCCTTCGCCTGGAGGAAGGGTGCAGCCAGCGAGGCGGCCCTGTGAGAGCGGCCGCTGACAGCTCCCCGCGCCCGGCGCGCCCACCCCTCGCCGCCAAGTGGCTCCGCCCCTGGGCGCCCTCGGCCCCGCCCGTGCCCCACGCACATGGCCTACGCCGGACGGGCGCGCCTGCAATTGTCAGGTTTTTTTGTTTGCGCAAGGTTTTTGAGACAGTATGTCTGTGACATTCAATCATCTTGTATTGCTGATTCAGCCCTTTCTTTTGATGAGTAGTATTTCTTTGTATGAATAAACCACAGATTTTTTAATAGGTCTGTTTTTAGTTTTGCCTGCTATGAATAAAGTCTCTGAGAATGTTTGTGTATAGGTCTTTTTTTTTTGTAAGCATAAGCACCCATTTCCATTTGAGGAAAAGCCTACAAGTGGAATTGCTGGGCCAGAAGCTCAGTATGTTTTTAAGGTTCTCCAAACTGGCAGATCGTTTTCCCAAAATGGCATACCATTTTACATGCCCACGAGTTTGATCCAAGTTGAGGTCTGGCAGTGTCAGTTTTTTTTTTTATTTTCATCATTCTAACGTAATTGTGATGTCACAATGTGATTTCAATTTGCTTTTACTTGATGACTAATGTTGCTGAATGTTTTTCCATGGACTCATTGGCCAGTTGTACCTCTTCTTTTATGAAACGTCTCTTCGCTTTTCTGCATTTCTTAATTCAATTTACAATGTTTTCCTATTTTGGTATCATTCATCTGCAGTTACATGAAGGATATTATGTTTACTAGGCTGGCCCGTTCACCAAGATCTCCCCACATTCCCCTTCACAGCCACTGTCCATCAGCATAGTAAGATGCTGTAAAATCACTCTTTGTCTTCTCTTTGATGTACAGCCCTCTGTGTGACCGCCCTCCCTCATTGTACATGCTAATCGTAATGCACGCTTTCTTTCCCTCTCCCCTTATCCCTTCCAGTCCCAACGATCCACTCCAGTCCCTTTCCCTTTGGTAACTGTAGGTCCATTCTTGGCTTCGATGAATCTGGTGCTGTTCTGCTCACTCATTTTCTCTTGGTTCTCCCTCTGAGAGGATAGTGAAATCATTTGATACTTGTCTTTCTGCTCCTGGGTTAGTTCACTGCGCTTATTACCCTGTAGCTCCATCCCTGTTGTTGTAAATAGTAGGATGTTTTCTCTTGTTTTGGCTGAATAATATTGCACTGGTCATCCTCTGATAGACACTTAGCTTGGCTCTTGTAAATAGTGTCAAACATATGGGTGCACATGTCTTTTCTAAACTGGGCTGCTGCATTTCATTATTCATATTTTACGTATGTATGTATGTATGTATGTATGTATGTATTCATTTACATACTTCCTTAATTGTTATCTATTCATTTATCCTTACTCTACAACCACATGAGTAACATTATGTTTACTACACTCCCCCCATCAGCAAGTTACCAAAGGTAAGGGACTAGGAAGGCTGGTTGGGAAGGGACGGAGAAGGGTGTACAGGGGGCATTACCTTTAGCTGATATAATGTATGGGGAGGTCCCACGGGGAAGACAGTATAGTACAGAGAGTTCAAGTAGTGATTCTATAGCATCCTGCTACGCTGATGGACAGTGACTGTACCGGGGTATGTGGAGTGGACATGGTCTGGGGCGTGTTGTCACTCTAATGTAGCTCACATAGTTGTAGATTGCTTATCATGAATAGTGTGTGGTAAACGTACGGGTGCACGTGTCTTTTTACAGCTGGGCTGGTGCTTTCTTTCTTCCTTACTTTCTTTCATTTTTTAGTTTTTTGTTTATTTATGAATATATATTTTTTTAATCATTTTTAATCGTTTTTAAGTTATCTATTTAATATTTCTGTGTGAATGTATGTATTTATTTACTTACTCTTTCATTCATTCATTCATTATCTATCTATCTGTCTTTCGTTCTATGTAACTTTCTTTTTGTCTTCCATTATATGTACGTATTTATATACTTATTTATTCATGCATGCATTCATTCATTTATCTGTCTTTCCATCTATCTGCCTGTCTTTCTGTCTATCTTTCTGTCATTAATAGAGAATTATATGGGTCACATTATGTTTACTAGCCTCCACCATTAGGAGGATGCGTGCACACACTCCATTCTATCATTTATTTATTTACTTACTTGTCCTTAATCTCCAATTACATGGGTAACATTATGTTTACTAGACTCCCCCCATCACCAGTTTTGCAAAGGTAAGCGTCTAGGAAGGCTGGTTAGGAAGGGAAGGGGCAGGGTGTAAAAAGGGCATTAAGATTAGCTCCCATAGTGTGGGAGGGTTTCCACGTGGAAGTCAGTGTAGTGCAGAGAAGTCAAGTAGTGATTCTATAGAATCGTACTATGCTGATGGATAGTGACTCTAATAGGGTATGTGGTACGGAGGGAACTTGATGATCTGGGGAGCCTACTAACTTTAATATTGCTCTTACACTTGTTGATAATTGATAGTGAAAAAAACCCGGGTATTCCTGACTAGATAATGATGAAACCCAGGAAAAAAAAAAAAGGGAGGCGTGGGTTGCAGCCGCTTGGGCTCCCGGCGGGCATCCCGCAGGTCCCTGCAAGCTGCTGAGCTCTCTCGGTTGGTCCGCAGGGGTTCCCTGGCCTTCCCCATCAGGCAGCGCGCCGCGGTGACCCCGGGGTCATTTTCCCAGGGCACCTGCGCGGCGGCCCCGCGGGCCCCGGGCAACCTGAGGCCGCTTGGCTGCTGAGCCGCTTCCGCCAGGGCCCGCCGCCGCCGCCGCCGCCCGCCTCCGAGGCGAACTCGAGGAACCTCCGGGCTGGGGACCAGCGGGTGCGGGTGTGGGCGCGGGCTCGGGAGGCACTCGAGTGTAGTCCTCGTGCCTGGCCTCGCTCAGACGAACGCTCCTCCCTCCCCAGGAAGCAGTGAAGCGCCGCCGCCGCGGCCAGCGCTGCCGCCGCCGCCGCCGCCGCCCATGTACCCTGAAGGCCTTCGCCTGGAGGAAGGGTGCAGCCAGCGAGGCGGCCCTGTGACAGCGGCCGCTGACAGCTCCCCGCGCCCGGCGCGCCCACCCCTCGCCGCCAAATGGCTCCGCCCCTGGGCGCCCTCGGCCCCGCCCGTGCCCCACGCACATGGCCTACGCCGGAAGGGCGCGCCTGCAATTGTCAGGTTTTTTTTGTTTGCGTAAGGTTTTTGAGTCAGTATGTCTGTGACATTCAATCATCTTGTAATGCTGATTCAGCTCTTTCTTTTGATGAGTAGTATTTCTTTGTATGAATAAACCACAGATTTTTTAAAAGGTCTGTTTTTAGTTTTGCCTGCTATGAATAAAGTCTCTGAGAATGTTTGTGTATAGGTCTTTTTTTTTTGTAAGCCTAAGCACCCATTTCCATTTGAGGAAAAGCCTACACGTGGAATTGCTGGGCCATAAGCTCAGTATGTTTTTAAGGTTCTCCAAACTGGCAGATCGTTTTCCCAAAATGGCATACCATTTTACATGCCCACGAGTTTGATCCAAGTTGAGGTCTGGCAGTGTCAGTTTTTTTTTTTATTTTCATCATTCTAACGTAATTGTGATGTCACAATGTGATTTCAATTTGCTTCTATTTGATGACTAACGTTGCTGAATGTTTTTCCATGGACTCATTGGCCATTTGTACCTCTTCTTTTATGAAACATCTCTTCGCTTTTCTGCATTTCTTAATTCAATTTACAATGTTTTCCTATTATGGTATCATTCATCTGCAGTTACATGAAGGATATTATGTTTACTAGGCTCGCCCTTTCACCAAGATCTCCCCACATTCCCCTTCACAGCCACTGTCCATCAGCATAGTAAGATGCTGTAAAATCACTCTTTGTCTTCTCTGTGATGTACAGCCCTCTCTGTGACCCCCCTCCCACATTGTACATGCTAATCGTAATGCACGCTTTCTTTCCCTCTCCCCTTATCCCTCCCAGTCCCAACTATCCACACCAGTCCCTTTCCATTTGGTAACTGTTCGTCCATTCTTGGCTTCGATATATCTGGTGCTGTTCTGCTCACTCATTTTCTCTTGGTTCTCCCTCTGAGAGGATAGTGAAATCATTTGATACTTGTCTTTCTGCGCCTGGTTAGTTCACTACGCATATTACCCTGTAGCTCCATCCCTGTTGTTGTAAATGGTAGGATGTTTTCTCTTGTTTTGGCTGAATAATATTGCACTGGTCATCCTCTGATGGACACTTAGCTTGGCTCTTGTAAATAGTGTCAAACATATGGGTGCACATGTCTTTTCTAAACTGGGCTGCTGCATTTCATTATTCATATTTTACGTATGTATGTATGTACATATGTATGTATGTATTCATTTACATACTTCCTTAATTGTTATCCATTCATTTATCCTTACTCTACAACCACATGAGTAACATTATGTTTACTACACTCCCCCCATCACCAAGTTACCAAAGGTAAGGGACTAGGAAGGCTGGTTGGGAAGGGACGGAGAAGGGTGTACAGGGGTCATTACCATGAGCTGATATAATGTATGGGGAGGTCCCACGCGGAAGACAGTATAGTACAGAGAGTTCAAGTAGTGATTCTATAGCATCCTGCTACGCTGATGGACAGTGACTGTACCGGGGTATGTGGAGTGGACATGGTCTGGGGCGTGTAGTCACTCTAATGTAGCTCACATAGTTGTAGATTGCTTATCATGAATAGTGCTGTGGTAAATGTATGGGTGCACGTGTCTTTTTACAGCTGGGCTGGTGCTTTCTTTCTTCCTTACTTTCTTTCATTTTTTAGTTTTTTGTTTGTTTATTTATCAATATATTTATTTATTTAATCATTTTTAATCGTTTTTAAGTTATTTATTTAATATTTCTGTGTGAATGCATGTATTTATTTACTTATTGATTCATTCATTCATTATCTATCTGTCTTTCGTTCTATGTGACTTCCTTTTTGTCTTCCATTATATGTACGTATTTATATACTTATCTATTCATGCATGCATTCATTCATTTATCTGTGTCTCCATCTATCTGCCTGTCTTTCTGTCTATCTTTCTGGCATTAATATAGAATTATATGAGTACCATTATGTTTACTAGCCTCCTCCATTAGGAGGATGCCTGCACACACACCATTCTATCATTTATTTATTTACTTACTTGTCCTTAATCTCCAATTACATGAGTAACATTATGTTTCCTAGACTGCCCCCATCACCAGTTTTGCAAAGGTTAGCTTCTAGGAAGGCTGGTTGGGAAGGGAAGGCGCAAGGTGGAAAAGGGGCATTAAGATTAGCTCCCATAGTGTGGGAGGGTTTCCACGTGGAAGTCAGTGTAGTGCAGAGAATTTAGGTAGTGAATCTATAGAATCGTACTATGCTGATGGATAGTGACTCTAATAGGGTATGTGGTACGGAGGGAACTTGATGATCTGGGGAGCCTACTAAGTATAATATTGCTCTTACACTTGTTGATGATTGATAGTGAAAAAAACCCTGCGTATTCCTTACTAGATAATGGTGAAACCCTGGAAAAAAAAAAAAGGGAGGCGTGGGTTGCAGCCGCTTGGGCTCCCGGCGGGCATCCCGCAGGTCCCTGCAAGCTGCTGAGCTCTCTCGGTTGGTCCGCAGGGGTTCCCCGGCCTTCCCCATCAGGCAGCGCGCCGCGGTGACCCCGGGGTCATTTTCCCAGGGCACCTGCGCGGCGGCCCCGCGGGCCCCGGGCAACCTGAGGCCGCTTGGCTGCTGAGCCGCTTCCGCCACGGCCCGCCGCCGCCGCCGCCGCCCGCCTCCGAGGCGAACTCGAGGAACCTCCGGGCTGGGGACCAGCGGGTGCGGGTGTGGGCGCGGGCTCGGGAGGCACTCGAGTGTAGTCCTCGTGCCTGGCCTCGCTCAGACGAACGCTCCTCCCTCCCCAGGAAGCAGTGAAGCGCCGCCGCCGCGGCCAGCGCTGCCGCCGCCGCCGCCGCCGCCCATGTACCCTGAAGGCCTTCGCCTGGAGGAAGGGTGCAGCCAGCGAGGCGGCCCTGTGACAGCGGCCGCTGACAGCTCCCCGCGCCCGGCGCGCCCACCCCTCGCCGCCAAATGGCTCCGCCCCTGGGCGCCCTCGGCCCCGCCCGTGCCCCACGCACATGGCCTACGCCGGAAGGGCGCGCCTGCAATTGTCAGGTTTTTTTTGTTTGCGTAAGGTTTTTGAGTCAGTATGTCTGTGACATTCAATCATCTTGTAATGCTGATTCAGCTCTTTCTTTTGATGAGTAGTATTTCTTTGTATGAATAAACCACAGATTTTTTAAAAGGTCTGTTTTTAGTTTTGCCTGCTATGAATAAAGTCTCTGAGAATGTTTGTGTATAGGTCTTTTTTTTTTGTAAGCCTAAGCACCCATTTCCATTTGAGGAAAAGCCTACACGTGGAATTGCTGGGCCATAAGCTCAGTATGTTTTTAAGGTTCTCCAAACTGGCAGATCGTTTTCCCAAAATGGCATACCATTTTACATGCCCACGAGTTTGATCCAAGTTGAGGTCTGGCAGTGTCAGTTTTTTTTTTTATTTTCATCATTCTAACGTAATTGTGATGTCACAATGTGATTTCAATTTGCTTCTATTTGATGACTAACGTTGCTGAATGTTTTTCCATGGACTCATTGGCCATTTGTACCTCTTCTTTTATGAAACATCTCTTCGCTTTTCTGCATTTCTTAATTCAATTTACAATGTTTTCCTATTATGGTATCATTCATCTGCAGTTACATGAAGGATATTATGTTTACTAGGCTCGCCCTTTCACCAAGATCTCCCCACATTCCCCTTCACAGCCACTGTCCATCAGCATAGTAAGATGCTGTAAAATCACTCTTTGTCTTCTCTGTGATGTACAGCCCTCTCTGTGACCCCCCTCCCACATTGTACATGCTAATCGTAATGCACGCTTTCTTTCCCTCTCCCCTTATCCCTCCCAGTCCCAACTATCCACACCAGTCCCTTTCCATTTGGTAACTCTTCGTCCATTCTTGGCTTCGATATATCTGGTGCTGTTCTGCTCACTCATTTTCTCTTGGTTCTCCCTCTGAGAGGATAGTGAAATCATTTGATACTTGTCTTTCTGCGCCTGGTTAGTTCACTACGCATATTACCCTGTAGCTCCATCCCTGTTGTTGTAAATGGTAGGATGTTTTCTCTTGTTTTGGCTGAATAATATTGCACTGGTCATCCTCTGATGGACACTTAGCTTGGCTCTTGTAAATAGTGTCAAACATATGGGTGCACATGTCTTTTCTAAACTGGGCTGCTGCATTTCATTATTCATATTTTACGTATGTATGTATGTACATATGTATGTATGTATTCATTTACATACTTCCTTAATTGTTATCCATTCATTTATCCTTACTCTACAACCACATGAGTAACATTATGTTTACTACACTCCCCCCATCACCAAGTTACCAAAGGTAAGGGACTAGGAAGGCTGGTTGGGAAGGGACGGAGAAGGGTGTACAGGGGTCATTACCATGAGCTGATATAATGTATGGGGAGGTCCCACGCGGAAGACAGTATAGTACAGAGAGTTCAAGTAGTGATTCTATAGCATCCTGCTACGCTGATGGACAGTGACTGTACCGGGGTATGTGGAGTGGACATGGTCTGGGGCGTGTAGTCACTCTAATGTAGCTCACATAGTTGTAGATTGCTTATCATGAATAGTGCTGTGGTAAATGTATGGGTGCACGTGTCTTTTTACAGCTGGGCTGGTGCTTTCTTTCTTCCTTACTTTCTTTCATTTTTTAGTTTTTTGTTTGTTTATTTATCAATATATTTATTTATTTAATCATTTTTAATCGTTTTTAAGTTATTTATTTAATATTTCTGTGTGAATGCATGTATTTATTTACTTATTGATTCATTCATTCATTATCTATCTGTCTTTCGTTCTATGTGACTTCCTTTTTGTCTTCCATTATATGTACGTATTTATATACTTATCTATTCATGCATGCATTCATTCATTTATCTGTGTCTCCATCTATCTGCCTGTCTTTCTGTCTATCTTTCTGGCATTAATATAGAATTATATGAGTACCATTATGTTTACTAGCCTCCTCCATTAGGAGGATGCCTGCACACACACCATTCTATCATTTATTTATTTACTTACTTGTCCTTAATCTCCAATTACATGAGTAACATTATGTTTCCTAGACTGCCCCCATCACCAGTTTTGCAAAGGTTAGCTTCTAGGAAGGCTGGTTGGGAAGGGAAGGCGCAAGGTGGAAAAGGGGCATTAAGATTAGCTCCCATAGTGTGGGAGGGTTTCCACGTGGAAGTCAGTGTAGTGCAGAGAATTTAGGTAGTGAATCTATAGAATCGTACTATGCTGATGGATAGTGACTCTAATAGGGTATGTGGTACGGAGGGAACTTGATGATCTGGGGAGCCTACTAAGTATAATATTGCTCTTACACTTGTTGATGATTGATAGTGAAAAAAACCCTGCGTATTCCTTACTAGATAATGGTGAAACCCTGGAAAAAAAAAAAAGGGAGGCGTGGGTTGCAGCCGCTTGGGCTCCCGGCGGGCATCCCGCAGGTCCCTGCAAGCTGCTGAGCTCTCTCGGTTGGTCCGCAGGGGTTCCCCGGCCTTCCCCATCAGGCAGCGCGCCGCGGTGACCACGGGGTCATTTTCCCAGGGCACCTGCGCGGCGGCCCCAGGGGCCCCGGGCAACCTGAGGCCGCTTGGCTGCTGAGCCGCTTCCGCCACGGCCCGCCGCCGCCGCCGCCGCCCGCCTCCGAGGCGAACTCGAGGAACCTCCGGGCTGGGGACCAGCGGGTGCGGGTGTGGGCGCGGGCTCGGGAGGCACTCGAGTGTAGGCCTCGTGCCTGGCCTCGCTCAGACGAACGCTCCTCCCTCCCCAGGAAGCAGTGAAGCGCCGCCAGCCCCGCCGGCGCCGCCACCGCCTCCGCCGCCGCCCATGTTCCCTGAAGGCCTTCGCCTGGAGGAAGGGTGCAGCCAGCGAGGCGGCCCTGTGAGAGCGGCCGCTGACAGCTCCCCGCGCCCGGCGCGCCCACCCCTCGCCGCCAAGTGGCTCCGCCCCTGGGCGCCCTCGGCCCCGCCCGTGCCCCACGCACATGGCCTACGCCGGACGGGCGCGCCTGCAATTGTCAGGTTTTTCTGTTTGCGCAAGGTTTTTGAGACAGTATGTCTGTGACATTCAATCATCTTGTATTGCTGATTCAGCCCTTTCTTTTGATGAGTAGTATTTCTTTGTATGAATAAACCACAGATTTTTTAATAGGTCTGTTTTTAGTTTTGCCTGCTATGAATAAAGTCTCTGAGAATGTTTGTGTATAGGTCTTTTTTTTTTGTAAGCATAAGCACCCATTTCCATTTGAGGAAAAGCCTACAAGTGGAATTGCTGGGCCAGAAGCTCAGTATGTTTTTAAGGTTCTCCAAACTGGCAGATCGTTTTCCCAAAATGGCATACCATTTTACATGCCCACGAGTTTGATCCAAGTTGAGGTCTGGCAGTGTCAGTTTTTTTTTTTATTTTCATCATTCTAACGTAATTGTGATGTCACAATGTGATTTCAATTTGCTTTTACTTGATGACTAATGTTGCTGAATGTTTTTCCATGGACTCATTGGCCAGTTGTACCTCTTCTTTTATGAAACGTCTCTTCGCTTTTCTGCATTTCTTAATTCAATTTACAATGTTTTCCTATTTTGGTATCATTCATCTGCAGTTACATGAAGGATATTATGTTTACTAGGCTGGCCCGTTCACCAAGATCTCCCCACATTCCCCTTCACAGCCACTGTCCATCAGCATAGTAAGATGCTGTAAAATCACTCTTTGTCTTCTCTTTGATGTACAGCCCTCTGTGTGACCGCCCTCCCTCATTGTACATGCTAATCGTAATGCACGCTTTCTTTCCCTCTCCCCTTATCCCTTCCAGTCCCAACGATCCACTCCAGTCCCTTTCCCTTTGGTAACTGTAGGTCCATTCTTGGCTTCGATGAATCTGGTGCTGTTCTGCTCACTCATTTTCTCTTGGTTCTCCCTCTGAGAGGATAGTGAAATCATTTGATACTTGTCTTTCTGCTCCTGGGTTAGTTCACTGCGCTTATTACCCTGTAGCTCCATCCCTGTTGTTGTAAATAGTAGGATGTTTTCTCTTGTTTTGGCTGAATAATATTGCACTGGTCATCCTCTGATAGACACTTAGCTTGGCTCTTGTAAATAGTGTCAAACATATGGGTGCACATGTCTTTTCTAAACTGGGCTGCTGCATTTCATTATTCATATTTTACGTATGTATGTATGTATGTATGTATGTATGTATTCATTTACATACTTCCTTAATTGTTATCTATTCATTTATCCTTACTCTACAACCACATGAGTAACATTATGTTTACTACACTCCCCCCATCAGCAAGTTACCAAAGGTAAGGGACTAGGAAGGCTGGTTGGGAAGGGACGGAGAAGGGTGTACAGGGGGCATTACCTTTAGCTGATATAATGTATGGGGAGGTCCCACGGGGAAGACAGTATAGTACAGAGAGTTCAAGTAGTGATTCTATAGCATCCTGCTACGCTGATGGACAGTGACTGTACCGGGGTATGTGGAGTGGACATGGTCTGGGGCGTGTTGTCACTCTAATGTAGCTCACATAGTTGTAGATTGCTTATCATGAATAGTGTGTGGTAAACGTACGGGTGCACGTGTCTTTTTACAGCTGGGCTGGTGCTTTCTTTCTTCCTTACTTTCTTTCATTTTTTAGTTTTTTGTTTATTTATGAATATATATTTTTTTAATCATTTTTAATCGTTTTTAAGTTATCTATTTAATATTTCTGTGTGAATGTATGTATTTATTTACTTACTCTTTCATTCATTCATTCATTATCTATCTATCTGTCTTTCGTTCTATGTAACTTTCTTTTTGTCTTCCATTATATGTACGTATTTATATACTTATTTATTCATGCATGCATTCATTCATTTATCTGTCTTTCCATCTATCTGCCTGTCTTTCTGTCTATCTTTCTGTCATTAATAGAGAATTATATGGGTCACATTATGTTTACTAGCCTCCACCATTAGGAGGATGCGTGCACACACTCCATTCTATCATTTATTTATTTACTTACTTGTCCTTAATCTCCAATTACATGGGTAACATTATGTTTACTAGACTCCCCCCATCACCAGTTTTGCAAAGGTAAGCGTCTAGGAAGGCTGGTTAGGAAGGGAAGGGGCAGGGTGTAAAAAGGGCATTAAGATTAGCTCCCATAGTGTGGGAGGGTTTCCACGTGGAAGTCAGTGTAGTGCAGAGAAGTCAAGTAGTGATTCTATAGAATCGTACTATGCTGATGGATAGTGACTCTAATAGGGTATGTGGTACGGAGGGAACTTGATGATCTGGGGAGCCTACTAACTTTAATATTGCTCTTACACTTGTTGATAATTGATAGTGAAAAAAACCCGGGTATTCCTGACTAGATAATGATGAAACCCAGGAAAAAAAAAAAAAGGGAGGCGTGGGTTGCAGCCGCTTGGGCTCCCGGCGGGCATCCCGCAGGTCCCTGCAAGCTGCTGAGCTCTCTCGGTTGGTCCGCAGGGGTTCCCTGGCCTTCCCCATCAGGCAGCGCGCCGCGGTGACCCCGGGGTCATTTTCCCAGGGCACCTGCGCGGCGGCCCCGCGGGCCCCGGGCAACCTGAGGCCGCTTGGCTGCTGAGCCGCTTCCGCCAGGGCCCGCCGCCGCCGCCGCCGCCCGCCTCCGAGGCGAACTCGAGGAACCTCCGGGCTGGGGACCAGCGGGTGCGGGTGTGGGCGCGGGCTCGGGAGGCACTCGAGTGTAGTCCTCGTGCCTGGCCTCGCTCAGACGAACGCTCCTCCCTCCCCAGGAAGCAGTGAAGCGCCGCCGCCGCGGCCAGCGCCGCCGCCGCCGCCGCCGCCGCCCATGTACCCTGAAGGCCTTCGCCTGGAGGAAGGGTGCAGCCAGCGAGGCGGCCCTGTGACAGCGGCCGCTGACAGCTCCCCGCGCCCGGCGCGCCCACCCCTCGCCGCCAAATGGCTCCGCCCCTGGGCGCCCTCGGCCCCGCCCGTGCCCCACGCACATGGCCTACGCCGGAAGGGCGCGCCTGCAATTGTCAGGTTTTTTTTGTTTGCGTAAGGTTTTTGAGTCAGTATGTCTGTGACATTCAATCATCTTGTAATGCTGATTCAGCTCTTTCTTTTGATGAGTAGTATTTCTTTGTATGAATAAACCACAGATTTTTTAAAAGGTCTGTTTTTAGTTTTGCCTGCTATGAATAAAGTCTCTGAGAATGTTTGTGTATAGGTCTTTTTTTTTTGTAAGCCTAAGCACCCATTTCCATTTGAGGAAAAGCCTACACGTGGAATTGCTGGGCCATAAGCTCAGTATGTTTTTAAGGTTCTCCAAACTGGCAGATCGTTTTCCCAAAATGGCATACCATTTTACATGCCCACGAGTTTGATCCAAGTTGAGGTCTGGCAGTGTCAGTTTTTTTTTTTATTTTCATCATTCTAACGTAATTGTGATGTCACAATGTGATTTCAATTTGCTTCTATTTGATGACTAACGTTGCTGAATGTTTTTCCATGGACTCATTGGCCATTTGTACCTCTTCTTTTATGAAACATCTCTTCGCTTTTCTGCATTTCTTAATTCAATTTACAATGTTTTCCTATTATGGTATCATTCATCTGCAGTTACATGAAGGATATTATGTTTACTAGGCTCGCCCTTTCACCAAGATCTCCCCACATTCCCCTTCACAGCCACTGTCCATCAGCATAGTAAGATGCTGTAAAATCACTCTTTGTCTTCTCTGTGATGTACAGCCCTCTCTGTGACCCCCCTCCCACATTGTACATGCTAATCGTAATGCACGCTTTCTTTCCCTCTCCCCTTATCCCTCCCAGTCCCAACTATCCACACCAGTCCCTTTCCATTTGGTAACTCTTCGTCCATTCTTGGCTTCGATATATCTGGTGCTGTTCTGCTCACTCATTTTCTCTTGGTTCTCCCTCTGAGAGGATAGTGAAATCATTTGATACTTGTCTTTCTGCGCCTGGTTAGTTCACTACGCATATTACCCTGTAGCTCCATCCCTGTTGTTGTAAATGGTAGGATGTTTTCTCTTGTTTTGGCTGAATAATATTGCACTGGTCATCCTCTGATGGACACTTAGCTTGGCTCTTGTAAATAGTGTCAAACATATGGGTGCACATGTCTTTTCTAAACTGGGCTGCTGCATTTCATTATTCATATTTTACGTATGTATGTATGTACATATGTATGTATGTATTCATTTACATACTTCCTTAATTGTTATCTATTCATTTATCCTTACTCTACAACCACATGAGTAACATTATGTTTACTACACTCCCCCCATCACCAAGTTACCAAAGGTAAGGGACTAGGAAGGCTGGTTGGGAAGGGACGGAGAAGGGTGTACAGGGGTCATTACCATGAGCTGATATAATGTATGGGGAGGTCCCACGCGGAAGACAGTATAGTACAGAGAGTTCAAGTAGTGATTCTATAGCATCCTGCTACGCTGATGGACAGTGACTGTACCGGGGTATGTGGAGTGGACATGGTCTGGGGCGTGTAGTCACTCTAATGTAGCTCACATAGTTGTAGATTGCTTATCATGAATAGTGCTGTGGTAAATGTATGGGTGCACGTGTCTTTTTACAGCTGGGCTGGTGCTTTCTTTCTTCCTTACTTTCTTTCATTTTTTAGTTTTTTGTTTGTTTATTTATCAATATATTTATTTATTTAATCATTTTTAATCGTTTTTAAGTTATTTATTTAATATTTCTGTGTGAATGCATGTATTTATTTACTTATTGATTCATTCATTCATTATCTATCTGTCTTTCGTTCTATGTGACTTCCTTTTTGTCTTCCATTATATGTACGTATTTATATACTTATCTATTCATGCATGCATTCATTCATTTATCTGTGTCTCCATCTATCTGCCTGTCTTTCTGTCTATCTTTCTGGCATTAATATAGAATTATATGAGTACCATTATGTTTACTAGCCTCCTCCATTAGGAGGATGCCTGCACACACACCATTCTATCATTTATTTATTTACTTACTTGTCCTTAATCTCCAATTACATGAGTAACATTATGTTTCCTAGACTGCCCCCATCACCAGTTTTGCAAAGGTTAGCTTCTAGGAAGGCTGGTTGGGAAGGGAAGGCGCAAGGTGGAAAAGGGGCATTAAGATTAGCTCCCATAGTGTGGGAGGGTTTCCACGTGGAAGTCAGTGTAGTGCAGAGAATTTAGGTAGTGAATCTATAGAATCGTACTATGCTGATGGATAGTGACTCTAATAGGGTATGTGGTACGGAGGGAACTTGATGATCTGGGGAGCCTACTAAGTATAATATTGCTCTTACACTTGTTGATGATTGATAGTGAAAAAAACCCTGCGTATTCCTTACTAGATAATGGTGAAACCCTGGAAAAAAAAAAAAGGGAGGCGTGGGTTGCAGCCGCTTGGGCTCCCGGCGGGCATCCCGCAGGTCCCTGCAAGCTGCTGAGCTCTCTCGGTTGGTCCGCAGGGGTTCCCCGGCCTTCCCCATCAGGCAGCGCGCCGCGGTGACCACGGGGTCATTTTCCCAGGGCACCTGCGCGGCGGCCCCAGGGGCCCCGGGCAACCTGAGGCCGCTTGGCTGCTGAGCCGCTTCCGCCACGGCCCGCCGCCGCCGCCGCCGCCCGCCTCCGAGGCGAACTCGAGGAACCTCCGGGCTGGGGACCAGCGGGTGCGGGTGTGGGCGCGGGCTCGGGAGGCACTCGAGTGTAGGCCTTGTGCCTGGCCTCGCTCAGACGAACGCTCCTCCCTCCCCAGGAAGCAGTGAAGCGCCGCCAGCCCCGCCGGCGCCGCCACCGCCTCCGCCGCCGCCCATGTTCCCTGAAGGCCTTCGCCTGGAGGAAGGGTGCAGCCAGCGAGGCGGCCCTGTGAGAGCGGCCGCTGACAGCTCCCCGCGCCCGGCGCGCCCACCCCTCGCCGCCAAGTGGCTCCGCCCCTGGGCGCCCTCGGCCCCGCCCGTGCCCCACGCACATGGCCTACGCCGGACGGGCGCGCCTGCAATTGTCAGGTTTTTTTGTTTGCGCAAGGTTTTTGAGACAGTATGTCTGTGACATTCAATCATCTTGTATTGCTGATTCAGCCCTTTCTTTTGATGAGTAGTATTTCTTTGTATGAATAAACCACAGATTTTTTAATAGGTCTGTTTTTAGTTTTGCCTGCTATGAATAAAGTCTCTGAGAATGTTTGTGTATAGGTCTTTTTTTTTTTGTAAGCATAAGCACCCATTTCCATTTGAGGAAAAGCCTACAAGTGGAATTGCTGGGCCAGAAGCTCAGTATGTTTTTAAGGTTCTCCAAACTGGCAGATCGTTTTCCCAAAATGGCATACCATTTTACATGCCCACGAGTTTGATCCAAGTTGAGGTCTGGCAGTGTCAGTTTTTTTTTTATTTTCATCATTCTAACGTAATTGTGATGTCACAATGTGATTTCAATTTGCTTTTACTTGATGACTAATGTTGCTGAATGTTTTTCCATGGACTCATTGGCCAGTTGTACCTCTTCTTTTATGAAACGTCTCTTCGCTTTTCTGCATTTCTTAATTCAATTTACAATGTTTTCCTATTTTGGTATCATTCATCTGCAGTTACATGAAGGATATTATGTTTACTAGGCTGGCCCGTTCACCAAGATCTCCCCACATTCCCCTTCACAGCCACTGTCCATCAGCATAGTAAGATGCTGTAAAATCACTCTTTGTCTTCTCTTTGATGTACAGCCCTCTGTGTGACCGCCCTCCCTCATTGTACATGCTAATCGTAATGCACGCTTTCTTTCCCTCTCCCCTTATCCCTTCCAGTCCCAACGATCCACTCCAGTCCCTTTCCCTTTGGTAACTGTAGGTCCATTCTTGGCTTCGATGAATCTGGTGCTGTTCTGCTCACTCATTTTCTCTTGGTTCTCCCTCTGAGAGGATAGTGAAATCATTTGATACTTGTCTTTCTGCTCCTGGGTTAGTTCACTGCGCTTATTACCCTGTAGCTCCATCCCTGTTGTTGTAAATAGTAGGATGTTTTCTCTTGTTTTGGCTGAATAATATTGCACTGGTCATCCTCTGATAGACACTTAGCTTGGCTCTTGTAAATAGTGTCAAACATATGGGTGCACATGTCTTTTCTAAACTGGGCTGCTGCATTTCATTATTCATATTTTACGTATGTATGTATGTATGTATGTATGTATGTATTCATTTACATACTTCCTTAATTGTTATCTATTCATTTATCCTTACTCTACAACCACATGAGTAACATTATGTTTACTACACTCCCCCCATCAGCAAGTTACCAAAGGTAAGGGACTAGGAAGGCTGGTTGGGAAGGGACGGAGAAGGGTGTACAGGGGGCATTACCTTTAGCTGATATAATGTATGGGGAGGTCCCACGGGGAAGACAGTATAGTACAGAGAGTTCAAGTAGTGATTCTATAGCATCCTGCTACGCTGATGGACAGTGACTGTACCGGGGTATGTGGAGTGGACATGGTCTGGGGCGTGTTGTCACTCTAATGTAGCTCACATAGTTGTAGATTGCTTATCATGAATAGTGTGTGGTAAACGTACGGGTGCACGTGTCTTTTTACAGCTGGGCTGGTGCTTTCTTTCTTCCTTACTTTCTTTCATTTTTTAGTTTTTTGTTTATTTATGAATATATATTTTTTTTAATCATTTTTAATCGTTTTTAAGTTATCTATTTAATATTTCTGTGTGAATGTATGTATTTATTTACTTACTCTTTCATTCATTCATTCATTATCTATCTATCTGTCTTTCGTTCTATGTAACTTTCTTTTTGTCTTCCATTATATGTACGTATTTATATACTTATTTATTCATGCATGCATTCATTCATTTATCTGTCTTTCCATCTATCTGCCTGTCTTTCTGTCTATCTTTCTGTCATTAATAGAGAATTATATGGGTCACATTATGTTTACTAGCCTCCACCATTAGGAGGATGCGTGCACACACTCCATTCTATCATTTATTTATTTACTTACTTGTCCTTAATCTCCAATTACATGGGTAACATTATGTTTACTAGACTCCCCCCATCACCAGTTTTGCAAAGGTAAGCGTCTAGGAAGGCTGGTTAGGAAGGGAAGGGGCAGGGTGTAAAAAGGGCATTAAGATTAGCTCCCATAGTGTGGGAGGGTTTCCACGTGGAAGTCAGTGTAGTGCAGAGAAGTCAAGTAGTGATTCTCTAGAATCGTACTATGCTGATGGATAGTGACTCTAATAGGGTATGTGGTATGGAGGGAACTTGATGATCTGGGGAGCCTACTAACTTTAATATTGCTCTTACACTTGTTGATAATTGATAGTGAAAAAAACCCGGGTATTCCTGACTAGATAATGATGAAACCCAGGAAAAAAAAAAAAGGGAGGCGTGCGTTGCAGCCGCTTGGGCTCCCGGCGGGCATCCCGCAGGTCCCTGCAAGCTGCTGAGCTCTCTCTGTTGGTCCACAGGGGTTCCCTGGCTTTCCCCATCAGGCAGCGCGCCGCGGTGACCCCGGGGTCATTTTCCCAGGGCACCTGCGCGGCGGCCCCGCGGGCCCCGGGCAACCTGAGGCCGCTTGGCTGCTGAGCCGCTTCCGCCAGGGCCCGCCGCCGCCGCCGCCGCCCGCCTCCGAGGCGAACTCGAGGAACCTCCGGGCTGGGGACCAGCGGGTGCGGGTGTGGGCGCGGGCTCGGGAGGCACTCGAGTGTAGTCCTCGTGCCTGGCCTCGCTCAGACGAACGCTCCTCCCTCCCCAGGAAGCAGTGAAGCGCCGCCGCCGCGGCCAGCGCTGCCGCCGCCGCCGCCGCCGCCCATGTACCCTGAAGGCCTTCGCCTGGAGGAAGGGTGCAGCCAGCGAGGCGGCCCTGTGACAGCGGCCGCTGACAGCTCCCCGCGCCCGGCGCGCCCACCCCTCGCCGCCAAATGGCTCCGCCCCTGGGCGCCCTCGGCCCCGCCCGTGCCCCACGCACCTGGCCTACGCCGGAAGGGCGCGCCTGCAATTGTCAGGTTTTTTTTGTTTGCGTAAGGTTTTTGAGTCAGTATGTCTGTGACATTCAATCATCTTGTAATGCTGATTCAGCTCTTTCTTTTGATGAGTAGTATTTCTTTGTATGAATAAACCACAGATTTTTTAATAGGTCTGTTTTTAGTTTTGCCTGCTATGAATAAAGTCTCTGAGAATGTTTGTGTATAGGTCTTTTTTTTTTTGTAAGCCTAAGCACCCATTTCCATTTGAGGAAAAGCCTACACGTGGAATTGCTGGGCCATAAGCTCAGTATGTTTTTAAGGTTCTCCAAACTGGCAGATCGTTTTCCCAAAATGGCATACCATTTTACATGCCCACGAGTTTGATCCAAGTTGAGGTCTGGCAGTGTCAGTTTTTTTTTTTTTTATTTTCATCATTCTAACGTAATTGTGATGTCACAATGTGATTTCAATTTGCTTCTATTTGATGACTAACGTTGCTGAATGTTTTTCCATGGACTCATTGGCCATTTGTACCTCTTCTTTTATGAAACATCTCTTCGCTTTTCTGCATTTCTTAATTCAATTTACAATGTTTTCCTATTATGGTATCATTCATCTGCAGTTACATGAAGGATATTATGTTTACTAGGCTCGCCCTTTCACCAAGATCTCCCCACATTCCCCTTCACAGCCACTGTCCATCAGCATAGTAAGATGCTGTAAAATCACTCTTTGTCTTCTCTGTGATGTACAGCCCTCTCTGTGACCCCCCTCCCACATTGTACATGCTAATCGTAATGCACGCTTTCTTTCCCTCTCCCCTTATCCCTCCCAGTCCCAACTATCCACACCAGTCCCTTTCCATTTGGTAACTCTTCGTCCATTCTTGGCTTCGATATATCTGGTGCTGTTCTGCTCACTCATTTTCTCTTGGTTCTCCCTCTGAGAGGATAGTGAAATCATTTGATACTTGTCTTTCTGCGCCTGGTTAGTTCACTACGCATATTACCCTGTAGCTCCATCCCTGTTGTTGTAAATGGTAGGATGTTTTCTCTTGTTTTGGCTGAATAATATTGCACTGGTCATCCTCTGATGGACACTTAGCTTGGCTCTTGTAAATAGTGTCAAACATATGGGTGCACATGTCTTTTCTAAACTGGGCTGCTGCATTTCATTATTCATATTTTACGTATGTATGTATGTACATATGTATGTATGTATTCATTTACATACTTCCTTAATTGTTATCTATTCATTTATCCTTACTCTACAACCACATGAGTAACATTATGTTTACTACACTCCCCCCATCACCAAGTTACCAAAGGTAAGGGACTAGGAAGGCTGGTTGGGAAGGGACGGAGAAGGGTGTACAGGGGGCATTACCTTTAGCTGATATAATGTATGGGGAGGTCCCACGGGGAAGACAGTATAGTACAGAGAGTTCAAGTAGTGATTCTATAGCATCCTGCTACGCTGATGGACAGTGACTGTACCGGGGTATGTGGAGTGGACATGGTCTGGGGCGTGTTGTCACTCTAATGTAGCTCACATAGTTGTAGATTGCTTATCATGAATAGTGTGTGGTAAACGTACGGGTGCACGTGTCTTTTTACAGCTGGGCTGGTGCTTTCTTTCTTCCTTACTTTCTTTCATTTTTTAGTTTTTTGTTTATTTATGAATATATATTTTTTTAATCATTTTTAATCGTTTTTAAGTTATCTATTTAATATTTCTGTGTGAATGTATGTATTTATTTACTTACTCTTTCATTCATTCATTCATTATCTATCTATCTGTCTTTCGTTCTATGTAACTTTCTTTTTGTCTTCCATTATATGTACGTATTTATATACTTATTTATTCATGCATGCATTCATTCATTTATCTGTCTTTCCATCTATCTGCCTGTCTTTCTGTCTATCTTTCTGTCATTAATAGAGAATTATATGGGTCACATTATGTTTACTAGCCTCCACCATTAGGAGGATGCGTGCACACACTCCATTCTATCATTTATTTATTTACTTACTTGTCCTTAATCTCCAATTACATGGGTAACATTATGTTTACTAGACTCCCCCCATCACCAGTTTTGCAAAGGTAAGCGTCTAGGAAGGCTGGTTAGGAAGGGAAGGGGCAGGGTGTAAAAAGGGCATTAAGATTAGCTCCCATAGTGTGGGAGGGTTTCCACGTGGAAGTCAGTGTAGTGCAGAGAAGTCAAGTAGTGATTCTATAGAATCGTACTATGCTGATGGATAGTGACTCTAATAGGGTATGTGGTACGGAGGGAACTTGATGATCTGGGGAGCCTACTAACTTTAATATTGCTCTTACACTTGTTGATAATTGATAGTGAAAAAAACCCGGGTATTCCTGACTAGATAATGATGAAACCCAGGAAAAAAAAAAAAGGGAGGCGTGGGTTGCAGCCGCTTGGGCTCCCGGCGGGCATCCCGCAGGTCCCTGCAAGCTGCTGAGCTCTCTCGGTTGGTCCGCAGGGGTTCCCTGGCCTTCCCCATCAGGCAGCGCGCCGCGGTGACCCCGGGGTCATTTTCCCAGGGCACCTGCGCGGCGGCCCCGCGGGCCCCGGGCAACCTGAGGCCGCTTGGCTGCTGAGCCGCTTCCGCCAGGGCCCGCCGCCGCCGCCGCCGCCCGCCTCCGAGGCGAACTCGAGGAACCTCCGGGCTGGGGACCAGCGGGTGCGGGTGTGGGCGCGGGCTCGGGAGGCACTCGAGTGTAGTCCTCGTGCCTGGCCTCGCTCAGACGAACGCTCCTCCCTCCCCAGGAAGCAGTGAAGCGCCGCCGCCGCGGCCAGCGCTGCCGCCGCCGCCGCCGCCGCCCATGTACCCTGAAGGCCTTCGCCTGGAGGAAGGGTGCAGCCAGCGAGGCGGCCCTGTGACAGCGGCCGCTGACAGCTCCCCGCGCCCGGCGCGCCCACCCCTCGCCGCCAAATGGCTCCGCCCCTGGGCGCCCTCGGCCCCGCCCGTGCCCCACGCACATGGCCTACGCCGGAAGGGCGCGCCTGCAATTGTCAGGTTTTTTTTGTTTGCGTAAGGTTTTTGAGTCAGTATGTCTGTGACATTCAATCATCTTGTAATGCTGATTCAGCTCTTTCTTTTGATGAGTAGTATTTCTTTGTATGAATAAACCACAGATTTTTTAAAAGGTCTGTTTTTAGTTTTGCCTGCTATGAATAAAGTCTCTGAGAATGTTTGTGTATAGGTCTTTTTTTTTTGTAAGCCTAAGCACCCATTTCCATTTGAGGAAAAGCCTACACGTGGAATTGCTGGGCCATAAGCTCAGTATGTTTTTAAGGTTCTCCAAACTGGCAGATCGTTTTCCCAAAATGGCATACCATTTTACATGCCCACGAGTTTGATCCAAGTTGAGGTCTGGCAGTGTCAGTTTTTTTTTTTTTATTTTCATCATTCTAACGTAATTGTGATGTCACAATGTGATTTCAATTTGCTTCTATTTGATGACTAACGTTGCTGAATGTTTTTCCATGGACTCATTGGCCATTTGTACCTCTTCTTTTATGAAACATCTCTTCGCTTTTCTGCATTTCTTAATTCAATTTACAATGTTTTCCTATTATGGTATCATTCATCTGCAGTTACATGAAGGATATTATGTTTACTAGGCTCGCCCTTTCACCAAGATCTCCCCACATTCCCCTTCACAGCCACTGTCCATCAGCATAGTAAGATGCTGTAAAATCACTCTTTGTCTTCTCTGTGATGTACAGCCCTCTCTGTGACCCCCCTCCCACATTGTACATGCTAATCGTAATGCACGCTTTCTTTCCCTCTCCCCTTATCCCTCCCAGTCCCAACTATCCACACCAGTCCCTTTCCATTTGGTAACTCTTCGTCCATTCTTGGCTTCGATATATCTGGTGCTGTTCTGCTCACTCATTTTCTCTTGGTTCTCCCTCTGAGAGGATAGTGAAATCATTTGATACTTGTCTTTCTGCGCCTGGTTAGTTCACTACGCATATTACCCTGTAGCTCCATCCCTGTTGTTGTAAATGGTAGGATGTTTTCTCTTGTTTTGGCTGAATAATATTGCACTGGTCATCCTCTGATGGACACTTAGCTTGGCTCTTGTAAATAGTGTCAAACATATGGGTGCACATGTCTTTTCTAAACTGGGCTGCTGCATTTCATTATTCATATTTTACGTATGTATGTATGTACATATGTATGTATGTATTCATTTACATACTTCCTTAATTGTTATCCATTCATTTATCCTTACTCTACAACCACATGAGTAACATTATGTTTACTACACTCCCCCCATCACCAAGTTACCAAAGGTAAGGGACTAGGAAGGCTGGTTGGGAAGGGACGGAGAAGGGTGTACAGGGGTCATTACCATGAGCTGATATAATGTATGGGGAGGTCCCACGCGGAAGACAGTATAGTACAGAGAGTTCAAGTAGTGATTCTATAGCATCCTGCTACGCTGATGGACAGTGACTGTACCGGGGTATGTGGAGTGGACATGGTCTGGGGCGTGTAGTCACTCTAATGTAGCTCACATAGTTGTAGATTGCTTATCATGAATAGTGCTGTGGTAAATGTATGGGTGCACGTGTCTTTTTACAGCTGGGCTGGTGCTTTCTTTCTTCCTTACTTTCTTTCATTTTTTAGTTTTTTGTTTGTTTATTTATCAATATATTTATTTATTTAATCATTTTTAATCGTTTTTAAGTTATTTATTTAATATTTCTGTGTGAATGCATGTATTTATTTACTTATTCATTCATTCATTCATTATCTATCTGTCTTTCGTTCTATGTAACTTTCTTTTTGTCTTCCATTATATGTACGTATTTATATACTTATCTATTCATGCATGCATTCATTCATTTATCTGTCTTTCCATCTATCTGCCTGTCTTTCTGTCTATCTTTCTGTCATTAATAGAGAATTATATGGGTCACATTATGTTTACTAGCCTCCACCATTAGGAGGATGCGTGCACACACTCCATTCTATCATTTATTTATTTACTTACTTGTCCTTAATCTCCAATTACATGGGTAACATTATGTTTCCTAGACTGCCCCCATCACCAGTTTTGCAAAGGTTAGCTTCTAGGAAGGCTGGTTGGGAAGGGAAGGCGCAAGGTGGAAAAGGGGCATTAAGATTAGCTCCCATAGTGTGGGAGGGTTTCCACGTGGAAGTCAGTGTAGTGCAGAGAAGTCAAGTAGTGAATCTATAGAATCGTACTATGCTGATGGATAGTGACTCTAATAGGGTATGTGGTACGGAGGGAACTTGATGATCTGGGGAGCCTACTAACTTTAATATTGCTCTTACACTTGTTGATAATTGATAGTGAAAAAAACCCGGGTATTCCTGACTAGATAATGATGAAACCCAGGAAAAAAAAAAAAGGGAGGCGTGGGTTGCAGCCGCTTGGGCTCCCGGCGGGCATCCCGCAGGTCCCTGCAAGCTGCTGAGCTCTCTCGGTTGGTCCGCAGGGGTTCCCTGGCCTTCCCCATCAGGCAGCGCGCCGCGGTGACCCCGGGGTCATTTTCCCAGGGCACCTGCGCGGCGGCCCCAGGGGCCCCGGGCAACCTGAGGCCGCTTGGCTGCTGAGCCGCTTCCGCCAGGGCCCGCCGCCGCCGCCGCCGCCCGCCTCCGAGGCGAACTCGAGGAACCTCCGGGCTGGGGACCAGCGGGTGCGGGTGTGGGCGCGGGCTCGGGAGGCACTCGAGTGTAGTCCTCGTGCCTGGCCTCGCTCAGACGAACGCTCCTCCCTCCCCAGGAAGCAGTGAAGCGCCGCCGACGCGGCCAGCGCTTCCGCCGCCGTCGCCGCCGCCCATGTTCCCTGAAGGCCGTCGCCTGGAGGAAGGGTGCAGCCAGCGAGGCGGCCCTGTGACAGCGGCCGCTGACAGCTCCCCGCGCCCGGCGCGCCCACCCCTCGCCGCCAAATGGCTCCGCCCCTGGGCGCCCTCGGCCCCGCCCGTGCCCCACGCACCTGGCCTACGCCGGAAGGGCGCGCCTGCAATTGTCAGGTTTTTTTTGTTTGCGTAAGGTTTTTGAGTCAGTATGTCTGTGACATTCAATCATCTTGTAATGCTGATTCAGCTCTTTCTTTTGATGAGTAGTATTTCTTTGTATGAATAAACCACAGATTTTTTAAAAGGTCTGTTTTTAGTTTTGCCTGCTATGAATAAAGTCTCTGAGAATGTTTGTGTATAGGTCTTTTTTTTTTGTAAGCCTAAGCACCCATTTCCATTTGAGGAAAAGCCTACACGTGGAATTGCTGGGCCATAAGCTCAGTATGTTTTTAAGGTTCTCCAAACTGGCAGATCGTTTTCCCAAAATGGCATACCATTTTACATGCCCACGAGTTTGATCCAAGTTGAGGTCTGGCAGTGTCAGTTTTTTTTTTTTTATTTTCATCATTCTAACGTAATTGTGATGTCACAATGTGATTTCAATTTGCTTCTATTTGATGACTAACGTTGCTGAATGTTTTTCCATGGACTCATTGGCCATTTGTACCTCTTCTTTTATGAAACATCTCTTCGCTTTTCTGCATTTCTTAATTCAATTTACAATGTTTTCCTATTATGGTATCATTCATCTGCAGTTACATGAAGGATATTATGTTTACTAGGCTCGCCCTTTCACCAAGATCTCCCCACATTCCCCTTCACAGCCACTGTCCATCAGCATAGTAAGATGCTGTAAAATCACTCTTTGTCTTCTCTGTGATGTACAGCCCTCTCTGTGACCCCCCTCCCACATTGTACATGCTAATCGTAATGCACGCTTTCTTTCCCTCTCCCCTTATCCCTCCCAGTCCCAACTATCCACACCAGTCCCTTTCCATTTGGTAACTCTTCGTCCATTCTTGGCTTCGATATATCTGGTGCTGTTCTGCTCACTCATTTTCTCTTGGTTCTCCCTCTGAGAGGATAGTGAAATCATTTGATACTTGTCTTTCTGCGCCTGGTTAGTTCACTACGCATATTACCCTGTAGCTCCATCCCTGTTGTTGTAAATGGTAGGATGTTTTCTCTTGTTTTGGCTGAATAATATTGCACTGGTCATCCTCTGATGGACACTTAGCTTGGCTCTTGTAAATAGTGTCAAACATATGGGTGCACATGTCTTTTCTAAACTGGGCTGCTGCATTTCATTATTCATATTTTACGTATGTATGTATGTACATATGTATGTATGTATTCATTTACATACTTCCTTAATTGTTATCTATTCATTTATCCTTACTCTACAACCACATGAGTAACATTATGTTTACTACACTCCCCCCATCACCAAGTTACCAAAGGTAAGGGACTAGGAAGGCTGGTTGGGAAGGGACGGAGAAGGGTGTACAGGGGTCATTACCATGAGCTGATATAATGTATGGGGAGGTCCCACGCGGAAGACAGTATAGTACAGAGAGTTCAAGTAGTGATTCTATAGCATCCTGCTACGCTGATGGACAGTGACTGTACCGGGGTATGTGGAGTGGACATGGTCTGGGGCGTGTAGTCACTCTAATGTAGCTCACATAGTTGTAGATTGCTTATCATGAATAGTGCTGTGGTAAATGTATGGGTGCACGTGTCTTTTTACAGCTGGGCTGGTGCTTTCTTTCTTCCTTACTTTCTTTCATTTTTTAGTTTTTTGTTTGTTTATTTATCAATATATTTATTTATTTAATCATTTTTAATCGTTTTTAAGTTATTTATTTAATATTTCTGTGTGAATGCATGTATTTATTTACTTATTGATTCATTCATTCATTATCTATCTGTCTTTCGTTCTATGTGACTTCCTTTTTGTCTTCCATTATATGTACGTATTTATATACTTATCTATTCATGCATGCATTCATTCATTTATCTGTGTCTCCATCTATCTGCCTGTCTTTCTGTCTATCTTTCTGGCATTAATATAGAATTATATGAGTACCATTATGTTTACTAGCCTCCTCCATTAGGAGGATGCCTGCACACACACCATTCTATCATTTATTTATTTACTTACTTGTCCTTAATCTCCAATTACATGAGTAACATTATGTTTCCTAGACTGCCCCCATCACCAGTTTTGCAAAGGTTAGCTTCTAGGAAGGCTGGTTGGGAAGGGAAGGCGCAAGGTGGAAAAGGGGCATTAAGATTAGCTCCCATAGTGTGGGAGGGTTTCCACGTGGAAGTCAGTGTAGTGCAGAGAATTTAGGTAGTGAATCTATAGAATCGTACTATGCTGATGGATAGTGACTCTAATAGGGTATGTGGTACGGAGGGAACTTGATGATCTGGGGAGCCTACTAACTTTAATATTGCTCTTACACTAGTTGATGATTGATAGTGAAAAAAACCCTGCGTATTCCTTACTAGATAATGGTGAAACCCTGGAAAAAAAAAAAAAGGGAGGCGTGGGTTGCAGCCGCTTGGGCTCCCGGCGGGCATCCCGCAGGTCCCTGCAAGCTGCTGAGCTCTCTCGGTTGGTCCGCAGGGGTTCCCCGGCCTTCCCCATCAGGCAGCGCGCCGCGGTGACCACGGGGTCATTTTCCCAGGGCACCTGCGCGGCGGCCCCAGGGGCCCCGGGCAACCTGAGGCCGCTTGGCTGCTGAGCCGCTTCCGCCACGGCCCGCCGCCGCCGCCGCCGCCCGCCTCCGAGGCGAACTCGAGGAACCTCCGGGCTGGGGACCAGCGGGTGCGGGTGTGGGCGCGGGCTCGGGAGGCACTCGAGTGTAGGCCTCGTGCCTGGCCTCGCTCAGACGAACGCTCCTCCCTCCCCAGGAAGCAGTGAAGCGCCGCCAGCCCCGCCGGCGCCGCCACCGCCTCCGCCGCCGCCCATGTTCCCTGAAGGCCTTCGCCTGGAGGAAGGGTGCAGCCAGCGAGGCGGCCCTGTGACAGCGGCCGCTGACAGCTCCCCGCGCCCGGCGCGCCCACCCCTCGCCGCCAAATGGCTCCGCCCCTGGGCGCCCTCGGCCCCGCCCGTGCCCCACGCACCTGGCCTACGCCGGAAGGGCGCGCCTGCAATTGTCAGGTTTTTTTTGTTTGCGTAAGGTTTTTGAGTCAGTATGTCTGTGACATTCAATCATCTTGTAATGCTGATTCAGCTCTTTCTTTTGATGAGTAGTATTTCTTTGTATGAATAAACCACAGATTTTTTAAAAGGTCTGTTTTTAGTTTTGCCTGCTATGAATAAAGTCTCTGAGAATGTTTGTGTATAGGTCTTTTTTTTTTGTAAGCCTAAGCACCCATTTCCATTTGAGGAAAAGCCTACACGTGGAATTGCTGGGCCATAAGCTCAGTATGTTTTTAAGGTTCTCCAAACTGGCAGATCGTTTTCCCAAAATGGCATACCATTTTACATGCCCACGAGTTTGATCCAAGTTGAGGTCTGGCAGTGTCAGTTTTTTTTTTTATTTTCATCATTCTAACGTAATTGTGATGTCACAATGTGATTTCAATTTGCTTCTATTTGATGACTAACGTTGCTGAATGTTTTTCCATGGACTCATTGGCCATTTGTACCTCTTCTTTTATGAAACATCTCTTCGCTTTTCTGCATTTCTTAATTCAATTTACAATGTTTTCCTATTATGGTATCATTCATCTGCAGTTACATGAAGGATATTATGTTTACTAGGCTCGCCCTTTCACCAAGATCTCCCCACATTCCCCTTCACAGCCACTGTCCATCAGCATAGTAAGATGCTGTAAAATCACTCTTTGTCTTCTCTGTGATGTACAGCCCTCTCTGTGACCCCCCTCCCACATTGTACATGCTAATCGTAATGCACGCTTTCTTTCCCTCTCCCCTTATCCCTCCCAGTCCCAACTATCCACACCAGTCCCTTTCCATTTGGTAACTCTTCGTCCATTCTTGGCTTCGATATATCTGGTGCTGTTCTGCTCACTCATTTTCTCTTGGTTCTCCCTCTGAGAGGATAGTGAAATCATTTGATACTTGTCTTTCTGCGCCTGGTTAGTTCACTACGCATATTACCCTGTAGCTCCATCCCTGTTGTTGTAAATGGTAGGATGTTTTCTCTTGTTTTGGCTGAATAATATTGCACTGGTCATCCTCTGATGGACACTTAGCTTGGCTCTTGTAAATAGTGTCAAACATATGGGTGCACATGTCTTTTCTAAACTGGGCTGCTGCATTTCATTATTCATATTTTACGTATGTATGTATGTACATATGTATGTATGTATTCATTTACATACTTCCTTAATTGTTATCTATTCATTTATCCTTACTCTACAACCACATGAGTAACATTATGTTTACTACACTCCCCCCATCACCAAGTTACCAAAGGTAAGGGACTAGGAAGGCTGGTTGGGAAGGGACGGAGAAGGGTGTACAGGGGTCATTACCATGAGCTGATATAATGTATGGGGAGGTCCCACGCGGAAGACAGTATAGTACAGAGAGTTCAAGTAGTGATTCTATAGCATCCTGCTACGCTGATGGACAGTGACTGTACCGGGGTATGTGGAGTGGACATGGTCTGGGGCGTGTAGTCACTCTAATGTAGCTCACATAGTTGTAGATTGCTTATCATGAATAGTGCTGTGGTAAATGTATGGGTGCACGTGTCTTTTTACAGCTGGGCTGGTGCTTTCTTTCTTCCTTACTTTCTTTCATTTTTTAGTTTTTTGTTTGTTTATTTATCAATATATTTATTTATTTAATCATTTTTAATCGTTTTTAAGTTATTTATTTAATATTTCTGTGTGAATGCATGTATTTATTTACTTATTGATTCATTCATTCATTATCTATCTGTCTTTCGTTCTATGTGACTTCCTTTTTGTCTTCCATTATATGTACGTATTTATATACTTATCTATTCATGCATGCATTCATTCATTTATCTGTGTCTCCATCTATCTGCCTGTCTTTCTGTCTATCTTTCTGGCATTAATATAGAATTATATGAGTACCATTATGTTTACTAGCCTCCTCCATTAGGAGGATGCCTGCACACACACCATTCTATCATTTATTTATTTACTTACTTGTCCTTAATCTCCAATTACATGAGTAACATTATGTTTCCTAGACTGCCCCCATCACCAGTTTTGCAAAGGTTAGCTTCTAGGAAGGCTGGTTGGGAAGGGAAGGCGCAAGGTGGAAAAGGGGCATTAAGATTAGCTCCCATAGTGTGGGAGGGTTTCCACGTGGAAGTCAGTGTAGTGCAGAGAATTTAGGTAGTGAATCTATAGAATCGTACTATGCTGATGGATAGTGACTCTAATAGGGTATGTGGTACGGAGGGAACTTGATGATCTGGGGAGCCTACTAAGTATAATATTGCTCTTACACTTGTTGATGATTGATAGTGAAAAAAACCCTGCGTATTCCTTACTAGATAATGGTGAAACCCTGGAAAAAAAAAAAAGGGAGGCGTGGGTTGCAGCCGCTTGGGCTCCCGGCGGGCATCCCGCAGGTCCCTGCAAGCTGCTGAGCTCTCTCGGTTGGTCCGCAGGGGTTCCCCGGCCTTCCCCATCAGGCAGCGCGCCGCGGTGACCACGGGGTCATTTTCCCAGGGCACCTGCGCGGCGGCCCCAGGGGCCCCGGGCAACCTGAGGCCGCTTGGCTGCTGAGCCGCTTCCGCCACGGCCCGCCGCCGCCGCCGCCGCCCGCCTCCGAGGCGAACTCGAGGAACCTCCGGGCTGGGGACCAGCGGGTGCGGGTGTGGGCGCGGGCTCGGGAGGCACTCGAGTGTAGGCCTTGTGCCTGGCCTCGCTCAGACGAACGCTCCTCCCTCCCCAGGAAGCAGTGAAGCGCCGCCAGCCCCGCCGGCGCCGCCACCGCCTCCGCCGCCGCCCATGTTCCCTGAAGGCCTTCGCCTGGAGGAAGGGTGCAGCCAGCGAGGCGGCCCTGTGAGAGCGGCCGCTGACAGCTCCCCGCGCCCGGCGCGCCCACCCCTCGCCGCCAAGTGGCTCCGCCCCTGGGCGCCCTCGGCCCCGCCCGTGCCCCACGCCCGTGCCCTACGCCGGACGGGCGCGCCTGCAATTGTCAGGTTTTTTTGTTTGCGCAAGGTTTTTGAGACAGTATGTCTGTGACATTCAATCATCTTGTATTGCTGATTCAGCCCTTTCTTTTGATGAGTAGTATTTCTTTGTATGAATAAACCACAGATTTTTTAATAGGTCTGTTTTTAGTTTTGCCTGCTATGAATAAAGTCTCTGAGAATGTTTGTGTATAGGTCTTTTTTTTTTGTAAGCCTAAGCACCCATTTCCATTTGAGGAAAAGCCTACAAGTGGAATTGCTGGGCCAGAAGCTCAGTATGTTTTTAAGGTTCTCCAAACTGGCAGATCGTTTTCCCAAAATGGCATACCATTTTACATGCCCACGAGTTTGATCCAAGTTGAGGTCTGGCAGTGTCATTTTTTCTTTTATTTTCATCATTCTAACGTAATTGTGATGTCACAATGTGATTTCAATTTGCTTTTACTTGATGACTAATGTTGCTGAATGTTTTTCCATGGACTCATTGGCCAGTTGTACCTCTTCTTTTATGAAACGTCTCTTCGCTTTTCTGCATTTCTTAATTCAATTTACAATGTTTTCCTATTTTGGTATCATTCATCTGCAGTTACATGAAGGATATTATGTTTACTAGGCTGGCCCGTTCACCAAGATCTCCCCACATTCCCCTTCACAGCCACTGTCCATCAGCATAGTAAGATGCTGTAAAATCACTCTTTGTCTTCTCTTTGATGTACAGCCCTCTCTGTGACCGCCCTCCCTCATTGTACATGCTAATCGTAATGCACGCTTTCTTTCCCTCTCCCCTTATCCCTTCCAGTCCCAACGATCCACTCCAGTCCCTTTCCCTTTGGTAACTGTAGGTCCATTCTTGGCTTCGATGAATCTGGTGCTGTTCTGCTCACTCATTTTCTCTTGGTTCTCCCTCTGAGAGGATAGTGAAATCATTTGATACTTGTCTTTCTGCTCCTGGGTTAGTTCACTGCGCTTATTACCCTGTAGCTCCATCCCTGTTGTTGTAAATAGTAGGATGTTTTCTCTTGTTTTGGCTGAATAATATTGCACTGGTCATCCTCTGATAGACACTTAGCTTGGCTCTTGTAAATAGTGTCAAACATATGGGTGCACATGTCTTTTCTAAACTGGGCTGCTGCATTTCATTATTCATATTTTACGTATGTATGTATGTACATATGTATGTATGTATTCATTTACATACTTCCTTAATTGTTATCTATTCATTTATCCTTACTCTACAACCACATGAGTAACATTATGTTTACTACACTCCCCCCATCAGCAAGTTTCCAAAGGTAAGGGACTAGGAAGGCTGGTTGGGAAGGGACGGAGAAGGGTGTACAGGGGGCATTACCTTTAGCTGATATAATGTATGGGGAGGTCCCACGGGGAAGACAGTATAGTACAGAGAGTTCAAGTAGTGATTCTATAGCATCCTGCTACGCTGATGGACAGTGACTGTACCGGGGTATGTGGAGTGGACATGGTCTGGGGCGTGTTGTCACTCTAATGTAGCTCACATAGTTGTAGATTGCTTATCATGAATAGTGTGTGGTAAACGTACGGGTGCACGTGTCTTTTTACAGCTGGGCTGGTGCTTTCTTTCTTCCTTACTTTCTTTCATTTTTTAGTTTTTTGTTTATTTATGAATATATATTTTTTTAAATCATTTTTAATCGTTTTTAAGTTATCTATTTAATATTTCTGTGTGAATGTATGTATTTATTTACTTACTCTTTCATTCATTCATTCATTATCTATCTATCTGTCTTTCGTTCTATGTAACTTTCTTTTTGTCTTCCATTATATGTACGTATTTATATACTTATTTATTCATGCATGCATTCATTCATTTATCTGTCTTTCCATCTATCTGCCTGTCTTTCTGTCTATCTTTCTGTCATTAATAGAGAATTATATGGGTCACATTATGTTTACTAGCCTCCACCATTAGGAGGATGCGTGCACACACTCCATTCTATCATTTATTTATTTACTTACTTGTCCTTAATCTCCAATTACATGGGTAACATTATGTTTACTAGACTCCCCCCATCACCAGTTTTGCAAAGGTAAGCGTCTAGGAAGGCTGGTTAGGAAGGGAAGGGGCAGGGTGTAAAAAGGGCATTAAGATTAGCTCCCATAGTGTGGGAGGGTTTCCACGTGGAAGTCAGTGTAGTGCAGAGAAGTCAAGTAGTGATTCTATAGAATCGTACTATGCTGATGGATAGTGACTCTAATAGGGTATGTGGTACGGAGGGAACTTGATGATCTGGGGAGCCTACTAACTTTAATATTGCTCTTACACTTGTTGATAATTGATAGTGAAAAAAACCCGGGTATTCCTGACTAGATAATGATGAAACCCAGGAAAAAAAAAAAAGGGAGGCGTGGGTTGCAGCCGCTTGGGCTCCCGGCGGGCATCCCGCAGGTCCCTGCAAGCTGCTGAGCTCTCTCGGTTGGTCCGCAGGGGTTCCCCGGCCTTCCCCATCAGGCAGCGCGCCGCGGTGACCCCGGGGTCATTTTCCCAGGGCACCTGCGCGGCGGCCCCGCGGGCCCCGGGCAACCTGAGGCCGCTTGGCTGCTGAGCCGCTTCCGCCAGGGCCCGCCGCCGCCGCCGCCGCCCGCCTCCGAGGCGAACTCGAGGAACCTCCGGGCTGGGGACCAGCGGGTGCGGGTGTGGGCGCGGGCTCGGGAGGCACTCGAGTGTAGTCCTCGTGCCTGGCCTCGCTCAGACGAACGCTCCTCCCTCCCCAGGAAGCAGTGAAGCGCCGCCGCCGCGGCCAGCGCCGCCGCCGCCGCCGCCGCCGCCCATGTACCCTGAAGGCCTTCGCCTGGAGGAAGGGTGCAGCCAGCGAGGCGGCCCTGTGACAGCGGCCGCTGACAGCTCCCCGCGCCCGGCGCGCCCACCCCTCGCCGCCAAATGGCTCCGCCCCTGGGCGCCCTCGGCCCCGCCCGTGCCCCACGCACCTGGCCTACGCCGGAAGGGCGCGCCTGCAATTGTCAGGTTTTTTTTGTTTGCGTAAGGTTTTTGAGTCAGTATGTCTGTGACATTCAATCATCTTGTAATGCTGATTCAGCTCTTTCTTTTGATGAGTAGTATTTCTTTGTATGAATAAACCACAGATTTTTTAAAAGGTCTGTTTTTAGTTTTGCCTGCTATGAATAAAGTCTCTGAGAATGTTTGTGTATAGGTCTTTTTTTTTTGTAAGCCTAAGCACCCATTTCCATTTGAGGAAAAGCCTACACGTGGAATTGCTGGGCCATAAGCTCAGTATGTTTTTAAGGTTCTCCAAACTGGCAGATCGTTTTCCCAAAATGGCATACCATTTTACATGCCCACGAGTTTGATCCAAGTTGAGGTCTGGCAGTGTCAGTTTTTTTTTTTATTTTCATCATTCTAACGTAATTGTGATGTCACAATGTGATTTCAATTTGCTTCTATTTGATGACTAACGTTGCTGAATGTTTTTCCATGGACTCATTGGCCATTTGTACCTCTTCTTTTATGAAACATCTCTTCGCTTTTCTGCATTTCTTAATTCAATTTACAATGTTTTCCTATTATGGTATCATTCATCTGCAGTTACATGAAGGATATTATGTTTACTAGGCTCGCCCTTTCACCAAGATCTCCCCACATTCCCCTTCACAGCCACTGTCCATCAGCATAGTAAGATGCTGTAAAATCACTCTTTGTCTTCTCTGTGATGTACAGCCCTCTCTGTGACCCCCCTCCCACATTGTACATGCTAATCGTAATGCACGCTTTCTTTCCCTCTCCCCTTATCCCTCCCAGTCCCAACTATCCACACCAGTCCCTTTCCATTTGGTAACTGTTCGTCCATTCTTGGCTTCGATATATCTGGTGCTGTTCTGCTCACTCATTTTCTCTTGGTTCTCCCTCTGAGAGGATAGTGAAATCATTTGATACTTGTCTTTCTGCGCCTGGTTAGTTCACTACGCATATTACCCTGTAGCTCCATCCCTGTTGTTGTAAATGGTAGGATGTTTTCTCTTGTTTTGGCTGAATAATATTGCACTGGTCATCCTCTGATGGACACTTAGCTTGGCTCTTGTAAATAGTGTCAAACATATGGGTGCACATGTCTTTTCTAAACTGGGCTGCTGCATTTCATTATTCATATTTTACGTATGTATGTATGTACATATGTATGTATGTATTCATTTACATACTTCCTTAATTGTTATCTATTCATTTATCCTTACTCTACAACCACATGAGTAACATTATGTTTACTACACTCCCCCCATCACCAAGTTACCAAAGGTAAGGGACTAGGAAGGCTGGTTGGGAAGGGACGGAGAAGGGTGTACAGGGGTCATTACCATGAGCTGATATAATGTATGGGGAGGTCCCACGCGGAAGACAGTATAGTACAGAGAGTTCAAGTAGTGATTCTATAGCATCCTGCTACGCTGATGGACAGTGACTGTACCGGGGTATGTGGAGTGGACATGGTCTGGGGCGTGTAGTCACTCTAATGTAGCTCACATAGTTGTAGATTGCTTATCATGAATAGTGCTGTGGTAAATGTATGGGTGCTCGTGTCTTTTTACAGCTGGGCTGGTGCTTTCTTTCTTCCTTACTTTCTTTCATTTTTTAGTTTTTTGTTTGTTTATTTATCAATATATTTATTTATTTAATCATTTTTAATCGTTTTTAAGTTATTTATTTAATATTTCTGTGTGAATGCATGTATTTATTTACTTATTGATTCATTCATTCATTATCTATCTGTCTTTCGTTCTATGTGACTTCCTTTTTGTCTTCCATTATATGTACGTATTTATATACTTATCTATTCATGCATGCATTCATTCATTTATCTGTGTCTCCATCTATCTGCCTGTCTTTCTGTCTATCTTTCTGGCATTAATATAGAATTATATGAGTACCATTATGTTTACTAGCCTCCTCCATTAGGAGGATGCCTGCACACACACCATTCTATCATTTATTTATTTACTTACTTGTCCTTAATCTCCAATTACATGAGTAACATTATGTTTCCTAGACTGCCCCCATCACCAGTTTTGCAAAGGTTAGCTTCTAGGAAGGCTGGTTGGGAAGGGAAGGCGCAAGGTGGAAAAGGGGCATTAAGATTAGCTCCCATAGTGTGGGAGGGTTTCCACGTGGAAGTCAGTGTAGTGCAGAGAATTTAGGTAGTGAATCTATAGAATCGTACTATGCTGATGGATAGTGACTCTAATAGGGTATGTGGTACGGAGGGAACTTGATGATCTGGGGAGCCTACTAAGTATAATATTGCTCTTACACTTGTTGATGATTGATAGTGAAAAAAACCCTGCGTATTCCTTACTAGATAATGGTGAAACCCTGGAAAAAAAAAAAAGGGAGGCGTGGGTTGCAGCCGCTTGGGCTCCCGGCGGGCATCCCGCAGGTCCCTGCAAGCTGCTGAGCTCTCTCGGTTGGTCCGCAGGGGTTCCCCGGCCTTCCCCATCAGGCAGCGCGCCGCGGTGACCACGGGGTCATTTTCCCAGGGCACCTGCGCGGCGGCCCCAGGGGCCCCGGGCAACCTGAGGCCGCTTGGCTGCTGAGCCGCTTCCGCCACGGCCCGCCGCCGCCGCCGCCGCCCGCCTCCGAGGCGAACTCGAGGAACCTCCGGGCTGGGGACCAGCGGGTGCGGGTGTGGGCGCGGGCTCGGGAGGCACTCGAGTGTAGGCCTTGTGCCTGGCCTCGCTCAGACGAACGCTCCTCCCTCCCCAGGAAGCAGTGAAGCGCCGCCAGCCCCGCCGGCGCCGCCACCGCCTCCGCCGCCGCCCATGTTCCCTGAAGGCCTTCGCCTGGAGGAAGGGTGCAGCCAGCGAGGCGGCCCTGTGAGAGCGGCCGCTGACAGCTCCCCGCGCCCGGCGCGCCCACCCCTCGCCGCCAAGTGGCTCCGCCCCTGGGCGCCCTCGGCCCCGCCCGTGCCCCACGCCCGTGCCCTACGCCGGACGGGCGCGCCTGCAATTGTCAGGTTTTTTTGTTTGCGCAAGGTTTTTGAGACAGTATGTCTGTGACATTCAATCATCTTGTATTGCTGATTCAGCCCTTTCTTTTGATGAGTAGTATTTCTTTGTATGAATAAACCACAGATTTTTTAATAGGTCTGTTTTTAGTTTTGCCTGCTATGAATAAAGTCTCTGAGAATGTTTGTGTATAGGTCTTTTTTTTTTGTAAGCCTAAGCACCCATTTCCATTTGAGGAAAAGCCTACAAGTGGAATTGCTGGGCCAGAAGCTCAGTATGTTTTTAAGGTTCTCCAAACTGGCAGATCGTTTTCCCAAAATGGCATACCATTTTACATGCCCACGAGTTTGATCCAAGTTGAGGTCTGGCAGTGTCATTTTTTCTTTTATTTTCATCATTCTAACGTAATTGTGATGTCACAATGTGATTTCAATTTGCTTTTACTTGATGACTAATGTTGCTGAATGTTTTTCCATGGACTCATTGGCCAGTTGTACCTCTTCTTTTATGAAACGTCTCTTCGCTTTTCTGCATTTCTTAATTCAATTTACAATGTTTTCCTATTTTGGTATCATTCATCTGCAGTTACATGAAGGATATTATGTTTACTAGGCTGGCCCGTTCACCAAGATCTCCCCACATTCCCCTTCACAGCCACTGTCCATCAGCATAGTAAGATGCTGTAAAATCACTCTTTGTCTTCTCTTTGATGTACAGCCCTCTCTGTGACCGCCCTCCCTCATTGTACATGCTAATCGTAATGCACGCTTTCTTTCCCTCTCCCCTTATCCCTTCCAGTCCCAACGATCCACTCCAGTCCCTTTCCCTTTGGTAACTGTAGGTCCATTCTTGGCTTCGATGAATCTGGTGCTGTTCTGCTCACTCATTTTCTCTTGGTTCTCCCTCTGAGAGGATAGTGAAATCATTTGATACTTGTCTTTCTGCTCCTGGGTTAGTTCACTGCGCTTATTACCCTGTAGCTCCATCCCTGTTGTTGTAAATAGTAGGATGTTTTCTCTTGTTTTGGCTGAATAATATTGCACTGGTCATCCTCTGATAGACACTTAGCTTGGCTCTTGTAAATAGTGTCAAACATATGGGTGCACATGTCTTTTCTAAACTGGGCTGCTGCATTTCATTATTCATATTTTACGTATGTATGTATGTATGTATGTATGTATGTATGTATTCATTTACATACTTCCTTAATTGTTATCTATTCATTTATCCTTACTCTACAACCACATGAGTAACATTATGTTTACTACACTCCCCCCATCAGCAAGTTTCCAAAGGTAAGGGACTAGGAAGGCTGGTTGGGAAGGGACGGAGAAGGGTGTACAGGGGGCATTACCTTTAGCTGATATAATGTATGGGGAGGTCCCACGGGGAAGACAGTATAGTACAGAGAGTTCAAGTAGTGATTCTATAGCATCCTGCTACGCTGATGGACAGTGACTGTACCGGGGTATGTGGAGTGGACATGGTCTGGGGCGTGTTGTCACTCTAATGTAGCTCACATAGTTGTAGATTGCTTATCATGAATAGTGTGTGGTAAACGTACGGGTGCACGTGTCTTTTTACAGCTGGGCTGGTGCTTTCTTTCTTCCTTACTTTCTTTCATTTTTTAGTTTTTTGTTTATTTATGAATATATATTTTTTTAAATCATTTTTAATCGTTTTTAAGTTATCTATTTAATATTTCTGTGTGAATGTATGTATTTATTTACTTACTCTTTCATTCATTCATTCATTATCTATCTATCTGTCTTTCGTTCTATGTAACTTTCTTTTTGTCTTCCATTATATGTACGTATTTATATACTTATTTATTCATGCATGCATTCATTCATTTATCTGTCTTTCCATCTATCTGCCTGTCTTTCTGTCTATCTTTCTGTCATTAATAGAGAATTATATGGGTCACATTATGTTTACTAGCCTCCACCATTAGGAGGATGCGTGCACACACTCCATTCTATCATTTATTTATTTACTTACTTGTCCTTAATCTCCAATTACATGGGTAACATTATGTTTACTAGACTCCCCCCATCACCAGTTTTGCAAAGGTAAGCGTCTAGGAAGGCTGGTTAGGAAGGGAAGGGGCAGGGTGTAAAAAGGGCATTAAGATTAGCTCCCATAGTGTGGGAGGGTTTCCACGTGGAAGTCAGTGTAGTGCAGAGAAGTCAAGTAGTGATTCTATAGAATCGTACTATGCTGATGGATAGTGACTCTAATAGGGTATGTGGTACGGAGGGAACTTGATGATCTGGGGAGCCTACTAACTTTAATATTGCTCTTACACTTGTTGATAATTGATAGTGAAAAAAACCCGGGTATTCCTGACTAGATAATGATGAAACCCAGGAAAAAAAAAAAAAGGGAGGGGTGGGTTGCAGCCGCTTGGGCTCCCGGCGGGCATCCCGCAGGTCCCTGCAAGCTGCTGAGCTCTCTCGGTTGGTCCGCAGGGGTTCCCCGGCCTTCCCCATCAGGCAGCGCGCCGCGGTGACCCCGGGGTCATTTTCCCAGGGCACCTGCGCGGCGGCCCCGCGGGCCCCGGGCAACCTGAGGCCGCTTGGCTGCTGAGCCGCTTCCGCCAGGGCCCGCCGCCGCCGCCGCCGCCCGCCTCCGAGGCGAACTCGAGGAACCTCCGGGCTGGGGACCAGCGGGTGCGGGTGTGGGCGCGGGCTCGGGAGGCACTCGAGTGTAGTCCTCGTGCCTGGCCTCGCTCAGACGAACGCTCCTCCCTCCCCAGGAAGCAGTGAAGCGCCGCCGCCGCGGCCAGCGCCGCCGCCGCCGCCGCCGCCGCCCATGTACCCTGAAGGCCTTCGCCTGGAGGAAGGGTGCAGCCAGCGAGGCGGCCCTGTGACAGCGGCCGCTGACAGCTCCCCGCGCCCGGCGCGCCCACCCCTCGCCGCCAAATGGCTCCGCCCCTGGGCGCCCTCGGCCCCGCCCGTGCCCCACGCACCTGGCCTACGCCGGAAGGGCGCGCCTGCAATTGTCAGGTTTTTTTTGTTTGCGTAAGGTTTTTGAGTCAGTATGTCTGTGACATTCAATCATCTTGTAATGCTGATTCAGCTCTTTCTTTTGATGAGTAGTATTTCTTTGTATGAATAAACCACAGATTTTTTAAAAGGTCTGTTTTTAGTTTTGCCTGCTATGAATAAAGTCTCTGAGAATGTTTGTGTATAGGTCTTTTTTTTTTGTAAGCCTAAGCACCCATTTCCATTTGAGGAAAAGCCTACACGTGGAATTGCTGGGCCATAAGCTCAGTATGTTTTTAAGGTTCTCCAAACTGGCAGATCGTTTTCCCAAAATGGCATACCATTTTACATGCCCACGAGTTTGATCCAAGTTGAGGTCTGGCAGTGTCAGTTTTTTTTTTTATTTTCATCATTCTAACGTAATTGTGATGTCACAATGTGATTTCAATTTGCTTCTATTTGATGACTAACGTTGCTGAATGTTTTTCCATGGACTCATTGGCCATTTGTACCTCTTCTTTTATGAAACATCTCTTCGCTTTTCTGCATTTCTTAATTCAATTTACAATGTTTTCCTATTATGGTATCATTCATCTGCAGTTACATGAAGGATATTATGTTTACTAGGCTCGCCCTTTCACCAAGATCTCCCCACATTCCCCTTCACAGCCACTGTCCATCAGCATAGTAAGATGCTGTAAAATCACTCTTTGTCTTCTCTGTGATGTACAGCCCTCTCTGTGACCCCCCTCCCACATTGTACATGCTAATCGTAATGCACGCTTTCTTTCCCTCTCCCCTTATCCCTCCCAGTCCCAACTATCCACACCAGTCCCTTTCCATTTGGTAACTGTTCGTCCATTCTTGGCTTCGATATATCTGGTGCTGTTCTGCTCACTCATTTTCTCTTGGTTCTCCCTCTGAGAGGATAGTGAAATCATTTGATACTTGTCTTTCTGCGCCTGGTTAGTTCACTACGCATATTACCCTGTAGCTCCATCCCTGTTGTTGTAAATGGTAGGATGTTTTCTCTTGTTTTGGCTGAATAATATTGCACTGGTCATCCTCTGATGGACACTTAGCTTGGCTCTTGTAAATAGTGTCAAACATATGGGTGCACATGTCTTTTCTAAACTGGGCTGCTGCATTTCATTATTCATATTTTACGTATGTATGTATGTACATATGTATGTATGTATTCATTTACATACTTCCTTAATTGTTATCTATTCATTTATCCTTACTCTACAACCACATGAGTAACATTATGTTTACTACACTCCCCCCATCACCAAGTTACCAAAGGTAAGGGACTAGGAAGGCTGGTTGGGAAGGGACGGAGAAGGGTGTACAGGGGTCATTACCATGAGCTGATATAATGTATGGGGAGGTCCCACGCGGAAGACAGTATAGTACAGAGAGTTCAAGTAGTGATTCTATAGCATCCTGCTACGCTGATGGACACTGACTGTACCGGGGTATGTGGAGTGGACATGGTCTGGGGCGTGTAGTCACTCTAATGTAGCTCACATAGTTGTAGATTGCTTATCATGAATAGTGCTGTGGTAAATGTATGGGTGCACGTGTCTTTTTACAGCTGGGCTGGTGCTTTCTTTCTTCCTTACTTTCTTTCATTTTTTAGTTTTTTGTTTGTTTATTTATCAATATATTTATTTATTTAATCATTTTTAATCGTTTTTAAGTTATTTATTTAATATTTCTGTGTGAATGCATGTATTTATTTACTTATTGATTCATTCATTCATTATCTATCTGTCTTTCGTTCTATGTGACTTCCTTTTTGTCTTCCATTATATGTACGTATTTATATACTTATCTATTCATGCATGCATTCATTCATTTATCTGTGTCTCCATCTATCTGCCTGTCTTTCTGTCTATCTTTCTGGCATTAATATAGAATTATATGAGTACCATTATGTTTACTAGCCTCCTCCATTAGGAGGATGCCTGCACACACACCATTCTATCATTTATTTATTTACTTACTTGTCCTTAATCTCCAATTACATGAGTAACATTATGTTTCCTAGACTGCCCCCATCACCAGTTTTGCAAAGGTTAGCTTCTAGGAAGGCTGGTTGGGAAGGGAAGGCGCAAGGTGGAAAAGGGGCATTAAGATTAGCTCCCATAGTGTGGGAGGGTTTCCACGTGGAAGTCAGTGTAGTGCAGAGAATTTAGGTAGTGAATCTATAGAATCGTACTATGCTGATGGATAGTGACTCTAATAGGGTATGTGGTACGGAGGGAACTTGATGATCTGGGGAGCCTACTAAGTATAATATTGCTCTTACACTTGTTGATGATTGATAGTGAAAAAAACCCTGCGTATTCCTTACTAGATAATGGTGAAACCCTGGAAAAAAAAAAAAGGGAGGCGTGGGTTGCAGCCGCTTGGGCTCCCGGCGGGCATCCCGCAGGTCCCTGCAAGCTGCTGAGCTCTCTCGGTTGGTCCGCAGGGGTTCCCCGGCCTTCCCCATCAGGCAGCGCGCCGCGGTGACCACGGGGTCATTTTCCCAGGGCACCTGCGCGGCGGCCCCAGGGGCCCCGGGCAACCTGAGGCCGCTTGGCTGCTGAGCCGCTTCCGCCACGGCCCGCCGCCGCCGCCGCCGCCCGCCTCCGAGGCGAACTCGAGGAACCTCCGGGCTGGGGACCAGCGGGTGCGGGTGTGGGCGCGGGCTCGGGAGGCACTCGAGTGTAGGCCTTGTGCCTGGCCTCGCTCAGACGAACGCTCCTCCCTCCCCAGGAAGCAGTGAAGCGCCGCCAGCCCCGCCGGCGCCGCCACCGCCTCCGCCGCCGCCCATGTTCCCTGAAGGCCTTCGCCTGGAGGAAGGGTGCAGCCAGCGAGGCGGCCCTGTGAGAGCGGCCGCTGACAGCTCCCCGCGCCCGGCGCGCCCACCCCTCGCCGCCAAGTGGCTCCGCCCCTGGGCGCCCTCGGCCCCGCCCGTGCCCCACGCCCGTGCCCTACGCCGGACGGGCGCGCCTGCAATTGTCAGGTTTTTTTGTTTGCGCAAGGTTTTTGAGACAGTATGTCTGTGACATTCAATCATCTTGTATTGCTGATTCAGCCCTTTCTTTTGATGAGTAGTATTTCTTTGTATGAATAAACCACAGATTTTTTAATAGGTCTGTTTTTAGTTTTGCCTGCTATGAATAAAGTCTCTGAGAATGTTTGTGTATAGGTCTTTTTTTTTTGTAAGCCTAAGCACCCATTTCCATTTGAGGAAAAGCCTACAAGTGGAATTGCTGGGCCAGAAGCTCAGTATGTTTTTAAGGTTCTCCAAACTGGCAGATCGTTTTCCCAAAATGGCATACCATTTTACATGCCCACGAGTTTGATCCAAGTTGAGGTCTGGCAGTGTCATTTTTTCTTTTATTTTCATCATTCTAACGTAATTGTGATGTCACAATGTGATTTCAATTTGCTTTTACTTGATGACTAATGTTGCTGAATGTTTTTCCATGGACTCATTGGCCAGTTGTACCTCTTCTTTTATGAAACGTCTCTTCGCTTTTCTGCATTTCTTAATTCAATTTACAATGTTTTCCTATTTTGGTATCATTCATCTGCAGTTACATGAAGGATATTATGTTTACTAGGCTGGCCCGTTCACCAAGATCTCCCCACATTCCCCTTCACAGCCACTGTCCATCAGCATAGTAAGATGCTGTAAAATCACTCTTTGTCTTCTCTTTGATGTACAGCCCTCTCTGTGACCGCCCTCCCTCATTGTACATGCTAATCGTAATGCACGCTTTCTTTCCCTCTCCCCTTATCCCTTCCAGTCCCAACGATCCACTCCAGTCCCTTTCCCTTTGGTAACTGTAGGTCCATTCTTGGCTTCGATGAATCTGGTGCTGTTCTGCTCACTCATTTTCTCTTGGTTCTCCCTCTGAGAGGATAGTGAAATCATTTGATACTTGTCTTTCTGCTCCTGGGTTAGTTCACTGCGCTTATTACCCTGTAGCTCCATCCCTGTTGTTGTAAATAGTAGGATGTTTTCTCTTGTTTTGGCTGAATAATATTGCACTGGTCATCCTCTGATAGACACTTAGCTTGGCTCTTGTAAATAGTGTCAAACATATGGGTGCACATGTCTTTTCTAAACTGGGCTGCTGCATTTCATTATTCATATTTTACGTATGTATGTATGTATGTATGTATGTATGTATTCATTTACATACTTCCTTAATTGTTATCTATTCATTTATCCTTACTCTACAACCACATGAGTAACATTATGTTTACTACACTCCCCCCATCAGCAAGTTTCCAAAGGTAAGGGACTAGGAAGGCTGGTTGGGAAGGGACGGAGAAGGGTGTACAGGGGGCATTACCTTTAGCTGATATAATGTATGGGGAGGTCCCACGGGGAAGACAGTATAGTACAGAGAGTTCAAGTAGTGATTCTATAGCATCCTGCTACGCTGATGGACAGTGACTGTACCGGGGTATGTGGAGTGGACATGGTCTGGGGCGTGTTGTCACTCTAATGTAGCTCACATAGTTGTAGATTGCTTATCATGAATAGTGTGTGGTAAACGTACGGGTGCACGTGTCTTTTTACAGCTGGGCTGGTGCTTTCTTTCTTCCTTACTTTCTTTCATTTTTTAGTTTTTTGTTTATTTATGAATATATATTTTTTTAAATCATTTTTAATCGTTTTTAAGTTATCTATTTAATATTTCTGTGTGAATGTATGTATTTATTTACTTACTCTTTCATTCATTCATTCATTATCTATCTATCTGTCTTTCGTTCTATGTAACTTTCTTTTTGTCTTCCATTATATGTACGTATTTATATACTTATTTATTCATGCATGCATTCATTCATTTATCTGTCTTTCCATCTATCTGCCTGTCTTTCTGTCTATCTTTCTGTCATTAATAGAGAATTATATGGGTCACATTATGTTTACTAGCCTCCACCATTAGGAGGATGCGTGCACACACTCCATTCTATCATTTATTTATTTACTTACTTGTCCTTAATCTCCAATTACATGGGTAACATTATGTTTACTAGACTCCCCCCATCACCAGTTTTGCAAAGGTAAGCGTCTAGGAAGGCTGGTTAGGAAGGGAAGGGGCAGGGTGTAAAAAGGGCATTAAGATTAGCTCCCATAGTGTGGGAGGGTTTCCACGTGGAAGTCAGTGTAGTGCAGAGAAGTCAAGTAGTGATTCTATAGAATCGTACTATGCTGATGGATAGTGACTCTAATAGGGTATGTGGGACGGAGGGAACTTGATGATCTGGGGAGCCTACTAACTTTAATATTGCTCTTACACTTGTTGATAATTGATAGTGAAAAAAACCCGGGTATTCCTGACTAGATAATGATGAAACCCAGGAAAAAAAAAAAAAGGGAGGGGTGGGTTGCAGCCGCTTGGGCTCCCGGCGGGCATCCCGCAGGTCCCTGCAAGCTGCTGAGCTCTCTCGGTTGGTCCGCAGGGGTTCCCCGGCCTTCCCCATCAGGCAGCGCGCCGCGGTGACCCCGGGGTCATTTTCCCAGGGCACCTGCGCGGCGGCCCCGCGGGCCCCGGGCAACCTGAGGCCGCTTGGCTGCTGAGCCGCTTCCGCCAGGGCCCGCCGCCGCCGCCGCCGCCCGCCTCCGAGGCGAACTCGAGGAACCTCCGGGCTGGGGACCAGCGGGTGCGGGTGTGGGCGCGGGCTCGGGAGGCACTCGAGTGTAGTCCTCGTGCCTGGCCTCGCTCAGACGAACGCTCCTCCCTCCCCAGGAAGCAGTGAAGCGCCGCCGCCGCGGCCAGCGCCGCCGCCGCCGCCGCCGCCGCCCATGTACCCTGAAGGCCTTCGCCTGGAGGAAGGGTGCAGCCAGCGAGGCGGCCCTGTGACAGCGGCCGCTGACAGCTCCCCGCGCCCGGCGCGCCCACCCCTCGCCGCCAAATGGCTCCGCCCCTGGGCGCCCTCGGCCCCGCCCGTGCCCCACGCACCTGGCCTACGCCGGAAGGGCGCGCCTGCAATTGTCAGGTTTTTTTTGTTTGCGTAAGGTTTTTGAGTCAGTATGTCTGTGACATTCAATCATCTTGTAATGCTGATTCAGCTCTTTCTTTTGATGAGTAGTATTTCTTTGTATGAATAAACCACAGATTTTTTAAAAGGTCTGTTTTTAGTTTTGCCTGCTATGAATAAAGTCTCTGAGAATGTTTGTGTATAGGTCTTTTTTTTTTGTAAGCCTAAGCACCCATTTCCATTTGAGGAAAAGCCTACACGTGGAATTGCTGGGCCATAAGCTCAGTATGTTTTTAAGGTTCTCCAAACTGGCAGATCGTTTTCCCAAAATGGCATACCATTTTACATGCCCACGAGTTTGATCCAAGTTGAGGTCTGGCAGTGTCAGTTTTTTTTTTTATTTTCATCATTCTAACGTAATTGTGATGTCACAATGTGATTTCAATTTGCTTCTATTTGATGACTAACGTTGCTGAATGTTTTTCCATGGACTCATTGGCCATTTGTACCTCTTCTTTTATGAAACATCTCTTCGCTTTTCTGCATTTCTTAATTCAATTTACAATGTTTTCCTATTATGGTATCATTCATCTGCAGTTACATGAAGGATATTATGTTTACTAGGCTCGCCCTTTCACCAAGATCTCCCCACATTCCCCTTCACAGCCACTGTCCATCAGCATAGTAAGATGCTGTAAAATCACTCTTTGTCTTCTCTGTGATGTACAGCCCTCTCTGTGACCCCCCTCCCACATTGTACATGCTAATCGTAATGCACGCTTTCTTTCCCTCTCCCCTTATCCCTCCCAGTCCCAACTATCCACACCAGTCCCTTTCCATTTGGTAACTGTTCGTCCATTCTTGGCTTCGATATATCTGGTGCTGTTCTGCTCACTCATTTTCTCTTGGTTCTCCCTCTGAGAGGATAGTGAAATCATTTGATACTTGTCTTTCTGCGCCTGGTTAGTTCACTACGCATATTACCCTGTAGCTCCATCCCTGTTGTTGTAAATGGTAGGATGTTTTCTCTTGTTTTGGCTGAATAATATTGCACTGGTCATCCTCTGATGGACACTTAGCTTGGCTCTTGTAAATAGTGTCAAACATATGGGTGCACATGTCTTTTCTAAACTGGGCTGCTGCATTTCATTATTCATATTTTACGTATGTATGTATGTACATATGTATGTATGTATTCATTTACATACTTCCTTAATTGTTATCTATTCATTTATCCTTACTCTACAACCACATGAGTAACATTATGTTTACTACACTCCCCCCATCACCAAGTTACCAAAGGTAAGGGACTAGGAAGGCTGGTTGGGAAGGGACGGAGAAGGGTGTACAGGGGTCATTACCATGAGCTGATATAATGTATGGGGAGGTCCCACGCGGAAGACAGTATAGTACAGAGAGTTCAAGTAGTGATTCTATAGCATCCTGCTACGCTGATGGACAGTGACTGTACCGGGGTATGTGGAGTGGACATGGTCTGGGGCGTGTAGTCACTCTAATGTAGCTCACATAGTTGTAGATTGCTTATCATGAATAGTGCTGTGGTAAATGTATGGGTGCACGTGTCTTTTTACAGCTGGGCTGGTGCTTTCTTTCTTCCTTACTTTCTTTCATTTTTTAGTTTTTTGTTTGTTTATTTATCAATATATTTATTTATTTAATCATTTTTAATCGTTTTTAAGTTATTTATTTAATATTTCTGTGTGAATGCATGTATTTATTTACTTATTGATTCATTCATTCATTATCTATCTGTCTTTCGTTCTATGTGACTTCCTTTTTGTCTTCCATTATATGTACGTATTTATATACTTATCTATTCATGCATGCATTCATTCATTTATGTGTGTCTCCATCTATCTGCCTGTCTTTCTGTCTATCTTTCTGGCATTAATATAGAATTATATGAGTACCATTATGTTTACTAGCCTCCTCCATTAGGAGGATGCCTGCACACACACCATTCTATCATTTATTTATTTACTTACTTGTCCTTAATCTCCAATTACATGAGTAACATTATGTTTCCTAGACTGCCCCCATCACCAGTTTTGCAAAGGTTAGCTTCTAGGAAGGCTGGTTGGGAAGGGAAGGCGCAAGGTGGAAAAGGGGCATTAAGATTAGCTCCCATAGTGTGGGAGGGTTTCCACGTGGAAGTCAGTGTAGTGCAGAGAATTTAGGTAGTGAATCTATAGAATCGTACTATGCTGATGGATAGTGACTCTAATAGGGTATGTGGTACGGAGGGAACTTGATGATCTGGGGAGCCTACTAAGTATAATATTGCTCTTACACTTGTTGATGATTGATAGTGAAAAAAACCCTGCGTATTCCTTACTAGATAATGGTGAAACCCTGGAAAAAAAAAAAAGGGAGGCGTGGGTTGCAGCCGCTTGGGCTCCCGGCGGGCATCCCGCAGGTCCCTGCAAGCTGCTGAGCTCTCTCGGTTGGTCCGCAGGGGTTCCCCGGCCTTCCCCATCAGGCAGCGCGCCGCGGTGACCACGGGGTCATTTTCCCAGGGCACCTGCGCGGCGGCCCCAGGGGCCCCGGGCAACCTGAGGCCGCTTGGCTGCTGAGCCGCTTCCGCCACGGCCCGCCGCCGCCGCCGCCGCCCGCCTCCGAGGCGAACTCGAGGAACCTCCGGGCTGGGGACCAGCGGGTGCGGGTGTGGGCGCGGGCTCGGGAGGCACTCGAGTGTAGTCCTCGTGCCTGGCCTCGCTCAGACGAACGCTCCTCCCTCCCCAGGAAGCAGTGAAGCGCCGCCAGCCCCGCCGGCGCCGCCACCGCCTCCGCCGCCGCCCATGTTCCCTGAAGGCCTTCGCCTGGAGGAAGGGTGCAGCCAGCGAGGCGGCCCTGTGAGAGCGGCCGCTGACAGCTCCCCGCGCCCGGCGCGCCCACCCCTCGCCGCCAAGTGGCTCCGCCCCTGGGCGCCCTCGGCCCCGCCCGTGCCCCACGCCCGTGCCCTACGCCGGACGGGCGCGCCTGCAATTGTCAGGTTTTTTTGTTTGCGCAAGGTTTTTGAGACAGTATGTCTGTGACATTCAATCATCTTGTATTGCTGATTCAGCTCATTCTTTTGATGAGTAGTATTTCTTTGTATGAATAAACCACAGATTTTTTAATAGGTCTGTTTTTAGTTTTGCCTGCTATGAATAAAGTCTCTGAGAATGTTTGTGTATAGGTCTTTTTTTTTTGAAAGCCTAAGCACCCATTTCCATTTGAGGAAAAGCCTACAAGTGGAATTGCTGGGCCAGAAGCTCAGTATGTTTTTAAGGTTCTCCAAACTGGCAGATCGTTTTCCCAAAATGGCATACCATTTTACATGCCCACGAGTTTGATCCAAGTTGAGGTCTGGCAGTGTCATTTTTTCTTTTATTTTCATCATTCTAACGTAATTGTGATGTCACAATGTGATTTCAATTTGCTTTTACTTGATGACTAATGTTGCTGAATGTTTTTCCATGGACTCATTGGCCAGTTGTACCTCTTCTTTTATGAAACGTCTCTTCGCTTTTCTGCATTTCTTAATTCAATTTACAATGTTTTCCTATTTTGGTATCATTCATCTGCAGTTACATGAAGGATATTATGTTTACTAGGCTGGCCCGTTCACCAAGATCTCCCCACATTCCCCTTCACAGCCACTGTCCATCAGCATAGTAAGATGCTGTAAAATCACTCTTTGTCTTCTCTTTGATGTACAGCCCTCTCTGTGACCGCCCTCCCTCATTGTACATGCTAATCGTAATGCACGCTTTCTTTCCCTCTCTCCTTATCCTTTCCAGTCCCAACGATCCACTCCAGACCCTTTCCCTTTGGTAACTGTAGGTCCATTCTTGGCTTCGATGAATCTGGTGCTGTTCTGCTCACTCATTTTCTCTTGGTTCTCACTCTGAGAGGATAGTGAAATCATTTGATACTTGTCTTTCTGCTCCTGGGTTAGTTCACTGCGCTTATTACCCTGTAGCTCCATCCCTGTTGTTGTAAATAGTAGGATGTTTTCTCTTGTTTTGGCTGAATAATATTGCACTGGTCATCCTCTGATAGACACTTAGCTTGGCTCTTGTAAATAGTGTCAAACATATGGGTGCACATGTCTTTTCTAAACTGGGCTGCTGTATTTCATTATTCATATTTTACGTATGTATGTATGTACATATGTATGTATGTATTCATTTACATACTTCCTTAATTGTTATCTATTCATTTATCCTTACTCTACAACCACATGAGTAACATTATGTTTACTACACTCCCCCCATCAGCAAGTTTCCAAAGGTAAGGGACTAGGAAGGCTGGTTGGGAAGGGACGGAGAAGGGTGTACAGGGGGCATTACCTTTAGCTGATATAATGTATGGGGAGGTCCCACGGGGAAGACAGTATAGTACAGAGAGTTCAAGTAGTGATTCTATAGCATCCTGCTACGCTGATGGACAGTGACTGTACCGGGGTATGTGGAGTGGACATGGTCTGGGGCGTGTTGTCACTCTAATGTAGCTCACATAGTTGTAGATTGCTTATCATGAATAGTGTGTGGTAAACGTACGGGTGCACGTGTCTTTTTACAGCTGGGCTGGTGCTTTCTTTCTTCCTTACTTTCTTTCATTTTTTAGTTTTTTGTTTATTTATGAATATATATTTTTTTAATCATTTTTAATCGTTTTTAAGTTATCTATTTAATATTTCTGTGTGAATGTATGTATTTATTTACTTACTCTTTCATTCATTCATTCATTATCTATCTATCTGTCTTTCGTTCTATGTAACTTTCTTTTTGTCTTCCATTATATGTAGGTATTTATATACTTATTTATTCATGCATGCATTCATTCATTTATCTGTCTTTCCATCTATCTGCCTGTCTTTCTGTCTATCTTTCTGTCATTAATAGAGAATTATATGGGTCACATTATGTTTACTAGCCTCCACCATTAGGAGGATGCGTGCACACACTCCATTCTATCATTTATTTATTTACTTACTTGTCCTTAACCTCCAATTACATGGGTAACATTATGTTTACCAGACTCCCCCCATCACCAGTTTTGCAAAGGTAAGCTTCTAGGAAGGCTGGTTAGGAAGGGAAGGGGTAGGGTTTAAAAAGGGCATTGAGATTAGCTCCCATAGTGTGGGAGGGTTTCCACGTGGAAGTCAGTGTAGTGCAGAGAAGTCAAGTAGTGATTCTATAGAATCGTACTATGCTGATGGATAGTGACTCTAATAGGGTATGTGGTACGGAGGGAACTTGATGATCTGGGGAGCCTACTAACTTTAATATTGCTCTTACACTTGTTGATAATTGATAGTGAAAAAAACCCGGGTATTCCTGACTAGATAATGATGAAACCCAGGAAAAAAAAAAAAAGGGAGGGGTGGGTTGCAGCCACTTGGGCTCCCAGCGGGCATCCCGCAGGTCCCTGCAAGCTGCTGAGCTCTCTCGGTTGGTCCGCAGGGGTTCCCCGGCCTTCCCCATCAGGCAGCGCGCCGCGGTGACCCCGGGGTCATCTTCCCAGGGCACCTGCACGGCGGCCCCGCGGGCCCCGGGCAACCTGAGGCCGCTTGGCTGCTGAGCCGCTTCCGCCAGGGCCCGCCGCCGCCGCTGCCGCCCGCCTCCGAGGCGAACTCGAGGAACCTCCGGGCTGGGGACCAGCGGGTGCGGGTGTGGGCGCGGGCTCGGAGGCACTCCAGTGTAGTCCTCGTGCCTGGCCTCGCTCAGACGAACGCTCCTCCCTCCCCAGGAAGCAGTGAAGCGCCGCCGCCGCGGCCAGCGCCGCCGCCGCAGCCGCCGCCGCCCATATACCCTGAAGGCCTTCGCCTGGAGGAAGGGTGCAGCCAGCGAGGCGGCCCTGTGACAGCGGCCGCTGACAGCTCCCCGCGCCCGGCGCGCCCACCCCTCGCCGCCAAATGGCTCCGCCCCTGGGCGCCCTCGGCCCCGCCCGTGCCCCACGCACCTGGCCTACGCCGGAAGGGCGCGCCTGCAATTGTCAGGTTTTTTTTGTTTGCGTAAGGTTTTTGAGTCAGTATGTCTGTGACATTCAATCATCTTGTAATGCTGATTCAGCTCTTTCTTTTGATGAGTAGTATTTCTTTGTATGAATAAACCACAGATTTTTTAAAAGGTCTGTTTTTAGTTTTGCCTGCTATGAATAAAGTCTCTGAGAATGTTTGTGTATAGGTCTTTTTTTTTTGTAAGCCTAAGCACCCATTTCCATTTGAGGAAAAGCCTACACGTGGAATTGCTGGGCCATAAGCTCAGTATGTTTTTAAGGTTCTCCAAACTGGCAGATCGTTTTCCCAAAATGGCATACCATTTTACATGCCCACGAGTTTGATCCAAGTTGAGGTCTGGCAGTGTCAGTTTTTTTTTTTATTTTCATCATTCTAACGTAATTGTGATGTCACAATGTGATTTCAATTTGCTTCTATTTGATGACTAACGTTGCTGAATGTTTTTCCATGGACTCATTGGCCATTTGTACCTCTTCTTTTATGAAACATCTCTTCGCTTTTCTGCATTTCTTAATTCAATTTACAATGTTTTCCTATTATGGTATCATTCATCTGCAGTTACATGAAGGATATTATGTTTACTAGGCTCGCCCTTTCACCAAGATCTCCCCACATTCCCCTTCACAGCCACTGTCCATCAGCATAGTAAGATGCTGTAAAATCACTCTTTGTCTTCTCTGTGATGTACAGCCCTCTCTGTGACCCCCCTCCCACATTGTACATGCTAATCGTAATGCACGCTTTCTTTCCCTCTCCCCTTATCCCTCCCAGTCCCAACTATCCACACCAGTCCCTTTCCATTTGGTAACTGTTCGTCCATTCTTGGCTTCGATATATCTGGTGCTGTTCTGCTCACTCATTTTCTCTTGGTTCTCCCTCTGAGAGGATAGTGAAATCATTTGATACTTGTCTTTCTGCGCCTGGTTAGTTCACTACGCATATTACCCTGTAGCTCCATCCCTGTTGTTGTAAATGGTAGGATGTTTTCTCTTGTTTTGGCTGAATAATATTGCACTGGTCATCCTCTGATGGACACTTAGCTTGGCTCTTGTAAATAGTGTCAAACATATGGGTGCACATGTCTTTTCTAAACTGGGCTGCTGCATTTCATTATTCATATTTTACGTATGTATGTATGTACATATGTATGTATGTATTCATTTACATACTTCCTTAATTGTTATCTATTCATTTATCCTTACTCTACAACCACATGAGTAACATTATGTTTACTACACTCCCCCCATCACCAAGTTACCAAAGGTAAGGGACTAGGAAGGCTGGTTGGGAAGGGACGGAGAAGGGTGTACAGGGGTCATTACCATGAGCTGATATAATGTATGGGGAGGTCCCACGCGGAAGACAGTATAGTACAGAGAGTTCAAGTAGTGATTCTATAGCATCCTGCTACGCTGATGGACAGTGACTGTACCGGGGTATGTGGAGTGGACATGGTCTGGGGCGTGTAGTCACTCTAATGTAGCTCACATAGTTGTAGATTGCTTATCATGAATAGTGCTGTGGTAAATGTATGGGTGAACGTGTCTTTTTACAGCTGGGCTGGTGCTTTCTTTCTTCCTTACTTTCTTTCAATTTTTAGTTTTTTGTTTGTTTATTTATCAATATATTTATTTATTTAATCATTTTTAATCGTTTTTAAGTTATTTATTTAATATTTCTGTGTGAATGCATGTATTTATTTACTTATTGATTCATTCATTCATTATCTATCTGTCTTTCGTTCTATGTGACTTCCTTTTTGTCTTCCATTATATGTACGTATTTATATACTTATCTATTCATGCATGCATTCATTCATTTATCTGTGTCTCCATCTATCTGCCTGTCTTTCTGTCTATCTTTCTGGCATTAATATAGAATTATATGAGTACCATTATGTTTACTAGCCTCCTCCATTAGGAGGATGCCTGCACACACACCATTCTATCATTTATTTATTTACTTACTTGTCCTTAATCTCCAATTACATGAGTAACATTATGTTTCCTAGACTGCCCCCATCACCAGTTTTGCAAAGGTTAGCTTCTAGGAAGGCTGGTTGGGAAGGGAAGGCGCAAGGTGGAAAAGGGGCATTAAGATTAGCTCCCATAGTGTGGGAGGGTTTCCACGTGGAAGTCAGTGTAGTGCAGAGAATTTAGGTAGTGAATCTATAGAATCGTTCTATGCTGATGGATAGTGACTCTAATAGGGTATGTGGTATGGAGGGAACTTGATGATCTGGGGAGCCTACTAAGTATAATATTGCTCTTACACTTGTTGATGATTGATAGTGAAAAAAACCCTGCGTATTCCTTACTAGATAATGGTGAAACCCTGGGAAAAAAAAAAAGGGAGGCGTGGGTTGCAGCCGCTTGGGCTCCCGGCGGGCATCCCGCAGGTCCCTGCAAGCTGCTGAGCTCTCTCGGTTGGTCCGCAGGGGTTCCCCGGCCTTCCCCATCAGGCAGCGCGCCGCGGTGACCACGGGGTCATTTTCCCAGGGCACCTGCGCTGCGGCCCCAGGGGCCCCGGGCAACCTGAGGCCGCTTGGCTGCTGAGCCGCTTCCGCCACGGCCCGCCGCCGCCGCCGCCGCCCGCCTCCGAGGCGAACTCGAGGAACCTCCGGGCTGGGGACCAGCGGGTTCGGGTGAGGGCGCGGGCTCGGGAGGCACTCGAGTGTAGGCCTTGTGCCTGGCCTCGCTCAGACGAATGCTCCTCCCTCCCCAGGAAGCAGTGAAGCGCCGCCAGCCCCGCCGGCGCCGCCACCGCCTCCGCCGCCGCCCATGTTCCCTGAAGGCCTTCGCCTGGAGGAAGGGTGCAGCCAGCAAGGCGGCCCTGTGAGAGCGGCCGCTGACAGCTCCCCGCGCCCGGCGCGCCCACCCCTCGCCGCCAAGTGGCTCCGCCCCTGGGCGCCCTCGGCCCCGCCCGTGCCCCACGCACATGGCCTACGCCGGACGGGCGCGCCTGCAATTGTCAGGTTTTTTTGTTTGCGCAAGGTTTTTGAGACAGTATGTCTGTGACATTCAATCATCTTGTATTGCTGATTCAGCCCTTTCTTTTGATGAGTAGTATTTCTTTGTATGAATAAACCACAGATTTTTTAATAGGTCTGTTTTTAGTTTTGCCTGCTATGAATAAAGTCTCTGAGAATGTTTGTGTATAGGTCTTTTTTTTTTGTAAGCCTAAGCACCCATTTCCATTTGAGGAAAAGCCTACAAGTGGAATTGCTGGGCCAGAAGCTCAGTATGTTTTTAAGGTTCTCCAAACTGGCAGATCGTTTTCCCAAAATGGCATACCATTTTACATGCCCACGAGTTTGATCCAAGTTGAGGTCTGGCAGTGTCATTTTTTCTTTTATTTTCATCATTCTAACGTAATTGTGATGTCACAATGTGATTTCGATTTGCTTTTACTTGATGACTAATGTTGCTGAATGTTTTTCCATGGACTCATTGGCCAGTTGTACCTCTTCTTTTATGAAACGTCTCTTCGCTTTTCTGCATTTCTTAATTCAATTTACAATGTTTTCCTATTTTGGTATCATTCATCTGCAGTTACATGAAGGATATTATGTTTACTAGGCTGGCCCGTTCACCAAGATCTCCCCACATTCACCTTCACAGCCACTGTCCATCAGCATGGTAAGATGCTGTAAAATCACTCTTTGTCTTCTCTTTGATGTACAGCCCTCTCTGTGACCGCCCTCCCTCATTGTACATGCTAATCCTAATGCACGCTTTCTTTCCCTCTCCCCTTATCCCTTCCCGTCCCAACGATCCACTCCAGTCCCTTTCCCTCTGGTAACTGTAGGTCCATTCTTGGCTTCGATGAATCTGGTGCTGTTCTGCTCACTCATTTTCTCTTGGTTCTCCCTCTGAGAGGATAGTGAAATCATTTGATACTTGTCTTTCTGCTCCTGGGTTAGTTCACTGCGCTTATTACCCTGTAGCTCCATCCCTGTTGTTGTAAATAGTAGGATGTTTTCTCTTGTTTTGGCTGAATAATATTGCACTGGTCATCCTCTGATAGACACTTAGCTTGGCTCTTGTAAATAGTGTCAAACATATGGGTGCACATGTCTTTTCTAAACTGGGCTGCTGCATTTCATTATTCATATTTTATGTATGTATGTATGTATGTATGTATGTATTCATTTACATACTTCCTTAATTGTTATCTATTCATTTATCCTTACTCTACAACCACATGAGTAACATTATGTTTACTACACTCCCCCCATCAGCAAGTTACCAAAGGTAAGGGACTAGGAAGGCTGGTTGGGAAGGGACGGGGAAGGGTGTACAGGGGGCATTACCTTTAGCTGATATAATGTATGGGGAGGTCCCACGGGGAAGACAGTATAGTACAGAGAGTTCAAGTAGTGATTCTATAGCATCCTGCTACGCTGATGGACAGTGACTGTACCGGGGTATGTGGAGTGGACATGGTCTGGGGCGTGTTGTCACTCTAATGTAGCTCACATAGTTGTAGATTGCTTATCATGAATAGTGTGTGGTAAACGTACGGGTGCACGTGTCTTTTTACAGCTGGGCTGGTGCTTTCTTTCTTCCCTACTTTCTTTCATTTTTTAGTTTTTTGTTTATTTATGAATATATATTTTTTTAATCATTTTTAATCGTTTTTAAGTTATCTATTTAATATTTCTGTGTGAATGTATGTATTTATTTACTTACTCTTTCATTCATTCATTCATTATCTATCTATCTGTCTTTCGTTCTATGTAACTTTCTTTTTGTCTTCCATTATATGTACGTATTTATATACTTATTTATTCATGCATGCATTCATTCATTTATCTGTCTTTCCATCTATCTGCCTGTCTTTCTGTCTATCTTTCTGTCATTAATAGAGAATTATATGGGTCACATTATGTTTACTAGCCTCCACCATTAGGAGGATGCGTGCACACACTCCATTCTATCATTTATTTATTTACTTACTTGTCCTTAATCTCCAATTACATGGGTAACATTATGTTTACTAGACTCCCCCCATCACCAGTTTTGCAAAGGTAAGCGTCTAGGAAGGCTGGTTAGGAAGGGAAGGGGCAGGGTGTAAAAAGGGCATTAAGATTAGCTCCCATAGTGTGGGAGGGTTTCCACGTGGAAGTCAGTGTAGTGCAGAGAATTTAGGTAGTGAATCTATAGAATCGTACTATGCTGATGGATAGTGACTCTAATAGGGTATGTGGTACGGAGGGAACTTGATGATCTGGGGAGCCTACTAACTTTAATATTGCTCTTACACGTGTTGATAATTGATAGTGAAAAAAACCCGGGTATTCCTGACTAGATAATGATGAAACCCAGGAAAAAAAAAAAAGGGAGGCGTGGGTTGCAGCCGCTTGGGCTCCCGGCGGGCATCCCGCAGGTCCCTGCAAGCTGCTGAGCTCTCTCGGTTGGTCCGCAGGGTTTCCCTGTCCTTCCCCATCAGGCAGCGCGCCGCGGTGACCCCGGGGTCATTTTCCCAGGGCACCTGCGCGGCGGCCCCGCGGGCCCCGGGCAACCTGAGGCCGCTTGGCTGCTGAGCCGCTACCGCCAGGGCCCGCCGCCGCCGCCGCCGCCCGCCTCCGAGGCGAACTCGAGGAACCTCCGGGCTGGGGACCAGCGGGTGCGGGTGTGGGCGCGGGCTCGGGAGGCACTCGAGTGTAGTCCTCGTGCCTGGCCTCGCTCAGAGGAACGCTCCTCCCTCCCCAGGAAGCAGTGAAGCGCCGCCAGCCCCGCCGGCGCCGCCACCGCCTCCGCCGCATCCCATGTTCCCTGAAGGCCTTCGCCTGGAGGAAGGGTGCAGCCAGCGAGGCGGCCCTGTGACAGCGGCCGCTGACAGCTCCCCGCGCCCGGCGCGCCCACCCCTCGCCGCCAAATGGCTCTGCCCCTGGGCGCCCTCGGCCCCGCCCGTGCCCCACGCACCTGGCCTACGCCGGAAGGGCGCGCCTGCAATTGTCAGGTTTTTTTTGTTTGCGTAAGGTTTTTGAGTCAGTATGTCTGTGACATTCAATCATCTTGTAATGCTGATTCAGCTCTTTCTTTTGATGAGTAGTATTTCTTTGTATGAATAAACCACAGATTTTTTAAAAGGTCTGTTTTTAGTTTTGCCTGCTATGAATAAAGTCTCTGAGAACGTTTGTGTATAGGTCTTTTTTTTTTGTAAGCCTAAGCACCCATTTCCATTTGAGGAAAAGCCTACACGTGGAATTGCTGGTCCATAAGCTCAGTATGTTTTTAAGGTTCTCCAAACTGGCAGATCGTTTTCCCAAAATGGCATACCATTTTACATGCCCACGAGTTTGATCCAAGTTGAGGTCTGGCAGTGTCAGTTTTTTTTTTTATTTTCATCATTCTAACGTAATTGTGATGTCACAATGTGATTTCAATTTGCTTCTATTTGATGACTAACGTTGCTGAATGTTTTTCCATGGACTCATTGGCCATTTGTACCTCTTCTTTTATGAAACATCTCTTCGCTTTTCTGCATTTCTTAATTCAATTTACAATGCTTTCCTATTATGGTATCATTCATCTGCAGTTACATGAAGGATATTATGTTTACTAGGCTCGCCCTTTCACCAAGATCTCCCCACATTCCCCTTCACAGCCACTGTCCATCAGCATAGTAAGATGCTGTAAAATCACTCTTTGTCTTCTCTGTGATGTACAGCCCTCTCTGTGACCCCCCTCCCACATTGTACATGCTAATCGTAATGCACGCTTTCTTTCCCTCTCCCCTTATCCCTCCCAGTCCCAACTATCCACACCAGTCCCTTTCCATTTGGTAACTGTTCGTCCATTCTTGGCTTCGATATATCTGGTGCTGTTCTGCTCACTCATTTTCTCTTGGTTCTCCCTCTGAGAGGATAGTGAAATCATTTGATACTTGTCTATCTGCGCCTGGTTAGTTCACTACGCATATTACCCTGTAGCTCCATCCCTGTTGTTGTAAATGGTAGGATGTTTTCTCTTGTTTTGGCTGAATAATATTGCACTGGTCATCCTCTGATGGACACTTAGCTTGGCTCTTGTAAATAGTGTCAAACATATGGGTGCACATGTCTTTTCTAAACTGGGCTGCTGCATTTCATTATTCATATTTTACGTATGTATGTATGTACATATGTATGTATGTATTCATTTACATACTTCCTTAATTGTTATCTATTCATTTATCCTTACTCTACAACCACATGAGTAACATTATGTTTACTACACTCCCCCCATCACCAAGTTACCAAAGGTAAGGGACTAGGAAGGCTGGTTGGGAAGGGACGGAGAAGGGTGTACAGGGGTCATTACCATGAGCTGATATAATGTATGGGGAGGTCCCACGCGGAAGACAGTATAGTACAGAGAGTTCAAGTAGTGATTCTATAGCATCCTGCTACGCTGATGGACAGTGACTGTACCGGGGTATGTGGAGTGGACATGGTCTGGGGCGTGTAGTCACTCTAATGTAGCTCACATAGTTGTAGATTGCTTATCATGAATAGTGCTGTGGTAAATGTATGGGTGAACGTGTCTTTTTACAGCTGGGCTGGTGCTTTCTTTCTTCCTTACTTTCTTTCAATTTTTAGTTTTTTGTTTGTTTATTTATCAATATATTTATTTATTTAATCATTTTTAATCGTTTTTAAGTTATTTATTTAATATTTCTGTGTGAATGCATGTATTTATTTACTTATTGATTCATTCATTCATTATCTATCTGTCTTTCGTTCTATGTGACTTCCTTTTTGTCTTCCATTATATGTACGTATTTATATACTTATCTATTCATGCATGCATTCATTCATTTATCTGTGTCTCCATCTATCTGCCTGTCTTTCTGTCTATCTTTCTGGCATTAATATAGAATTATATGAGTACCATTATGTTTACTAGCCTCCTCCATTAGGAGGATGCCTGCACACACACCATTCTATCATTTATTTATTTACTTACTTGTCCTTAATCTCCAATTACATGAGTAACATTATGTTTCCTAGACTGCCCCCATCACCAGTTTTGCAAAGGTTAGCTTCTAGGAAGGCTGGTTGGGAAGGGAAGGCGCAAGGTGGAAAAGGGGCATTAAGATTAGCTCCCATAGTGTGGGAGGGTTTCCACGTGGAAGTCAGTGTAGTGCAGAGAATTTAGGTAGTGAATCTATAGAATCGTTCTATGCTGATGGATAGTGACTCTAATAGGGTATGTGGTATGGAGGGAACTTGATGATCTGGGGAGCCTACTAAGTATAATATTGCTCTTACACTTGTTGATGATTGATAGTGAAAAAAACCCTGCGTATTCCTTACTAGATAATGGTGAAACCCTGGGAAAAAAAAAAAGGGAGGCGTGGGTTGCAGCCGCTTGGGCTCCCGGCGGGCATCCCGCAGGTCCCTGCAAGCTGCTGAGCTCTCTCGGTTGGTCCGCAGGGGTTCCCCGGCCTTCCCCATCAGGCAGCGCGCCGCGGTGACCACGGGGTCATTTTCCCAGGGCACCTGCGCTGCGGCCCCAGGGGCCCCGGGCAACCTGAGGCCGCTTGGCTGCTGAGCCGCTTCCGCCACGGCCCGCCGCCGCCGCCGCCGCCCGCCTCCGAGGCGAACTCGAGGAACCTCCGGGCTGGGGACCAGCGGGTTCGGGTGAGGGCGCGGGCTCGGGAGGCACTCGAGTGTAGGCCTTGTGCCTGGCCTCGCTCAGACGAATGCTCCTCCCTCCCCAGGAAGCAGTGAAGCGCCGCCAGCCCCGCCGGCGCCGCCACCGCCTCCGCCGCCGCCCATGTTCCCTGAAGGCCTTCGCCTGGAGGAAGGGTGCAGCCAGCAAGGCGGCCCTGTGAGAGCGGCCGCTGACAGCTCCCCGCGCCCGGCGCGCCCACCCCTCGCCGCCAAGTGGCTCCGCCCCTGGGCGCCCTCGGCCCCGCCCGTGCCCCACGCACATGGCCTACGCCGGACGGGCGCGCCTGCAATTGTCAGGTTTTTTTGTTTGCGCAAGGTTTTTGAGACAGTATGTCTGTGACATTCAATCATCTTGTATTGCTGATTCAGCCCTTTCTTTTGATGAGTAGTATTTCTTTGTATGAATAAACCACAGATTTTTTAATAGGTCTGTTTTTAGTTTTGCCTGCTATGAATAAAGTCTCTGAGAATGTTTGTGTATAGGTCTTTTTTTTTTGTAAGCCTAAGCACCCATTTCCATTTGAGGAAAAGCCTACAAGTGGAATTGCTGGGCCAGAAGCTCAGTATGTTTTTAAGGTTCTCCAAACTGGCAGATCGTTTTCCCAAAATGGCATACCATTTTACATGCCCACGAGTTTGATCCAAGTTGAGGTCTGGCAGTGTCATTTTTTCTTTTATTTTCATCATTCTAACGTAATTGTGATGTCACAATGTGATTTCGATTTGCTTTTACTTGATGACTAATGTTGCTGAATGTTTTTCCATGGACTCATTGGCCAGTTGTACCTCTTCTTTTATGAAACGTCTCTTCGCTTTTCTGCATTTCTTAATTCAATTTACAATGTTTTCCTATTTTGGTATCATTCATCTGCAGTTACATGAAGGATATTATGTTTACTAGGCTGGCCCGTTCACCAAGATCTCCCCACATTCACCTTCACAGCCACTGTCCATCAGCATGGTAAGATGCTGTAAAATCACTCTTTGTCTTCTCTTTGATGTACAGCCCTCTCTGTGACCGCCCTCCCTCATTGTACATGCTAATCCTAATGCACGCTTTCTTTCCCTCTCCCCTTATCCCTTCCCGTCCCAACGATCCACTCCAGTCCCTTTCCCTCTGGTAACTGTAGGTCCATTCTTGGCTTCGATGAATCTGGTGCTGTTCTGCTCACTCATTTTCTCTTGGTTCTCCCTCTGAGAGGATAGTGAAATCATTTGATACTTGTCTTTCTGCTCCTGGGTTAGTTCACTGCGCTTATTACCCTGTAGCTCCATCCCTGTTGTTGTAAATAGTAGGATGTTTTCTCTTGTTTTGGCTGAATAATATTGCACTGGTCATCCTCTGATAGACACTTAGCTTGGCTCTTGTAAATAGTGTCAAACATATGGGTGCACATGTCTTTTCTAAACTGGGCTGCTGCATTTCATTATTCATATTTTATGTATGTATGTATGTATGTATGTATGTATTCATTTACATACTTCCTTAATTGTTATCTATTCATTTATCCTTACTCTACAACCACATGAGTAACATTATGTTTACTACACTCCCCCCATCAGCAAGTTACCAAAGGTAAGGGACTAGGAAGGCTGGTTGGGAAGGGACGGGGAAGGGTGTACAGGGGGCATTACCTTTAGCTGATATAATGTATGGGGAGGTCCCACGGGGAAGACAGTATAGTACAGAGAGTTCAAGTAGTGATTCTATAGCATCCTGCTACGCTGATGGACAGTGACTGTACCGGGGTATGTGGAGTGGACATGGTCTGGGGCGTGTTGTCACTCTAATGTAGCTCACATAGTTGTAGATTGCTTATCATGAATAGTGTGTGGTAAACGTACGGGTGCACGTGTCTTTTTACAGCTGGGCTGGTGCTTTCTTTCTTCCCTACTTTCTTTCATTTTTTAGTTTTTTGTTTATTTATGAATATATATTTTTTTAATCATTTTTAATCGTTTTTAAGTTATCTATTTAATATTTCTGTGTGAATGTATGTATTTATTTACTTACTCTTTCATTCATTCATTCATTATCTATCTATCTGTCTTTCGTTCTATGTAACTTTCTTTTTGTCTTCCATTATATGTACGTATTTATATACTTATTTATTCATGCATGCATTCATTCATTTATCTGTCTTTCCATCTATCTGCCTGTCTTTCTGTCTATCTTTCTGTCATTAGTAGAGAATTATATGGGTCACATTATGTTTACTAGCCTCCACCATTAGGAGGATGCGTGCACACACTCCATTCTATCATTTATTTATTTACTTACTTGTCCTTAATCTCCAATTACATGGGTAACATTATGTTTACTAGACTCCCCCCATCACCAGTTTTGCAAAGGTAAGCGTCTAGGAAGGCTGGTTAGGAAGGGAAGGGGCAGGGTGTAAAAAGGGCATTAAGATTAGCTCCCATAGTGTGGGAGGGTTTCCACGTGGAAGTCAGTGTAGTGCAGAGAATTTAGGTAGTGAATCTATAGAATCGTACTATGCTGATGGATAGTGACTCTAATAGGGTATGTGGTACGGAGGGAACTTGATGATCTGGGGAGCCTACTAACTTTAATATTGCTCTTACACGTGTTGATAATTGATAGTGAAAAAAACCCGGGTATTCCTGACTAGATAATGATGAAACCCAGGAAAAAAAAAAAAGGGAGGCGTGGGTTGCAGCCGCTTGGGCTCCCGGCGGGCATCCCGCAGGTCCCTGCAAGCTGCTGAGCTCTCTCGGTTGGTCCGCAGGGGTTCCCCGGCCTTCCCCATCAGGCAGCGCGCCGCGGTGACCCCGGGGTCATTTTCCCAGGGCACCTGCGCGGCGGCCCCGCGGGCCCCGGGCAACCTGAGGCCGCTTGGCTGCTGAGCCGCTACCGCCAGGGCCCGCCGCCGCCGCCGCCGCCCGCCTCCGAGGCGAACTCGAGGAACCTCCGGGCTGGGGACCAGCGGGTGCGGGTGTGGGCGCGGGCTCGGGAGGCACTCGAGTGTAGTCCTCGTGCCTGGCCTCGCTCAGAGGAACGCTCCTCCCTCCCCAGGAAGCAGTGAAGCGCCGCCAGCCCCGCCGGCGCCGCCACCGCCTCCGCCGCATCCCATGTTCCCTGAAGGCCTTCGCCTGGAGGAAGGGTGCAGCCAGCGAGGCGGCCCTGTGACAGCGGCCGCTGACAGCTCCCCGCGCCCGGCGCGCCCACCCCTCGCCGCCAAGTGGCTCCGCCCCTGGGCGCCCTCGGCCCCGCCCGTGCCCCACGCCCGTGCCCTACGCCGGACGGGCGCGCCTGCAATTGTCAGGTTTTTTTGTTTGCGCAAGGTTTTTGAGACAGTATGTCTGTGACATTCAATCATCTTGTATTGCTGATTCAGCCCTTTCTTTTGATGAGTAGTATTTCTTTGTATGAATAAACCACAGATTTTTTAATAGGTCTGTTTTTAGTTTTGCCTGCTATGAATAAAGTCTCTGAGAATGTTTGTGTATAGGTCTTTTTTTTTTGTAAGCATAAGCACCCATTTCCATTTGAGGAAAAGCCTACACGTGCAATTGCTGGGCCAGAAGCTCAGTATGTTTTTAAGGTTCTCCAAACTGGCAGATCGTTTTCCCAAAATGGCATACCATTTTACATGCCCACGAGTTTGATCCAAGTTGAGGTCTGCAGTGTCAGTTTTTTTTTTTTATTTTCATCATTCTAACGTAATTGTGATATCACAATGTGATTTCAATTTGCTTCTATTTGATGACTAACGTTGCTGAATGTTTTTCCATGGACTCATTGGCCATTTGTACCTCTTCTTTTATGAAACATCTCTTCGCTTTTCTGCATTTCTTAATTCAATTTACAATGTTTTCCTATTATGGTATCATTCATCTGCAGTTACGTGAAGGATATTATGTTTACTAGGCTTGCCCTTTCACCAAGATCTCCCCACATTCCCCTTCACAGCCACTGTCCATCAGCATAGTAAGATGCTGTAAAATCACTCTTTGTCTTCTCTGTGATGTACAGCCCTCTCTGTGACCCCCCTCCCACATTGTATATGCTAATCGTAATGCACGCTTTCTTTCCCTCTCCCCTTATCCCTCCCAGTCCCAACTATCCACACCAGTCCCTTTCCATTTGGTAACTGTTCGTCCATTCTTGGCTTCGATATATCTGGTGCTGTTCTGCTCACTCATTTTCTCTTGGTTCTCCCTCTGAGAGGATAGTGAAATCATTTGATACTTGTCTTTCTGCGCCTGGTTAGTTCACTACGCATATTACCCTGTAGCTCCATCCCTGTTGTTGTAAATGGTAGGATGTTTTCTCTTGTTTTGGCTGAATAATATTGCACTGGTCATCCTCTGATGGACACTTAGCTTGGCTCTTGTAAATAGTGTCAAACATATGGGTGCACATGTCTTTTCTAAACTGGGCTGCTGCATTTCATTATTCATATTTTACGTTAGTATGTATGTACATATGTATGTATGTATTCATTTACATACTTCCTTAATTGTTATCTATTCATTTATCCTTACTCTACAACCACATGAGTAACATTATGTTTACTACACTCCCCCCATCACCAAGTTACCAAAGGTAAGGGACTAGGAAGGCTGGTTGGGAAGGAACGAGAAGGGTGTACAGGGGTCATTACCATGAGCTGATATAATGTATGGGGAGGTCCCACGCGGAAGACAGTATAGTACAGAGAGTTCAAGTAGTGATTCTATAGCATCCTGCTACGCTGATGGACAGTGACTGTACCGGGCTATGTGGAGTGGACATGGTCTGGGGCGTGTAGTCACTCTAATGTAGCTCACATAGTTGTAGATTGCTTATCATGAATAGTGCTGTGGTAAATGTATGGGTGCACGTGTCTTTTTACAGCTGGGCTGGTGCTTTCTTTCTTCCTTACTTTCTTTCATTTTTTAGTTTTTTGTTTGTTTATTTATCAATATATTTATTTATTTAATCATTTTTAATCGTTTTTAAGTTATTTATTTAATATTTCTGTGTGAATGCATGTATTTATTTACTTATTGATTCATTCATTCATTATCTATCTGTCTTTCGTTCTATGTGACTTCCTTTTTGTCTTCCATTATATGTACGTATTTATATACTTATCTATTCATGCATGCATTCATTCATTTATCTGTGTCTCCATCTATCTGCCTGTGTTTTTGTCTATCTTTCTGGCATTAATATAGAATTATATGAGTACCATTATGTTTACTAGCCTCCTCCATTAGGAGGATGCCTGCACACACACCATTCTATCATTTATTTATTTACTAACTTGTCCTTAATCTCCAATTAGATGAGTAACATTATGTTTCCTAGACTGCCCCCATCACCAGTTTTGCAGAGGTTAGCTTCTAGGAAGGCTGGTTGGGAAGGGAAGGCGCAAGGTGTAAAAGGGGCATTAAGATTAGCTCCCATAGTGTGGGAGGTTTTCCACGTGGAAGTCAGTGTAGTGCAGAGAATTTAGGTAGTGAATCTATAGAATCGTACTATGCTGATGGATAGTGACTCTAATAGGGTATGTGGTACGGAGGGAACTTGATGATCTGGGGAGCCTACTAAGTATAATATTGCTCTTACACTTGTTGATGATTGATAGTGAAAAAAACCCTGCGTATTCCTTACTAGATAATGGTGAAACCCTGGAAAAAAAAAAAAGAGAGGCGTGGGTTGCAGCCGCTTGGGCTCCCGGCGGGCATCCCGCAGGTCCCTGCAAGCTGCTGAGCTCTCTCGGTTGGTCCGCAGGGGTTCCCCGGCCTTCCCCATCAGGCAGCGCGCCGCGGTGACCACGGGGTCATTTTCCCAGGGCACCTGCGCGGCGGCCCCAGGGGCCCCGGGCAACCTGAGGCCGCTTGGCTGCTGAGCCGCTTCCGCCACGGCCCGCCGCCGCCGCCGCCGCCCGCCTCCGAGGCGAACTCGAGGAACCTCCGGGCTGGGGACCAGCGGGTGCGGGTGTGGGCGCGGGCTCGGGAGGCACTCGAGTGTAGGCCTTGTGCCTGGCCTCGCTCAGACGAACGCTCCTCCCTCCCCAGGAAGCAGTGAAGCGCCGCCAGCCCCGCGGGCGCCGCCACCGCCTCCGCCGCCGCCCATGTTCCCTGAAGGACTTCGCCTGGAGGAAGGGTGCGGCCAGCGAGGCGGCCCTGTGAGAGCGGCCGCTGACAGCTCCCCGCGCCCGGCGCGCCCACCCCTCGCCGCCAAGTGGCTCCGCCCCTGGGCGCCCTCGGCCCCGCCCGTGCCCCACGCCCGTGCTCTACGCCGGACGGGCGCGCCTGCAATTGTCAGGTTTTTTTGTTTGCGCAAGGTTTTTGAGACAGTATGTCTGTGATATTCAATCATCTTGTATTGCTGATTCAGCCCTTTCTTTTGATGAGTAGTATTTCTTTGTATGAATAAACCACAGATTTTTTAATAGGTCTGTTTTTAGTTTTGCCTGCTATGAATAAAGTCTCTGAGAATGTTTGTGTATAGGTCTTTTTTTTTTGAAAGCCTAAGCACCCATTTCCATTTGAGGAAAAGCCTACAAGTGGAATTGCTGGGCCACAAGCTCAGTATGTTTTTAAGGTTCTCCAAACTGGCAGATCGTTTTCCCAAAATGGCATACCATTTTACATGCCCACGAGTTTGATCCAAGTTGAGGTCTGGCAGTGTCAGTTTTTTTTTTTATTTTCATCATTCTAACGTAATTGTGATGTCACAATGTGATTTCAATTTGCTTCTATTTGATGACTAACGTTGCTGAATGTTTTTCCATGGACTCATTGGCCATTTGTACCTCTTCTTTTATGAAACATCTCTTCACTTTTCTGCATTTCTTAATTCAATTTACAATGTTTTCCTATTATGGTATCATTCATCTGCAGTTACGTGAAGGATATTATGTTTACTAGGCTCGCCCTTTCACCAAGATCTCCCCACATTCCCCTTCACAGCCACTGTCCATCAGCATAGTAAGATGCTGTAAAATCACTCTTTGTCTTCTCTTTGATGTACAGCCCTCTCTGTGACCCCCCTCCCACATTGTACATGCTAATCGTAATGCACGCTTTCTTTCCCTCTCCCCTTATCCCTCCCAGTCCCAACTATCCACACCAGTCCCTTTCCATTTGGTAACTGTTCGTCCATTCTTGGCTTCGATATATCTGGTGCTGTTCTGCTCACTCATTTTCTCTTGGTTCTCCCTCTGAGAGGATAGTGAAATCATTTGATACTTGTCTTTCTGCGCCTGGTTAGTTCACTACGCATATTACCCTGTAGCTCCATCCCTGTTGTTGTAAATGGTAGGATGTTTTCTCTTGTTTTGGCTGAATAATATTGCACTGGTCATCCTCTGATGGACACTTAGCTTGGCTCTTGTAAATAGTGTCAAACATATGGGTGCACATGTCTTTTCTAAACTGGTCTGCTGCATTTCATTATTCATATTTTACGTATGTATGTATGTACATATGTATGTATGTATTCATTTACATACTTCCTTAATTGTTATCTATTCATTTATCCTTACTCTACAACCACATGAGTAACATTATGTTTTACTACACTCCCCCCATCACCAAGTTACCAAAGGTAAGGGACTAGGAAGGCTGGTTGGGAAGGGACGGAGAAGGGTGTACAGGGGTCATTACCATGAGCTGATATAATGTATGGGGAGGTCCCACGCGGAAGACAGTATAGTACAGAGAGTTCAAGTAGTGATTCTATAGCATCCTGCTATGCTGATGGACAGTGACTGTACCGGGGTATGTGGAGTGGACATGGTCTGGGGCGTGTAGTCACTCTAATGTAGCTCACATAGTTGTAGATTGCTTATCATGAATAGTGCTGTGGTAAATGTATGGGTGCACGTGTCTTTTTACAGCTGGGCTGGTGCTTTCTTTCTTCCTTACTTTCTTTCATTTTTTAGTTTTTTGTTTGTTTATTTATCAATATATTTATTTATATAATCATTTTTAATCGTTTTTAAGTTATTTATTTAATATTTCTGTGTGAATGCATGTATTTATTTACTTATTGATTCATTCATTCATTATCTATCTGTCTTTCGTTCTATGTGACTTCCTTTTTGTCTTCCATTATATGTACGTATTTATATACTTATCTATTCATGCATGCATTCATTCATTTATCTGTGTCTCCATCTATCTGCCTGTCTTTCTGTCTATCTTTCTGGCATTAATATAGAATTATATGAGTACCATTATGTTTACTAGCCTCCTCCATTAGGAGGATGCCTGCACACACACCATTCTATCATTTATTTATTTACTTACTTGTCCTTAATCTCCAATTACATGAGTAACATTATGTTTCCTAGACTGCCCCCATCACCAGTTTTGCAAAGGTTAGCTTCTAGGAAGGCTGGTTGGGAAGGGAAGGCGCAAGGTGGAAAAGGGGCATTAAGATTAGCTCCCATAGTGTGGGAGGGTTTCCACGTGGAAGTCAGTGTAGTGCAGAGAATTTAGGTAGTGAATCTATAGAATCGTACTATGCTGATGGATAGTGACTCTAATAGGGTATGTGGTACGGAGGGAACTTGATGATCTGGGGAGCCTACTAAGTATAATATTGCTCTTACACTTGTTGATGATTGATAGTGAAAAAAACCCTGCGTATTCCTTACTAGATAATGGTGAAACCCTGGAAAAAAAAAAAAAGGGAGGCGTGGGTTGCAGCCGCTTGGGCTCCCGGCGGGCATCCCGCAGGTCCCTGCAAGCTGCTGAGCTCTCTCGGTTGGTCCGCAGGGGTTCCCCGGCCTTCCCCATCAGGCAGCGCGCCGCGGTGACCACGGGGTCATTTTCCCAGGGCACCTGCGCGGCGGCCCCAGGGGCCCCGGGCAACCTGAGGCCGCTTGGCTGCTGAGCCGCTTCCGCCACGGCCCGCCGCCGCCGCCGCCGCCCGCCTCCGAGGCGAACTCGAGGAACCTCCGGGCTGGGGACCAGCGGGTGCGGGTGTGGGCGACGGGCTCGGGAGGCACTCGAGTGTAGGCCTTGTGCCTGGCCTCGCTCAGACGAACGCTCCTCCCTCCCCAGGAAGCAGTGAAGCGCCGCCAGCCCCGCCGGCGCCGCCACCGCCTCCGCCGCCGCCCATGTTCCCTGAAGGCCTTCGCCTGGAGGAAGGGTGCAGCCAGCGAGGCGGCCCTGTGAGAGCGGCCGCTGACAGCTCCCCGCGCCCGGCGCGCCCACCCCTCGCCGCCAAGTGGCTCCGCCCCTGGGCGCCCTCGGCCCCGCCCGTGCCCCACGCCCGAGCCCTACGCCGGAAGGGCGCGCCTGCAATTGTCAGGTTTTTTTGTTTGCGCAAGGTTTTTGAGACAGTATGTCTGTGACATTCAATCATCTTGTATTGCTGATTCAGCCCTTTCTTTTGATGAGTAGTATTTCTTTGTATGAATAAACCACAGATTTTTGAATAGGTCTGTTTTTAGTTTTGCCTGCTATGAATAAAGTCTCTGAGAATGTTTGTGTATAGGTCTTTTTTTTTTGTAAGCCTAAGCACCCATTTCCATTTGAGGAAAAGCCTACAAGTGGAATTGCTGGGCCATAAGCTCAGTATGTTTTTAAGGTTCTCCAAACTGGCAGATCGTTTTCCCAAAATGGCATACCATTTTACATGCCCACGAGTTTGATCCAAGTTGAGGTCTGGCAGTGTCAGTTTTTTTTTTTTATTTTCATCATTCTAACGTAATTGTGATGTCACAATGTGATTTCAATTTGCTTCTATTTGATGACTAACGTTGCTGAATGTTTTTCCATGGACTCATTGGCCAGTTGTACCTCTTCTTTTATGAAACGTCTCTTCGCTTTTCTGCATTTCTTAATTCAATTTACAATGTTTTCCTATTTTGGTATCATTCATCTGCAGTTACGTGAAGGATATTATGTTTACTAGGCTTGCCCTTTCACCAAGATCTCCCCACATTCCCCTTCACAGCCACTGTCCATCAGCATAGTAAGATGCTGTAAAATCACTCTTTGTCTTCTCTGTGATGTACAGCCCTCTCTGTGACCCCCCTCCCACATTGTATATGCTAATCGTAATGCACGCTTTCTTTCCCTCTCCCCTTATCCCTCCCAGTCCCAACTATCCACACCAGTCCCTTTCCATTTGGTAACTGTTCGTCCATTCTTGGCTTCGATATATCTGGTGCTGTTCTGCTCACTCATTTTCTCTTGGTTCTCCCTCTGAGAGGATAGTGAAATCATTTGATACTTGTCTTTCTGCGCCTGGTTAGTTCACTACGCATATTACCCTGTAGCTCCATCCCTGTTGTTGTAAATGGTAGGATGTTTTCTCTTGTTTTGGCTGAATAATATTGCACTGGTCATCCTCTGATGGACACTTAGCTTGGCTCTTGTAAATACTGTCAAACATATGGGTGCACATGTCTTTTCTAAACTGGGCTGCTGCATTTCATTATTCATATTTTACGTTAGTATGTATGTACATATGTATGTATGTATTCATTTACATACTTCCTTAATTGTTATCTATTCATTTATCCTTACTCTACAACCACATGAGTAACATTATGTTTACTACACTCCCCCCATCACCAAGTTACCAAAGGTAAGGGACTAGGAAGGCTGGTTGGGAAGGGACGGAGAAGGGTGTACACGGGTCATTACCATGAGCTGATATAATGTATGGGGAGGTCCCACGCGGAAGACAGTATAGTACAGAGAGTTCAAGTAGTGATTCTATAGCATCCTGCTACGCTGATGGACAGTGACTGTACCGGGGTATGTGGAGTGGACATGGTCTGGGGCGTGTAGTCACTCTAATGTAGCTCACATAGTTGTAGATTGCTTATCATGAATAGTGCTGTGGTAAATGTATGGGTGCACGTGTCTTTTTACAGCTGGGCTGGTGCTTTCTTTCTTCCTTACTTTCTTTCATTTTTTAGTTTTTTGTTTGTTTATTTATCAATATATTTATTTATTTAATCATTTTTAATCGTTTTTAAGTTATTTATTTAATATTTCTGTGTGAATGCATGTATTTATTTACTTATTGATTCATTCATTCATTATCGATCTGTCTTTCGTTCTATGTGACTTCCTTTTTGTCTTCCATTATATGTACGTATTTATATACTTATCTATTCATGCATGCATTCATTCATTTATCTGTGTCTCCATCTATCTGCCTGTCTTTCTGTCTATCTTTCTGTCATTAATATAGAATTATATGAGTACCATTATGTTTACTAGCCTCCTCCATTAGGAGGATGCCTGCACACACACCATTCTATCATTTATTTATTTACTTACTTGTCCTTAATCTCCAATTACATGAGTAACATTATGTTTCCTAGACTGCCCCCATCACCAGTTTTGCAAAGGTTAGCTTCTAGGAAGGCTGGTTGGGAAGGGAAGGCGCAAGGTGGAAAAGGGGCATTAAGATTAGCTCCCATAGTGTGGGAGGGTTTCCACGTGGAAGTCAGTGTAGTGCAGAGAATTTAGGTAGTGAATCTATAGAATCGTACTATGCTGATGGATAGTGACTCTAATAGGGTATGTGGTACGGAGGGAACTTGATGATCTGGGGAGCCTACTAAGTATAATATTGCTCTTACACTTGTTGATGATTGATAGTGAAAAAAACCCTGCGTATTCCTTACTAGATAATGGTGAAACCCTGGAAAAAAAAAAAAGGGAGGCGTGGGTTGCAGCCGCTTGGGCTCCCGGCGGGCATCCCGCAGGTCCCTGCAAGCTGCTGAGCTCTCTCGGTTGGTCCGCAGGGGTTCCCCGGCCTTCCCCATCAGGCAGCGCGCCGCGGTGACCACGGGGTCATTTTCCCAGGGCACCTGCGCGGCGGCCCCAGGGGCCCCGGGCAACCTGAGGCCGCTTGGCTGCTGAGCCGCTTCCGCCACGGCCCGCCGCCGCCGCCGCCGCCCGCCTCCGAGGCGAACTCGAGGAACCTCCGGGCTGGGGACCAGCGGGTGCGGGTGTGGGCGACGGGCTCGGGAGGCACTCGAGTGTAGGCCTTGTGCCTGGCCTCGCTCAGACGAACGCTCCTCCCTCCCCAGGAAGCAGTGAAGCGCCGCCAGCCCCGCCGGCGCCGCCACCGCCTCCGCCGCCGCCCATGTTCCCTGAAGGCCTTCGCCTGGAGGAAGGGTGCAGCCAGCGAGGCGGCCCTGTGAGAGCGGCCTCTGACAGCTCCCCGCGCCCGGCGCGCCCACCCCTCGCCGCCAAGTGGCTCCGCCCCTGGGCGCCCTCGGCCCCGCCCGTGCCCCACGCCCGTGCCCTACGCCGGACGGGCGCGCCTGCAATTGTCAGGTTTTTTTGTTTGCGCAAGGTTTTTGAGACAGTATGTCTGTGACATTCAATCATCTTGTATTGCTGATTCAGCCCTTTCTTTTGATGAGTAGTATTTCTTTGTATGAATAAACCACAGATTTTTTAATAGGTCTGTTTTTAGTTTTGCCTGCTATGAATAAAGTCTCTGAGAATGTTTGTGTATAGGTCTTTTTTTTTTGTAAGCATAAGCACCCATTTCCATTTGAGGAAAAGCCTACACGTGCAATTGCTGGGCCAGAAGCTCAGTATGTTTTTAAGGTTCTCCAAACTGGCAGATCGTTTTCCCAAAATGGCATACCATTTTACATGCCCACGAGTTTGATCCAAGTTGAGGTCTGGCAGTGTCAGTTTTTTTTTTATTTTCATCATTCTAACGTAATTGTGATGTCACAATGTGATTTCAATTTGCTTCTATTTGATGACTAACGTTGCTGAATGTTTTTCCATGGACTCATTGGCCATTTGTACCTCTTCTTTTATGAAACATCTCTTCGCTTTTCTGCATTTCTTAATTCAATTTACAATGTTTTCCTATTATGGTATCATTCATCTGCAGTTACATGAAGGATATTATGTTTACTAGGCTTGCCCTTTCACCAAGATCTCCCCACATTCCCCTTCACAGCCACTGTCCATCAGCATAGTAAGATGCTGTAAAATCACTCTTTGTCTTCTCTGTGATGTACAGCCCTCTCTGTGACCCAACTCCCACATTGTATATGCTAATCGTAATGCACGCTTTCTTTCCCTCTCCCCTTATCCCTCCCAGTCCCAACTATCCACACCAGTCCCTTTCCATTTGGTAACTGTTCGTCCATTCTTGGCTTCGATATATCTGGTGCTGTTCTGCTCACTCATTTTCTCTTGGTTCTCCCTCTGAGAGGATAGTGAAATCATTTGATACTTGTCTTTCTGCGCCTGGTTAGTTCACTACGCATATTACCCTGTAGCTCCATCCCTGTTGTTGTAAATGGTAGGATGTTTTCTCTTGTTTTGGCTGAATAATATTGCACTGGTCATCCTCTGATGGACACTTAGCTTGGCTCTTGTAAATAGTGTCAAACATATGGGTGCACATGTCTTTTCTAACCTGGGCTGCTGCATTTCATTATTCATATTTTACGTATGTATGTATGTACATATGTATGTATGTATTCATTTACATACTTCCTTAATTGTTATCTATTCATTTATCCTTACTCTACAACCACATGAGTAACATTATGTTTACTACACTCCCCCCATCACCAAGTTACCAAAGGTAAGGGACTAGGAAGGCTGGTTGGGAAGGGACGGAGAAGGGTGTACAGGGGTCATTACCATGAGCTGATATAATGTATGGGGAGGTCCCACGCGGAAGACAGTATAGTACAGAGAGTTCAAGTAGTGATTCTATAGCATCCTGCTACGCTGATGGACAGTGACTGTACCGGGGTATGTGGAGTGGACATGGTCTGGGGCGTGTAGTCACTCTAATGTAGCTCACATAGTTGTAGATTGCTTATCATGAATAGTGCTGTGGTAAATGTATGGGTGCACGTGTCTTTTTACAGCTGGGCTGGTGCTTTGTTTCTTCCTTACTTTCTTTCATTTTTTAGTTTATTGTTTGTTTATTTATCAATATATTTATTTACTTATTCATTTTTAATCGTTTTTAAGTTATTTATTTAATATTTCTGTGTGAATGCATGTATTTATTTACTTATTGATTCATTCATTCATTATCTATCTGTCTTTCGTTCTATGTGACTTCCTTTTTGTCTTCCATTATATGTACGTATTTATATACTTATCTATTCATGCATGCATTCATTCATTTATCTGTGTCTCCATCTATCTGCCTGTCTTTCTGTCTATCTTTCTGTCATTAATATAGAATTATATGAGTACCATTATGTTTACTAGCCTCCTCCATTAGGAGGATGCCTGCACACACACCATTCTATCATTTATTTATTTACTTACTTGTCCTTAATCTCCAATTACATGAGTAACATTATGTTTCCTAGACTGCCCCCATCACCAGTTTTGCAAAGGTTAGCTTCTAGGAAGGCTGGTTGGGAAGGGAAGGCGCAAGGTGGAAAAGGGGCATTAAGATTAGCTCCCATAGTGTGGGAGGGTTTCCACGTGGAAGTCAGTGTAGTGCAGAGAATTTAGGTAGTGAATCTATAGAATCGTACTATGCTGATGGATAGTGACTCTAATAGGGTATGTGGTACGGAGGGAACTTGATGATCTGGGGAGCCTACTAAGTATAATATTGCTCTTACACTTGTTGATGATTGATAGTGAAAAAAACCCTGCGTATTCCTTACTAGATAATGGTGAAACCCTGGAAAAAAAAAAAAGGGAGGCGTGGGTTGCAGCCGCTTGGGCTCCCGGCGGGCATCCCGCAGGTCCCTGCAAGCTGCTGAGCTCTCTCGGTTGGTCCGCAGGGGTTCCCCGGCCTTCCCCATCAGGCAGCGCGCCGCGGTGACCACGGGGTCATTTTCCCAGGGCACCTGCGCGGCGGCCCCAGGGGCCCCGGGCAACCTGAGGCCGCTTGGCTGCTGAGCCGCTTCCGCCACGGCCCGCCGCCGCCGCCGCCGCCCGCCTCCGAGGCGAACTCGAGGAACCTCCGGGCTGGGGACCAGCGGGTGCGGGTGTGGGCGACGGGCTCGGGAGGCACTCGAGTGTAGGCCTTGTGCCTGGCCTCGCTCAGACGAACGCTCCTCCCTCCCCAGGAAGCAGTGAAGCGCCGCCAGCCCCGCCGGCGCCGCCACCGCCTCCGCCGTCGCCCATGTTCCCTGAAGGCCTTCGCCTGGAGGAAGGGTGCAGCCAGCGAGGCGGCCCTGTGAGAGCGGCCGCTGACAGCTCCCCGCGCCCGGCGCGCCCACCCCTCGCCGCCAAGTGGCTCCGCCCCTGGGCGCCCTCGGCCCCGCCCGTGCCCCACGCCCGTGCCCTACGCCGGACGGGCGCGCCTGCAATTGTCAGGTTTTTTTGTTTGCGCAAGGTTTTTGAGACAGTATGTCTGTGACATTCAATCATCTTGTATTGCTGATTCAGCCCTTTCTTTTGATGAGTAGTATTTCTTTGTATGAATAAACCACAGATGTTTTAATAGGTCTGTTTTTAGTTTTGCCTGCTATGAATAAAGTCTCTGAGAATGTTTGTGTATAGGTCTTTTTTTTTTGTAAGCATAAGCACCCATTTCCATTTGAGGAAAAGCCTACAAGTGGAATTGCTGGGCCAGAAGCTCAGTTTGTTTTTAAGGTTCTCCAAACTGGCAGATCGTTTTCCCAAAATGGCATACCATTTTACATGCCCACGAGTTTGATCCAAGTTGAGTCTGGCAGTGTCATTTTTTCTTTTATTTTCATCATTCTAACGTAATTGTGATGTCACAATGTGATTTCGATTTGCTTTTACTTGATGACTAATGTTGCTGAATGTTTTTCCATGGACTCATTGGCCAGTTGTACCTCTTCTTTTATGAAACGTCTCTTTGCTTTTCTGCATTTCTTAATTCAATTTACAATGTTTTCCTATTTTGGTATCATTCATCTGCAGTTACATGAAGGATATTATGTTTACTAGGCTGGCCCGTTCACCAAGATCTCCCCACATTCCCCTTCACAGCCACTGTCCATCAGCATAGTAAGATGCTGTAAAATCACTCTTTGTCTTCTCTTTGATGTACAGCCCTCTGTGTGACCGCCCTCCCTCATTGTACATGCTAATCGTAATGCACGCTTTCTTTCCCTCTCCCCTTATCACTTCCAGTCCCAACGATCCACTCCAGTCCCTTTCCCTTTGGTAACTGTAGGTCCATTCTTGGCTTCGATGAATCTGGTGGTGTTCTGCTCACTCATTTTCTCTTGGTTCTCCCTCTGAGAGGATAGTGAAATCATTTGATACTTGTCTTTCTGCTCCTGGGTTAGTTCACTCCGCTTATTACCCTGTAGCTCCATCCCTGTTGTTGTAAAGAGTAGGATGTTTTCTCTTGTTTTGGCTGAATAATATTGCACTGGTCATCCTCTGATAGACACTTAGCTTGGCTCTTGTAAATAGTGTCAAACATATGGGTGCACATGTCTTTTCTAAACTGGGCTGCTGCATTTCATTATTCATATTTTACGTATGTATGTATGTATGTATGTATGTATTCATTTACATACTTCCTTAATTGTTATCTATTCATTTACCCTTACTCTACAACCACATGAGTAACATTATGTTTACTACACTGCCCCCATCAGCAAGTTACCAAAGGTAAGGGACTAGGAAGGCTGGTTGGGAAGGGACGGGGAAGGGTGTACAGGGGGCATTACCTTTAGCTGATATAATGTATGGGGAGGTCCCACGGGGAAGACAGTATAGTACAGAGAGTTCAAGTAGTGATTCTATAGCATCCTGCTACGCTGATGGACAGTGACTGTACCGGGGTATGTGGAGTGGACATGGTCTGGGGCGTGTTGTCATTCTAATGTAGCTCACATAGTTGTAGATTGCTTATCATGAATAGCGTGTGGTAAACGTACGGGTGCACGTGTCTTTTTACAGCTGGGCTGGTGCTTTCTTTCTTCCCTACTTTCTTTCATTTTTTAGTTTTTTGTTTATTTATGAATATATATTTTTTAAATCATTTTTAATCGTTTTTAAGTTATCTATTTAATATTTCTGTGTGAATGTATGTATTTATTTACTTACTGTTTCATTCATTCATTCATTATCTATCTATCTGTCTTTCGTTCTATGTAACTTTCTTTTTGTCTTCCATTATATGTAAGTATTTATATACTTATTTATTCATGCATGCATTCATTCATTTATCTGTCTTTCCATCTATCTGCCTGTCTTTCTGTCTATCTTTCTGTCATTAATAGAGAATTATATGGGTCACATTATGTTTACTAGCCTCCACCATTAGGAGGATGCGTGCACACACTCCATTCTATCATTTATTTATTTACTTACTTGTCCTTAATCTCCAATTACATGGGTAACATTATGTTTACTAGACTCACCCCATCACCAGTTTTGCAAAGGTAAGCGTCTAGGAAGGCTGGTTAGGAAGGGAAGGGGCAGGGTGTAAAAAGGGCATTGAGATTAGCTCCCATAGTGTGGGAGGGTTTCCACGTGGAAGTCAGTGTAGTGCAGAGAAGTCAAGTAGTGATTCTATAGAATCGTACTATGCTGACGGATAGTGACTCTAATAGGGTATGTGGTACGGAGGGAACTTGATGATCTGGGGAGCCTACTAACTTTAATATTGCTCTTACACTTGTTGATAATTGATAGTGAAAAAAACCCGGGTATTCCTGACTAGATAATGATGAAACCCAGGAAAAAAAAAAAAAGGGAGGGGTGGGTTGCAGCCCCTTGGGCTCCCGGCGGGCATCCCAGAGGTCCCTGCAAGCTGCTGAGCTCTCTCGGTTGGTCCGCAGGGGTTCCCCGGCCTTCCCCATCAGGCAGCGCGCCGCGGTGACCCCGGGGTCATTTTCCCAGGGCACCTGCGCGGCGGCCCCGCGGGCCCCGGGCAACCTGAGGCCGCTTGGCTGCTGAGCCGCTTCCGCCAGGGCCCGCCGCCGCCGCCGCCGCCCGCCTCCGAGGCGAACTCGAGGAACCTCCGGGCTGGGGACCAGCGGGTGCGGGTGTGGGCGCGGGCTCGGGAGGCACTCGAGTGTAGTCCTCGTGCCTGGCCTCGCTCAGACGAACGCTCCTCCCTCCCCAGGAAGCAGTGAAGCGCCGCCGCCGCGGCCAGCGCCGCCGCCTCCGCCGCCGCCGCCCATGTACCCTGAAGGCCTTCGCCTGGAGGAAGGGTGCAGCCAGCGAGGCGGCCCTGTGACAGCGGCCGCTGACAGCTCCCCGCGCCCGGCGCGCCCACCCCTCGCCGCCAAATGGCTCCGCCCCTGGGCGCCCTCGGCCCCGCCCGTGCCCCACGCACCTGGCCTACGCCGGAAGGGCGCGCCTGCAATTGTCAGGTTTTTTTTGTTTGCGTAAGGTTTTTGAGTCAGTATGTCTGTGACATTCAATCATCTTGTAATGCTGATTCAGCTCTTTCTTTTGATGAGTAGTATTTCTTTGTATGAATAAACCACAGATTTTTTAAAAGGTCTGTTTTTAGTTTTGCCTGCTATGAATAAAGTCTCTGAGAATGTTTGTGTATAGGTCTTTTTTTTTTGTAAGCCTAAGCACCCATTTCCATTTGAGGAAAAGCCTACACGTGGAATTGCTGGGCCATAAGCTCAGTATGTTTTTAAGGTTCTCCAAACTGGCAGATCGTTTTCCCAAAATGGCATACCATTTTACATGCCCACGAGTTTGATCCAAGTTGAGGTCTGGCAGTGTCAGTTTTTTTTTTTATTTTCATCATTCTAACGTAATTGTGATGTCACAATGTGATTTCAATTTGCTTCTATTTGATGACTAACGTTGCTGAATGTTTTTCCATGGACTCATTGGCCATTTGTACCTCTTCTTTTATGAAACATCTCTTCGCTTTTCTGCATTTCTTAATTCAATTTACAATGTTTTCCTATTATGGTATCATTCATCTGCAGTTACATGAAGGATATTATGTTTACTAGGCTCGCCCTTTCACCAAGATCTCCCCACATTCCCCTTCACAGCCACTGTCCATCAGCATAGTAAGATGCTGTAAAATCACTCTTTGTCTTCTCTGTGATGTACAGCCCTCTCTGTGACCCCCCTCCCACATTGTACATGCTAATCGTAATGCACGCTTTCTTTCCCTCTCCCCTTATCCCTCCCAGTCCCAACTATCCACACCAGTCCCTTTCCATTTGGTAACTGTTCGTCCATTCTTGGCTTCGATATATCTGGTGCTGTTCTGCTCACTCATTTTCTCTTGGTTCTCCCTCTGAGAGGATAGTGAAATCATTTGATACTTGTCTTTCTGCGCCTGGTTAGTTCACTACGCATATTACCCTGTAGCTCCATCCCTGTTGTTGTAAATGGTAGGATGTTTTCTCTTGTTTTGGCTGAATAATATTGCACTGGTCATCCTCTGATGGACACTTAGCTTGGCTCTTGTAAATAGTGTCAAACATATGGGTGCACATGTCTTTTCTAAACTGGGCTGCTGCATTTCATTATTCATATTTTACGTATGTATGTATGTATGTATGTATGTATGTATTCATTTACATACTTCCTTAATTGTTATCTATTCATTTATCCTTACTCTACAACCACATGAGTAACATTATGTTTACTACACTCCCCCCATCACCAAGTTACCAAAGGTAAGGGACTAGGAAGGCTGGTTGGGAAGGGACGGAGAAGGGTGTACAGGGGTCATTACCATGAGCTGATATAATGTATGGGGAGGTCCCACGCGGAAGACAGTATAGTACAGAGAGTTCAAGTAGTGATTCTATAGCATCCTGCTACGCTGATGGACAGTGACTGTACCGGGGTATGTGGAGTGGACATGGTCTGGGGCGTGTAGTCACTCTAATGTAGCTCACATAGTTGTAGATTGCTTATCATGAATAGTGCTGTGGTAAATGTATGGGTGCACGTGTCTTTTTACAGCTGGGCTGGTGCTTTCTTTCTTCCTTACTTTCTTTCATTTTTTAGTTTTTTGTTTGTTTATTTATCAATATATTTATTTATTTAATCATTTTTAATCGTTTTTAAGTTATTTATTTAATATTTCTGTGTGAATGCATGTATTTATTTACTTATTGATTCATTCATTCATTATCTATCTGTCTTTCGTTCTATGTGACTTCCTTTTTGTCTTCCATTATATGTACGTATTTATATACTTATCTATTCATGCATGCATTCATTCATTTATCTGTGTCTCCATCTATCTGCCTGTCTTTCTGTCTATCTTTCTGGCATTAATATAGAATTATATGAGTACCATTATGTTTACTAGCCTCCTCCATTAGGAGGATGCCTGCACACACACCATTCTATCATTTATTTATTTACTTACTTGTCCTTAATCTCCAATTACATGAGTAACATTATGTTTCCTAGACTGCCCCCATCACCAGTTTTGCAAAGGTTAGCTTCTAGGAAGGCTGGTTGGGAAGGGAAGGCGCAAGGTGTAAAAGGGGCATTAAGATTAGCTCCCATAGTGTGGGAGGGTTTCCACGTGGAAGTCAGTGTAGTGCAGAGAATTTAGGTAGTGAATCTATAGAATCGTACTATGCTGATGGATAGTGACTCTAATAGGGTATGTGGTACGGAGGGAACTTGATGATCTGGGGAGCCTACTAAGTATAATATTGCTCTTACACTTGTTGATGATTGATAGTGAAAAAAACCCTGCGTATTCCTTACTAGATAATGGTGAAACCCTGGAAAAAAAAAAAAGGGAGGCGTGGGTTGCAGCCGCTTGGGCTCCCGGCGGGCATCCCGCAGGTCCCTGCAAGCTGCTGAGCTCTCTCGGTTGGTCCGCAGGGGTTCCCTGGCCTTCCCCATCAGGCAGCGCGCCGCGGTGACCCCGGGGTCATTTTCCCAGGGCACCTGCGCGGCGGCCCCGCGGGCCCCGGGCAACCTGAGGCCGCTTGGCTGCTGAGCCGCTTCCGCCAGGGCCCGCCGCCGCCGCCGCCGCCCGCCTCCGAGGCGAACTCGAGGAACCTCCGGGCTGGGGACCAGCGGGTGCGGGTGTGGGCGCGGGCTCGGGAGGCACTCGAGTGTAGTCCTCGTGCCTGGCCTCGCTCAGACGAACGCTCCTCCCTCCCCAGGAAGCAGTGAAGCGCCGCCGCCGCGGCCAGCGCCGCCGCCTCCGCCGCCGCCGCCCATGTACCCTGAAGGCCTTCGCCTGGAGGAAGGGTGCAGCCAGCGAGGCGGCCCTGTGACAGCGGTCGCTGACAGCTCCCCGCGCCCGGCGCGCCCACCCCTCGCCGCCAAATGGCTCCGCCCCTGGGCGCCCTCGGCCCCGCCCGTGCCCCACGCCCGTGCCCTACGCCGGACGGGCGCGCCTGCAATTGTCAGGTTTTTTTGTTTGCACAAGGTTTTTGAGACAGTATGTCTGTGACATTCAATCATCTTGTATTGCTGATTCAGCCCTTTCTTTTGATGAGTAGTATTTCTTTGTATGAATAAACCACAGATTTTTTAATAGGTCTGTTTTTAGTTTTTCCTGCTATGAATAAAGTCTCTGAGAATGTTTGTGTATAGGTCTTTTTTTTTTGTAAGCCTAAGCACCCATTTCCATTTGAGGAAAAGCCTACAAGTGGAATTGCTGGGCCAGAAGCTCAGTATGTTTTTAAGGTTCTCCAAACTGGCAGATCGTTTTCCCAAAATGGCATACCATTTTACATGCCCACGAGTTTGATCCAAGTTGAGGTCTGGCAGTGTCATTTTTTCTTTTATTTTCATCATTCTAACGTAATTGTGATGTCACAATGTGATTTCGATTTGCTTTTACTTGATGACTAATGTTGCTGAATGTTTTTCCATGGACTCATTGGCCAGTTGTACCTCTTCTTTTATGAAACGTCTCTTCGCTTTTCTGCATTTCTTAATTCAATTTACAATGTTTTCCTATTTTGGTATCATTCATCTGCAGTTACATGAAGGATATTATGTTTACTAGGCTGGCCCGTTCACCAAGATCTCCCCACATTCCCCTTCACAGCCACTGTCCATCAGCATAGTAAGATGCTGTAAAATCACTCTTTGTCTTCTCTTTGATGTACAGCCCTCTCTGTGACCGCCCTCCCTCATTGTACATGCTAATCGTAATGCACGCTTTCTTTCCCTCTCCCCTTATCCCTTCCCGTCCCAACGATCCACTCCAGTCCCTTTCCCTTTGGTAACTGTAGGTCCATTCTTGGCTTCGATGAATCTGGTGCTGTTCTGCTCACTCATTTTCTCTTGGTTCTCCCTCTGAGAGGATAGTGAAATCATTTGATACTTGTCTTTCTGCTCCTGGGTTAGTTCACTGCGCTTATTACCCTGTAGCTCCATCCCTGTTGTTGTAAATAGTAGGATGTTTTCTCTTGTTTTGGCTGAATAATATTGCACTGGTCATCCTCTGATAGACACTTAGCTTGGCTCTTGTAAATAGTGTCAAACATATGGGTGCACATGTCTTTTCTAAACTGGGCTGCTGCATTTCATTATTCATATTTTACGTATGTATGTATGTACATATGTATGTATGTATTCATTTACATACTTCCTTAATTGTTATCTATTCATTTATCCTTACTCTACAACCACATGAGTAACATTATGTTTACTACACTCCCCCCATCAGCAAGTTACCAAAGGTAAGGGACTAGGAAGGCTGGTTGGGAAGGGACGGGGAAGGGTGTACAGGGGGCATTACCTTTAGCTGATATAATGTATGGGGAGGTCCCACGGGGAAGACAGTATAGTACAGAGAGTTCAAGTAGTGATTCTATAGCATCCTGCTACGCTGATGGACAGTGACTGTACCGGGGTATGTGGAGTGGACATGGTCTGGGGCGTGTTGTCACTCTAATGTAGCTCACATAGTTGTAGATTGCTTATCATGAATAGTGTGTGGTAAATGTACGGGTGCACGTGTCTTTTTACAGCTGGGCTGGTGCTTTCTTTCTTCCTTACTTTCTTTCATTTTTTAGTTTTTTGTTTATTTATGAATATATATTTTTTAAATCATTTTTAATCGTTTTTAAGTTATCTATTTAATATTTCTGTGTGAATGTATGTATTTATTTACTTACTCTTTCATTCATTCATTCATTATCTATCTATCTGTCTTTCGTTCTATGTAACTTTCTTTTTGTCTTCCATTATATGTACGTATTTATATACTTATTTATTCATGCATGCATTCATTCATTTATCTGTCTTTCCATCTATCTGCCTGTCTTTCTGTCTATCTTTCTGTCATTAATAGAGAATTATATGGGTCACATTATGTTTACTAGCCTCCACCATTAGGAGGATGCGTGCACACACTCCATTCTATCATTTATTTATTTACTTACTTGTCCTTAATCTCCAATTACATGGGTAACATTATGTTTACTAGACTCCCCCCATCACCAGTTTTGCAAAGGTAAGCGTCTAGGAAGGCTGGTTAGGAAGGGAAGGGGCAGGGTGTAAAAAGGGCATTGAGATTAGCTCCCATAGTGTGGGAGGGTTTCCACGTGGAAGTCAGTGTAGTGCAGAGAAGTCAAGTAGTGATTCTATAGAATCGTACTATGCTGATGGATAGTGACTCTAATAGGGTATGTGGTACGGAGGGAACTTGATGATCTGGGGAGCCTACTAACTTTAATATTGCTCTTACACTTGTTGATAATTGATAGTGAAAAAAACCCGGGTATTCCTGACTAGATAATGATGAAACCCAGGAAAAAAAAAAAAAGGGAGGGGTGGGTTGCAGCCGCTTGGGCTCCCGGCGGGCATCCCGCAGGTCCCTGCAAGCTGCTGAGCTCTCTCGGTTGGTCCGCAGGGGTTCCCCGGCCTTCCCCATCAGGCAGCGCGCCGCGGTGACCCCGGGGTCATTTTCCCAGGGCACCTGCGCGGCGGCCCCGCGGGCCCCGGGCAACCTGAGGCCGCTTGGCTGCTGAGCCGCTTCCGCCAGGGCCCGCCGCCGCCGCCGCCGCCCGCCTCCGAGGCGAACTCGAGGAACCTCCGGGCTGGGGACCAGCGGGTGCGGGTGTGGGCGCGGGCTCGGGAGGCACTCGAGTGTAGTCCTCGTGCCTGGCCTCGCTCAGACGAACGCTCCTCCCTCCCCAGGAAGCAGTGAAGCGCCGCCGCCGCGGCCAGCGCCGCCGCCTCCGCCGCCGCCGCCCATGTACCCTGAAGGCCTTCGCCTGGAGGAAGGGTGCAGCCAGCGAGGCGGCCCTGTGACAGCGGCCGCTGACAGCTCCCCGCGCCCGGCGCGCCCACCCCTCGCCGCCAAATGGCTCCGCCCCTGGGCGCCCTCGGCCCCGCCCGTGCCCCACGCACCTGGCCTACGCCGGAAGGGCGCGCCTGCAATTGTCAGGTTTTTTTTGTTTGCGTAAGGTTTTTGAGTCAGTATGTCTGTGACATTCAATCATCTTGTAATGCTGATTCAGCTCTTTCTTTTGATGAGTAGTATTTCTTTGTATGAATAAACCACAGATTTTTTAAAAGGTCTGTTTTTAGTTTTGCCTGCTATGAATAAAGTCTCTGAGAATGTTTGTGTATAGGTCTTTTTTTTTTGTAAGCCTAAGCACCCATTTCCATTTGAGGAAAAGCCTACACGTGGAATTGCTGGGCCATAAGCTCAGTATGTTTTTAAGGTTCTCCAAACTGGCAGATCGTTTTCCCAAAATGGCATACCATTTTACATGCCCACGAGTTTGATCCAAGTTGAGGTCTGGCAGTGTCAGTTTTTTTTTTTATTTTCATCATTCTAACGTAATTGTGATGTCACAATGTGATTTCAATTTGCTTCTATTTGATGACTAACGTTGCTGAATGTTTTTCCATGGACTCATTGGCCATTTGTACCTCTTCTTTTATGAAACATCTCTTCGCTTTTCTGCATTTCTTAATTCAATTTACAATGTTTTCCTATTATGGTATCATTCATCTGCAGTTACATGAAGGATATTATGTTTACTAGGCTCGCCCTTTCACCAAGATCTCCCCACATTCCCCTTCACAGCCACTGTCCATCAGCATAGTAAGATGCTGTAAAATCACTCTTTGTCTTCTCTGTGATGTACAGCCCTCTCTGTGACCCCCCTCCCACATTGTACATGCTAATCGTAATGCACGCTTTCTTTCCCTCTCCCCTTATCCCTCCCAGTCCCAACTATGCACACCAGTCCCTTTCCATTTGGTAACTGTTCGTCCATTCTTGGCTTCGATATATCTGGTGCTGTTCTGCTCACTCATTTTCTCTTGGTTCTCCCTCTGAGAGGATAGTGAAATCATTTGATACTTGTCTTTCTGCGCCTGGTTAGTTCACTACGCATATTACCCTGTAGCTCCATCCCTGTTGTTGTAAATGGTAGGATGTTTTCTCTTGTTTTGGCTGAATAATATTGCACTGGTCATCCTCTGATGGACACTTAGCTTGGCTCTTGTAAATAGTGTCAAACATATGGGTGCACATGTCTTTTCTAAACTGGGCTGCTGCATTTCATTATTCATATTTTACGTATGTATGTATGTACATATGTATGTATGTATTCATTTACATACTTCCTTAATTGTTATCTATTCATTTATCCTTACTCTACAACCACATGAGTAACATTATGTTTACTACACTCCCCCCATCACCAAGTTACCAAAGGTAAGGGACTAGGAAGGCTGGTTGGGAAGGGACGGAGAAGGGTGTACAGGGGTCATTACCATGAGCTGATATAATGTATGGGGAGGTCCCACGCGGAAGACAGTATAGTACAGAGAGTTCAAGTAGTGATTCTATAGCATCCTGCTACGCTGATGGACAGTGACTGTACCGGGGTATGTGGAGTGGACATGGTCTGGGGCGTGTAGTCACTCTAATGTAGCTCACATAGTTGTAGATTGCTTATCATGAATAGTGCTGTGGTAAATGTATGGGTGCACGTGTCTTTTTACAGCTGGGCTGGTGCTTTCTTTCTTCCTTACTTTCTTTCATTTTTTAGTTTTTTGTTTGTTTATTTATCAATATATTTATTTATTTAATCATTTTTAATCGTTTTTAAGTTATTTATTTAATATTTCTGTGTGAATGCATGTATTTATTTACTTATTGATTCATTCATTCATTATCTATCTGTCTTTCGTTCTATGTGACTTCCTTTTTGTCTTCCATTATATGTACGTATTTATATACTTATCTATTCATGCATGCATTCATTCATTTATCTGTGTCTCCATCTATCTGCCTGTCTTTCTGTCTATCTTTCTGGCATTAATATAGAATTATATGAGTACCATTATGTTTACTAGCCTCCTCCATTAGGAGGATGCCTGCACACACACCATTCTATCATTTATTTATTTACTTACTTGTCCTTAATCTCCAATTACATGAGTAACATTATGTTTCCTAGACTGCCCCCATCACCAGTTTTGCAAAGGTTAGCTTCTAGGAAGGCTGGTTGGGAAGGGAAGGCGCAAGGTGGAAAAGGGGCATTAAGATTAGCTCCCATAGTGTGGGAGGGTTTCCACGTGGAAGTCAGTGTAGTGCAGAGAATTTAGGTAGTGAATCTATAGAATCGTACTATGCTGATGGATAGTGACTCTAATAGGGTATGTGGTACGGAGGGAACTTGATGATCTGGGGAGCCTACTAAGTATAATATTGCTCTTACACTTGTTGATGATTGATAGTGAAAAAAACCCTGCGTATTCCTTACTAGATAATGGTGAAACCCTGGAAAAAAAAAAAAGGGAGGCGTGGGTTGCAGCCGCTTGGGCTCCCGGCGGGCATCCCGCAGGTCCCTGCAAGCTGCTGAGCTCTCTCGGTTGGTCCGCAGGGGTTCCCCGGCCTTCCCCATCAGGCAGCGCGCCGCGGTGACCACGGGGTCATTTTCCCAGGGCACCTGCGCGGCGGCCCCAGGGGCCCCGGGCAACCTGAGGCCGCTTGGCTGCTGAGCCGCTTCCGCCACGGCCCGCCGCCGCCGCCGCCGCCCGCCTCCGAGGCGAACTCGAGGAACCTCCGGGCTGGGGACCAGCGGGTGCGGGTGTGGGCGCGGGCTCGGGAGGCACTCGAGTGTAGGCCTTGTGCCTGGCCTCGCTCAGACGAACGCTCCTCCCTCCCCAGGAAGCAGTGAAGCGCCGCCAGCCCCGCCGGCGCCGCCACCGCCTCCGCCGCCGCCCATGTTCCCTGAAGGCCTTCGCCTGGAGGAAGGGTGCAGCCAGCGAGGCGGCCCTGTGAGAGCGGCCGCTGACAGCTCCCCGCGCCCGGCGCGCCCACCCCTCGCCGCCAAGTGGCTCCGCCCCTGGGCGCCCTCGGCCCCGCCCGTGCCCCACGCCCGTGCCCTACGCCGGACGGGCGCGCCTGCAATTGTCAGGTTTTTTTGTTTGCGCAAGGTTTTTGAGACAGTATGTCTGTGACATTCAATCATCTTGTATTGCTGATTCAGCTCTTTCTTTTGATGAGTAGTATTTCTTTGTATGAATAAACCACAGATTTTTTAAAAGGTCTGTTTTTAGTTTTGCCTGCTATGAATAAAGTCTCTGAGAATGTTTGTGTATAGGTCTTTTTTTTTTGTAAGCCTAAGCACCCATTTCCATTTGAGGAAAAGCCTACACGTGGAATTGCTGGGCCATAAGCTCAGTATGTTTTTAAGGTTCTCCAAACTGGCAGATCGTTTTCCCAAAATGGCATACCATTTTACATGCCCACGAGTTTGATCCAAGTTGAGGTCTGGCAGTGTCAGTTTTTTTTTTTATTTTCATCATTCTAACGTAATTGTGATGTCACAATGTGATTTCAATTTGCTTCTATTTGATGACTAACGTTGCTGAATGTTTTTCCATGGACTCATTGGCCATTTGTACCTCTTCTTTTATGAAACATCTCTTCGCTTTTCTGCATTTCTTAATTCAATTTACAATGTTTTCCTATTATGGTATCATTCATCTGCAGTTACATGAAGGATATTATGTTTACTAGGCTCGCCCTTTCACCAAGATCTCCCCACATTCCCCTTCACAGCCACTGTCCATCAGCATAGTAAGATGCTGTAAAATCACTCTTTGTCTTCTCTGTGATGTACAGCCCTCTCTGTGACCCCCCTCCCACATTGTACATGCTAATCGTAATGCACGCTTTCTTTCCCTCTCCCCTTATCCCTCCCAGTCCCAACTATCCACACCAGTCCCTTTCCATTTGGTAACTGTTCGTCCATTCTTGGCTTCGATATATCTGGTGCTGTTCTGCTCACTCATTTTCTCTTGGTTCTCCCTCTGAGAGGATAGTGAAATCATTTGATACTTGTCTTTCTGCGCCTGGTTAGTTCACTACGCATATTACCCTGTAGCTCCATCCCTGTTGTTGTAAATGGTAGGATGTTTTCTCTTGTTTTGGCTGAATAATATTGCACTGGTCATCCTCTGATGGACACTTAGCTTGGCTCTTGTAAATAGTGTCAAACATATGGGTGCACATGTCTTTTCTAAACTGGGCTGCTGCATTTCATTATTCATATTTTACGTATGTATGTATGTACATATGTATGTATGTATTCATTTACATACTTCCTTAATTGTTATCTATTCATTTATCCTTACTCTACAACCACATGAGTAACATTATGTTTACTACACTCCCCCCATCAGCAAGTTACCAAAGGTAAGGGACTAGGAAGGCTGGTTGGGAAGGGACGGAGAAGGGTGTACAGGGGGCATTACCTTTAGCTGATATAATGTATGGGGAGGTCCCACGGGGAAGACAGTATAGTACAGAGAGTTCAAGTAGTGATTCTATAGCATCCTGCTACGCTGATGGACAGTGACTGTACCGGGGTATGTGGAGTGGACATGGTCTGGGGCGTGTAGTCACTCTAATGTAGCTCACATAGTTGTAGATTGCTTATCATGAATAGTGCTGTGGTAAATGTATGGGTGCACGTGTCTTTTTACAGCTGGGCTGGTGCTTTCTTTCTTCCTTACTTTCTTTCATTTTTTAGTTTTTTGTTTGTTTATTTATCAATATATTTATTTATTTAATCATTTTTAATCGTTTTTAAGTTATTTATTTAATATTTCTGTGTGAATGCATGTATTTATTTACTTATTGATTCATTCATTCATTATCTATCTGTCTTTCGTTCTATGTGACTTCCTTTTTGTCTTCCATTATATGTACGTATTTATATACTTATCTATTCATGCATGCATTCATTCATTTATCTGTGTCTCCATCTATCTGCCTGTCTTTCTGTCTATCTTTCTGGCATTAATATAGAATTATATGAGTACCATTATGTTTACTAGCCTCCTCCATTAGGAGGATGCCTGCACACACACCATTCTATCATTTATTTATTTACTTACTTGTCCTTAATCTCCAATTACATGAGTAACATTATGTTTCCTAGACTGCCCCCATCACCAGTTTTGCAAAGGTTAGCTTCTAGGAAGGCTGGTTGGGAAGGGAAGGCGCAAGGTGGAAAAGGGGCATTAAGATTAGCTCCCATAGTGTGGGAGGGTTTCCACGTGGAAGTCAGTGTAGTGCAGAGAATTTAGGTAGTGAATCTATAGAATCGTACTATGCTGATGGATAGTGACTCTAATAGGGTATGTGGTACGGAGGGAACTTGATGATCTGGGGAGCCTACTAAGTATAATATTGCTCTTACACTTGTTGATGATTGATAGTGAAAAAAACCCTGCGTATTCCTTACTAGATAATGGTGAAACCCTGGAAAAAAAAAAAAGGGAGGCGTGGGTTGCAGCCGCTTGGGCTCCCGGCGGGCATCCCGCAGGTCCCTGCAAGCTGCTGAGCTCTCTCGGTTGGTCCGCAGGGGTTCCCCGGCCTTCCCCATCAGGCAGCGCGCCGCGGTGACCACGGGGTCATTTTCCCAGGGCACCTGCGCGGCGGCCCCAGGGGCCCCGGGCAACCTGAGGCCGCTTGGCTGCTGAGCCGCTTCCGCCACGGCCCGCCGCCGCCGCCGCCGCCCGCCTCCGAGGCGAACTCGAGGAACCTCCGGGCTGGGGACCAGCGGGTGCGGGTGTGGGCGCGGGCTCGGGAGGCACTCGAGTGTAGGCCTTGTGCCTGGCCTCGCTCAGACGAACGCTCCTCCCTCCCCAGGAAGCAGTGAAGCGCCGCCAGCCCCGCCGGCGCCGCCACCGCCTCCGCCGCCGCCCATGTTCCCTGAAGGCCTTCGCCTGGAGGAAGGGTGCAGCCAGCGAGGCGGCCCTGTGAGAGCGGCCGCTGACAGCTCCCCGCGCCCGGCGCGCCCACCCCTCGCCGCCAAGTGGCTCCGCCCCTGGGCGCCCTCGGCCCCGCCCGTGCCCCACGCCCGTGCCCTACGCCGGACGGGCGCGCCTGCAATTGTCAGGTTTTTTTGTTTGCGCAAGGTTTTTGAGACAGTATGTCTGTGACATTCAATCATCTTGTATTGCTGATTCAGCCCTTTCTTTTGATGAGTAGTATTTCTTTGTATGAATAAACCACAGATTTTTTAATAGGTCTGTTTTTAGTTTTGCCTGCTATGAATAAAGTCTCTGAGAATGTTTGTGTATAGGTCTTTTTTTTTTGTAAGCCTAAGCACCCATTTCCATTTGAGGAAAAGCCTACACGTGGAATTGCTGGGCCATAAGCTCAGTATGTTTTTAAGGTTCTCCAAACTGGCAGATCGTTTTCCCAAAATGGCATACCATTTTACATGCCCACGAGTTTGATCCAAGTTGAGGTCTGGCAGTGTCAGTTTTTTTTTTTATTTTCATCATTCTAACGTAATTGTGATGTCACAATGTGATTTCAATTTGCTTCTATTTGATGACTAACGTTGCTGAATGTTTTTCCATGGACTCATTGGCCATTTGTACCTCTTCTTTTATGAAACATCTCTTCGCTTTTCTGCATTTCTTAATTCAATTTACAATGTTTTCCTATTATGGTATCATTCATCTGCAGTTACATGAAGGATATTATGTTTACTAGGCTCGCCCTTTCACCAAGATCTCCCCACATTCCCCTTCACAGCCACTGTCCATCAGCATAGTAAGATGCTGTAAAATCACTCTTTGTCTTCTCTGTGATGTACAGCCCTCTCTGTGACCCCCCTCCCACATTGTACATGCTAATCGTAATGCACGCTTTCTTTCCCTCTCCCCTTATCCCTCCCAGTCCCAACTATCCACACCAGTCCCTTTCCATTTGGTAACTGTTCGTCCATTCTTGGCTTCGATATATCTGGTGCTGTTCTGCTCACTCATTTTCTCTTGGTTCTCCCTCTGAGAGGATAGTGAAATCATTTGATACTTGTCTTTCTGCGCCTGGTTAGTTCACTACGCATATTACCCTGTAGCTCCATCCCTGTTGTTGTAAATGGTAGGATGTTTTCTCTTGTTTTGGCTGAATAATATTGCACTGGTCATCCTCTGATGGACACTTAGCTTGGCTCTTGTAAATAGTGTCAAACATATGGGTGCACATGTCTTTTCTAAACTGGGCTGCTGCATTTCATTATTCATATTTTACGTATGTATGTATGTACATATGTATGTATGTATTCATTTACATACTTCCTTAATTGTTATCTATTCATTTATCCTTACTCTACAACCACATGAGTAACATTATGTTTACTACACTCCCCCCATCACCAAGTTACCAAAGGTAAGGGACTAGGAAGGCTGGTTGGGAAGGGACGGAGAAGGGTGTACAGGGGTCATTACCATGAGCTGATATAATGTATGGGGAGGTCCCACGCGGAAGACAGTATAGTACAGAGAGTTCAAGTAGTGATTCTATAGCATCCTGCTACGCTGATGGACAGTGACTGTACCGGGGTATGTGGAGTGGACATGGTCTGGGGCGTGTAGTCACTCTAATGTAGCTCACATAGTTGTAGATTGCTTATCATGAATAGTGCTGTGGTAAATGTATGGGTGCACGTGTCTTTTTACAGCTGGGCTGGTGCTTTCTTTCTTCCTTACTTTCTTTCATTTTTTAGTTTTTTGTTTGTTTATTTATCAATATATTTATTTATTTAATCATTTTTAATCGTTTTTAAGTTATTTATTTAATATTTCTGTGTGAATGCATGTATTTATTTACTTATTGATTCATTCATTCATTATCTATCTGTCTTTCGTTCTATGTGACTTCCTTTTTGTCTTCCATTATATGTACGTATTTATATACTTATCTATTCATGCATGCATTCATTCATTTATCTGTGTCTCCATCTATCTGCCTGTCTTTCTGTCTATCTTTCTGGCATTAATATAGAATTATATGAGTACCATTATGTTTACTAGCCTCCTCCATTAGGAGGATGCCTGCACACACACCATTCTATCATTTATTTATTTACTTACTTGTCCTTAATCTCCAATTACATGAGTAACATTATGTTTCCTAGACTGCCCCCATCACCAGTTTTGCAAAGGTTAGCTTCTAGGAAGGCTGGTTGGGAAGGGAAGGCGCAAGGTGGAAAAGGGGCATTAAGATTAGCTCCCATAGTGTGGGAGGGTTTCCACGTGGAAGTCAGTGTAGTGCAGAGAATTTAGGTAGTGAATCTATAGAATCGTACTATGCTGATGGATAGTGACTCTAATAGGGTATGTGGTACGGAGGGAACTTGATGATCTGGGGAGCCTACTAAGTATAATATTGCTCTTACACTTGTTGATGATTGATAGTGAAAAAAACCCTGCGTATTCCTTACTAGATAATGGTGAAACCCTGGAAAAAAAAAAAAGGGAGGCGTGGGTTGCAGCCGCTTGGGCTCCCGGCGGGCATCCCGCAGGTCCCTGCAAGCTGCTGAGCTCTCTCGGTTGGTCCGCAGGGGTTCCCCGGCCTTCCCCATCAGGCAGCGCGCCGCGGTGACCACGGGGTCATTTTCCCAGGGCACCTGCGCGGCGGCCCCAGGGGCCCCGGGCAACCTGAGGCCGCTTGGCTGCTGAGCCGCTTCCGCCACGGCCCGCCGCCGCCGCCGCCGCCCGCCTCCGAGGCGAACTCGAGGAACCTCCGGGCTGGGGACCAGCGGGTGCGGGTGTGGGCGCGGGCTCGGGAGGCACTCGAGTGTAGGCCTTGTGCCTGGCCTCGCTCAGACGAACGCTCCTCCCTCCCCAGGAAGCAGTGAAGCGCCGCCAGCCCCGCCGGCGCCGCCACCGCCTCCGCCGCCGCCCATGTTCCCTGAAGGCCTTCGCCTGGAGGAAGGGTGCAGCCAGCGAGGCGGCCCTGTGAGAGCGGCCGCTGACAGCTCCCCGCGCCCGGCGCGCCCACCCCTCGCCGCCAAGTGGCTCCGCCCCTGGGCGCCCTCGGCCCCGCCCGTGCCCCACGCCCGTGCCCTACGCCGGACGGGCGCGCCTGCAATTGTCAGGTTTTTTTGTTTGCGCAAGGTTTTTGAGACAGTATGTCTGTGACATTCAATCATCTTGTATTGCTGATTCAGCCCTTTCTTTTGATGAGTAGTATTTCTTTGTATGAATAAACCACAGATTTTTTAATAGGTCTGTTTTTAGTTTTGCCTGCTATGAATAAAGTCTCTGAGAATGTTTGTGTATAGGTCTTTTTTTTTTGTAAGCATAAGCACCCATTTCCATTTGAGGAAAAGCCTACAAGTGGAATTGCTGGGCCAGAAGCTCAGTATGTTTTTAAGGTTCTCCAAACTGGCAGATCGTTTTCCCAAAATGGCATACCATTTTACATGCCCACGAGTTTGATCCAAGTTGAGGTCTGGCAGTGTCATTTTTTCTTTTATTTTCATCATTCTAACGTAATTGTGATGTCACAATGTGATTTCAATTTGCTTTTACTTGATGACTAATGTTGCTGAATGTTTTTCCATGGACTCATTGGCCAGTTGTACCTCTTCTTTTATGAAACGTCTCTTCGCTTTTCTGCATTTCTTAATTCAATTTACAATGTTTTCCTATTTTGGTATCATTCATCTGCAGTTACATGAAGGATATTATGTTTACTAGGCTGGCCCGTTCACCAAGATCTCCCCACATTCCCCTTCACAGCCACTGTCCATCAGCATAGTAAGATGCTGTAAAATCACTCTTTGTCTTCTCTTTGATGTACAGCCCTCTCTGTGACCGCCCTCCCTCATTGTACATGCTAATCGTAATGCACGCTTTCTTTCCCTCTCCCCTTATCCCTTCCAGTCCCAACGATCCACTCCAGTCCCTTTCCCTTTGGTAACTGTAGGTCCATTCTTGGCTTCGATGAATCTGGTGCTGTTCTGCTCACTCATTTTCTCTTGGTTCTCCCTCTGAGAGGATAGTGAAATCATTTGATACTTGTCTTTCTGCTCCTGGGTTAGTTCACTGCGCTTATTACCCTGTAGCTCCATCCCTGTTGTTGTAAATAGTAGGATGTTTTCTCTTGTTTTGGCTGAATAATATTGCACTGGTCATCCTCTGATAGACACTTAGCTTGGCTCTTGTAAATAGTGTCAAACATATGGGTGCACATGTCTTTTCTAAACTGGGCTGCTGCATTTCATTATTCATATTTTACGTATGTATGTATGTACATATGTATGTATGTATTCATTTACATACTTCCTTAATTGTTATCTATTCATTTATCCTTACTCTACAACCACATGAGTAACATTATGTTTACTACACTCCCCCCATCAGCAAGTTACCAAAGGTAAGGGACTAGGAAGGCTGGTTGGGAAGGGACGGAGAAGGGTGTACAGGGGGCATTACCTTTAGCTGATATAATGTATGGGGAGGTCCCACGGGGAAGACAGTATAGTACAGAGAGTTCAAGTAGTGATTCTATAGCATCCTGCTACGCTGATGGACAGTGACTGTACCGGGGTATGTGGAGTGGACATGGTCTGGGGCGTGTTGTCACTCTAATGTAGCTCACATAGTTGTAGATTGCTTATCATGAATAGTGTGTGGTAAACGTACGGGTGCACGTGTCTTTTTACAGCTGGGCTGGTGCTTTCTTTCTTCCTTACTTTCTTTCATTTTTTAGTTTTTTGTTTATTTATGAATATATATTTTTTTAAATCATTTTTAATCGTTTTTAAGTTATCTATTTAATATTTCTGTGTGAATGTATGTATTTATTTACTTACTCTTTCATTCATTCATTCATTATCTATCTATCTGTCTTTCGTTCTATGTAACTTTCTTTTTGTCTTCCATTATATGTACGTATTTATATACTTATTTATTCATGCATGCATTCATTCATTTATCTGTCTTTCCATCTATCTGCCTGTCTTTCTGTCTATCTTTCTGTCATTAATAGAGAATTATATGGGTCACATTATGTTTACTAGCCTCCACCATTAGGAGGATGCGTGCACACACTCCATTCTATCATTTATTTATTTACTTACTTGTCCTTAATCTCCAATTACATGGGTAACATTATGTTTACTAGACTCCCCCCATCACCAGTTTTGCAAAGGTAAGCGTCTAGGAAGGCTGGTTAGGAAGGGAAGGGGCAGGGTGTAAAAAGGGCATTGAGATTAGCTCCCATAGTGTGGGAGGGTTTCCACGTGGAAGTCAGTGTAGTGCAGAGAAGTCAAGTAGTGATTCTATAGAATCGTACTATGCTGATGGATAGTGACTCTAATAGGGTATGTGGTACGGAGGGAACTTGATGATCTGGGGAGCCTACTAACTTTAATATTGCTCTTACACTTGTTGATAATTGATAGTGAAAAAAACCCGGGTATTCCTGACTAGATAATGATGAAACCCAGGAAAAAAAAAAAAAGGGAGGGGTGGGTTGCAGCCGCTTGGGCTCCCGGCGGGCATCCCGCAGGTCCCTGCAAGCTGCTGAGCTCTCTCGGTTGGTCCGCAGGGGTTCCCCGGCCTTCCCCATCAGGCAGCGCGCCGCGGTGACCCCGGGGTCATTTTCCCAGGGCACCTGCGCGGCGGCCCCGCGGGCCCCGGGCAACCTGAGGCCGCTTGGCTGCTGAGCCGCTTCCGCCAGGGCCCGCCGCCGCCGCCGCCGCCCGCCTCCGAGGCGAACTCGAGGAACCTCCGGGCTGGGGACCAGCGGGTGCGGGTGTGGGCGCGGGCTCGGGAGGCACTCGAGTGTAGTCCTCGTGCCTGGCCTCGCTCAGACGAACGCTCCTCCCTCCCCAGGAAGCAGTGAAGCGCCGCCGCCGCGGCCAGCGCCGCCGCCTCCGCCGCCGCCGCCCATGTACCCTGAAGGCCTTCGCCTGGAGGAAGGGTGCAGCCAGCGAGGCGGCCCTGTGACAGCGGCCGCTGACAGCTCCCCGCGCCCGGCGCGCCCACCCCTCGCCGCCAAATGGCTCCGCCCCTGGGCGCCCTCGGCCCCGCCCGTGCCCCACGCACCTGGCCTACGCCGGAAGGGCGCGCCTGCAATTGTCAGGTTTTTTTTGTTTGCGTAAGGTTTTTGAGTCAGTATGTCTGTGACATTCAATCATCTTGTAATGCTGATTCAGCTCTTTCTTTTGATGAGTAGTATTTCTTTGTATGAATAAACCACAGATTTTTTAAAAGGTCTGTTTTTAGTTTTGCCTGCTATGAATAAAGTCTCTGAGAATGTTTGTGTATAGGTCTTTTTTTTTTGTAAGCCTAAGCACCCATTTCCATTTGAGGAAAAGCCTACACGTGGAATTGCTGGGCCATAAGCTCAGTATGTTTTTAAGGTTCTCCAAACTGGCAGATCGTTTTCCCAAAATGGCATACCATTTTACATGCCCACGAGTTTGATCCAAGTTGAGGTCTGGCAGTGTCAGTTTTTTTTTTTATTTTCATCATTCTAACGTAATTGTGATGTCACAATGTGATTTCAATTTGCTTCTATTTGATGACTAACGTTGCTGAATGTTTTTCCATGGACTCATTGGCCATTTGTACCTCTTCTTTTATGAAACATCTCTTCGCTTTTCTGCATTTCTTAATTCAATTTACAATGTTTTCCTATTATGGTATCATTCATCTGCAGTTACATGAAGGATATTATGTTTACTAGGCTCGCCCTTTCACCAAGATCTCCCCACATTCCCCTTCACAGCCACTGTCCATCAGCATAGTAAGATGCTGTAAAATCACTCTTTGTCTTCTCTGTGATGTACAGCCCTCTCTGTGACCCCCCTCCCACATTGTACATGCTAATCGTAATGCACGCTTTCTTTCCCTCTCCCCTTATCCCTCCCAGTCCCAACTATCCACACCAGTCCCTTTCCATTTGGTAACTGTTCGTCCATTCTTGGCTTCGATATATCTGGTGCTGTTCTGCTCACTCATTTTCTCTTGGTTCTCCCTCTGAGAGGATAGTGAAATCATTTGATACTTGTCTTTCTGCGCCTGGTTAGTTCACTACGCATATTACCCTGTAGCTCCATCCCTGTTGTTGTAAATGGTAGGATGTTTTCTCTTGTTTTGGCTGAATAATATTGCACTGGTCATCCTCTGATGGACACTTAGCTTGGCTCTTGTAAATAGTGTCAAACATATGGGTGCACATGTCTTTTCTAAACTGGGCTGCTGCATTTCATTATTCATATTTTACGTATGTATGTATGTACATATGTATGTATGTATTCATTTACATACTTCCTTAATTGTTATCTATTCATTTATCCTTACTCTACAACCACATGAGTAACATTATGTTTACTACACTCCCCCCATCACCAAGTTACCAAAGGTAAGGGACTAGGAAGGCTGGTTGGGAAGGGACGGAGAAGGGTGTACAGGGGTCATTACCATGAGCTGATATAATGTATGGGGAGGTCCCACGCGGAAGACAGTATAGTACAGAGAGTTCAAGTAGTGATTCTATAGCATCCTGCTACGCTGATGGACAGTGACTGTACCGGGGTATGTGGAGTGGACATGGTCTGGGGCGTGTAGTCACTCTAATGTAGCTCACATAGTTGTAGATTGCTTATCATGAATAGTGCTGTGGTAAATGTATGGGTGCACGTGTCTTTTTACAGCTGGGCTGGTGCTTTCTTTCTTCCTTACTTTCTTTCATTTTTTAGTTTTTTGTTTGTTTATTTATCAATATATTTATTTATTTAATCATTTTTAATCGTTTTTAAGTTATTTATTTAATATTTCTGTGTGAATGCATGTATTTATTTACTTATTGATTCATTCATTCATTATCTATCTGTCTTTCGTTCTATGTGACTTCCTTTTTGTCTTCCATTATATGTACGTATTTATATACTTATCTATTCATGCATGCATTCATTCATTTATCTGTGTCTCCATCTATCTGCCTGTCTTTCTGTCTATCTTTCTGGCATTAATATAGAATTATATGAGTACCATTATGTTTACTAGCCTCCTCCATTAGGAGGATGCCTGCACACACACCATTCTATCATTTATTTATTTACTTACTTGTCCTTAATCTCCAATTACATGAGTAACATTATGTTTCCTAGACTGCCCCCATCACCAGTTTTGCAAAGGTTAGCTTCTAGGAAGGCTGGTTGGGAAGGGAAGGCGCAAGGTGGAAAAGGGGCATTAAGATTAGCTCCCATAGTGTGGGAGGGTTTCCACGTGGAAGTCAGTGTAGTGCAGAGAATTTAGGTAGTGAATCTATAGAATCGTACTATGCTGATGGATAGTGACTCTAATAGGGTATGTGGTACGGAGGGAACTTGATGATCTGGGGAGCCTACTAAGTATAATATTGCTCTTACACTTGTTGATGATTGATAGTGAAAAAAACCCTGCGTATTCCTTACTAGATAATGGTGAAACCCTGGAAAAAAAAAAAAGGGAGGCGTGGGTTGCAGCCGCTTGGGCTCCCGGCGGGCATCCCGCAGGTCCCTGCAAGCTGCTGAGCTCTCTCGGTTGGTCCGCAGGGGTTCCCCGGCCTTCCCCATCAGGCAGCGCGCCGCGGTGACCACGGGGTCATTTTCCCAGGGCACCTGCGCGGCGGCCCCAGGGGCCCCGGGCAACCTGAGGCCGCTTGGCTGCTGAGCCGCTTCCGCCACGGCCCGCCGCCGCCGCCGCCGCCCGCCTCCGAGGCGAACTCGAGGAACCTCCGGGCTGGGGACCAGCGGGTGCGGGTGTGGGCGCGGGCTCGGGAGGCACTCGAGTGTAGGCCTTGTGCCTGGCCTCGCTCAGACGAACGCTCCTCCCTCCCCAGGAAGCAGTGAAGCGCCGCCAGCCCCGCCGGCGCCGCCACCGCCTCCGCCGCCGCCCATGTTCCCTGAAGGCCTTCGCCTGGAGGAAGGGTGCAGCCAGCGAGGCGGCCCTGTGAGAGCGGCCGCTGACAGCTCCCCGCGCCCGGCGCGCCCACCCCTCGCCGCCAAGTGGCTCCGCCCCTGGGCGCCCTCGGCCCCGCCCGTGCCCCACGCCCGTGCCCTACGCCGGACGGGCGCGCCTGCAATTGTCAGGTTTTTTTGTTTGCGCAAGGTTTTTGAGACAGTATGTCTGTGACATTCAATCATCTTGTATTGCTGATTCAGCCCTTTCTTTTGATGAGTAGTATTTCTTTGTATGAATAAACCACAGATTTTTTAATAGGTCTGTTTTTAGTTTTGCCTGCTATGAATAAAGTCTCTGAGAATGTTTGTGTATAGGTCTTTTTTTTTTGTAAGCCTAAGCACCCATTTCCATTTGAGGAAAAGCCTACAAGTGGAATTGCTGGGCCAGAAGCTCAGTATGTTTTTAAGGTTCTCCAAACTGGCAGATCGTTTTCCCAAAATGGCATACCATTTTACATGCCCACGAGTTTGATCCAAGTTGAGGTCTGGCAGTGTCATTTTTTCTTTTATTTTCATCATTCTAACGTAATTGTGATGTCACAATGTGATTTCAATTTGCTTTTACTTGATGACTAATGTTGCTGAATGTTTTTCCATGGACTCATTGGCCAGTTGTACCTCTTCTTTTATGAAACGTCTCTTCGCTTTTCTGCATTTCTTAATTCAATTTACAATGTTTTCCTATTTTGGTATCATTCATCTGCAGTTACATGAAGGATATTATGTTTACTAGGCTGGCCCGTTCACCAAGATCTCCCCACATTCCCCTTCACAGCCACTGTCCATCAGCATAGTAAGATGCTGTAAAATCACTCTTTGTCTTCTCTTTGATGTACAGCCCTCTCTGTGACCGCCCTCCCTCATTGTACATGCTAATCGTAATGCACGCTTTCTTTCCCTCTCCCCTTATCCCTTCCAGTCCCAACGATCCACTCCAGTCCCTTTCCCTTTGGTAACTGTAGGTCCATTCTTGGCTTCGATGAATCTGGTGCTGTTCTGCTCACTCATTTTCTCTTGGTTCTCCCTCTGAGAGGATAGTGAAATCATTTGATACTTGTCTTTCTGCTCCTGGGTTAGTTCACTGCGCTTATTACCCTGTAGCTCCATCCCTGTTGTTGTAAATAGTAGGATGTTTTCTCTTGTTTTGGCTGAATAATATTGCACTGGTCATCCTCTGATAGACACTTAGCTTGGCTCTTGTAAATAGTGTCAAACATATGGGTGCACATGTCTTTTCTAAACTGGGCTGCTGCATTTCATTATTCATATTTTACGTATGTATGTATGTACATATGTATGTATGTATTCATTTACATACTTCCTTAATTGTTATCTATTCATTTATCCTTACTCTACAACCACATGAGTAACATTATGTTTACTACACTCCCCCCATCAGCAAGTTTCCAAAGGTAAGGGACTAGGAAGGCTGGTTGGGAAGGGACGGAGAAGGGTGTACAGGGGGCATTACCTTTAGCTGATATAATGTATGGGGAGGTCCCACGGGGAAGACAGTATAGTACAGAGAGTTCAAGTAGTGATTCTATAGCATCCTGCTACGCTGATGGACAGTGACTGTACCGGGGTATGTGGAGTGGACATGGTCTGGGGCGTGTTGTCACTCTAATGTAGCTCACATAGTTGTAGATTGCTTATCATGAATAGTGTGTGGTAAACGTACGGGTGCACGTGTCTTTTTACAGCTGGGCTGGTGCTTTCTTTCTTCCTTACTTTCTTTCATTTTTTAGTTTTTTGTTTATTTATGAATATATATTTTTTTAAATCATTTTTAATCGTTTTTAAGTTATCTATTTAATATTTCTGTGTGAATGTATGTATTTATTTACTTACTCTTTCATTCATTCATTCATTATCTATCTATCTGTCTTTCGTTCTATGTAACTTTCTTTTTGTCTTCCATTATATGTACGTATTTATATACTTATTTATTCATGCATGCATTCATTCATTTATCTGTCTTTCCATCTATCTGCCTGTCTTTCTGTCTATCTTTCTGTCATTAATAGAGAATTATATGGGTCACATTATGTTTACTAGCCTCCACCATTAGGAGGATGCGTGCACACACTCCATTCTATCATTTATTTATTTACTTACTTGTCCTTAATCTCCAATTACATGGGTAACATTATGTTTACTAGACTCCCCCCATCACCAGTTTTGCAAAGGTAAGCGTCTAGGAAGGCTGGTTAGGAAGGGAAGGGGCAGGGTGTAAAAAGGGCATTAAGATTAGCTCCCATAGTGTGGGAGGGTTTCCACGTGGAAGTCAGTGTAGTGCAGAGAAGTCAAGTAGTGATTCTATAGAATCGTACTATGCTGATGGATAGTGACTCTAATAGGGTATGTGGTACGGAGGGAACTTGATGATCTGGGGAGCCTACTAACTTTAATATTGCTCTTACACTTGTTGATAATTGATAGTGAAAAAAACCCGGGTATTCCTGACTAGATAATGATGAAACCCAGGAAAAAAAAAAAAAGGGAGGGGTGGGTTGCAGCCGCTTGGGCTCCCGGCGGGCATCCCGCAGGTCCCTGCAAGCTGCTGAGCTCTCTCGGTTGGTCCGCAGGGGTTCCCCGGCCTTCCCCATCAGGCAGCGCGCCGCGGTGACCCCGGGGTCATTTTCCCAGGGCACCTGCGCGGCGGCCCCGCGGGCCCCGGGCAACCTGAGGCCGCTTGGCTGCTGAGCCGCTTCCGCCAGGGCCCGCCGCCGCCGCCGCCGCCCGCCTCCGAGGCGAACTCGAGGAACCTCCGGGCTGGGGACCAGCGGGTGCGGGTGTGGGCGCGGGCTCGGGAGGCACTCGAGTGTAGTCCTCGTGCCTGGCCTCGCTCAGACGAACGCTCCTCCCTCCCCAGGAAGCAGTGAAGCGCCGCCGCCGCGGCCAGCGCCGCCGCCGCCGCCGCCGCCGCCCATGTACCCTGAAGGCCTTCGCCTGGAGGAAGGGTGCAGCCAGCGAGGCGGCCCTGTGACAGCGGCCGCTGACAGCTCCCCGCGCCCGGCGCGCCCACCCCTCGCCGCCAAATGGCTCCGCCCCTGGGCGCCCTCGGCCCCGCCCGTGCCCCACGCACCTGGCCTACGCCGGAAGGGCGCGCCTGCAATTGTCAGGTTTTTTTTGTTTGCGTAAGGTTTTTGAGTCAGTATGTCTGTGACATTCAATCATCTTGTAATGCTGATTCAGCTCTTTCTTTTGATGAGTAGTATTTCTTTGTATGAATAAACCACAGATTTTTTAAAAGGTCTGTTTTTAGTTTTGCCTGCTATGAATAAAGTCTCTGAGAATGTTTGTGTATAGGTCTTTTTTTTTTGTAAGCCTAAGCACCCATTTCCATTTGAGGAAAAGCCTACACGTGGAATTGCTGGGCCATAAGCTCAGTATGTTTTTAAGGTTCTCCAAACTGGCAGATCGTTTTCCCAAAATGGCATACCATTTTACATGCCCACGAGTTTGATCCAAGTTGAGGTCTGGCAGTGTCAGTTTTTTTTTTTATTTTCATCATTCTAACGTAATTGTGATGTCACAATGTGATTTCAATTTGCTTCTATTTGATGACTAACGTTGCTGAATGTTTTTCCATGGACTCATTGGCCATTTGTACCTCTTCTTTTATGAAACATCTCTTCGCTTTTCTGCATTTCTTAATTCAATTTACAATGTTTTCCTATTATGGTATCATTCATCTGCAGTTACATGAAGGATATTATGTTTACTAGGCTCGCCCTTTCACCAAGATCTCCCCACATTCCCCTTCACAGCCACTGTCCATCAGCATAGTAAGATGCTGTAAAATCACTCTTTGTCTTCTCTGTGATGTACAGCCCTCTCTGTGACCCCCCTCCCACATTGTACATGCTAATCGTAATGCACGCTTTCTTTCCCTCTCCCCTTATCCCTCCCAGTCCCAACTATCCACACCAGTCCCTTTCCATTTGGTAACTGTTCGTCCATTCTTGGCTTCGATATATCTGGTGCTGTTCTGCTCACTCATTTTCTCTTGGTTCTCCCTCTGAGAGGATAGTGAAATCATTTGATACTTGTCTTTCTGCGCCTGGTTAGTTCACTACGCATATTACCCTGTAGCTCCATCCCTGTTGTTGTAAATGGTAGGATGTTTTCTCTTGTTTTGGCTGAATAATATTGCACTGGTCATCCTCTGATGGACACTTAGCTTGGCTCTTGTAAATAGTGTCAAACATATGGGTGCACATGTCTTTTCTAAACTGGGCTGCTGCATTTCATTATTCATATTTTACGTATGTATGTATGTACATATGTATGTATGTATTCATTTACATACTTCCTTAATTGTTATCTATTCATTTATCCTTACTCTACAACCACATGAGTAACATTATGTTTACTACACTCCCCCCATCACCAAGTTACCAAAGGTAAGGGACTAGGAAGGCTGGTTGGGAAGGGACGGAGAAGGGTGTACAGGGGTCATTACCATGAGCTGATATAATGTATGGGGAGGTCCCACGCGGAAGACAGTATAGTACAGAGAGTTCAAGTAGTGATTCTATAGCATCCTGCTACGCTGATGGACAGTGACTGTACCGGGGTATGTGGAGTGGACATGGTCTGGGGCGTGTAGTCACTCTAATGTAGCTCACATAGTTGTAGATTGCTTATCATGAATAGTGCTGTGGTAAATGTATGGGTGCACGTGTCTTTTTACAGCTGGGCTGGTGCTTTCTTTCTTCCTTACTTTCTTTCATTTTTTAGTTTTTTGTTTGTTTATTTATCAATATATTTATTTATTTAATCATTTTTAATCGTTTTTAAGTTATTTATTTAATATTTCTGTGTGAATGCATGTATTTATTTACTTATTGATTCATTCATTCATTATCTATCTGTCTTTCGTTCTATGTGACTTCCTTTTTGTCTTCCATTATATGTACGTATTTATATACTTATCTATTCATGCATGCATTCATTCATTTATCTGTGTCTCCATCTATCTGCCTGTCTTTCTGTCTATCTTTCTGGCATTAATATAGAATTATATGAGTACCATTATGTTTACTAGCCTCCTCCATTAGGAGGATGCCTGCACACACACCATTCTATCATTTATTTATTTACTTACTTGTCCTTAATCTCCAATTACATGAGTAACATTATGTTTCCTAGACTGCCCCCATCACCAGTTTTGCAAAGGTTAGCTTCTAGGAAGGCTGGTTGGGAAGGGAAGGCGCAAGGTGGAAAAGGGGCATTAAGATTAGCTCCCATAGTGTGGGAGGGTTTCCACGTGGAAGTCAGTGTAGTGCAGAGAATTTAGGTAGTGAATCTATAGAATCGTACTATGCTGATGGATAGTGACTCTAATAGGGTATGTGGTACGGAGGGAACTTGATGATCTGGGGAGCCTACTAAGTATAATATTGCTCTTACACTTGTTGATGATTGATAGTGAAAAAAACCCTGCGTATTCCTTACTAGATAATGGTGAAACCCTGGAAAAAAAAAAAAGGGAGGCGTGGGTTGCAGCCGCTTGGGCTCCCGGCGGGCATCCCGCAGGTCCCTGCAAGCTGCTGAGCTCTCTCGGTTGGTCCGCAGGGGTTCCCCGGCCTTCCCCATCAGGCAGCGCGCCGCGGTGACCACGGGGTCATTTTCCCAGGGCACCTGCGCGGCGGCCCCAGGGGCCCCGGGCAACCTGAGGCCGCTTGGCTGCTGAGCCGCTTCCGCCACGGCCCGCCGCCGCCGCCGCCGCCCGCCTCCGAGGCGAACTCGAGGAACCTCCGGGCTGGGGACCAGCGGGTGCGGGTGTGGGCGCGGGCTCGGGAGGCACTCGAGTGTAGGCCTTGTGCCTGGCCTCGCTCAGACGAACGCTCCTCCCTCCCCAGGAAGCAGTGAAGCGCCGCCAGCCCCGCCGGCGCCGCCACCGCCTCCGCCGCCGCCCATGTTCCCTGAAGGCCTTCGCCTGGAGGAAGGGTGCAGCCAGCGAGGCGGCCCTGTGAGAGCGGCCGCTGACAGCTCCCCGCGCCCGGCGCGCCCACCCCTCGCCGCCAAGTGGCTCCGCCCCTGGGCGCCCTCGGCCCCGCCCGTGCCCCACGCCCGTGCCCTACGCCGGACGGGCGCGCCTGCAATTGTCAGGTTTTTTTGTTTGCGCAAGGTTTTTGAGACAGTATGTCTGTGACATTCAATCATCTTGTATTGCTGATTCAGCCCTTTCTTTTGATGAGTAGTATTTCTTTGTATGAATAAACCACAGATTTTTTAATAGGTCTGTTTTTAGTTTTGCCTGCTATGAATAAAGTCTCTGAGAATGTTTGTGTATAGGTCTTTTTTTTTTGTAAGCCTAAGCACCCATTTCCATTTGAGGAAAAGCCTACAAGTGGAATTGCTGGGCCAGAAGCTCAGTATGTTTTTAAGGTTCTCCAAACTGGCAGATCGTTTTCCCAAAATGGCATACCATTTTACATGCCCACGAGTTTGATCCAAGTTGAGGTCTGGCAGTGTCATTTTTTCTTTTATTTTCATCATTCTAACGTAATTGTGATGTCACAATGTGATTTCAATTTGCTTTTACTTGATGACTAATGTTGCTGAATGTTTTTCCATGGACTCATTGGCCAGTTGTACCTCTTCTTTTATGAAACGTCTCTTCGCTTTTCTGCATTTCTTAATTCAATTTACAATGTTTTCCTATTTTGGTATCATTCATCTGCAGTTACATGAAGGATATTATGTTTACTAGGCTGGCCCGTTCACCAAGATCTCCCCACATTCCCCTTCACAGCCACTGTCCATCAGCATAGTAAGATGCTGTAAAATCACTCTTTGTCTTCTCTTTGATGTACAGCCCTCTCTGTGACCGCCCTCCCTCATTGTACATGCTAATCGTAATGCACGCTTTCTTTCCCTCTCCCCTTATCCCTTCCAGTCCCAACGATCCACTCCAGTCCCTTTCCCTTTGGTAACTGTAGGTCCATTCTTGGCTTCGATGAATCTGGTGCTGTTCTGCTCACTCATTTTCTCTTGGTTCTCCCTCTGAGAGGATAGTGAAATCATTTGATACTTGTCTTTCTGCTCCTGGGTTAGTTCACTGCGCTTATTACCCTGTAGCTCCATCCCTGTTGTTGTAAATAGTAGGATGTTTTCTCTTGTTTTGGCTGAATAATATTGCACTGGTCATCCTCTGATAGACACTTAGCTTGGCTCTTGTAAATAGTGTCAAACATATGGGTGCACATGTCTTTTCTAAACTGGGCTGCTGCATTTCATTATTCATATTTTACGTATGTATGTATGTACATGTATGTATGTATGTATTCATTTACATACTTCCTTAATTGTTATCTATTCATTTATCCTTACTCTACAACCACATGAGTAACATTATGTTTACTACACTCCCCCCATCAGCAAGTTTCCAAAGGTAAGGGACTAGGAAGGCTGGTTGGGAAGGGACGGAGAAGGGTGTACAGGGGGCATTACCTTTAGCTGATATAATGTATGGGGAGGTCCCACGGGGAAGACAGTATAGTACAGAGAGTTCAAGTAGTGATTCTATAGCATCCTGCTACGCTGATGGACAGTGACTGTACCGGGGTATGTGGAGTGGACATGGTCTGGGGCGTGTTGTCACTCTAATGTAGCTCACATAGTTGTAGATTGCTTATCATGAATAGTGTGTGGTAAACGTACGGGTGCACGTGTCTTTTTACAGCTGGGCTGGTGCTTTCTTTCTTCCTTACTTTCTTTCATTTTTTAGTTTTTTGTTTATTTATGAATATATATTTTTTTAAATCATTTTTAATCGTTTTTAAGTTATCTATTTAATATTTCTGTGTGAATGTATGTATTTATTTACTTACTCTTTCATTCATTCATTCATTATCTATCTATCTGTCTTTCGTTCTATGTAACTTTCTTTTTGTCTTCCATTATATGTACGTATTTATATACTTATTTATTCATGCATGCATTCATTCATTTATCTGTCTTTCCATCTATCTGCCTGTCTTTCTGTCTATCTTTCTGTCATTAATAGAGAATTATATGGGTCACATTATGTTTACTAGCCTCCACCATTAGGAGGATGCGTGCACACACTCCATTCTATCATTTATTTATTTACTTACTTGTCCTTAATCTCCAATTACATGGGTAACATTATGTTTACTAGACTCCCCCCATCACCAGTTTTGCAAAGGTAAGCGTCTAGGAAGGCTGGTTAGGAAGGGAAGGGGCAGGGTGTAAAAAGGGCATTAAGATTAGCTCCCATAGTGTGGGAGGGTTTCCACGTGGAAGTCAGTGTAGTGCAGAGAAGTCAAGTAGTGATTCTATAGAATCGTACTATGCTGATGGATAGTGACTCTAATAGGGTATGTGGTACGGAGGGAACTTGATGATCTGGGGAGCCTACTAACTTTAATATTGCTCTTACACTTGTTGATAATTGATAGTGAAAAAAACCCGGGTATTCCTGACTAGATAATGATGAAACCCAGGAAAAAAAAAAAAAGGGAGGCGTGGGTTGCAGCCGCTTGGGCTCCCGGCGGGCATCCCGCAGGTCCCTGCAAGCTGCTGAGCTCTCTCGGTTGGTCCGCAGGGGTTCCCCGGCCTTCCCCATCAGGCAGCGCGCCGCGGTGACCCCGGGGTCATTTTCCCAGGGCACCTGCGCGGCGGCCCCGCGGGCCCCGGGCAACCTGAGGCCGCTTGGCTGCTGAGCCGCTTCCGCCAGGGCCCGCCGCCGCCGCCGCCGCCCGCCTCCGAGGCGAACTCGAGGAACCTCCGGGCTGGGGACCAGCGGGTGCGGGTGTGGGCGCGGGCTCGGGAGGCACTCGAGTGTAGTCCTCGTGCCTGGCCTCGCTCAGACGAACGCTCCTCCCTCCCCAGGAAGCAGTGAAGCGCCGCCGCCGCGGCCAGCGCCGCCGCCGCCGCCGCCGCCGCCCATGTACCCTGAAGGCCTTCGCCTGGAGGAAGGGTGCAGCCAGCGAGGCGGCCCTGTGACAGCGGCCGCTGACAGCTCCCCGCGCCCGGCGCGCCCACCCCTCGCCGCCAAATGGCTCCGCCCCTGGGCGCCCTCGGCCCCGCCCGTGCCCCACGCACCTGGCCTACGCCGGAAGGGCGCGCCTGCAATTGTCAGGTTTTTTTTGTTTGCGTAAGGTTTTTGAGTCAGTATGTCTGTGACATTCAATCATCTTGTAATGCTGATTCAGCTCTTTCTTTTGATGAGTAGTATTTCTTTGTATGAATAAACCACAGATTTTTTAAAAGGTCTGTTTTTAGTTTTGCCTGCTATGAATAAAGTCTCTGAGAATGTTTGTGTATAGGTCTTTTTTTTTTGTAAGCCTAAGCACCCATTTCCATTTGAGGAAAAGCCTACACGTGGAATTGCTGGGCCATAAGCTCAGTATGTTTTTAAGGTTCTCCAAACTGGCAGATCGTTTTCCCAAAATGGCATACCATTTTACATGCCCACGAGTTTGATCCAAGTTGAGGTCTGGCAGTGTCAGTTTTTTTTTTTATTTTCATCATTCTAACGTAATTGTGATGTCACAATGTGATTTCAATTTGCTTCTATTTGATGACTAACGTTGCTGAATGTTTTTCCATGGACTCATTGGCCATTTGTACCTCTTCTTTTATGAAACATCTCTTCGCTTTTCTGCATTTCTTAATTCAATTTACAATGTTTTCCTATTATGGTATCATTCATCTGCAGTTACATGAAGGATATTATGTTTACTAGGCTCGCCCTTTCACCAAGATCTCCCCACATTCCCCTTCACAGCCACTGTCCATCAGCATAGTAAGATGCTGTAAAATCACTCTTTGTCTTCTCTGTGATGTACAGCCCTCTCTGTGACCCCCCTCCCACATTGTACATGCTAATCGTAATGCACGCTTTCTTTCCCTCTCCCCTTATCCCTCCCAGTCCCAACTATCCACACCAGTCCCTTTCCATTTGGTAACTGTTCGTCCATTCTTGGCTTCGATATATCTGGTGCTGTTCTGCTCACTCATTTTCTCTTGGTTCTCCCTCTGAGAGGATAGTGAAATCATTTGATACTTGTCTTTCTGCGCCTGGTTAGTTCACTACGCATATTACCCTGTAGCTCCATCCCTGTTGTTGTAAATGGTAGGATGTTTTCTCTTGTTTTGGCTGAATAATATTGCACTGGTCATCCTCTGATGGACACTTAGCTTGGCTCTTGTAAATAGTGTCAAACATATGGGTGCACATGTCTTTTCTAAACTGGGCTGCTGCATTTCATTATTCATATTTTACGTATGTATGTATGTACATATGTATGTATGTATTCATTTACATACTTCCTTAATTGTTATCTATTCATTTATCCTTACTCTACAACCACATGAGTAACATTATGTTTACTACACTCCCCCCATCACCAAGTTACCAAAGGTAAGGGACTAGGAAGGCTGGTTGGGAAGGGACGGAGAAGGGTGTACAGGGGTCATTACCATGAGCTGATATAATGTATGGGGAGGTCCCACGCGGAAGACAGTATAGTACAGAGAGTTCAAGTAGTGATTCTATAGCATCCTGCTACGCTGATGGACAGTGACTGTACCGGGGTATGTGGAGTGGACATGGTCTGGGGCGTGTAGTCACTCTAATGTAGCTCACATAGTTGTAGATTGCTTATCATGAATAGTGCTGTGGTAAATGTATGGGTGCACGTGTCTTTTTACAGCTGGGCTGGTGCTTTCTTTCTTCCTTACTTTCTTTCATTTTTTAGTTTTTTGTTTGTTTATTTATCAATATATTTATTTATTTAATCATTTTTAATCGTTTTTAAGTTATTTATTTAATATTTCTGTGTGAATGCATGTATTTATTTACTTATTGATTCATTCATTCATTATCTATCTGTCTTTCGTTCTATGTGACTTCCTTTTTGTCTTCCATTATATGTACGTATTTATATACTTATCTATTCATGCATGCATTCATTCATTTATCTGTGTCTCCATCTATCTGCCTGTCTTTCTGTCTATCTTTCTGGCATTAATATAGAATTATATGAGTACCATTATGTTTACTAGCCTCCTCCATTAGGAGGATGCCTGCACACACACCATTCTATCATTTATTTATTTACTTACTTGTCCTTAATCTCCAATTACATGAGTAACATTATGTTTCCTAGACTGCCCCCATCACCAGTTTTGCAAAGGTTAGCTTCTAGGAAGGCTGGTTGGGAAGGGAAGGCGCAAGGTGGAAAAGGGGCATTAAGATTAGCTCCCATAGTGTGGGAGGGTTTCCACGTGGAAGTCAGTGTAGTGCAGAGAATTTAGGTAGTGAATCTATAGAATCGTACTATGCTGATGGATAGTGACTCTAATAGGGTATGTGGTACGGAGGGAACTTGATGATCTGGGGAGCCTACTAAGTATAATATTGCTCTTACACTTGTTGATGATTGATAGTGAAAAAAACCCTGCGTATTCCTTACTAGATAATGGTGAAACCCTGGAAAAAAAAAAAAGGGAGGCGTGGGTTGCAGCCGCTTGGGCTCCCGGCGGGCATCCCGCAGGTCCCTGCAAGCTGCTGAGCTCTCTCGGTTGGTCCGCAGGGGTTCCCCGGCCTTCCCCATCAGGCAGCGCGCCGCGGTGACCACGGGGTCATTTTCCCAGGGCACCTGCGCGGCGGCCCCAGGGGCCCCGGGCAACCTGAGGCCGCTTGGCTGCTGAGCCGCTTCCGCCACGGCCCGCCGCCGCCGCCGCCGCCCGCCTCCGAGGCGAACTCGAGGAACCTCCGGGCTGGGGACCAGCGGGTGCGGGTGTGGGCGCGGGCTCGGGAGGCACTCGAGTGTAGGCCTTGTGCCTGGCCTCGCTCAGACGAACGCTCCTCCCTCCCCAGGAAGCAGTGAAGCGCCGCCAGCCCCGCCGGCGCCGCCACCGCCTCCGCCGCCGCCCATGTTCCCTGAAGGCCTTCGCCTGGAGGAAGGGTGCAGCCAGCGAGGCGGCCCTGTGAGAGCGGCCGCTGACAGCTCCCCGCGCCCGGCGCGCCCACCCCTCGCCGCCAAGTGGCTCCGCCCCTGGGCGCCCTCGGCCCCGCCCGTGCCCCACGCCCGTGCCCTACGCCGGACGGGCGCGCCTGCAATTGTCAGGTTTTTTTGTTTGCGCAAGGTTTTTGAGACAGTATGTCTGTGACATTCAATCATCTTGTATTGCTGATTCAGCCCTTTCTTTTGATGAGTAGTATTTCTTTGTATGAATAAACCACAGATTTTTTAATAGGTCTGTTTTTAGTTTTGCCTGCTATGAATAAAGTCTCTGAGAATGTTTGTGTATAGGTCTTTTTTTTTTGTAAGCCTAAGCACCCATTTCCATTTGAGGAAAAGCCTACAAGTGGAATTGCTGGGCCAGAAGCTCAGTATGTTTTTAAGGTTCTCCAAACTGGCAGATCGTTTTCCCAAAATGGCATACCATTTTACATGCCCACGAGTTTGATCCAAGTTGAGGTCTGGCAGTGTCATTTTTTCTTTTATTTTCATCATTCTAACGTAATTGTGATGTCACAATGTGATTTCGATTTGCTTTTACTTGATGACTAATGTTGCTGAATGTTTTTCCATGGACTCATTGGCCAGTTGTACCTCTTCTTTTATGAAACGTCTCTTCGCTTTTCTGCATTTCTTAATTCAATTTACAATGTTTTCCTATTTTGGTATCATTCATCTGCAGTTACATGAAGGATATTATGTTTACTAGGCTGGCCCGTTCACCAAGATCTCCCCACATTCCCCTTCACAGCCACTGTCCATCAGCATAGTAAGATGCTGTAAAATCACTCTTTGTCTTCTCTTTGATGTACAGCCCTCTCTGTGACCGCCCTCCCTCATTGTACATGCTAATCGTAATGCACGCTTTCTTTCCCTCTCCCCTTATCCCTTCCCGTCCCAACGATCCACTCCAGTCCCTTTCCCTTTGGTAACTGTAGGTCCATTCTTGGCTTCGATGAATCTGGTGCTGTTCTGCTCACTCATTTTCTCTTGGTTCTCCCTCTGAGAGGATAGTGAAATCATTTGATACTTGTCTTTCTGCTCCTGGGTTAGTTCACTGCGCTTATTACCCTGTAGCTCCATCCCTGTTGTTGTAAATAGTAGGATGTTTTCTCTTGTTTTGGCTGAATAATATTGCACTGGTCATCCTCTGATAGACACTTAGCTTGGCTCTTGTAAATAGTGTCAAACATATGGGTGCACATGTCTTTTCTAAACTGGGCTGCTGCATTTCATTATTCATATTTTATGTATGTATGTATGTACATATGTATGTATCTATTCATTTACATACTTCCTTAATTGTTATCTATTCATTTATCCTTACTCTACAACCACATGAGTAACATTATGTTTACTACACTCCCCCCATCAGCAAGTTTCCAAAGGTAAGGGACTAGGAAGGCTGGTTGGGAAGGGACGGAGAAGGGTGTACAGGGGGCATTAACTTTAGCTGATATAATGTATGGGGAGGTCCCACGGGGAAGACAGTATAGTACAGAGAGTTCAAGTAGTGATTCTATAGCATCCTGCTACGCTGATGGACAGTGACTGTACCGGGGTATGTGGAGTGGACATGGTCTGGGGCGTGTAGTCACTCTAATGTAGCTCACATAGTTGTAGATTGCTTATCATGAATAGTGTGTGGTAAACGTACGGGTGCACGTGTCTTTTTACAGCTGGGCTGGTGCTTTCTTTCTTCCTTACATTCTTTCATTTTTTAGTTTTTTGTTTATTTATGAATATATATTTTTTAAATCATTTTTAATCGTTTTTAAGTTATCTATTTAATATTTCTGTGTGAATGTATGTATTTATTTACTTACTCTTTCATTCATTCATTCATTATCTATCTATCTGTCTTTCGTTCTATGTAACTTTCTTTTTGTCTTCCATTATATGTACGTATTTATATACTTATTTATTCATGCATGCATTCATTCATTTATCTGTCTTTCCATCTATCTGCCTGTCTTTCTGTCTATCTTTCTGTCATTAATAGAGAATTATATGGGTCACATTATGTTTACTAGCCTCCACCATTAGGAGGATGCGTGCACACACTCCATTCTATCATTTATTTATTTACTTACTTGTCCTTAATCTCCAATTACATGGGTAACATTATGTTTACTAGACTCCCCCCATCACCAGTTTTGCAAAGGTAAGCGTCTAGGAAGGCTGGTTAGGAAGGGAAGGGGCAGGGTGTAAAAAGGGCATTGAGATTAGCTCCCATAGTGTGGGAGGGTTTCCACGTGGAAGTCAGTGTAGTGCAGAGAAGTCAAGTAGTGATTCTATAGAATCGTACTATGCTGATGGATAGTGACTCTAATAGGGTATGTGGTACGGAGGGAACTTGATGATCTGGGGAGCCTACTAACTTTAATATTGCTCTTACACTTGTTGATAATTGATAGTGAAAAAAACCCGGGTATTCCTGACTAGATAATGATGAAACCCAGGAAAAAAAAAAAAAGGGAGGGGTGGGTTGCAGCCCCTTGGGCTCCCGGCGGGCATCCCGCAGGTCCCTGCAAGCTGCTGAGCTCTCTCGGTTGGTCCGCAGGGGTTCCCCGGCCTTCCCCATCAGGCAGCGCGCCGCGGTGACCCCGGGGTCATTTTCCCAGGGCACCTGCGCGGCGGCCCAGCGGGCCCCGGGCAACCTGAGGCCGCTTGGCTGCTGAGCCGCTTCCGCCAGGGCCCGCCGCCGCCGCCGCCGCCCGCCTCCGAGGCGAACTCGAGGAACCTCCGGGCTGGGGACCAGCGGGTGCGGGTGTGGGCGCGGGCTCGGGAGGCACTCGAGTGTAGTCCTCGTGCCTGGCCTCGCTCAGACGAACGCTCCTCCCTCCCCAGGAAGCAGTGAAGCGCCGCCGCCGCGGCCAGCGCCGCCGCCTCCGCCGCCGCCGCCCATGTACCCTGAAGGCCTTCGCCTGGAGGAAGGGTGCAGCCAGCGAGTCGGCCCTGTGACAGCGGCCGCTGACAGCTCCCCGCGCCCGGCGCGCCCACCCCTCGCCGCCAAATGGCTCCGCCCCTGGGCGCCCTCGGCCCCGCCCGTGCCCCACGCACCTGGCCTACGCCGGAAGGGCGCGCCTGCAATTGTCAGGTTTTTTTTGTTTGCGTAACGTTTTTGAGTCAGTATGTCTGTGACATTCAATCATCTTGTAATGCTGATTCAGCTCTTTCTTTTGATGAGTAGTATTTCTTTGTATGAATAAACCACAGATTTTTTAAAAGGTCTGTTTTTAGTTTTGCCTGCTATGAATAAAGTCTCTGAGAATGTTTGTGTATAGGTCTTTTTTTTTTGTAAGCCTAAGCACCCATTTCCATTTGAGAAAAAGCCTACACGTGGAATTGCTGGGCCATAAGCTCAGTATGTTTTTAAGGTTCTCCAAACTGGCAGATCGTTTTCCCAAAATGGCATACCATTTTACATGCCCACGAGTTTGATCCAAGTTGAGGTCTGGCAGTGTCAGTTTTTTTTTTATTTTCATCATTCTAACGTAATTGTGATGTCACAATGTGATTTCAATTTGCTTCTATTTGATGACTAACGTTGCTGAATGTTTTTCCATGGACTCATTGGCCATTTGTACCTCTTCTTTTATGAAACATCTCTTCGCTTTTCTGCATTTCTTAATTCAATTTACAATGTTTTCCTATTATGGTATCATTCATCTGCAGTTACGTGAAGGATATTATGTTTACTAGGCTCGCCCTTTCACCAAGATCTGTCGCGCGCCCCGTCCTCGCCGGCAAGAACAGCACGCAACAACAGCAGGATTCTTCTGCAGAAAGCTTTATTCTTCAGCTCTTTGTGAAACAAATGAGTTGGGCAGGACCCAGAGGGGAAGGAGAGGCTTGCTTATATAGTTCTCATGCTCTGACCTGGTTGGTGCGGCTCCATATGCCTTATTAGCATAACCATTTGGTGGGTCTCATTGGTCCTTATGCCAAGGCGCAATTAGCATGTAGTTTAGTGGTGTGGGATGATTTGTCATTAGGAAGTTCGGGGCCTTCCGGCTGCCCTGCATGGGGCGCTATTTTCTGAGCGCGGCTGCCAACATCTCCCCCTTTTTTGTCTAACAGAAGCTCAAGGCGGAACTTGCCAGCAGAGGCGGAGACAGAGGCCTGACCTCCATCATACTTCCTGATGCCCCCTTTTTGGAGAGGGGTTCTGGGCATCTACCCCTATGCAGTCAGGCATGCCTCTCAGAGGGGTCCAAGACCTCTTGCAGTGCTTTGCCTCGCATCCTCTGGCTGGCGTTGGGACCGCTTGGTACAAAGGGTTTGGACCCTTTTTCTCAACCCTCTTGCACCATGAGCTTCTTAAAGAAAGCTGTGATTAAGCATTGAGGTACTCGGGCCTGGTGCAGTGCCACATGGGCTCAGGGTGCAAGAGCTACCTCAAGCTAAAGCCGAGCTTCCTTCTTAAGCATGTTGAGCCACACTTGGGGAGAGGCGCCAACGTCTATCGCCATTAGGGCTTGAGCAAGGATCACCTTGTCCTGCTTATGTTGGTTGCGGAGTCTGCATAACAACCAGAGTAGGAGCATGAGACCTCCAAGCATGAACACGCCCATCCCAGCCATGCCCGCCCACTCCTTGACGTGGGAGAGAGCTCTGAGGAACCAGGAAGAGAGTCCTTCTGCTACGGAGATATCTAGACGGGTGGAGTTGATGTGGATTATTTCTCGCCGCAGTTCTTCTAGTGCTCCATCAAAGTCCTGGGACCAGTTTCCTGAAAGATACTGGGACAGGCCTCGTGACAGATTAGTGAAAGCATTTAATACTTCTGTTAGTGATCCTGGCTTGTTTGTGGCTCTGTAATATGGCTGCGGCTAGGCCTGCGTTGGTGAGTGGTCCTCCTATTTCTCTACAGGCTTTCAACCAGGCATGTATCCCTTTCTGTTTCCAGGGTGTTATCGCCTGTCTGCATTCCTTGGTACATTGTTCAAATACTAATTGCTCTACCAGGGGCATCGCTTGTTCCTGATCTCCAAATATTCTGCCTGCGGCCTCCATCATACGAGCGACAAAGTCAGAAAATGGCTCGCTCGGCCCCTGAATAATTTTTGTCAAATTGCCTGATACTTCTCCTTTGTTGGTGAGGGCTTTCCATGCCTTGGCAGCGCACGTGTTTATTTGTGCGTATACCTGTAAGGGGAAGGCGGTCTGGTTGGCTACCCACTGTCCTTGGCCCGTCAGCGTATCATATGACCACGCAGGCTGTCCTTCGGCCGCGTTTGCGCGTGCCTGGGTCATACTGATATCATGCCACAATGCCTTCCATTCTATGTATTGCCCCATACTAGAAAGGCATGCCTTAGTTACATATTGCCAGTCTGCGGGTGTCATGGCTGTCTCTGTTAATCTCTCAACTTGTGCTATGGTGTAGTTGGCACTGACTTCATAAGCCCGAACGGATTCTGCTAACTCCTTAACTTGTTTATGGCTCAGGGGCTGGTGAGAGCGTACGCCATTATCCTCAAATACAGGAAACATTTGTCTAATTGCCTGAAGAGTATCTGGGTGGCAAAAGGAGAGTGCGCCACTCACGTAAGGTGGCGGGGCAAAGGGCGTCGGGGGACACCCTGCTTTCATTTTTTCCTTGGTCCGCTTTTCAACTTTGCTGGTTCCCTTACTTCTACACTCTGCGGTTTTATTTTCTTCCCCTTCCTCTGCGGACGTTAATTCCTCCTCAGATTCCCTATTGGAGAGTTGGAGGTCCCTCAACTCTTTCCAGGGGTATTTACTATTTTCTCCGAGGCGATTGTCACTCGCTTCTCGGGGCTCTTTCGCTTTTGCCCTAGGCGGGCTTTCTCCCTCACTCTGAGGTTTCTTTACCTTCGTTTTTGTGGCCTTTTTTCGGCCGCGCGCGCTCTCTGTTTCCCGTTCCGTTTCTGACATGCTCTCTTGGATATCTGTCAATGCTCTCTGACCTTCTTTTATTACCTTTTCACATCTCTCATCTTGCAGACAAGCTCTAATCAGTTTCCAGAGGGGCCTGGTGCCTCCCCTCAGGCTACCCTCCTCCTCCTCTCTATCAAGATCTTTCCCCAGTTTGTCCCAGCTCGGGATTGAGAGGGACCCTGAACAAATGAACCAGGGGGCCACACGGTCTATCTCCTTCACAAAAGATCCTAAGACTTTGCTGGAGACCTTCAAGTTTCGCTCTTTGAGAGCTGTCTGCAGCGCCGTGACTAATGACGGTGCATTCAACATGGTGCCTCCTTATTTACAGAGAACCATCAACCATCATCCTAAAAAGCAGGGGCCTCTCGGAACTTACCCCTCCGGGCTTTCTTCTGACCTGCAGTTCTGAATCCTCTCCAGATGTCTGAAGGGTCCTCCCTGTGCCGGTGATGTTCTGGTTCCCGGGATTCGGCACCACTTGTCGCGCGCCCCGTCCTCGCCGGCAAGAACAGCACGCAACAACAGCAGGATTCTTCTGCAGAAAGCTTTATTCTTCAGCTCTTTGTGAAACAAATGAGTTGGGCAGGACCCAGAGGGGAAGGAGAGGCTTGCTTATATAGTTCTCATGCTCTGACCTGGTTGGTGCGGCTCCATATGCCTTATTAGCATAACCATTTGGTGGGTCTCATTGGTCCTTATGCCAAGGCGCAATTAGCATGTAGTTTAGTGGTGTGGGATGATTTGTCATTAGGAAGTTCGGGGCCTTCCGGCTGCCCTGCATGGGGCGCTATTTTCTGAGCGCGGCTGCCAACAAAGATCTCCCCACATTCCCCTTCACAGCCACTGTCCATCAGCATAGTAAGATGCTGTAAAATCAC